>NC_060130.1:485496478-486128443 GCF_021461395.2 Schistocerca americana
TATTTAGTTTATCTTGTATGCCTCTCGACCAAAACCCGTTCAGAAAGGCCCGAGAAAAATCTTCGTACATTACACAGTCGCGAATTGCAATCTGTATCCATGCACTCGCCTCATCTCGCAAGTGGTTACACACAAAGAGTATTTTCATGGTGTCTCCCCATGAAGCTGGCAATGTATTTTCAAATTGTCAGAACCTGACACAGGGACGCTGTTGGTTATTGGGGTCTGGAAAGAGCGAGTAACTTAGACAGACACGAAACGCCGCCTACATTCTTCCTCGTTTATGTCTATCGATTCGGTATGTCCTGCTGGGGCAGATGCCTCAGGAGATGTAATATTACATAACTGCTCTCCCAAGTCTCTAACTTCTTCTGATTCAGTACGGCGTCTTTCATCGGCAGTGCCTACTTCACTGTCGCTCCGTGAAATGGCCACACTGTTCCTTTGCACATTATCGTGTTTCATTAGTTCTGCTAAATCATCCCGATTCCTATGAGTAATATCTTCCTGAGCTTGCTTAAATCATAGTAGTGATTGCACCTCTTGGCTGTCACTAATCGCTATTGGCTGTGTCCGATCGGATTCTGCATCTATGCACAATGTGGTTTCCTCGACTGCTCTAGCTAAATCATCTGTCCTACATACAACTTTGTCAGTCTGATTCTCTTGTTGCGCCACCTGCTGATAAACTTTTTCCAGCAGTTCCGTCTGTTAACTATAGATTTCATTTATTATGTATTTCATTAGATTTCTGTCAGTGACTGTTCTCCTTAGCCGAAATGTTGTGTTCAAGTGCATCTACTCGAACCTCTATCCGTTCACGAAGGTCAGATACGCTTTTCTGAATTTAGCATACCTCACTTTGCATAGCATCAGTTGTCACAAGATTTTCCGCGATTACGGCATCGATTCAGCTGCTAACCTCTTCAGATCGTGCATCGATTGCTTTCTCCTGATCCTCGAACTTCTTGCGAAGCAATTGTTCTTGTACTTTCAAGTATTTCGGCGTGCACTGCATTAAACGCGGTATTTTGCTCGTCAAAACGAGTATTAAATGCGGTACTTTGCTAATAAAGTTTTTATTTTGCACGTCAAAACGTTTATTAAGTTTATCGTTCTTTTCAATTAGTTTACTCAGAGCTAAACTAAGCCAATCTGGAGTTTTACTGCTGCGATTCCCGCCCTCTTCTCCAGTGGTAGCAGCGCTGGCTACAGCCGAGTAGTGGTCATTTGCCTCCGGCTGCCCTTGCGCGGCCTCACGTAACGGAACGCCCGTTCTGGCTGTGGAGGCCCATTCATTGTCCGGCGGGGCGGGTGGGAAACCTGCCCCCACTGCCTCGCAAACATGACCCTCGGAGCCCGGTTCAAGGTTACACGCGCTGGCTTCTGCCTGCTCAGACATTTCGCGCATCTCACCCGAATTTTCTTCCACCATATTTATACAAACTTTCGCCCATGACCTAGTGTTTACACTAATGCCACTTAACCAATTTTAGACCCTTGCAAAAACACTCTGTGGAATACAATGCACTCAGCTATTGCTCTCAAATTATTTCCCGCAATAATTAATCCCTTAGTATAAATTGAATACAAAAATAAAAACTACCTCACAAAATTTCACAGCAGCACAACGCTGAGTATGGATAGACAACAACACTGAAGAACTTAGACACAGATAAATGCACAAATAAATTCCTGCAAAGATCAATAATTAGTGAAGCAATGTTTCTGTCTGCTGCTCTAAAAGATGCCTAGTGTTCGCTAAATAATCCTGGCAGGGTCGCCAGATGAATAGTTACCTTATCCAATGTTATGTCTTTTGTTCTCTCTCTCTCTTTCTCAATCTATGTTACAGCATGCCAGTTGCATGTGTGCCAAGGCATCTCACCTACACGCTGCTTACCTGCTTGGTTCAATGCTCAGAAGGATTTATTGAAAGAGGACCATCCCGAAGTTAGTATTAGGTTGATTAGATGATTATCACATTAAGATTTCGTAATGGATAACATGGGGGAGGGCTCAAACAACCAAGAGGGCAAGTAATTAATTACCACACTCCAACATGATCTATATTCTCTATCCTTGTTAATTTTCATTCCCACCAGATTTTCATGACTTCAATTTGGCACTAACATTGTTCTGTACACAGGAGGAGGGTGTTATGATCAGTCATGGGATCCATGAATTAAAGTCATATGACATTTTTATTATTTACCCAGAAACATTACAAATATTATAACCGTTACTTTTTCTCGCTACTTAAGCGATCTCACAACTGCAATTAACAAAGCAAAGACGAATAATTTCTATTTTATTTAGCAGTGAAGGTGCCCATATCATCAGAAATCTATTCAACACTCTTTCACACTGAAAGTGCTTATACTATCAAAACTCTGGTCTTGTTTTTAACATTGTACACTGGGAAAGGGGAGGGATCTATGTTGCTGCATTGGTAGTCCATCTGCTTGAACAGAGACTGAAATTCACGCCCTGTGTTGTTATTTGGACCGAAACGCTATGAATTAATGAACCCCGGATTGGTTCCTCAATGGTCACTCTCTCTATTACTTCGCAGCACCGTTCCATTAGTTAAAAGTATACCAAAGATTCTTGTTGGGAAAATGGGGGGAACAAACATATCTTGTATACACAAAAAAATTTACTTAAAAATAAAACGTCTTATAAAATTTGGTACATACAAATTAACAATTTACGGCACACACAAGCATCCTCACTTCAACTATGTTCAAGAATGAACTAGTAGCTCACTGGCAGTGCAATTCGACACCAAGTGGGTGATCGACACCAACAGTTAATTTTTTGTACTCACCCCACTGTTCATTCTTGTTTTCAATCTATACTATTATTCACATGTACAACCTATTATTTACCAATTCGTTAGGACATGGAGCCTTGTCTAGGTTGCTGCTTGCAAATGGGGCTCGTCATGAATCAAAAGATCGATGCACAAAGTTTATAAATTTGCCAAAAAATTACATCACACTCTTAGAGCCTTAAGTAACTCACACACAACACATGCATATCCTAGCAGGTTTCACATGTCATCATCGTCTAAATTTATCATCAGCAGTTACAACCACGTATTAAGATCTAGGTGGGCTGAGGCCCCATGTTGCTTTAGCAGGACCAATAAGAAATTTAAAATTGCAAAATGCTACTGCTAAAAATGAAAATACATGATTTTTGATACTACTGCTGCTGGCGTGTGCTGAAGGCACTGATTGATTGCATTACTACAAATGGATAACGTGACCCCCCCCCCCCCCCACCCATGCTCACCTCTGGAAAAGAAACCCTAACCGAAAATTCTAATTTTTAAAGGTAAAATTTCTCAAGAAATGAACGGTCGTAATGACATGCTAACTACTTCCCTCCTGAAAAAGAGCGGATTAATAAAAGTATAACAAATTATACGTCATCCCACAAAGAATTTGGCAGCAAAGATGAAGATCGTCCTCGATTCTGTCCACTCAGTTCAACAGCTTCCACCAGAGTGACCATGTCATGGCGGACCTTCCTGGCCGTTATACTCTGAACTGGAGGGGAGGGGAACCTGTTACCAACCTCAAACTACCCCTGGCAAATTGGTGCATCATCGCTGCCTTACCTCAAATTTATGTTGGCACTAACCAACCTACAGAGTGACCACATCTCTGTCTTGCCACTACTAGCAGACGAACTCTTAATGCAAACCCAAAGCTAGTTAACCCAAGGCAGCGTAGAGTGATGAAGGAAAGACAGTGCATTTATGTGATTATGAATTAAATAAACAGGTAGTCCATTTCTTCAATCGAGTTATAACATTTCTTAAAGTTGGCAAAAATGATGAAAGTATCTCAAACATCTATAGCATTCAATATAATGCGGCTGAACAACCTTGCTATAATGAAATGGAACAAGCTGTTCCCCCTCGCATTGTTAATAGACCTGTTGACTATTTTTCCACATAATCGTCATCCCATTTAGTGTGTAGGGTGAGCTATGGCACAAGCTTCTTTATGCTCTCCTCAAAAAACTCTCCCATCAGCTCCTTCCTCTATGCCAGAACCTCTTTCTGCACCTGTTCACGAAATTGGAACTTTATGTCTCGTGTGCGCCTTCAGGAAGCTGAAAAGATGATAATCTAATGGCGCCAAGTCAGAGGAATATAGAGGGGGGGAGGGAGGGTTCAAAACATCACAACCAAATGGGTGCAAGAGTGCCTTGGTGGCTAAGGCTGTGTGACGATGGACAGTTTCATGCTGCAAGCTCACAGTAGGGGAGTAACAGGGGCATCACCCCAAATCCAAAATGGAGGCGATAACGTCATCCAACCTCAAGGAGAGCATCACCCCAAAGGAGGTCACCCCAGGCCAGGACATCACTGCAAAGTACCGCTATCCAGGATGGTGGCCATGACATCACAGACACACCCCAAGATGGCAGCTATGACATCACAGACACACCACCAAGATGGCGGCAATGATGCAAGTACCACACCCCCTGCCACACACCCCTGGCAGGAAGTTTGAATTTTGGCAGGAAAGTGCCAAGCCCCCCATCCCTCCCAGAAAAGTGGTGGGAAGTTCAAATTCCAACAGGATAATCCATCACACCACTGTTATCTCTACTAACCTAAGAAAATCGCAGGACGATAGGTCACTTGAGCTACCTCCACTAACCTATCCCCTTCCCTACCCTCCCCTCCCTTACCCTGGAAAATGGGGGAAGTTCGAGTTCCATCAGAACAATACAGCGAACCTAAGAAAATGGCAGGAAAGAAAGGACACTTGGACTACCTCCACTAACCTAAGTCACCTCATCCTAGGAGCTGGTGGGAAGTTTGAATTTTGGTGTATCTCTACTACTACTGAGAAAATGGCAGGAAAGAAACGGCACTTGAACTAACCTAACTCACTTCTTCCTAGGAAATGGAGGGGGGAAAGGAACTCAGATTGAACTCTTTATTTCATGCAGTACAGCCGTCCAGTGTGTATGCTCAACACAAGCTCCAGACTCCAAGATACTTAGTACACAGTACTGGCACCAGAGGGCGCTGTCATCTGTGACATCATCTGATGACGTGACTACCGTTATTCAAGAAGGCAGCATACATTGAGTTCACCACGAGGCCTTGTACATATTGACACCACCAGAGAGCACTACCGTGGACTTCGAGTTAATTTTCGCGAATGCCACGCTCACCTGGACCGATCGCCACGTCCCCTTACTAACCCATGTTGTCAAGCTAACGTACACTAAAGTGTACTAACGCGCACTAAAGTGTACAAATATGCACTAATGTGTGCTAAAGTGCACTAACGTGCACTAACGTGTACTAACGTGCACAGTGCATGACAACACCCAAAATGGTGGGGCGAAATGGCGGGAAAACGACTCTGCCTATGATGGCCATAAGTTTTTATTTTGCAAGCAAACCCCACCTGACCTAGTACACATTACTGCCACCAGAGGGTGCTGTCATCCCTCCTGTGACGTAATCCCAGATGCTGGTCTCTAGGGGGAAATGACTCAGGCTGCGCTGGGCTACTGGGCAGAGTAAGGAAGGAGTGCATTTTATTTATTTTGGAACATTTTATTTAGGGATGGAGGATATTTATCACACTGACACAAAACACTTGCCCTGATGTGCTTGGGGTCACAATACACAGTCTGTATACACGCAAACAACTTCTAATTTACCGAAATAGTTTCAGTACAGACCTGCAAACTGTTCCTAAATAACGCAGTACACAGACGTGCAGACACAAAATCAACTCGCAAACTTTTCAAATAACACATAGCACAGCACACAGGCCTGCTCACAAAATAATGCAACAAAGACATGCACAAGGACCGTGCACCACCCCCTGTCCACTAGAGCGGACAGTAGGTTATCGGCAACCCCGCCAAGTGACGCGACCGTCAGCTGTCATATTACACACAGCTTCCCTCAGACATTAGGCGGTGACATCCCTTTCATACTTGATTTCTGAGAAATTCCTATCCAATACAGGTACTGACGTGATCAGGCAGGAGTGCAACCGCGAACCGCTGCCGAATGCAGGTGAAAGTTGCATTTATTTTCAGGTATACACCCACTGTTATACAGATGTCACAGAACTCCAAGGCGCAGACCAGATATGCGTGACACCTGCGAACAGCACTTGCCTTTACCGTTGATGACAGAGTAGCTACAAATCTTCACAATCCCATATAAAAGGTTCTCAATCTTATACTCATGTTATGCGACTATTTAAAAAACAAGAACTGAGTCGACCTCGCGGAAATTTTATAGCGTCCCATAAATAGTTAACGCTTGCTTTCCTGATGTCTCAGTTAGTATGCACGAAAATTCTTTCCCTAACAGGAACTGTTTACGAAAACAACGCTCAGTAACGTCGAATGCACTCTTCCCAGCACTCCTAACGTGGTACCTACTCCGTCACGTGTTACCCTTCCTGCTCTCAACATACACAAATGTTCTCAGCACAGAAATAGGCGCAACTGCAGGATTTGTAGGGACTGGCTACAACCAGGTTGTAATTTTACTGTAGCCTACAGTAGAGATCTGAGAAGCTAGTGTATATTTTCCTACAACCTTAATCAGTGCATCATCTACTACTACTGTTTGTGTTCCTTCTCAATCAGTCATCTCCTATAACTCACTGGGTATATCACAGAACCTCTGATATAGTCTTGAGACAGAATGTGCTAGAAATGCTATAGAATTACCTACCTGAGGCGGTGTGAGGGTGTCGCAAATACCGCTGACATACCATGTTCCTTAGCCGAATTACTTTCAAAATGCGGTACTATTATCACGAGGTTGCACCGTGGGCTGATAATAAACATTCCTATGATCACCGTCACAGCATTTGTCCAGATAAAACCACCTCATTCAGATGTAATGTCGTTCCTCCATTTGTAAAGCGTGTATAGCTTTTAACATGGATACTTGTGTACACCTGTAGAACCAAGACCGCTTGTGACAGTAACATACAGTAGTTGTTGCGATCGAGATTTTCGAACATCTGTTCGATTACGTCTCTCTTTCTAGAACACGGTGGTAGGAGTCGCATGGAAAAAACTTATCAGACATGTCCACCCGTGGCTAATTTTGTCTCAATATTATTTCGTATCGTAGGCAATGAGCTACTGACGAAGTATTATAATTAGTAGTAGGGGGTTTGTGTGATAGGTCCGCGTTTGAGCATCAGGTTTATAACGTATGTATTTGTGTAAAGGAAATGACTATGTCCAGTCATAAGGCGGTTATGGATTTGACTTAGAGTACTGTGATAGTATATCGAGTCATACGAAAGGTAGTGATATTTATATTTCCCGAGCCACTGCCGACAGCAGGGTGCATTTACTATACTTCGCTCATTGTCGAATGATGTTCAATTGAGACCGCAATCGTAAGATGGGTGGCTTTCGTGATCAAGTGGAAATTTGACAAGACTGGGTATGGAGGTGAGTTGGTGCTGGACTGTTATTCCCTGTCATGTAAATTGTTTGGTTGACTGCTTCTGCACATTTCGCGCCTTCATTTAGTTGAGAGAAGATCGATTGTGGTGTGTGCATCTGGCATGTGGAAGACACGTTTGCCTGTTCTCTAGACATGAGAAAGACCTTGGTTGGCTTGTAAATTATAGCGATGATTTGGAATCTGTAACATCAGCGAGATCGGTTTCGCAGGTGGAAATATCATTTGTCATCTGTTTGTTTCTAGTTACTCAATGGTCTAAAGCACGCTCCACCTAGCTAAAGTTTCGTGTTTGTAGAGAAATAATATCCAGTCTATATCTTCGGCGTTATGTTACGTGAGCGACCGGGAGGCTGCGGCTGTGTGTTTGATATCGCGAAGTACCGCGAAAATTATATAATATTATCTTAAACCATGTGAAAATACTTGTGTTCTTGTATTAGAGCTATTGTCATCAGTGGGAGAGCAGTTTAATTGAGTAAGAGTCTTTCCGTATTTGACGATATGCATGGCATTTTGCGATGTTTAGTTGTCGCTGCAATATGGCGATCAGTGTAAAATAGTTTATTGCCGCTGAAAGTCTCGTCTGTAGAAAGAAAGAAAAGGTGGGTGGTGCTTCCCCAGGGGCGAGGAGCATCGTGACACATAGTTGATGTGAGTGTAGGTACACGGTAATTTCTTCAGGTGCTGTACAAATATAAAAGATAACTGCACTGTTTGTGTAAAATGTATATACATTGCATTGTAAAGTTACTGTGGCTTATTACGTGTAAAATGTGTATATATTGCATTGTAAAGTTAGTGTGGTTTATGTTGTGGCATAACTAGAGAGGATGACTGTGTCTTCTATCATGAGGTACATATAGATTCAGCACATCGATAACTGAGAGAGATTTTTTATGTAGAAAATTATGTGCGCTATAGATCATGCGATTCGTTCCAGAAGCACAGCCATCAAGAGGAGACATTACCTGTACATGGATCGGTGCCAGACTGTAAATACACTCCTGGAAATTGAAATAAGAACACCGTGAATTCATTGTCCCAGGAAGGGGAAGCTTTATTGACACATTCCTGGGGTCAGATACATCACATGATCACACTGACAGAACCACAGGCACACAGACACAAGCAACAGAGCATGCACAATGTCGGCACTAGTACAGTGTATATCCACCTTTCGCAGCAATGCAGGCTGCTATTCTCCCATGGAGACGGTCGTAGAGATGCTGGATGTAGTCCTGTGGAACGGCTTGCCATGCCATTTCCACCTGGCGCCTCAGTTGGACCAGCGTTCGTGCTGGACGTGCAGACCGCGTGAGACGACGCTTCATCCAGTCCCAAACATGCTCAATGGGGGACAGATCCGGAGATCTTGCTGGCCAGGGTAGTTGACTTACACCTTCTAGAGCACGTTGGGTGGCACGGGATACATGCGGACGTGCATTGTCCTGTTGGAACAGCAAGTTCCCTTGCCGGTCTAGGAATGGTAGAACGATGGGTTCGATGACGGTTTGGATGTACCGTGTACTATTCAGTGTCCCCTCGACGATCACCAGTGGTGTACGGCCAGTGTAAGAGATCGCTCCCCACACCATGATGCCGGGTGTTGGCCCTGTGTGCCTCGGTCGTATGCAGTCCTGATTGTGGCGCTCACCTGCACGGCGCCAAACACGCATACGACCATTATTGGCACCAAGGCAGAAGCGACTCTCATCGCTGAAGACGACACGTCTCCATTCGTCCCTCCATTCATGCCTGTCGCGACACCACTGGAGGCGGGCTGCACGATGTTGGGGCGTGAGCGGAAGATGGCCTAACGGTGTGCGGAACCGTAGCCCAGCTTCATGGAGACGGTTGCGAATGGTCCTCGCCGATACCCCAGGAGCAACAGTGTCCCTAATTTGCTGGGAAGTGGCGGTGCGGTCCCCTACGGCACTGCGTAGGATCCTACGGTCTTGTCGTGCATCCGTGCGTCGCTGCGGTCCGGTGCCAGGTCGACGGGCACGTGCACCTTCCGCCGACCACTGGCGACAACATCGATGTACTATGGAGACCTCACGCCCCACGTGTTGAGCAATTCGGCGGTACGTCCACCCGGCCTCCCGCATGCCCACTATACGCCCTCGCTCAAAGTCCGTCAACTGCACATACGGTTCACGTCCACGCTGTCACGGCATGCTACCAGTGTTAAAGACTGCGATGGAGCTCCGTATGCCACGGCAAACTGGCTGACACTGACGGCGGCGGTGCACAAATGCTGCGCAGCTAGCGCCATTCGACGGCCAACACCGCGGTTCCTGGTGTGTCCGGTGTGCCGTGCGTGTGATCATTGCTTGTACAGCCCTCTCGCAGTGTCCGGAGCAAGTATGGTGGGTGTGACACACCGGTGTCAATGTGTTCTTTTTTCCATTTCCAGGAGTGTATGTTCCTGGCTTCCAATACTTGAACAGTTTACAAGTTGATTTCGTGTCTGCACGTCTGTGTACTGCGTTATTTAGGAACAGTTTGCAGGTCTGTACTGAAACTATTTCGATAAATTAGGAGTTGTTTGCGCGTCTGAAGACTGTGTATTGTGACCCCAAGCACATCAGGGTAAGTGTTTTGTGCCAGTATGATAAATATCCTCCATCCCTAAATAAAATGTTCCAAAATAAATAAAATGCACTCCTTCCTTACTCTCCCCAGCACCCCAGCGCAGCCTGAGTCATTTCCCCCTACAGATCAGCATCTGGGATTAGGTCACAGGAGGGATGACAGCACCCTCTGGTGCCAGTAATGTGTAATAGGTCAGGTGGGGTTTGCTTGCAAAATAAAAACTTATGGCCATCATAGGCAGAGTCGTTTTCCTGGCATTTCGCCCCACCGTTTTGGATGACATCATGCAATGTGCACGTTAGTATATGTTAGTACACTTTAGTGCATGTTAGTGTATTTTAGCCTGACAAAATAGGTTGGTAAGGGGACATGGCGGTCGGTTGGGGATCATGGTCGAGACTTTAACCATTTCCTTCCAAGTCCAGGTGGATGTGGCATACGGTAAAATTAATTCCAAGTCCACGGTAGTGCTCTCTGGTGGTGCCAATATGTACTAGGTCTCATGGTGAGCACAATGTATGCTGCCTTCTTGAATAACGGTAGTCACGTCATCAGATGACGTCACGGATGACAGTGCCCTCTGGTGCCGGTACTGTGTACTAAATCACTAGGAGTCTGGAGCTTGTGGTGAGCACACACGCTGCATGGCTGTACTACATGAAATAGAGACTTCAGTCCGAGTCTGTTTCCCTCCCCCCCCCCCCCCCAGTTCCTAGGAAGAAGTGAGTTAGGTTAGTATAAGTGCTGGTTCTTTCCCGCCATTTTCTTAGTAGTAGTAGAGATACACCAAAATTCAAACTTCCCAAAAGCTCCTAGGATGAGGTGACTTAGGTTAGTGGAGGCAGTCCAAGTGTCCTTTCTTTCCCACCATTTTCTTAGGTGTGCTGCATCGTCCTGATGGAACTTGAACTTCCTGCCATTTTCCGGTGGAGGGTAGGGGAGGGTAGGGAAGGGTTTAGGTTAGTGGAGGTAGCCCAAGTGACCTATCTTCCAGCGATTTTTTTAGGTTAGTAGAGATAACCATGGTGTGATGCATTATCCTGTTGGAATTTGAACTTCCTGCCATTTTTCTGGGGTGGGGGAGAGGGGCATGGCACTTCCCCACCAAAATCAAACTTCCCGCTAGGGGGGTGTGGTGGGAGTGTGGCCCTTGCGTCATCAGTGACATCACGGACGTCATCTAGGGTGACCAACTTTGGGTTGATGTCCGGTCTGGGGTGACCTACTTTGGGGCGACGTCCTGGTCTGGGGTCACCTAGTTTGGCTCTACGTCATCGCCGCCATCTTGGTGGTGTGTCTGTGATGTCATAGCTGCCATCTTGGGGTGTGTCTGTGACATCATGGCCGCCATCTTGGATAATGGTACTTTGGGGTGACGTCCTGGTCTGGGGTGACCTACTTTGGGGTGATGCTCTCCTTACGGTTGGGTGACGTCATCGCCGCCATCTTGGATTTTGGGTGACGCCCCTGTTGCCCCTCTACTGCTCAGTACTCTCATAAGCATTCCCCTTCTTTTGCTTTGAACGACCCTTTTGAGTGTTATCTTGCATCTCACAATATCGTTGTGCATTGTCTTCCCTGATGAGGCTGCTCGTTTCATCTTCAGTCACAGTAGAGCTCAGAAAGTCCTCACATTCAAGTTGAAATTGTTGAAGAAACTCAATTTTTCTTGTGTTGTGCTAACAGCTGTTTTGGGAACCATCTTGCACACGGTTTCCGGTATCCCAGCGTTTTGATGAGTGTCTCGTATATGAGAGTTCTGGTGGGTTGAGGAAAAATCTCAGAAATTTCATCCATTGACTAACTCCAGTCTTCACAAACAGGTACCTCGATTTTTTCACCAACTCATCAGTCCTAATGGAAGGTGTTCCACTCCACTATTCATCATGAACATTTGTTCTTCCTCCTCTAAGTTCCCTACACCACTCAAACACACTCGTTCTATCGGTAATACCTTCGCTGTAAATCATTTTGATTCGCAAAAAATTTTAGCGGGTGTTATTCCTTCTGTGAGTAGCAAATGGCTCACAGGACATGCCTAGCACTTGGCAGGATTTCTTGCTAACACACATTGCACAGCTCATTGGCTCACAGACAATTTCCACAGACCAAATTGGGATGATAAAGGTGTTCAGTACAAAGGCTGATTAACAACGCTCAAAACCTACAATCGTACGAATGATACTATGTACATAAAGGAAAGAGTAAAACCTTGTTTGGCCTGGACTGTTTTTCAACGAGCTGTAGTGTGTAACATGCAAGATAGAGAATGTATGGCACTACGCAGTTTGAAATTCGTAAATTGTCAATTTATAAAGGCATATAGCAATGTGTAATTGCTGTCAAAGTTGTTGGAAGAATAAGTATTGTTTTTGTTTGAACTTTTTTTGATCAGTGCTCTCATATATCCTGTGAGTGGTGCCCACTTTAAATTCTCTCTATACTGTGGAACATGGATGCCTTTTTTAGCTAAGAGGAGTTTTCTTACCATATAAAGATACAATCAAGATGTGGAGAGCATATGCTTATATCCTTCTCAAAGAAGAAAAAGCTGAAAATGTGAGTATATATAATGAATATTTCTTCTTGAGAAAGAGCGAGAGACAGAGAATATAATTCGTACATATTTTTTCAACAGGAATTTAACTCTGGAAAAATTGACTGCAGTTATATCAAAAAAAGTTTTGCATGCAAGATGAAAGCAGAGCTGACCATTTGCGGACCTCTGATAGAGAGCCGAGCGGAGGCTCTGAATAAGAGGCTCAGACGGTTCTGCGACCGTGTAGGTTGCAGATTCCTCGACTTTCGCCAAAGGGTGGTTGGGTTTCGGGTTCTGCTAAATAGGTCAGGTGTCCACTATACGCAGGAGGCGGCTACACGAGTAGCAGGGGCTGTGTGGCGTGGACTGGACGGTTTTTTAGGTTAGAGGGTCTCGGGAACACACAAGAAGGGCTTCAGTCACAAAGGGTGCAGGCTGAACACAGGAAGAATGTAGATACAAGAACCATTGGTATAACAGTTGTAAATTGTCGTAGCTGTGTTGAGAAAGTACCAGAGCTCCAAGCGCTAATAGAAAGCACTGATGCTCAAATCGTAATAGGCACTGAAAGCTGGATAAAGCCGGATATGAGCTCAGCCGAAATTTTTGCGAATAACGGTTGGCGGTGGCGTATTTTTAGCTGTCAGAAGTAGTTTATCTTGTCGCGAAATTGAAGGAGATACTTCCTGTGAGTTAGTATGGGCAGAGGTCATTATTGGCAACCGGAATAAAATAATAATTGGATCCTTTTACCGACCTCCCAATTCAGATGATACAGTTGCTGAAAGGTTAAAAGATAACTTGAGTTTGCTTTCAAACACGTACCCGACTCATACGATAATAGTTGGTGGTGACTTTAAAGTACCCCCGATATGTTGGCGAAAATACATGTTTAATTCCAGAGGTATGTTTAATATATCATTCGAAATTGTGCTAAATGCATTCTCTGAAAATTACACTCCTGGAAATGGAAAAAAGAACACATTGACACCGGTGTGTCAGACCCACCATACTTGCTCCGGACACTGCGAGAGGGCTGTACAAGCAATGATCACACGCACGGCACACCGGACACACCAGGAACCGCGGTGTTGGCCGTCGAATGGCGCTAGCTGCGCAGCATTTGTGCACCGCCGCCGTCAGTGTCAGCCAGTTTGCCGTGGCATACGGAGCTCCATCGCAGTCTTTAACACTGGTAGCATGCCGCGACAGCGTGGACGTGAACCATATGTGCAGTTGACGGACTTTGAGCGAGGGCGTATAGTGGGCATGCGGGAGGCCGGGTGGACGTACCGCCGAATTGCTCAACACGTGGGGCGTGAGGTCTCCACAGTACATCGATGTTGTCGCCAGTGGTCGGCGGAAGGTGCACGTGCCCGTCGACCTGGGACCGGACCGCAGCGACGCACGGATGCACGCCAAGACCGTAGGATCCTACGCAGTGCCGTAGGGGACCGCACCGCCACTTCCCAGCAAATTAGGGACACTGTTGCTCCTGGGGTATCGGCGAGGACCATTCGCAACCGTCTCCATGAGGCTGGGCTACGGTCCCGCACACCATTAGGCCGTCTTCCGCTCACGCCCCAACATCGTGCAGCCTGCCTCCAGTGGTGTCGCGACAGGCGTGAATGGAGGGACGAATGGAGACGTGTCGTCTTCAGCGATGAGAGTCGCTTCTGCCTTGGTGCCAATGATGGTCGTATGCGTGTTTGGCGCCGTGCAGGTGAGCGCCACAATCAGGACTGCATACGACCGAGGCACACAGGGCCAACACCCGGCATCATGGTGTGGGGAGCGATCTCTTACACTGGCCGTACACCACTGGTGATCGTCGAGGGGACACTGAATGGTGCACGGTACATCCAAACCGTCATCGAACCCATCGTTCTACCATTCCTAGACCGGCAAGGGAACTTGCTGTTCCAACAGGACAATGCACGTCCGCATGTATCCCGTGCGACCCAACGTGCTCTAGAGGGTGTAAGTCAACTACCCTGGCCAGCAAGATCTCCGGATCTGTCCCCCATTGAGCATGTTTGGGACTGGATGAAGCGTCGTCTCACGCGGTCTGCACGTCCAGCACGAACGCTGGTCCAACTGAGGCGCCAGGTGGAAATGGCATGGCAAGCCGTTCCACAGGACTACATCCAGCACCTCTACGATCGTCTCCATGGGAGAATAGCAGCCTGCATTGCTGCGAAAGGTGGATATACACTGTACTAGTGCCGACATTGTGCATGCTCTGTTGCCTGTGTCTATGTGCCTGTGGTTCTGTCAGTGTGATCATGTGATGTATCTGACCCCAGGAATGTGTCAATAAAGTTTCCCCTTCCTGGGACAATGAATTCACAGTGTTCTTATTTCAATTTCCAGGAGTGTATTTCGAGCAGTTAGTTCATGAGCCCACGCGAATAGTAAACGGTTGTGAAAACGCACTTTAAATCTTAGCAACAAATAATCCTGAGTTAATAACGAGTATAGAAACCGATTCAGGGATTAGTGAACACAGACTTGTCGTAGCGAGATTGAATATTGTAATCCCCAAATCCTCCAAAAATAAGCGAAAAATATATCTATTCAAAAAATTCACTTGACGCCTTCCTAAGAGACAATCTCCACTCATTCCAAATTAATAATGTAAGTGTAGACCAGATGTGGCTTGAATTCAAAGAAAGAGTATCGGCAGCAATTTAGAGATTAATTAACAAACGACGGGGCTGATCCTCTTTGGCACACCAAACGGGTTAGAACACTGTTACAGAAACAAGGAAAAAACATGCCAAATTTAAACAGACGCAAAATATCCAAGATTGGCGATCTTTTACAGAAGCTCGAAGTTTAGCGCGGACTTCAATGCGAGATGCCTATAACAGTTTCCACAACGAAACTTTGTCTCGAAACCCGGCAGAAAATCCAAAGAGATTCTGGTCGTATGTGAAGTATGTTAGCGGCAAGAAACAATCAATGCCTTCTCTGCGCGATAGCAATGGAGATACTATCGAAGACAGTGCCGCCAAAGTAGAGTTACAAAACACAGCCTTCCGAAATGCCTTTACAAAAGAAGACGAAGTAAATATTCCAGAATTCGCATCTAGAACAGCTGCCAACATGAGTAACGTAGAAGTAAATATCCTCGGAGTAGTGAAGCAATTTAAATCACTTAATAAAATCAAGTCTTCTGGTCCAGACTGTATACCAATTAGGTTCCTTACGGAGTATGCTGATGCATTAGTTCCATACTTAACAATCATATACAACCGTTCGCTCGACGAAAGATCAGTACTCAAAGACTGGAAGTTGCACAGGTCACACCAATATTCAAGAAAGGTAGTATGAGTAATCCACTAAATTATGGGCCCATATCGTTAACGTCGATATGCAGCAGGACTTTGGAACATATATCGTGTTCTAAAATTATGAATCACCTCGAAGAAAACGGTCTATTGACACACAGTCAACATGGGTTAAGAAAACATCGTTCCTGTGAAACACAACTAGCTCTTTATTCACATGAAGTGCTGAGTACTATTGACAAGGATTTCAGATCGATTCCGCATTCATGGATTTCCGGAAGGCTTTTGACACTGTCCCACACAAGCTGCTTGTAGTGAAATTGCGTGCTTATGGAATATCGTCTCACTTATGTGACTGGATTTGCGATTTCCTGTCAGAGAGGTCACAGTTCGTAGTATTCTCGCGGAATACGAGATTGGAATAATAGAGAATTGTGAAGGTGGTTCGATGAACCTTCTGCCAGGCACTTGAATGTAATTTGCAGAGTATCCATGTAGGTGTAGATGTCGGTCCCCTCGGTCCCGAGAGTTCCGGAACTTGTACAGAAGACTGAAATAGACATCGACACAAACATCATTTCTGCCCTTTTTATTGCTCATGAAAACCACACATTGCATGTTGTAACACCATACAGCGAGACCTTCAGAGGTGGTGGTCCACACTGCTGTACACACCGGTACCTCAAATACCCAGCACCACATACTCTTGCATTGATGCATGTCTGTATTCGTTGTGGCATACCATCCACAAGTTCACCAAGGCACTGTTGGTACAGATTGACCCTCTCCTCAATGGCGATTCGGCGTGGATCCCTCAGAGTGGTTGGTGGGTCACATCGTCCGTAAACAGCCCTTTTAAATTCTATCCCAGGCATGTTCGATAGGGTTCATGACTGGAGAACATGCTGGCCACTCTAGTCGAGGGATGTCGTTGTCCTGAAAGAAGTAATTCGCAAGATCATACAACCTTTACAGCGTCTTCCGTGATCACTAGTGGAGTACGTCGGCCCCACATAATGCCACCCCAAAACAGCAGGGTACCTCCACCTTGATGCACTAACTGGACAGTATGTCTTGAAATAATTTATAATTCACACGTCTCATAACAGAAACTTCCTTTCCCTTTCTCCAAATGTCCGTTTATGTGACGTACCGTCACATGGGCCCCCTAGTGAGGGTGTACTTAATGTGGTTTACTACTTTATGTACAGACTCACTACCGTGTTACATCATTATTTAAGTGTTCATTTTTCCATGATTAAGGTAGGTACATTTGTGTTCAAGTCACAGTTAATTGAATGGTTGTATTCGTACTCTATCGTTCGTATGTTTCAGATATGTTTCGATCTCATTGTTACAGGTGAGTTCATCTACTAGTTCCAACCCTATTTTTCATCAGGAATGTGAACAATCCGGAATCCTACAGACCCCGTACAAATTTGCTTACGCTCCCCCATTTTGGGTCACACGTGTAAGGAAAAACGGGTCAAAACCCTCACCCGGAGCCTTCGGATTGTTGACATTCAGTCTCTCTTTATATTATTTATACTGATAATATGTCCATTGAATTAATCAACAAAGAAAAATATATATCTATATGTACATATAACAAGAAATAGATGTTAAATTGAAATTACGTACACAGTACGTTTGTCTTGAACTATTAAATCATCTTTGCGCAAAATGTCTGTCTGTGCTTTCACGTACACATATACATTACAATAAGAAACATATAGTCACTGTAATTAATTTCTGTGTCCTTTGCACATTATGTCTGTTACAAATTTACATTTTAGTCGGTGTTTATTAATACGTCGTCAACCATAAATACATTTCGAAATGTCATCGAAGTAAGAGTTGTCGACGCTGGTGTATTGTTGAACTGTCGGCGGATCGTTGTTGGCGACGACAGAAGCGTGTGCGGCACCCTGCCATTGTTAACCTCCGCTGTGACGTCCGTGCAAACAGCTGACGATCAGTCGACAGGCGCGGCGCATCAGCTGTGCAGTCAGGAATATCTGCCGGCCGCTCGCCTCGCGTAACATGAAAACATTCGACCGCGTATCAGTCATCAGCATTCCCGGCGGGGTCAGGGATTTTCTCTGCCTCGTGATGACTGGGTGTTGTGTGATGTCCTTAGGTTGGTTAGGTTTAAGTAGTTCTAAGTTCTAGGGGACTGATGACCATAGCTGTTAAGTCCCATAGTGCTCAGAGCCATTTTTTTTAGTTCATCAGCAAAACAAGACAAATACACATATTGCTGAAAGAAATGTTATTAGTTTTCAAGCACTCCACAGTCATTCGTGTTTACTGTTTTTTAATGCACTGATATAATGTACGAACGTACGAGGTCCAGTTCTTTAAATAAGTTTCTGGCTCGAACTCACACATTTCACCACTCGGATTTAATCATTGTTTTTTGCTAAGTGATCACTACTCAGCACTCCACACTGTCACTGTGGTGAGTGTTCATGCGAGTACCTTGCTGTGACACTTTTCACTTCACTATGCTTGGCGTGCGTCGCTTCTAGCGTGCGTTTGTCGGGCCCGGAACCCCAGTTCGCTGTGCGCTACCCGTAGTGTCCATTCACAGTCCACTGGGAGTATTCCGTTCACAGAAACAGTTTTCCACACTATGAATGTCAGTATTATTTTGCATATTAAACTGTTTCCTGCGGAAGCCATCACCATGTATACTGTAAATTTTATTTATCTTAGTTCACTGTACTCAAACTACAGTTTTTCACTGCTAAATACAGTCAACACTCAGTGTGTTATCACACAGTTTACTGTTCACTTTTTTCATCAGATTCCAATTAGTGATTCAGTTTATCCATATTGCACTAACTAAGCGTCCGGATAGACTCACTTGTAAATTGGAACATATTTTAACACCTATTACTTGAGCTATATACGAAATATGGCTCTCACTTTACACAATCGCATTTCATACGTGACACAAATCAGAGTTCCTTCCAGATATGTCTTATCACTCTGTACTAAGTGATTGATCTAGTTGGCACCTCTTATTTAAAGTGTCGACCAACTGGTCTTTCTGGACTCGTGAGTTCAGTAGGTTTTTTACATATGTTCTTTATATTCATTCAACACTGATTCAGAAACTTTTGCCATTGTTGCGTTTGCAGCTGCCTTGCTTACGCGCGGGTGTACCTGCAAGCGCCTTCAAGCTGGAATCAGTGTGGAAGTTAAGAGATATTATTCTGTTTGAAAATTTTTATTACGCGAATTCTCGCGTTTGTACAGCAATTCGCTGTTAATTTTTTGCGTCCGACGGCCATGCACAATGCTTCTTCCCTTTTCAAGGTTTATCCTGTGCAGAGCGTCCTTACGCAGATTCATTTGCTAATCTCTTTTCTGTCAAGGCACTTGTTTAAGTGCAGTATTCTCCTTCTGTCACAGCTTACTCATACATTCACTTAGCAACCACTCTATATCTAACAAGCACAAGTATAAAATCAAATAAACATGAAATAAATCTTACTAACTAGGCATACAACTTACATCTACCTTTACACACTACACATTTTAGACTTAAACCCTTAAGTATCCCTGGATATAAACGGTTTTATTATTTGCCACCGCAGGATTCTCTTAATTTCTCTTCCCGCGGTTTGTCTTTTAGACCACGGCATTGAATAGGAGACACGGCAGAAAGTTTGGTGAGGTTTTACTTGCATGTCGAACTCATACTCTTTTACTATCCCCGGTTTTTCTGAAAACACTTGTACAAATTGGTTCAGCACTTGGCTCAAATCAGATTGCTGTGACAGGCTCAGGTACGAAGATTCGGCTACTTTTGATTCAGTAAGTTGCTTAATAATAGCATTTTCCCGTTCCCAACGGGGTTCCGGTTCGCTGCTGTCTTGATTTACAGCACAGTTGTTGTGATTCAACGCGTTAGGATCCTGTAAAGTTACCCGGACGTTCCGGCAGTAGTTCACATACGCGTCCAGAGTCCTCATTAATGCCAAATCAATTTGTCGGTTTAGATAGGTTAAGGTGCATCTGGCTCGGGAGAGGTCAATTTTGCCTTCAATTCCCTAAGCGCGTCAAGACCCAGTATGCAAGGTACTGTGAGATTTTTGACCACCAGGAATGTGCACAGTATGGCTTCGTTTTCCAGGGCAATCTCTGCCTGCACCTGATTCTTTATTAGCTGCACCCTGCCCCGTAGGGCACCTACTATCCTACAATTTTCTACTGGCAGGCTCGGTAACTTTTTCACACGATCCACGCACTTGAATAACTGCTCATCAATACAAGAAGCACTAGCCCCTGTATCCAATATTATTATTACTTCGACCCCATTTATCTTTGCCACAATGGCAGCCTGCACATTTTCTATTTCTTGTTGGTCCGCAGGTCGCGGATCAACTGTCAGTTCATCTTTCATCTCGCATCCGTCATTGTAGCGGAGCATATTCACCCCCACATTCTGTCTGCCCCCTCTTTCATCTTGCCGACCGTCTGGGGAGGGCCTACAGAGGTCGGCCAGAGTTTGACGACCTGTCGCACCCTGCCGACACGTGATCAGACACATCGGTTATTCGAACATTATCAGTCACAATTGGTGACGTGCACTGCGGTGCGTACACGTGTGACTAATTGTTCGGAAGCTGAGGTGCAGGCGGTGGCATCGGGATGACATTGATGTGATTAACAGGCACATGACATGACGGCATGTTTTGATGTGCCTGCCAGTTTGCTGGCCCTGCCCGTTGCCACTGCTCATTGTTAGTTCTCATATTTTTATTGCCGAAGTTGGTGTTTCCTCCCCCTTCGCCTCGTCTCTTTCGATTGTAGTTTTCTCCACCTCTTTTTGGTGAAGACGAGTTTGACTGGCCATGCTGGTACGTATTGTATCCAGTGCTGTGCCAGTGACCATCCACAGTGGGCACACTATTCACAGTGTTTCCTTTCTTAGTTAAGTTTTCCCATTGCGAATATGCGTCTCTCTTTGAATACCCGTTATTATGAGGACTATTATTGGATTGGCTTTTTCCTTTACCGTTCGCCTGTCCGTTGTTTGTACTCCCCTGATCTCCTTGCCTGGCATCCTCGTGTATTAAATCGAGGGAGTCTATGGTTGCCATAAACAACTCCAAGTCCGTGTCAGGGACGTGTACGAGTTTCTCTCTTATCGTTATAGGCAGTTTACCCTTCAAAAATTTTTAGAACGTCCCTGGCAGGTATGGATTCGTCCCAGTACCTTGTTTTGTTCAGGTATCTTTCAAAAGATTTTCTCAATTTACCTGAACGGGGATTGAATGGTTCCGGGTTATACACTTGTTTCCGGAGACGCTCCTGAACAGACCTGGACCAGTATCTGGCAAGAAATTTACTTTCGAATTCAGACAACGACGGACACTGCTCCGCGATTTCCACCGCCCACAGTGCCGCGTCGCCTGTGATGAAAGAGATCACAAACTGAACCTTTTGGTGCACAGTCCATGATGCCGGGAGTACATTCGGGAAACTTTTTATAAATATTACCTGATGGACATTCTTTTTCTCATCATTAAACATCTGGAACTGCCTGTGTTTTAATAGTGATTCCTCGTGCTTCACTTGCGCTACAGTTGGTACCGCTACCTCTCTGTTCGCGGTGACAACGCCTGAACAATTGACTGGCGGGTACGGTTGCACTTTCTCGCAGTCAGCTTTTTGCACTCGGCATACATTTATCGGCACATTTCTGTACTGTGTTTGGCTATTAGGTGCCGCGGGGCTCGATGACCGCTCGGCCCGCTCTAATCGAGCTATCGCCTGTTTTACGCAGTCGTCGACTCGCTGCTCGAGCGAGTTGGAAATTTCATCAACAGTTTTAAAAATGTCTTTCACTTGTTTTTCCAACACGCACTGAGCTTTGTCTAATTGATCTACGCGTTCATCCGATTGCGTGACCTTTTGTGGAATGTCTTTGTTCTGGTCTACCAACTCAGCCACTTGCTGTTTTACTGCATCGATCTCCTGTGACAAATATGACACTAGCGCCTTGTCACGTTGTTCAAACATTTCATTCATTTTTGCCAGGAACTGAGCATCACGCTCCTGTTCCCTGCGTTCGCGTTCAAGGTGTTCCTGTCTTTCCTTTTCCTCGCGTTCGAGACGTTCTTCCGCTAAAATGTCCTTAAAGTCTAACTGTGCCATCAGCACCGTTAGAAAATCGGTCGTTGGTACAGGTACTTGTACAACATTCGCTGTCGACGCAGTAACATCCTCCTTCCCTTTGTCAGTAATCGAGTGTATGTCTTTGCTCAATTGAGCTTGATCCTGATCAGTGCCTAATATTTTGTCCGTTTCAGGTTGCTCAGCTTCCGGTTTTGGAAGTTGAGAACCTGTCATTGTGGGTGTGTTCCTCACTGGAAACTCTTGTATATTTTCGTCTGTGTCATAGCCTGACAGATCTTCCCCCTTTAACCGTTTGTCCTTGCGTGTCTTCACCATTTCGACTAGTATTAATCCTGACTGGTAAGACACGATTACACAAAAAATCTATTTCCCCCAAAAATGACACTACACAAAGCACATACAAAACACTGAAATCAAGTAAAGCGAAGAAGCTACCTACTACTATTACTACTGAAACTAACAGTTACACTTTCG
This sequence comes from Schistocerca americana, assembly GCF_021461395.2. Taxonomy (NCBI): domain Eukaryota; kingdom Metazoa; phylum Arthropoda; class Insecta; order Orthoptera; family Acrididae; genus Schistocerca; species Schistocerca americana. Next base: position 485,519,025 of record NC_060130.1, read on the forward strand.
CACTCGTAATATTTCCGTTGCACTGTGAAAAATTTTACTTCTGCTAAAACATTACTTTGGCAATCAACTGCACTAGCATTTATTTGATTCACACAGCTGATTGTGTGACCTCTAATCCAGAACACTAATCCCTGTTTCAGAATTCTATCACTGATTTACTCACTAGTACTAAGTTATAGTAAATTAATCTGACCAAATTTTCACTATCCGCTGACGTTAAAACAAACTGAATAAACACTTCTGACGAATTTTAACTCAAGAAGATAAACACAGTGCATGGCCCCCGGATCCTTTCTTCCTTTAGTTTCCAGCCCAGAAGCGCATGCATATACACCCTTACCTTTATTAGTTATTGTTGCTTGTTGTTGTCTTTATCTCAGTCGAGACAATGGTACGCATCTAGTCAGCTACATGTCCATATATCTTCACTGGTTGGATCTCGTACAAGATTTGTATTTTGTGGTAGAAAAAAATGGTGCAAATGGCTCTGAGCACTATGGAACTTAACATCTGTGGTCATCAGTCCCCTAGAACTTAGAACTACTTAAATCTAACTAACCTAAGGACATCACACACATCCATGCCCGAGGCAGGATTCGAACCTGCGACCATAGAGGTCACGAGGTTCGAGACTGAAGCGCCTAGAACCGCACCGCCACACCGGCCAGCTGTGGTACATGGAAATAGATTACGTGTATGGCATTAATTTCTCATACATATAATTACGTACATAAAAAATTTTCTTTTAAATATAGTTTTCTAGACGGACAACCATATCTCATTAATTTTCTGTGACTTAATGTTGTTTTTTTTTCATTTTAATATTGGTACATAAAATTTCAGGCCCCACGTTGGGCGCCACTTATCACGGTATAAGTGTATTTTTTTTATTTTTATAATTATATATTTTGTGATTTTGGTTGCGGTGGCTTTAAATATTGTGGGCTAGCATGAGACTTTTAATTAACTTATACCGCGATAACACTCTTACGGACACAGGCTGCCCCGAAGTACGCACGATATAATATTTTTTAGACACAGCGAGCAACTCACCGCCTTCTAATAAATAGTTTGCGTGAGTGCTTCTATTTAGAAAAGAAAATATGTGTATTCTTACGCAAACTATAATTATTAATATGGTTCTCAGGGGCTACTGGTTATTCATGTACCAAATTACACAAAGATTAACTGAGATATTGCTGAATGTAATGCTTTTCAATATTTCTTTTTATTATTTGCAAGGCAAAACTGGAGAGAATCTCGTCTGCCGTTAGGCTTGCAAAATGAAACATACTGAACTCACTCAGTATACTAAATATTAATAAACCAAATCTATTTTGACTCTTTTTTACTTTGAAATTAATGAAAGCTCAAAATTGAGAAGTCTCTCACATTTAGATCTAATATTATGACATGATATTATAATTAAATAATCAGTCAGCGTAATGGCCGACTAAATCCTGCTAGGGGAGATGAACTCCCTGAACTACAAAGTCCCATAAACACTTTGTTAATTATAATTAATGGTTGCGATCATGAGAGATGACATCTAAGTCAATAATACACACTTTCTAATGACAATTTCTATTATATTTTTCAAAATACAGATAAAACTTACGTTAATTATCAGACAGTACTACAATGGCGGCCTACCGCTAGACGAAACAAAACAGGAGAGTTAGTTCAATCAAAGCATTGTCTCTGATCTTCATGGCCTATGCTACACAGAGATTATACAAAAAACGGTGTTTTGTTAATTACATCGATATTTGTGTTTTGATAAAAATAACTTACGTTCTTTACTATTTGTTATACATCGCGCACACGTACACAGTCTTGTAATAATTTATAATTCACACGTCTCATAACAAAAACTTCCTTTCCCTTTCTCCAAATGTCCATTTATGTGACGTACCGTCACAAAGAGCATGACAGCTCCTTGACGTTCGTTTCAGTGTCGAGACACTATTATCGTCTGAATGCCTACAGGAATCAATAATTTCCGAGTTGGCAGTTAACGGGTGAGCGACACTTCATTCCAGTGCGTGATAAGTTAGAAATTTGAGTTGGTCAGGTACCGTGACCCGATGGCTGAAGTGGTTGATTCAACCACTTATGAGAAGCAGTAAATCTGGGCATGAGGCCCAGTCTGGCATAAATTTTCAACTTTCGCCATTGCATTACCACAGTGCAATGCATGCCTAGAAGTCACGAATTCTCATCCATCTCTTCCCTTTCTTTCCTTATGCTCTATTTCATATAGATTGTAGATCGTTTACAACTATTGATGGCTTCAGCAAGTGTTGGTAGTACAGACCAGATGATTTCAATAATTTCAGAGCTTCGAGAAAGACGTATTATCAATAGTATATGTGCATTGTTCCAGCTGTGAAAGTGTTATTGTTATGATATCATCTTAGTTAAGGAAGTGTGACAATTAATGAAATGAAATGTCGTGTCTCGAGGGCCTCCCGGTAGGTAGACCTGATCGCCTGGTGCAAGTCTTTTGAGGCGACGCCACTTCGGCGACTTGCGCGTCGACGAGGATGAAATGATGATGATGAAGACGACACGAACACCCAGTCCCTGAGCGGAGAAAATCTACAACCCAGCAGGGAATCGAACCCGGGCCCCCCAGCATGGCAAGCCAGCGCACTGTCGACTCAACTACGGTGGCGAACCCGTGACAATTAATGTGTGGATTTTGGATGTTCAAATGTGTGTGAAATCTTATGGGGCTTAATTGATAAGGTCACCAGTACCTATGCGTACACACTACCGAACCTAAATTATCCTAAGGACAAACATACACATCCATGCCCGAGGGAGGACTCGAAACTCCGCCGGCACCAGCCGTACAGTCCACGACTGCAGCGCCCCAGACCGCTCGGCTAATCCCGCGCGGCTGGATTTTATAGCCCAGGAGCTGTGCAATTACATGAACCCGACACCTGGAAGCTCTGAAGCTCGGAGCACTTACCATAGAGCTCTACACTAGATGTTGTTATGACATTTAAGCTATTTACACAAACTGTTAACCTTCAGGTGTTTGCAAAGAGCACTGAAACTTAATACAGTTGGAGAAAATCAAACTACATATAGTGTCACCTATTTATGCAAGCAATGCTAATTTATATGCAAATGATATGGCAACTGCACAAAGCTCAAATATCGAAGCTATTGACACAGAGTCTGACTGGGACACTCAGATGTTTAGACTGGGTGGTCGGGACAGAGCATCGAGTGACATTATACTGAGTGCAATATCCGAAAATTACCTCGAGCAATTAAACAAAGAACCGACTCGTGGAGATAACATCTTGGATCTACTGATAACAAACAGACCCGAACTTTTCGACTCTGTAAGCGCAGAACAGGGGATCAGTGATCATAAGGCCGTTGCAGCATCCCTGAATATGGAAGTAAATAGGAATATAAAGAAAGGGAAGAAGGTTTATCTGTTTAGCAAGAGTAATACGAGGCAGATTTCAGACTACCTAACAGATCAAAACGAAAATTTCTGTTCCAACAGTGACAATGTTGAGAGTTTATGGCAAGAGTTCAAGGCAATCGTAAAATTCGTTTTAGATAGGTACGTGCCGAGTAAGACTCTGAGGGACGAGAAAAACCCACGTGGTTCAACAACAAAGTTAGGAAACTACTGCGAAAGCAAAGAGAGCTTCACTGCAAATTTAAACGCAGCCAAAACCTTTCAGACAAACAGAAGCTAAACGATGTCAAAGTTAGCGTAAGGAGGGCTATGCTTGAAGCGTACAGTGAATTCGAAAGTAAAATTCTATGTACCGACTTGACAGAAAATCCTAGGAAGTTCTGGTCTTACGTTAAATCAGTAAGTGGATCGAAACAGCATATCCAGACACTCTGGGATGATAATGGCATTGAACCAGAGGATGACACACGTGAAGATGAAATACTAAACACCTTTTTCCAAAGCTGTTTCACAGAGGAAGACTGCACTGCAGTTCCTTCTCTAAATCCTCGCATGAACGAAAAAATGACTGACATCGAAATAAGTGTCCAAGGAATAGAAAAGCAACTGAAATCACTCAACAGAGGAAAGTCCACTGGACCTGACGCAATACCAATTCGATTCTACACAGAGTACGCGAAAGAACTTGCCCCCCTTCTAGCAGCCGTGTGCCGCAAGTCTCTAGAGGAACGGAAGGTTCCAAATGATTGGAAAAGAGCACACATAGTCCCAGTTTTCAATAAGGGTCGTCGAGCAGATGTGCAAAACTATAGGCCTATTTCTCTGACATCGATATGTTGTAGAATTTTAGAACATGTTTTTTGCTCGCGTATCATGTCATTTCTAGAAACCCAGAATCTACTCTGTAGGAATCAACACGGATTCTGGAAACAGCGAAAGTGTGAGACCCAACTCGCTTTATTTGTTCATGAGACCCAGAAAATATCAGATACAGGCTCCCAGGTAGATGCCATTTTTCTTGACTTCCGGAAGGCGTTCGATACAGTTCCGCACTGTCACCTGATAAACAAAGTAAGAGCCTACGTAATATCAGACCAGCTGTGTAGCTGTATTGAAGAGTTTTTAGCAAACAGAACACAGCATGTTGTTCTCAATGGAGAGATGTCTACAGACGTTAAAGTAACCTCTGGCGTGCCACAGGGGAGTGTTATGGGACCATTGCTTTTCACTATATATATATATATATATATATATATATATATATATATATATATATATATATATATATATATATATATGACCTAGTAGATAGTGCCGGAAGTTTCATGCGGCTTTTCGCGGATGATGCTGTAGTATACAGAGAAGTTGCAGCAGTAGAAAATTGTAGCGAAATGCAGGAAGATCTGCAGCGGATAGGCACTTGGTGCAGGGAGTGGCAACTGACCCATAACATAGACAAATGTAATGTATTGCGAATACATAGAGAGAAGGATCCTTTATTGTATGGTTATATGATAGCAGAACAAACACTGGTAGCAGTTACTTCTGTAAAATATCTGGGAGTATGCGTACAGAACGATTTGAAGTGGAATGATCATATAAAATTAATTGTTGGTAAGGCAGGTGCCAGGTTGAGATTCATTGGAAGAGTCCTTAGAAAATGTAGTCCATCAACAAAGGGGGTGGCTTACAAAACACTCGTCCAACCTATACTTGAGTATTGCTCATCAGTGTGGGATCCATACCAGGTCGGGTAGACAGAGGCGATAGAGAAGATCCAAAGAAGAGCGGCGCGTTTCGTCACAGGGCTATTTGGTAAGCGTCATAGCGTTACGGAGATGTTTAGCAAACTCAAGTGGCAGACTCTGCAAGAGAGGCGCTCTGCATCGCAGTGTAGCTTGCTGTCCAGGTTTCGAGAGGCTGGGTTTCTGGATGAGGTATCGAATACAGGGTGTTACAAAAAGGTACGGCCACACTTTCAGGAAACATTCCTCACACACAAAGAAAGAAAATATGTTATGTGGACATGTGTCTGGAAACGCTTACTTTCCATGTTAGAGTTCATTTTATTACTTCTCTTCAAATCACATTAATCATGGAATGGAAACACACAGCAACAGAATGTACCAGCGTGACTTCAAACACTTTGTTACAGGAAATGTTCAAAATGTCCTCCGTTAGCGAGGATACATGCATCCACCCTCTGTCGCATGGAATCCCTGATGCGCTGATGCAGCCCTGGAGAATGGCGTATTGTATCACAGCCGGCCACAATACGAGCACGAAGAGTCTCTACGTTTGGTACCGGGGTTGTGTAGACAAGAGCTTTCAAATGCCCCCATAAATGAAAGTCAAGAGGGTTGAGGTCAGGAGAGCGTGGAGGCCATGGAATTGGTCCGCCTCTACCAATCCATCGGTCACCGAATCTGTTGTTGAGAAGCGTACGAACACTTCGACTGAAATGTGCAGGGGCTCCATCGTGCATGAACCACATGTTGTGTCGTACTTGTAAAGGCACATGCTCTAGCAGCACAGGTAGAGTATCCCGTATGAAATCATGATAACGTGCTCCATTGAGCGTAGGTGGAAGAACATGGGACCCAATCAAGACATCACCAACAATGCTTGCCCAAACGTTCACAGAAAATCTGTGTTGATGACGTGATTGTACAATTGCGTGCGGATTCTCGTCAGCCCACACATGTTAATTGTGAAAATTTACAATTTGATCACGATGGAATGAAGCCTCATCCGTAAAGAGAACATTTGCACTGAAATGAGGATTGACACATTGTTGGATGAACCATTCGCAGAAGTGTACACATGGAGGCCAATTAGCTGCTGATAGTGCCTGTACACGCTGTACATGGTACGGAAACAACTGGTTCTCCCATAGCACTCTCCATACAGTGACCTGGTCAACGTTACCTTGTACAGCAGCAGCTTCCCTGATGCTGACATTAGGGTTATCGTCAACTGCACGAAGAATTGCCTCGTCCATTGCAGGTGTCCTCGTCGCTCTAGGTCTTCCCCAGTCGCGAGTCATAGGCTGAAATGTTCCGTGCTCCCTAAGACGCCGATCAATTGCTTCGAACGTCTTCCTGTCGGGACATCTTCGTTCCGGAAATCTGTCTCGATACAAACGTACCGCGCCACGGCTATTGCCCCGTGCTAATCCATACATCAAATGGGCATCTGCCAACTCCGCATTTGTAAACATTGCACTGACTGCAAAACCACGTTCGTGATGAACACTAACCTGTTGATGCTACGTACTGATGTGCTCGATGATAGTACTGTAGAGCAATGAGAATATGTCATCACAAGCACCGAAGTCAACATTACCTTCCTTCAATTGGGCCAACTGGCGGTGACTCGAGGAAGTACAGTACATACTGACGAAACTAAAATGAGCTCCAACATGGAAATTAAGCGTTTCCGGACACATTTCCACATAACATCTTTTCTTTATTTGTGTGTGAGGAATGTTTCCTGAAAGTTTGGCCGTACCTTTTTGTAACACCCTGTATATTGCTTCCCCTACTTATACCTCCCGAGGAGATCACGAATGCAAAATTAGAGATTCGAGTGCACACGGAGGCTTTGCAGCAGACGTTCTTCCCACGAACCATATGCGACTGGAACAGGAAAGAGAGGTAATGACAGTGGCACATAAAGTGCCATCCGCCACACACAGTTGGGTGGCTTGCGGAGTATAAATGTAGAATGAACGTAGTTTTACACACAGATAATTAATATTAAATATGAAGGGGCCCTCGACGATGAGCACCCCCCCCCCCCCCACTCTTCTGCACATAAAATGTGTTAAATTTCAAGATCTTGGGGTTCTGAAACTTAGAGTGCAGAACACAACTGCATGAAATTACGGTGGTCTGTTATACGCAGATTAATTAATTATTAATGAATTTACATATCCTGGGATCGAACCTAGGGCCTGGAGTGCAGGAGGCCTGGTAGTTTGTACCTAAGGCCTGGGAGTTGTGAAGCTTTGCACAATTGCAGCGTTGTTGCGATATTATGATTAAATGATATGATAATTAACACAGTTGCACATGCTAGGAGGTGGAACCGCGAACCTCCACTATACAGACTTTAGTTGTAGTTGTGGAATGGTTTGTGGTATAATATGCATTATTAGAGAGCATTACACTTGTTATGACAGTGGAGGCCAATTGCCTAAAAGTAAAGTAGTTCGGACTCTTAGCTCACTAGCACTATTAGACTGCATAACACTTGTTATAACAGGGTAAGTCAATTCCTAAAAGTGAAAGTAGGTCGGTGAAAGTGATCTTGGCCCACGCCAGAACGACTTGGAAAAACTCAGCGGAGGAGCGCCTCTGAAGATATTCAGCGCAGTCCTGGATGAAACGTCAGGAACAGAAGCGTTTCTTGGACCACGACCTCACATCCTGAAAGGTTCACCAGCAGCTATGTCGTCCGGTCATGAAAGCCTTCATTCTGTGATGAAACCAAACAGTCCCACCCTACTTGGAGGATGCTCTATGACAGTGAACCCAAGGCGCTGGACTGTTGCAGATGTTGCAGCACCCATTGTGGCCTGGCATTGTGATGGTGAGGGAGAGTGTGCTCCACATATGGATGAACTCTTCGAAGTCATACTTCCAGTTTTCTGAGGGTCTTGCAGTCCCTTGAAGAGTTTATGGTGGTGCCTTTAGGCATGAATTCCAAGTGCAACGCACCTTGAACACCTCAGAACACTGTGACCATGACTTTGCCTACTGATAATATGATCTTGACCTTTATAGCGTTGGTGATCCGTTGCAGTTGAACTCCTTTGATACCCCCTCGTTTTGGGGGTCAAAATGGCACACCAACATTTCCTCCATTGCGAACATGAACACCCCCAATTTGCACATTACTGATACTGATACAAGCATCACCATACACAACTTTCATTCTTCAATGGATTTCAATTGGAGGCACATTTTCTGCAGTTATAATCTAGGGGACAGTACACTGTTTCTCTCACATCGACATAGTTATGCTACACACCACCGTTTTACATGATACAGTTTGGAGCCCTCTAGTGGCAGATGTTTGCAACTTGTGTCTGCATACCGGAAACTCAGCCAATCCTGAGGATGGAATAAAAAATTTGGAGGCATTACTTTTCAACACGCCCTCCTAACTTTAATGCAATTGACGTTTGCACCTGTGCAGACTTGTATATTGCAAATTTCTTTCTGTGAAGAGCATGTGATGCCAACATGATGGATTTGATACTCAGTAAGCAATTGCATGCATTATCTCCAGGTCTTTTGCTTCTGAAAATGTTTCCTCAGGGTTATTGCACAATTTTCAAATTCTTTTGTTGACAGAATGCAATGAATCTGGCAACATTCTTGATGGTGAATTTATGTGGTGAAAATTGCTAACAGTATTTGGTGTACATTTTCTCTGCCAAGTTGCGTTATGAAATCACCTAATATGTTTCTTATATCGTTTCTTTCTTACATATTGTGGTGTCACCGCCAGACACCACACTTGCTAGGTGGTAGCTTAAATTGGCCGCAGTCCATTTAGTACATGTCAGACCCGCGTGTCGCCACTGTGTGATTGCAGACCGAGCGCTACCACAAGGCAGGTCTCGAGATACGGAATAGCACTCGCCCAGTTGTACGACGACTTTGCTAGCGACTACACTGACGAAGCCTTTCTCTCATTTGCCAAGAGACAGTTAGAATAGCCTTCAGCTAAGTCCATGGCTACGACCTAGCAAGGCGCCATTAACCGTATCTGAAGATAGTCTTATTTGTATTATCAAGAGCGATGTACCACAAGGATAAATAAAAGATAAGTATTCGAGGAACTGCATACTTTTCTTATGAGAATTCGCTACTTATCCTGTTCCAGAATTCACACCCGTCAGCGTTAGATTTCGGCCGCCTCTATCTACAAGGTGTTGGCACATTTGCCAACACATCACATATCATACTCAAATCAATGTACAGTAGTAGTAGGAATTCAGTTTTTCAGAAACTTTATGCTATCTGTGATTAATTTACTACAGCAATGCATCTAACTTGTTGTATGCGGTCTTTTATATAATATAGCTCAATTAAGTAATATTTTTCAGTAATACTTTATTTTTATTAAACCTACTTAAAAATTGTATGGTTAGCTAAACCTATATAGAAAAAAATGCAGAAATTTAGCTTTTTAGTTGGGGGAGCAGGAGGGTGCTGATTTGGCAGTTCTGCCAAGGGTACAGAATCACCTTCGTTCAGCTCTGGAAATTCTTTATATGTAGAACACATCATAAGAAACAAGAATACACAATATATATTTACAATGAAAAACAAATTTGCTAATGTACCTTCCACAGATCTAATGTGCAATGCTCCCCATGGATGTGGAATAAGTCAAAAAACTGTTACATATTTTTATTTAAAAGGTAATAAATAACTTATCACAGAACACATAGATATTCAAACACTGAGCTTCATATGATGATTATCAGACTATTATAGACTTCATTATCAAATAGAAAAGTCATTTTACAGCACTTATTTAAAGTGATTACATTACTGTACTGAATTTTTACAGAAATCATAGTGTTCTAATTCTTACATTACTTGATATTGTTAGTGACATAAAGACATCAGTTGATTCTACTAAGAAATTCGTTAAAGGAGTAGACGTTGGCTATCAATAAATCCTTCAGGCTGCTCTTAAACTGAACTTTATTGTTAGATAAATTTTGTGGTTGCTGGCAAGTTATTGAAAATGTGTATTCCTGAGTAATGGACACCATTCTGGACAAAAGTAGGCGAGTTAAAATTTTTGTGAAGATTATTCTTATTTCCAGTATTGTTTCCATGAGCTGAGCTGTCCATTTGAAAAAGAAATGTATATTTTAATGACAAATTTCGTTAAGAAATAATTGTATTGGGAAGCAGAAGTTGGTATCCGTAGTTTCGCAGAGAGGCCTTTGCAGGATATTCATGAGTTCACACCAAAAATAACTCTTATTATGACTTTCTGACCTGGAAAACTGTAGCTTGGTTTCATGAATTATACCAAAAAATTATCCCATATGACATTATAGAATGAATGGAAGCACAGTATGCTAGCATTTTTATTTTTGTATCACCTATGTCTGACAGCATTTGCATTGCAAATAGAAATTTGTCTAAGCACTTCAGCTGTTCTATGGTATGCTCCTACCGGTTAAATTTATTTTAAAGCTGTAATCCTAAGAATTTAAGACTTTCAACTACTTCTCCCTGTTTGTCGTCATGTTTTAGGTATGTAATGGTGAGAAGCCTCTTACAAGTTTTAAGCTGCATGTAGTGTGTTTTTTTCAGAGTTTGGTGCCAAAAGGCTGGCCAGGAACCATTAATGATGTCCATGAAAATTTCATTAACCAGTCTTTCTAAGACTATACTTGATTTGCTATTTAGTGCAATGTTCGTATCATCTGCAAACAAAACAAACTTGGCATGTGATAATGCTACAGATGAAAGGTCATCAAAGTAAGGGCCCTAAGATGGAAAGTTGTAGAATGCCACATGTAATTTGTTCCAAGTTGGATGATACCTGACAGTTTACTGAGCAAGGTGGCGCAGTGGTTAGCACACTGGATTCGCATTTGGGAAGAAGATGGTTCAAACCTGTGTCCAGTCATCTTGATTTAGGTTTTTTGTGATTCCCGTAAATCGATTCAGGCAAATGTCAGGATGGTTCCTTCGAAAGGGCATGGCCGACTTCCTTCCCTTTCCTTCCCTAATCCGATGGGATCGATGACCTTGCTGTTTGCTCCCTTGTAGAATGCCACATGTAAGTTGTTCCCAGTTGGATGATACCTGACAGTTTACTGAGCAAGGTGGCGCAGTGGTTAGCACACTGGAATCGCATTTGGGAGGAATATGGTTCAAACCTGTGTCCAGCCATCTTGATTTAGGTTTTTTGTGATTCCTGTAAATCGATTCAGGCAAATGTCAGGATGGTTCCTTCGAAAGGGCATGGCCGACTTCCTTCCCTTTCCTTCTCTAATCCGATGGGACCGATGACCTTGCTGTTTGCTCCCTTCCCTTGGGTCAACCAACCAACCAACCTGATAGCTTATTACATGTCTCTTTCCTAATAACTGGTCCATCAGAGATACAGAATTTCAGCCATTTTGCAGCATCTCCTGTTACACCGTAATACTCTAGTTTACTTAAAAGGATATTGTGATTAGCCTTTGACCATTCACAAAATGTACCAGTCTTTATAGTCTAATGAATTTAGTACACTCACACTGCATGTGTAGACAGCCTTTTCAATAACAAAACACTTCAGACATCCAAACTGTGATTTTGACAATATGTTCTTTGCTGTTATAAGGTTATGAAGCCAATTGTATATTATCTTTTCCAAAATTGTTCAAAATGCTAGAGAAATTGAAACTGGACTGAAATTTGGCGATACAACTTTATTGCCTTTCTTAAACAAGAGCCTAACTTCAGCATATTTCGACTAGTGAGAAAATATTCCATTGATAAATGACTGGCTACACAGATAACATAATATGTTGCTAAACTCAGAAGCACACTCTTTAATTAACTTTCTTGATACTTTACATGAAGCCTTCTACCAATATAAAATGGAAACTTAATTATGTATGGGTATTCAAAAGGAAATAAAAAATATTCCTCACAGAACACAGTTTTTATAAAATTAATCAAGTCTTGTGAATGAGTTGTAACACATTCCTTACGGCAACATTAAACGAAATCAGATAACTAAAACACACAATCTTAAAAGAAGAAATGTGTTGCTTATGTCAAGAAGACAAAATTCTGTATTTTATCTCAAATTATGATGATGAAATGTAAATTTATTCAAGTCATTGGGATAAAAGTATGTACTCTCAGGAGAAATTTTGTATTTTAATTTGAAAAATAGTTATTTGTTTACATATTCGATCAGGATAAAAATACATAATTTCATTTATTTTACCATTTTAATCATTCACTTACAATTGTAGGATGTTTGGTCCCACAGCTATGCAAAACACCGTTTTTCCAAGTTTCCAAAAATTTTTCAGCACCACTGTGCCACCATCAGTGGGTTTCCATTTTATTCAATCTGTAATCTGAACATTTTTCTAAATAATTACAAAATTATGTGGATATTTAGTTCAAACAATAATTCGTTTCTTTTGTTAACACCATTACACTTGGTGTGCATGAATTTTCAGGACCACTTGTCTAATATTTATTATAGGTAGCTTGCCATCTGCAACCGAACGATGTTGATGAGAAATTTTGTTGGGAGTTAACTTCTCATCTAAACATAATTTGGTTGCAGATAACAAGCTACCTGTGATAAATAATACACAAGTAGTCCTGAAAAATCATGCACATCAAGTGTAAAAGCATTAACAAAAGGAAACGAATTACTTTTTTAACTAAATATCCATATAATTCTGTAATCATTTAGTAAAGATGTTTACATTACAGACTAAATAAAACGGAAACCCACTTATGATAGCACAGTGGTGCTGAAACATGTTTGGGAACTTGGAAAAAACGGTGTTGTGCATAACTGGCGGAGTTTACATCCTATAATTTTAACTGTAAACACGGTAAACACAAGGAGATGCAAATCCAAATGATGGACATTCACTTACACTTATGCCACTAAACTGCAGGTTGGAATATTATATGCCACCAATTGTTCTTATAAAATAAATAAAATAGTATATGTGTAATGTACAAAATGTCCATGAAATACAGTATTATTTCACTTGACTTGTCCTATATTCCTACTGCATTACTTGGGCAATATGTAATAAAGAAGCAAATCAGATCAAAACACTTGTTTCTTATTTTAAAGGCTTAATGGTATGCATTAATTCTACTGGTGTAGTGGCAGTCACATTAATATCTCTACAGTTATTTGTAATGACTGGTCTGAGATAGTCCATAACAGCATCTGTTGAACATTAGAACCCTATCTTCCCAGTAACAGTTATGAAATGCTTGTTAAAAAGTTTTGCAATATTGCACACATCTGTGGCCAATGTATTACTTACTGTTAATGGGATCTACTACTCCTCATGTCTGGTTCTACCAGTCCCCTCCACTATATCCTAAACTGTCTTTGGTTGGTTGATTTGGGGGAGGGGACCAAACAGTGAGGTCATCGGTCCTATCGGATTGGGAAAGGAATTCGACTGTGTGCTTTCACAGGAACCATCCCGGCATTTACCAGAAGCTATTTAGGGAAATCACGGAAAACCTAAATTAGGATGACCGGACGCGGGTTTGAACAGTCGTCCTCTCGAATGTTAGCCCAGTGTACTAACCACTGCACCACATCACGTGGTAAACTGTCTTTATTTTGTTATCTGAAATTATTATATTATTCTCGTAATGCATTTACTTTTATGTCAATGGACTGTGAGCATCGAGACGTTTTGACGTCTGTGAGGGAAAAGTGTGCCTGATTTCAAAATTTTATGCCAAAGCTGGCACAGATTTACACACTGACTTCTTAAGCTCCTAATACTTTTAGATTTAACGAACATTTATATATAACGCGACATTGATTCATTATTACTTTTGTTTGAAAATTAACCTATGTATGTAAATTAAAGATCGATTCACGCGTGGCAGAACAAACCGGGACGGAACGTCAAACTTTTCCAATGGTCATTTCAAATAGCGGCATTCACACAGGTTGCCACCGGAATGGAAGACGACGTCAAAGCCTCTCGCGACTTTGTAGTCGTCTGCTAACAAGGCAAGCTAACCCACCTTCGCCGCGTTCACTCATGTTACAATAATGGATTTCATATTGGCATATCAGTTAACTATAGGTTGTTTCTAAAGGCTACTTTGAAAGGCTGGCGGGATATGCCAACTCCACCCTGTACCTAGGTGGAGATGGATATGAACGTGCAAATATGCGTTGCCTGTGCCACAGATCCTGCTGAGGAAACCAAACAGTTTACAATGTTGGCTGCATTGGGCTGTGCATTAATATCCTTAGGCGGTGACAACAAGTGGAAACAAATTTTTGTTTATGTTTTGAAATGCAGACGAAGTCATGAAACGAAGTTACGTGACAGTGCACATTTTAATATATGGGTTCTATATTGAGAAACCGATAACCTTCGGATGTGTGACAAACAGCATCGTGTGTTGGGTCAGAAGAATACAGTGATTGTAAGACAGTAGAGAAAAGTGCGCATGGACCTGTTCAACATTGTATGCAATTCGTCCCTGTCTTAAGGTAATTTCTGCGTATTTTCTTTTCTTTAGGAAGACAGTCTATAAATATTACCAGCGATGCTGAGTTGAAGCACAGAAGAAAGATGTGGGTGATAAATACTGTTTGTGGCATTGCAAGCTGAAAGCTTTGTGCTTCACGTTAATCTTAGTGTCGGTATTTAGGTTGGTGTCTCTCTTATCTTGTGTGTGATGAAGACGATCCTGTCGACTGCGTTTATCTTTGCCCCACTCGTCTGTGGTCAACATTAATTATGGAAAGTATACAAGTGTTTTTTTTTCTGTTAACGTTTGCATTAACATTGCCCAACATGCTGAAAGATTGTGCATGTGGGTGCATCCTATGAAGCATTATGGTCAGTTTGATGTTGTGTAAGCTATTAACGATAGTAAAGTGAACCAGAATTCATTAGTATAGTTACTTCCTCTTTTGAAAATTGTTTTCTCCTGAAGGTAATTCAAATCAAACAGAAGGCTAAAAGTAAGCCATGGATTACCCAAGGAACAAAGATATCATGGGGTACAGCTCTGATGTTAGCACTGTAATGCATTACAAAGAATACTGCAAAATACTGAAGTGAGTAATCCAGAAATCTCAGCAGCTTTATTATGAGGAAAAGATAGCTACATGTGGCAACAAAATTAAAACTGTATGGAATGTAGTGAAGACAGAGACAGGTATTGCCTAAAAGGAAGAGGAAAAGATAGCTCTAAAAATAAATGAGACATTGATAAGAAATGCATGTAGTGTTGCAAGCCTCTTAAACAAGTACTTTGTTTCTGTGACTGACAGTTTGACATTATCAGGTTCAGTAAATAATGCAGTGGAGTATCTGAGACCAGTCTTAAAAAAAAAAAATTCTGTACAATGGATGTGATACTCACATCTCCCAAAGAAGTAGCATCCATAATAAAATCCTTAAAATCTAAGTATTCTGGTGGTTATGCTAGCATATTAATGAAATTAATCAAAGAATGCTCATACGAGTTGAGTTCTATCTTAAGTTATTTGTGTAATCAATCACTTATCAGCGGAACATTTCCAGGCTGGCTAAAATATCCTGAAGTTAAACCTCTTTACAAGAAGATGAATAAAAAGATACCGTCAAACTATCGGCCAGTTTGGCTTTTGCTGCCTTTTTCAATTAAATATTTGAAAAGGTTGTGTTCAAGCATATCCTTAAGCATCCAACTGCAAGTAATATATTGCCCAATTCACATTTTGGTTTCCTTAAGGGGGGGGGGGGGGGTAGGACGTCAAACAGGTCGACTTGGATCTGGAGAGGCACCACAGAACATTTTAATTTTCACTGTCTATACTTTTACAAATAAATTCATAAAACTTTGTCAGCATGACCAGGAAGGATTCAGGAGTCACACTGATAGCAGTCGAAGTTCAAAACATAACAAAATAGTTTATGTTTACATGTGAAATTTCATCATTTTTTTTCGCTTACTATTGGCTGCATTTGATGCTATAGATACACTTTTCTTCATAAGCAAGGGAGATTCTTCGATGAATTTTGCACAGCATATTAATCATACTTGTGGCTGTATGAAACTCTAGAATTTTCCAAATCTGTTAAAAACTTTGGCACAAATTGAGATAATTAACTATAAAGTTTGGGTTTTTTGTGTAAACGTGAAGTTAAAAATGTAACAGTTCATTCATCTTTTCAGTAATTAAATAAATTCTAGAGTTTTATACACCTGTAAGTTTTGTTTTTTGTTATGTTTTTGAACTTCCACTGCTATGAGTGTGAATCCTGAATCCTTCCTGGTCATGCTAACAAAGTTTTATGAATTTATTTCTAGAAGTGTAGACAGTGGAAATTAAAATGTCCTGTGGTGCCTCTCCTGCTCCAAGTCACCCCTTTGACATCCTACCTCCCTTAAGGGTTCAGGTATAGTGAAGGATATTTGCACATACAGTGAGAATATCCTTAAGTCATTAGATAACAAATTAGAGGCTACTGGCATTTTCTGTAACCTGTCAAAAGTGTTTGACTGTGTGAATCACAGCATTCTCTTAAGCAAATTAGAATATTATGGTTTTACTTGCAGTCTTGTGAAGTGGTTTGAGTCTTACCTAACTAACAGAGAACAAAGGGTGTCGCTGTGAAATACCTGTGGATTAGGCAGTCACTCTTCATCTGATCGGAAATTAATTACATGTGGTGTCCTGTCTTGGGTCGGTTGCTTTTTCTTGTGTACATTAATGAGCTCTCCTCTGTTACATTGCCAGAAAAAAAGTTGTTTGTGTGTGCATATGATATAAACATTACAGTAAGTAGCAAGCCAAGTCCAGATTTCACATTTAGAAATTGTTGCTAATGAAATTTTCACTGACATTAATAAATGGTTGAAAGCTAATTCACTGTCATTAACCTTTGCAAAGACCCTCTATATGCAGCTCAAGAGATTTCCTTTTGGCATGTGCATAACATATGAAGATAGGCAGATCGAAGAGGTTGACAGTGTTAAATTTCTGAGACTACAACTCGATCATAAATTCAGTTGGGGAGGACATATCACAGAATTGCTGAAGTGCCTAAACAAGTATGTATTTGCAGTGAGACTGATGTCAGATGTACGAGATAAGATATAAAAACCTTGCGTACTTTCATTCTTTTATGTTGGTTGGTTAATTTCGTGGATGAAACCAAATAGCGAGGTCATCGATCTTGTTGGATTAGGGAAGGATTGGGAATGAAATTGGCCATGCCGTTTCAAAGGAACCATCCCAATATTTGCCTGAAGTGATTTACGGAAATAACTTAAAACCTAAATCAGGATGGCCAGACGCGAGTTTGAACCATCGTTGTTCTGAATGCAAGTCCAGTGTGCTAACCGCTGCCCCACCTTGCTCGGTTTCTATTATGTTGTACAGGAACACATTCTGGGGTAATTCATCAAACTGACCAAAAGTTTTTAGCGTGCAAAAGTGTGTACTAAGACTCATTTGTGGTGTGATTATATACCAGAGCTCCTACAAACTACCACAGTGTTAATCATATTAATCAGATGTTGCCTCCCTGCTAACCTGTCTGGCATGGCCTCTTCTCCCCCCATACTAATCTTCTATCATTCATTCGTTAGGGCCTATATATGGATGCTAGTTAGTGTAAGGGATGATCCACCTGGCAAGCCAAGAACACTAACACACCCACTTCTAGGACATGGGATGTGAGCCAGCTCCAGATTGAATCGGCCTCACACATTAGCAGTGAGAGCTGGTGATGTGGCCAGCCTGGATGTGATTTTTAGGCTGTTTTCCATGTGCAACTGGGTAAACACTGGACTGGTACCCACTTCCCATCTCAAATACACACTATGCAAACACTTAGAACATGTTATTACCTTTGTACCTGAGATTTACACTAGATTCGGACAGATGGGGTACGTGAATTCATTCTGGAAGGAGATGGGGAGAGTGGTGGTGTCAGGAAGGACATCTGACCACCAAAGGCCACTAACCCTGTCAAATCCAATATAACAATGTAGACCCTGTAGAAAAATGGGAAAAGGTAGAAGAGAGAAAGAAAAGTTGGTCTTTGGAATGTATTTGATTTCCTTCATACCACCAATGTCTGGGAAGCATTAGCTACCAGAATGTCCAAGCTACCCCAAGAAAATGTTGCACTTCCAAATTGTATTTCAGCTCTTATTCTCATTTCCCCTCTCCCCAGTGCTATGATCTTTAATGTTTCATTATCATGTTCTAACATGTACTATGGTTCCCTTTAACCCTTGTTGAAGTTCAATTTCTGTTGCCCGGATTCCCATCACAGTATATCTTTAATTATTTATTTATTTGGTCCCAAGAGTCTTATTTTGTTGATTAGATTAGATGCAGTTTTGAGACCCAAAAATAGGATGATCCTCATGGGTGTGGAACATGACAGAAAGTATAACATGTAAAACATAAAACATTTGAATATACATTTGTACAATGTACAAAATATGTAGAACAAGTCATGTACACAGAAATAAAGAACTGTGATGTAGAAATATAGTAGGATACTATAATAAGGTATGGTAATAAAATTACATAGCACAGCTCAACAAAAATTATGTAAGTTATGGATCAAACTTATACACTACAACTTAGTAACACAGTAATATAAAAAGTAATATGAATTATAGTACTATAACAATAAGTATAATAAATTTTGACACACCTTGGAAACTGTAAGTAACCATAGTTTTCATCCTTATTTTCATGATTTATTGGCTGGTTGATTTAGTGGTGCACAACTTTTTTCTCAAAGCTAGTCCACATACACATTCTAAAAATCAAAAAATTACAATAATAATGTACACATTTAGGTCTGCAACCAACTAGATACTCAGCTACATTATAATAACATCTATCAGGAGGAACAAATGCTGGTTGAACTTACTTTAGGCAAAAATACCTAAACCACACCTAGTTTTAGTGTAACCTTCTTACTGGTCTCTAATTCTTTGAAACACCTATGCACAGTGTAACATATCAGTGAAACAATGCTCAGTGTACTGTGCTTGCATGATGTGGATATGTATAGTTAGAAATTCCACAACAGTACAAGTCCATAACACTTTTCATTAATTTTATTGTGGTGTTTAGTGTCATCAAACACTCCTGTCATGCTTCACTGAGAAGTTAAGCAAGCTGTTACAGTATACATGCATTCTGACCCCAGAGATGT
Organism: Schistocerca americana; assembly: GCF_021461395.2. Classification (NCBI taxonomy): domain Eukaryota; kingdom Metazoa; phylum Arthropoda; class Insecta; order Orthoptera; family Acrididae; genus Schistocerca; species Schistocerca americana. The sequence goes on from NC_060130.1 coordinate 485,538,428, forward strand.
GATATTGCTAAGGTCTAGGTGCTTGCTGACTGCTGTACAGAAACAGTTCCAGCTCATACATACTCATCTGAAATTCACAATGTGCATATATAGTTATTTACTTCTTACTTTAAATACTGAACTCATTTAAGAGTTTACTAGTTGGCAGTTGATACCTTTCACAGGTTTCCAGATTACAAGTAGTTTATTTTTAGCAAAGAAATTATTTTTATTAACCAGGTAGGTTTTGTAAACAAACTTTGTATTGTTGCTGCACTGCATCAACAATTTTCTGTATTAGGCAGCTTTAATTTCTAAGTTTCAAAATGTTTTTTCTCATTCTTGTGCTCTCATGCTATTTGAGATGCGATCTAATCCAGTGCCCAGTGCAGCAACATGTATTCAGCTGACTTGCATCCCAGCGATGTGAATCACAGCCTTAACTCAGTAACTGCAACTACGGGTACGAAATATCTGTAGACAGCTGGAAGGAGGAGCCACTAGCTCCGAAAGCTCGCATGTTTCCACATCTTTTATGTGTTTTCTAGTGCTGCTGCTGCTTGATGAGTAGATTTGTAATAATTTATTTTCTTTATTTTTCAGATTTCAAAATGTTTTCAGTTAATCTTGTGGTAGCAGACTATTACATGCATCAACCCATTCCTGGGCTGGATTTAGAGTATTCAGAATTCAGGGGCTATGCAATAAAAGAAGTACCAATTTTAAGAATATTTGGATCAACAAAAAAGGGTAAATTTGCTATACCATGAATAATAATTATTATGTCATAGAGTCACCTCTAACTTTTTGTGATATTGCTATAAACAGCAATACAGAAAAAATAACAAGTTGTGCATAAAGTGTAGATTATAGTTGGTGAATAACTTTCTAACATTTTTCTGTGACTTGATGGTATTTTTATTTGTCCTTTTTATTAATTATTATACTATATGGGCATAAAAATTTTAGTGTTTAGTTTTCGTATCCAAAGATAAACATTTTTGTTTTAGCTGTAATTCAGTGTAAAAGACAGAAACAAATATTTACACCATTTGATACAGGAATGTCTACCTACCAGTAAAGTACAGTTTCATGTATTTAATCTTCATCTTTCAGATCTTATGAAGCAGTTCCTTCATTACATGAAAGACGTATTTAAGAAACAGGAAAAGTAAACAATAGGACTAATGAAATGACAGAAAAAAAATTCTCCTAGCTCTGGAGGAAGGAAGATAAAACTGCAAGGAATGAGTTAGAAATGATAGTAGACTAACTACAGAGATTCATATTTGAAAACATTAATACAATCAACAGATCACATTTGAGTGTGTAGCTTTAGCAAACTGACATGGTGCAGAAGTAAACGCACACTAAAAAGGTTGGGAAAGAATAGCATAGACAGAAGTGCCACTGTCAAATAAACTTTAAAACCACAGGCAATCTTTAAACAGATAATGAAATAAAGAACATCCTCTGGATATAACACATTGGTGTTGAAACATATTTGAGGGCTTCAAACTGAAGTAGACCTCCCATTTTCTTCATAATGGGTGTTGCAACCATGAGAAGGCGACTCAGTAAAGACCAACCACAGAGTTCCAACTTGAAAGGTCATAACTGATAGGTAATTTTTAATTTCCTAATATTTTACAACAAAGATTTTTTATTTACCTGTTGAAGAAGGTAATAAAATTAGGCACATTCATCTTCATTGTCACTTCCCTGATTGTCTAGCTCTGACTCGTATTTCTGTTACTTTTCAGTTTTTTTTACAAATAGGTTTTTAACCTCTTTGGTTCTTCCATCATTTAAAATTATCCCTTAAACTTTTCTGTACATCTGTGTCATTGATTGCACTATGCAAATCAGCACACTGGCAGCTATCCAATTTGTGGGAAAACCTGTATTCCAGAACACTCAGTTTCAGTGAGGTGGTAACATTGATCATTCATATGCTGTGATGCCGTGACTGGTGTTTGATAATGCACTGCAGGCATTAGAGCCCTGATATTCTAGACAGTACATTGTTTATTTTGTTCATACTGTTGGCTGGACTGGAGCCTTTTAGAAGATACCTCTCCCCTTCAACAAGATCAAGGTTGTTGAAGTGCAGTTAGTTGGAACACACTGTGTGCGTTCAGTTATACTGAAAGTAACAGTGTTCTAAGTTCGTATATAAGGCATGTTAGAATATATCAGTGGCAATGAACAAGAATGGTACATGTAACCATAGGTCTAATATGTCACTAGTGGCTCATGAACCCATTCAGCATCGTAGATAATCTGTGCAATCACATGTTACATAATGAGCCTGATGGCAGTGTGTAGATGTCTGTTTATCATCAAGAATGAGTTTGCACGGTGCAGACACTACCAAAATCCTTTATCGTGGAGCAACAATTACTGGAAAAAGTATCATTGATGATTTATCCTTCTCATTTTTGAAGCAGCGCACTCAATTTCCACATGACAAACACCCAATAAAACCTTGTTGAAATTACTCCATATCACCTGCATCTCTAAACTTCTTGGTTAATTTTTTCGCACAATTGTGCAGTTTCTGTCATAAGCCATTTTCAAATGCTTATGCCTATAAGCAATTATTGACTGCAGGATCATAAAAAATCTGTGATAGGAAATATTATCATACAGATCTCTCACATGCTGTTTTTGCCGTGAGACTTGTACTTCTGAGAGCAAATATAATATAGATAAAACGTGGTCTCTGTCTACAATTTGTCATGCGAACCTCACCTGATTACCTTGTGTCCTTTTAACGTATCCTTTCTTTTAGCAAAGTTGTACCAAAAAGGTGGTTCCTACCTAATTTTATACAGTACCTCATCATTAGTTAGCCAATGTACCCATCGAATGTTCGGCATTATTCTGTAACAGCACATTTTAAAAGCTTCTAGTCTCCTTTTGTATGTACTGTTTGTCTTCCATCTAATGGTACATTCCAGAAAAACATGTACAGAAAAGACATCCTAACACTTAAATATGCATTCATTATAAACATACTTCTCTTTCTCAGAAAGACGTTGCTAGCTATCATTAGCCTGCATTTTATATTTTCCATATTTCTTCTAGCTTCATTTATTTTGTCCCCCAGATTGCAAAACTTGTGTGCAGCTTTTAAAGTCTCATATCCGAAATTAATTCCTCTGACATCACGACTTAATTCATCTACACTACATTACCTTTGTTTTATTTTTATTGGTGTTCATCTTAAAAACTTCTTTTCAAGATCCTATCTATTTGATTTAACCAATCTTCCAAGTCTCTTTCCCTCACTGACAGAATTACTGTGTTATTGGCAAACCCTAAACCTTAATTTCTCCTTAGTTACCTTTACTACCTGCTCAATGTACACATTGGAATACCACTGGAGATAGGCTTCAACCCTGTATTACTCCCTTCTCAACTACTGCCACTCTTTCATATTCATAGACTCTTATAGAAGTTTGGTTTTTGTACAAGTTGTGAATAACCTTTCATTCCATCTATGTTATCCCTGCTATCTTCAAAACTTCAAAGACTGTGTTCCAATCCACACTGTTAAAGGCTTTCTCAAAATCTGCAGGCATGGGTTTGTCTTTCTTCAACCTATTTTCTAAGATAAATCTCATGGACAAACTACCTCATGTGTTCCTACATTTCTTCTGAACCAAAGCTGACCTTCCCCTAGGCTAGTATGTACCAGCTATTCCATTCTCCTGTAGATGATTCACCATAGTATTGTGCAACTGGTGCTTATAAAATTTATGGTTTGTTAATACTCACATCTGTCAGCACCTGCCTTCTTTGGTATTACAATTACTACTTTATTTTTTTAAGTCAGAGGATGTTTTGCCTGTCTCATATGTAATGCATAGCAGATGGAAGAGTTTCCTCGTGGTGGGTTCTCCCAAAAATCTTACTAATTCTGATGAAGTGCCGCCTCCTACATTCACCTTATTTAGTCTTACGTCTTTCAGTGCCCAGTCACATTTGCTCCCAGTATCACAACATCTATTTCATCTTCACCCACTTCCCCTTCTCTTCCTGCAACATTGCCTTTGGTTCCTTTCATTCAGGTAGATTTCTGTATATTTCTTCCATCTTCTTTGCTTAGTACTGGCTTGCCATCTCTGCTCTTTATGTTAATGCAGCTGCTTCTCTCATCACCTGTTTTTTTCCCCCTACAGGTGGCATATATCTCCTCTATAAAAGTGTGTGTCATATAATAATCATATTTAAATAGGTAATGCCCCAAGTAGACTTTCATTTAAATATGGGGAATATGTGTGATAATAGTTTTAATGACCTATAGTTTTCTACCAGTTTTGTCAAAGACATTTGGGAAGGCAGTGTAAAAACAGTTTTATTTGTTTTGGTAATTGTAGTTAGTGTATAAATTCTGCTTCTTTAAAACCATGGATCATTGGTTGGTGAAGAAATTGTTATTTTCTGTCAGAAATTGATTAAGTAGCTGGGTATAATGTTCCAGAGCAGTATGAAATGGAACAAGTACATCAGGTTGGTAGTAGGGAAGGCCAATGGTTGACTTAACTTTTTCACTTTATTGGGAGGATTTTAGGAAAGTGTAGTTCATCTATAAAAGAAATCTTCTCAGTTTACAAGCTGCATCAATTCAAATAAAACACTTGAGCTTTCGAGAGCTGTCTTCGCCATTGTTGCCAGGAGTTAAAATTACCGACTGCTGAGACTGGAACAGTGTTCTGCTTATATAAATTTAATGGCAGCATGTGGAGCCTTCCAGAAAGGGCCGGAGAGATGAGTGCGCAGAAGACAAGTTGAGGAGTTCCTAGCAGCTCCATCCTGCTGTGGAACCGAGTGCCATCGCATGGCGTGAGAGGCTAGTGCCAAGTTTGAAACTGCTGGTCCTGAGTCCCGAGTGTCAAGCCTATGCTTTTGCTCAATGCTCAGTGCCTGCCCCCATGCCCTACCAAGTGTGTACCCCTGGTCCCTGTTAAAATTGTTGCTATTTATTCTAATTTTTGCTGCTTCTTTGATAATAGGATTCCAGTATGATGACATTTGAGCCAAAACTCTAGCCTTTTCTGGGCAAATGTTAAGCTATGGCTGACTTCTCAAGTTCCCTTTGTTTGATGTGTCATAAATGCTCTGCTCAGTGTTCAGCAACAGTGCAAATAGTTTGACGTATCTAAATGCTATCACAGTCACAGGGGACAACATACGTGCCAGGAACTTGAAGATCTACATTACCTTTAATGGGGCGTAGCTTATCTCTTATTTTGGAGGCGGGCTGGAACACTGGTCTCAGTCCATGTCTCTTCAGCACATGTCCCATGTCGGTAGTAGTTGCTCCACTGTATGGAAGAAATGAAACTTGTTTGGCTTCTTCCACTGATTAATGAGGCATCTTTTGTCAGTGGCACTTGAAAGTTTGTGCAATTTCTCCCTTGCTGCAACCACTTTCTGTGAACATGCAGTTCAAATGCTGAAATTCAGACTCTAGGTGGTTGTCATCAGAAATAATCGTTGCCCCATGTACTAACATTTTCAGGACAGCTTTCTTGTGTACAGGGTTGTGAAAATTGTTTGTATTCAAGTACCGAAAGCTCAAACGTTTTATTCAAAGTGACATGGCTTGTAAACTGAAAAGATTTTATCGAAGCATGCCACTGTGAAAGACTCGGAGGACACATCTGTAAAGGAGATGGCATATAGAACACTAGTGCGACCTACACTAGAGTACTGCTTGAGTGAATGAGATTCCCACCAGGTCAGAACATAGGAAGACAACAAAGCAGTTGAGAGGCATGCTGCTAGATTTTTTTTTGCCACTGGAATTGATCAGTGCACAAGTATTACAAAGATGATTCATGATGGAGGGAAGATGATGATCTTTTCGTTAGGCACTGTTGAGGAAATTTAGAGAACTAACATTTGAAGCCAACTGCAGAATGATTCTACTGTCACCAATACACATTTCACGTAAGGACCATGACGATAAGATAAGAGACATTAGGGCTTGTATGGAGGCTTATAGTTGGCTGTTTTTCCCCTCACTATACTTGTGAGTGCAACAGGAAAGGAAATTACTAGTAGTGGTACGTGGTACCTTCCAACGTGCACCATACGTTGGCTTGCAGAATATGCATGTACATGTAGAAATACAATGAGATGATAAAAAACTAGAAATCTAGGATACCTGCAGCAGGCTAATAAAAAATTTTAATTCCATAGGTAATTACATATTGTCAGAAAATAAATAAATGGTATTATAGAAGAAGGGAAAAAGGCATACTGCCTTCAGTAGTACCTTTCTTATAAACCCCTTGGTGTTCAAATTAACTTTCAAATTTATGAATGCCTGATTTTATTCTGTACCCCTATTTTAGAATTTATAACATAATATATTGTCATGTGTGTCATAAATGTTTCTTTGTCTTTCACTTGGAAATTATTTTTTATACAGGACTCAAGACCTGTTTGCATGTGCATGGTGTATTTCCATACATTTATATACCATATGATGGAACAGAGACATGTGGGAAGGAGATGTATAAGATAGCTACAAGTTTAGACAAATTAATCAATGCTTCTCTTGGCCATGCAAATTCTGTCTCTCAACATGTGTATAATATACATCTAGTGTCAGGCATGTAAGTAAATTGACTCGTGCATATCTTTTATTGTTAAGTCACTGGCAGAGGTACTTGTTATTCTGTGCCAGTAATTGAGGTAATCAGTTTAAGCAAAATTAGCATCAATTTTTGGCAAAAGTAGCTTTTTTGTAAATGATTATGCATACAAATTGAAGAGGTTGCTACACTATGGAGTTTGCCTGTTTTCTTTTTATGACTCTAGTTAAGCTTTCGGCAAATGTTTCTTCCCATTGAGAAGCAGCATTCTCTCACCAGTAAACAGAGTTCTTCTCTGATTTAAGGTATTTTTTGCTATTATTTTTCTCTTCACATCCAACTTGATAACTATAAAATCATTGGTTTTGAATCAGTAGCACATAAGCATATTGCAGAGCTCTTTCATGGGTGTTCGTAGCCATAAAACCCATACTCGACAACTCTGCATATAAAACTGACAAGATACTTAGAGCAAAAGAACTGAAAATAGCTCGGGTCGTGCTTTACAGGAACAATCCCTATGTGGTTTAAATATGTTGACAGATTTTGTTCCACAGTCACTATAGTGCAGACACTATAACATGTTAGTTGGCTGCGAGCAGAAACAATCGAGAGCTTTGAACTCCCGAGGGGAAAGGAGCAATGCTGGGCAACAGGGCAGTCACCTTCACCTGTTGGTTCTGCAAAAGTGTAACTGCCAAATGGTCATAGAAATTGCTGATCCCATCTGCTATTATGTGAGTCACACCCAACCCCTTTATGGACCAGCATTAGTCATTTCAAAATAATGCAAGAAAACAATAAGCAACACACAACTCAGAGCAAAGCAGAGAGAGGTCTTGGAGCAATTGGTAACAGATCTGGCACAATTGCTTCCTGATGTTGGCAGCACTGTAAACAAGATAGTTGAGGCCCAACCTTTGGTGGTGTGTTATGCAACCATATTTCAAAACACTGTCCAGCTAAATTTGGCATATTAAAATGTGCACATAATACCATGGATAAACACACGTTTCTGTGTTTGAAGATGTTTAGCATTTTGACTAAACATTTACTTTCTGCTAAGATATTTTGTGGCTAATGTTGTTTTTCAGTAACTGGTCTTAAATCGCATTTTATGAATTATCAACTTGTATCCCTCTACACTTATCATAACCAATGTTAAAACTGGTCCTGCTGTTATTTATCACCATAGCAGCTACACTGTGATTAGTAACACATATTGTTAGTCAAACTTTATACATATAGATGAAATTATAAGCTGAGATTTGTATTGGACTTGGGACCATTAATGTATTATAAGTATTCTTGTGCCAAATGCTCAAGTGCCATAGGGAATGACTGAACAAGAGGTTCCTTGAGTTTCTCATGTGATGCAATTGCTAGCACAACGGTAATGGCTGCAGCGTGCACTCGCGTCAGACTCTCATTGATTATCATGTGCCATTGCCAACATCGCAGCAGTGTGCACAACTCAAGTGCCACAGGCAGTAGGAATCTCTCATTCAGTTTAGCATGATGGGAAGTTTTTCACATCAAAATAAAGATGTGATAGAGAGAAAATAAATAAAAGTACAGTAGCAGAACCAGTAGCAAATTTTCAATTTAACTTCTTAAAACATCATACTGCCTAGTGTGTTTCTTCTTTATGTTGCTATTGGTGTTGTAAAAGAGAATGCAGCTACAAAAATTATAACACAAGCTATAAAACATAGTCATTGCAACTCTGGCACCATGGGATCCACAATCCTTGATGTTGAATTTGTAACAAAGTTAGCCAACATGTGTGATCTTTTAATGTGCATCTTCAGCTTCATCAAACGTGATCAGTACACCACTTTTTCCCACACAAACAGCATTTCATATACTCTTTGTGAAGAACTGCAAACTAATTCCACGACTCCCTCATCCAGGATTGCTGCACGTCTGCCCAACAAAAAGTAAACAGTTGGACAACTGGAAAAGAAATAGATGAAATATTTGAAATTCTGTTTCATTCTGTAAATTTTAAAATATATTATGACATGTGAAATAACGTGTGACTTCCATGGCAATACTTAAGTCATAAAATACGTGGCATGCAGTTTTGATTGTTGCTGAAATAACAGCCAGATTATTTTTCATCTTCACCTACACATTCATCTTTTCTTGTTTTGCCACAGGTTGCCATTGTTAAGTGGATTGAGGCAATGTAGAAGCAAGGTAGATGGTGCCTGGATGCCCTTCCTGACTCCACCACTCCCCCCAGTACAGAATGTATGTACCCCATCTCTTTGCTCCTAGAGTAAATCCCATCATCAAGTGTGAGAACATTTTCTAAATATTTGTGTAACATGTACCTGAGATTGAGAGGTGGAACTTGAGTACTGGCCTGGTATTTATGTCGTTGGATGTGGGGAAACTTCCTAAAAACCACATGCAAGCTGGCCAATACATCAGTCTCTATTGTCAATCCACGGGGCAGATAAATCCTGAGCCGGCGCACCTTCCCGTGCCCCAGAAGTGGGTGCTTTAATTGTTGTAACTTGGACTCACAGCAAAACCAAACAAGTTGGTACAATTTCATTAGACGGTGCCATGCAGGCCAATTACCCTAACATACACTGTAAACAATAAGAATAGGAAAATGTATGCAAGCAGTAATAACATGATAACTGAGCGCGAGTGTGGCGTGGCAGGGTTTAAATAAGGCACTTGCCCATGGTGGGCTCTGTCACGGTATTCCTCTTTTATGACACATTCTCACGGATGACAGCACACTGCTAATGCGCACGGCTTTTAAGTTTGTGTGCATTACTTCATTCCTCTTCCCTTGGGGAATAGCTCGGATTTGCGAGATGTCCACAGCACCTTCCTCCATGAGACTCTGACTGAAATGACATGCTGATACTGGGGCATATGGTCAGAATTAGTTGGGCATGGGCAGCGTCACAGTCCGCCATACGGTAGGATGGGTGATGTCGGCACGAGCTCCATGTCCACATCAGGTCCAGGGCCTAGTGGTGGTGGTCCCCTCACAGTTGCCAACTGAGACGGAGGACATGGCGCTGGTGTTGACGACGGCTGCATTGGTACTGGTAGCGGTATTGGAAAAGCTGTGCCAGGTTTGCCCACCCGTGATGAGGCGGCCCATCTTAGTCGTGGCAGGGATCCAGTCAAATCAGGTGATCCATCGAGCATACTGTTGTGGCGATGTCGGTGTCCCAGCTGGGGTTGTTTGGTTGACCATGTGCAGGCACAACTGGTCATAATAGCATGCACAGAGGCCCTCCTCTCTACAGACGTCATAGAGACGGTGGCCGCAACATTGTGAGATGACGACGGGAATCCATTTTGGGTGACAAGCAAACCTGCATACCCAAACAGCTACCCTGGGCCAGAAATGAGACAACAGCTGCACTTGTTGATGTCACTCACTGGGCCGCAGGAAATGCAAGAGCGTCTGGGGTTGTTGCCTGTGGAGCAGTTCAGTGAGGCTGTTGTCGCCGAACTGTGCAAACTGACAGGAAGACAGAAATTGATCCAAGGCAACATCAGACAGGGGCTGAATCATGTACCTTTTCATTTGTGTTTTGAATGTTCTAACTAACCTTTCGCCCTCGCCATTGGAATGTGGCTCGAAGGGCGGGGCAAAAATGTGGTGAATTCTGCGGGCGTTGCAGAACTAGGCAAATTCCTGTGACACAAACTGAGGGCCATAATCAGAGACCAACATCGCTGGAAGTCTGTCAATGGAAAAAGGTTTGCCAATGCTGCCACAGAGGCAGAGGCTGAAGTTGATGGGCAACGAACAACATATGAGAACTGAGAGACTGCGTCAGTTACTACGAGCCAGTATGCATTAAGGAAAGGGCCAGGGAAATTAATGTGGAGACAGTCCCAGGCCTGCAAAGGTTGCAGCCATGGAGACAAAGTTGCCCACAAGGCAGCTTGCTGCGATGCACATTGAGAACGTGCTGTAACCAAATGAGTGTCGCCATCCAAACCAGGCCAAAAAACATGATGGCCAGCTAATTCTTTGGTGCATGACACTCTCCAGTAATCCAGATACCATTTTAAATGACTGTCCTGGCCAACATACTACCTGTAATCCAGTACAGGATATTACTGCAGTAATATCCTGCATCAACCAGTAGCAGAGGAAAGGGGCGCGACGATCAATGAACTGTTTCCTGGTGATCACGTGTGTGCAAATAGTCCCGGAAATATCCTTCTGCCTGGGGCTAGATAAGCCGGCGCCCAGCCGTTCAGAGGCAGTTCTTGGCGTGTCGAGTGTGGAGAAGATCAGCTGGTCCAGCGGTGTGGCACCCCGACCACAATCCGCAACGATTGTGGTGCGTCGCTTCCAACGTGTTAGGCTATCTACCAGCTGCTAACAGCCAACTTCAACTTGGAACAGTTGTACTTGTATGGAGTTGAAGGGAACTCTGATTGTGGGAATTAGTTGTTATTTGCTTTATCCACAGAAGGTATCCTTATTGTTTTTTGGTTTGGAAGAGTGTGTTACTGTTGGTGGTTTATTGTAGTTTCCTTGTTGGCAAAATGAATTAGTTCTTGCTCTGTAGCTTTAGCGAAAACAATATACTTTAACACTGAAATGCATTTCTGTGCTTGCTCTCACTGATGCTACTCAATGGGAAATTTTGGATCTCCTGTCTTTGGTTGCTCCTACTCAATGTCATCTACTAGACAGAGCAATACCAAAATTGAATCTGCATTAATGGATGCTTGTCATGGCAAATATGGTGTTAGGTCAACAGAATTTATTTGTGGAGTGCCCCACCTTCAAAGAATAATGGGATCATATTGCTGGCATGATTGACCACTTCACTAGTGCACCCAGCAAAAGACTTCAGCTCATAATAAGAGACAACTCGCCCCATAGTAAACTGAGGAATTTTGCTTGGTGTCAAGAGACAGTCAAATAGTTCGGTGAAGATCTTGAAATACAATTTTTTTCACGTAATATTGCAGCATTTTGGTGTGGTAAAGAAAAACCAATTTAGTCTGGGGTAGTAGCTGAACATGCATTAGCTGACACATTATCAAGTGGTGTTCTCACACCAGCTCTTTGCTTTAGTGTAGGAAGTGGCAGGCTATTTTCATTATGTTATGTTTCATACATGGCAGTTTCACTTAGCAAGGCAGGTAATGATGGTGGAAGACTGCCCTCTTTCCCCCATGTTACACAAACAATAGCAAGAAGCTTGTCAAAAAATTGAAATTGCTGCACAATAACTATGAATAAAAGCATAAAATCACATGTAGGAAAATATTATTCAAAACTGACTTGGTTACCAAACGAACCATGTACAAAGCCTATTGTAGCAAGAGCCTGTTACTGTATTTTATTGTATTGTACGTTAACTGGGGGCCTAGAAACGACGGAGAGGCTCCGTCCCCACCGCAGCTGCAGTGGTCTACAACCCCACGATGACTGCCGCAGTCCACTTCACCCCTCCGCTGCCCCACACCGAACCCAGGGTTATTGTGCGGTTCGGCCCCCGGTAGACCCCCCAGGGAATGCCTCACACCAGACGAGTGTAACCCCCATGTTTGCGTGGTAGAGTAATGGTGGTGTACGCGTACGTGGAGAACTCATTTGCGCAGGTAGAATAAGGGGAACCAGCTCGCGTTCGCTGAGGCAGATGGAAAACCACCTAAAAACCATTCACAGACTGGCCGGTTCACCGGACCTCGACACAAATCCGCCGGGCGGATTCGTGCCTGGGACCAGGCGCACCTTCCCGCCTGGAAAGCCGTGCGTTAGACCGCACGGCCAACCGGGCGGGCGAGAGCCTATCATAGTGGCACTCCAAAAATCATAAGATATTTTAGGTATATATTTGGCTTTTATTGGTATAAAAATTAGTATCAGACTCTTGTTAATGACAGGTCCGAAATACATGCACGTAAAATTAAAGTCAAATTGTTGAATTATTCACAAACAAAAAGCAAAGGATTTATCGCCATTTAGTTGTGCTACTGCAAGGATGAGTGATGAAAATATCAGTCCTTATAATGTTAAAGAGCAGGTAAAGATGATAAAACCCATCAAGAAGTGTTACTTAATAATATTTGTGATGAAACCACAATTCAGATAAAAGTATGAGCAAGGTGCAAAGAAAGAGAAATAGTTCTTGACAGGCACATTGGAACTAGTAATGTCATACTAACACCTGACACCTGGGACTATGAACTGAAATGATCATGTCCATTCAGTTATGGGTAAAGCAAGTGGTAAATTCATTTTATTATTATGATACTTGAAAATTGCAGTTTGCCTATGAAAGACATTTATTACTAAACACTTGTTAAACCTATGCTGAAATGCGTCACAACATGAAGAATAGTGACTGCCCAGTTGCAGACTTGCACTACCAAAAACTGTGGAAAAAAGAAAGTTACTCAGACAGCCTAAAGCCTTGTGTTGCAATAAAAAACAGGAAGCTTTCAGTAAAAAAGAAAGCTGTACAGTCAGTTATGAGAGGGTTGTGGTTTTCATTCCAAAGACTGATTTGAAGTAGCTGTCCAGGCTACAGTAGTGTTGCATGCCTTCGTGAAAAATTACGGTTGCAGTTTCCCCTTGCTCTCAGCCATTCACAGTACCAGCACAGCAAGGCCATTTTGGTTGATGTTACAAGGCCAGATAAGTCAATCAACCAGACTGTTGCCACTGCAACTACTGAAACGGCAGCTTCCCCTCTTCAGGAACCATATGTTTGTGTGGTGTCTCAACACATACCCATCTATTTTGGTTGCACCTATGGTACAGGGTATTGTATCACTGAGACACACAAGCCGCCTCATCAGTGACAAGGTCTATGGTTATCAGGGGTGGGGTTTGGGGGTTAGGTGCTTAATATATTACATCTCTTCTGTGGAAGAATGAAACTGTTAGTTATATTGGGTAAGTTAAATCACAGTTGTGTTGGCTTATGTAAATGTGCAAATCTTTGCAAGTGTACTGTGACCATTTTTTAGGCTGAAAATTTCTGTAGGAATCAAAATAGATTCTACAAACAGTAGTCTTGTGGAACTCTGTTCACTCTAATCATCCACTATATCAAAAAAGCCGTATATAGCAGTGCCAGCTAATGCTGTATTGGTTGACTTCCAAAAGGCACTTGATAGAGTTCCTTACTACCACTTACAAGAGGAAATCATGAGATTTTAATTATCACCTTGATCAAATCAAGCTGCTACCATAAAACTTGGTGATCATGTAAGTCATTCTCTGCATATTCACCCTTTGATGTGACACATTTTTCCCAACAGTGGATGACTTTGTGATGAGCTTGGTTGTAGAAGACTGCAGTTTGGCTGTGCAGGAAATGCTCCACCTCAAAATCCCCTCATTGTTGTTCCAGAAATGCCTGCCACCCAACAGTTTCTTCATCTAAGGAAAGGGGAAAAATTCATTGTATGCCATGTCAGAAGAATATGGGTAGGGCGAGGGGAGATGGGCATTAGGCAAAATTTGGTAGTCTAAAGAAAATATGTGTGACTGTCCTGTGCGGAATAAGCTGGGCATTATCATGAAACAAAAACACCACCTTGGCTAGGTCCTCACCACACTTTGCCTTGACAGCGTCCCATAACATCATCAAGTGATTTCGGTAGTATTCTCTTGTGGCATTTGCTCCTTACAAGCAAAATCAGTACTGCACCAGTGGAGCCCAAAAAACACTCTCAATGAGAATTGGGTCTTTATCTTTTTTAGCAGTGGTGAATCCACATTTCCACTGCTTGCTTTGCTCGTTTGTCTCAGGGTCATGTGGATACACCCAGTACTTGTCCATGGCAATTAGGTGGCCAAAGAGGTTCTCTGGATTGCCCTGACACAGCTACAATATTTCCATCGCTGCCTCAGTTCAGTGGGCTTTTTGAATGTGTTAGAGCAGTCACAGAATTCAGTGGACTTTGTCAAGTTCAAAATGACAATCATTAAATATCTAAGAGTAACTGTTCAAAGAAATTTAAAGTGGAGTGCTTGAAAGAAAGTCAGATATTAAACTGTGTTTCATCAGGGAAATCCTAAGAAAACATAATTCACTCGAGATGAATATAACTTACAAAACCCCCATTCAGCTGACTCTGTGAAGTCATGGACCCTTACAAGGCAGGATTAATAAAACAGATAGGGAATATGCACAGAAGAGCAGCACATTCCACAACAACTTTGCTTAACAAAGTGTCACAGATGTGCTCATCCAACTCCAGTGACAGATGTTACAAAGAGGCATACTGGTAATCCTTTTTGAAAAGGATCCGTTGCTACTCACAGTTAAGAAGACATGTTGAGTTGCAGACAGGCACAACAAAAGATTGTTACACATTGAGCTTTCAGTGAAAGCCTACATCAGAAAGGGAAAGAAAAACACATACTCATTCACACAAGCAAGCATACCTCACTTACACATGACCGCTACCTCCAGCTGGAGCGGCCAGAGACAGCGGTCATGTGTGTGTGAGGTGGGCTTGCGTGTGTGTGTGTGTTTTTCTTTTTCTTGCCAGAGAAGGCTTTGGCCAGAAGCTGAATGTGTAACAGTCTTTTCGTTGTGTGTACTTGCAACTCAGTGTATCATCTTTATGGTGGGTAGCAATGTATCCTTTTCAGAATATTGTTGATTTTCCAACCTGGACTTATCACTGTGTGATATTGGAAAATTTTCGAGATTGTATGTTTCAAGAACATTCAAGCACATGTATCTTCTTCTCAGATATATCTAACAAACTGGTGGTAATAAAATCATAAAAATTCAAACTCATATGGATGCGTACTGAAAGTAATTCTTCCTGCACGTCATTTATGAACGGAACAGGAAAACGTTTCGGAGAGGAGGGGGGAGGAGATAATTGTGGTACATGAGATGTCCTTTGCCAACACTCCATTAGGTGATTTACATAGTATGCATGCAGTTTTAAAAGTAAAGGATTACATTAGTATGATGAAATATCAAGCACCATTCATTAGTGATATACTAAGTTGGCTGTGTAATATGTATTGCAGATGCAATAAATTTCCAAACAAGTTAAAGCACTCAATAATAAAACAGTGTTATAACAATGGAAAAGGGATAATATAGACAGTTTCAAGGCAATTTTTTATGCCCAGGTTTTCAAAGGTTTTGGGGAAGACTATGTGTAAAAAAGGAACGAGACATCCCATTCTACATAATTTGCTGTTAGACTTACAAATGAATGTGTCCCAGAAACTGCAATTGATTCGTTTTTCTTCCCCCCCCCCCCCCCCCTACTTGAAGTTGTAAATGACGAGTTAAGGACAGTTAGTATCTGTTTTGCTTTAATGAAAACATTTGCTCTAATTTTTTCGTACATGTGAAAATTATGGAACTTGAGCAGCTCATCAATTGTTCCTTTTGTACCTAACAAATAGGCATCAGAACATTGTCCTCCAGTGTCAACAAACAGGGAAGAAATTTTAATTCGACCAAGGTATTGTGTACTGTGTGTGCCACAGAGTTCTGTTTTAAGACCACTTGACATATTTCAGCGATCTTCAAATAAACATGAAAGAGTGTTAAAAAAATTCTGTTTGCAGGTGGCATGAGTGTCATTGTGAATAATGTGAATATAATTTAAATGGTTTAGCAGCTAGGGTTTTCTGTAGTGTCAGCTTGTAGCATACACAGCACAAATTGTTACTTAACTCTAACAAAAAACTGTGCATTATATAGTTTCCGAGAAAAAGCCAATTTTTAATATCACTGGATGATCAAGTAATTCATGAAGTAGAACATTGTAAATTGTACGGACTGAAGATGGATGAGAAGCATCTCAGAATTCTAATGCTGCAGTTCTTGCATATTTTCTCATTCATAGGATTTATAGTTAATAACATGAACCCATTAAAAATGGACTGAAGTACTCACTCAGTGAATAATAGGGGGAAAATTGATGTATCCTTGGACAACACTTCCATAACCATTCTACAGAAAAGGGTGAACTATTTTGGAGATTCCATGGGTTCCATGCTCAGTACTACATATATCTCGAGATTCAAGTCTAAGTTGAAAGGCTTTCTTGTAGGACACTACTTCTCTTATGTTATGCAGTTGTCACTCAGAATAGTTGAGAGCCTTTCCCTGTAAAGTTTTACTTATGAGTATGTACTATCATTGTTATCTTGAGTTTGTATTTTTTTCCATAATTTTCTATCTCTGCTGTCGGATACATTGCATGTGTAATTTTTCACATGGTCCAGTGAAAAATAAAGTAAAATAGGCAAATGGGTTTGGTCTCTTGTCAGCTTCTAGTAAAAGTGAAACCGAGCATATACATAGAAGGGCAACACAAATGTTAAAAATCTCATCTGATAGACACTCAAAGAAAGGTGCCTAAAATCACATGAAAGCCTTTTTAAATGATTTCATGGACAATGGGAAGATTACATGTTACTAGCTGTATTTCATTACTATGTTCGTAGTAATCACCTCTGTAAGCTCTTGGCATCTAGTGGTAGTTTGCTACACCAATTGTTTGTTTTGTGAAATATATCTTTTAATTGCCGTGAAATGTGTGTTTTGCCCTTCAGGGATCATGAGAAGTGTACATACCATCAAGTAGCGTTGATTTTAGGGCCAGAGGGAAGTATGCTTACCACCAAAGTAATTTTCCCATGAGGACCAAGAACTATACTTACCACAAAATAAATATTTATTTTTGTGGACTGCATGTAGCATAAATACCACAAAATTAATTGTTTTACTACACTCATGGAAATATATCTTTCCACCTGTAGACGTGCCTGACATCGTGTGGTAGTACACTATACTAGTATAATGAAAACTGCTACAACAATCAGCTTCCACTTATCGTGAGATCACTATTGTTGTCACATTTGAATTCAGAACACATTTCTTTGTTTCTGCAGTGTATACTATTGTGACTTACTGTGCAATGATACACTGATGGGAACATGCAGAAATGGCCAAATTCTAAAATCCAGCACATAGCAAGTCGGCTTCTACAAACGTTTAGCATTAGTGAGGGAATTTCAAAACTTGTGTAATGGCTACCCATAATAGCTCACAGAAGGGCAGTGGGTGTAATACTTCTCATGATAGTGTTTGGTCCTAAATCACAAAAATAAAATTATAAAAATGAAATGTAGTTATTTGATCACAATTCTGATATGATACAAAAAAATTAGCTTCACTGAGTCACTACAAAAAATGTGCCCATGAAATGGTTTAACAGTTCAAGAACCAATTTTGAAAACAGAATCTGAAAATATAAATTAGCTTTCTCCATATCACTCGTGTAGAGACCATGAAGGTAAAACTAGATGAATAAAACCCCATACACAAACATAAAAAAATAATGTGTCCATGCATAAATGGAAAGGCAAGGAACATAAAATAGGAAACATAAAAATCATCTCTGTAATGCACTTTCTTTATGATTTGCTGTGAAAGAATTTAGATGCATATTATAGGTGTTTAATGTCTTCTCTTTGGAATGTCTGGATACAGATGTAAATTATCGTTTCCTTAACCTTCTATTTAGTTAACTATTTGTAACATTCTGTTTCAAATGTGTGTAAGATTGTGTTCTATCTTTCCAGACCCTTCTATGGATACCACACAAAAGAGAGCCAGTATTTAAAAATTTACTTCTATAACCCAAATATAATCAGAAAAGCTGTGGAACTACTCCAGGTATGACAGCTTCCAGTATGAATAATATTAAGCAGCTGTTGACATGATAATTAAAAATTCATAATAGATAATTAAGAAATGCTTATTAATGAATCAGCTAAAAAAAGTAAACTATTCAGTGTTATTGATGCCATACTACCAGTTTCTTGAAATACTGCTGAAATGGAGAACATTTTAGATGATAATTGTTTTAAGATTATAGTTATTTTTGTTATATATATTTTTCATATAATGGTTAGTTGGTTGAGTCGGGGGAGGGGACCAAACCGTGAGGTCATTGGTTGCATTGGATTAGGGAAGATGGGAAAAGAAGTCGACAGTGCCCTTTCAAAGGAACTATCCAGGCATTTGCCTGAAGCAATTTAGGGAAATCATGGAAAACCTAAATTAAGATGGCAAGACGCGGGTTTCAGCTGTCATCCTCCCAAATGCGAGTCCAGTGTGCTATCCAGTGTGCCACCTCGCTCAGTTCTGCATAATGTAATACTTGTAATTGACAATATCTTCCAAAATTGCAAACTTTTGACTTTCTCTAGATTATTTCTATTCCTAGATACTTGCACTATCACTGGTCCATTAAGAGCGTCTATGGACTATCATTATGGTGGCGGTGTCAACACAGCTTGACCTAATATCCATCTGATTTGTTCTAGCATATGTGTTGGTCGACTCTGTTTACATGTCATCTGCATGTGATATGATACTGAAAAATCTTACAACAGAACATAAATAGTTAAATGGGTTTAACCACTGACCAAATGGTGGAGTTATTGAATAGTGAATGGAAATAAACAAGAACTGTTACATGAAAGCTCAGCTTCCATTCTTATATCTTTCTGTGGAGTGCACAAGCATAAAAGCATGTGTGCATACACACAAAAGCTCATTGTCCGGTGGTGTAATGTGACTGAAGTGAGGGGGTTGTGTTGAGTGGAGGAGATGAAATACGTGAGGAGGAAGAAATGGGGAGGAATGAGCAAACTAGGAGAAGACTGGATGCTGTCAAGGGGAGAAGATATTAGCAGAGTGCTAGGAGAGATGTCATTGTGACTGCGACAGCATTGTTGCGTGTTGCTCGTGATGAAATTGTCATGAGGAAGTGGGCTAGAAGATACAGTAGAGGGAGGTAAACCCTGTTAGAGCAGCGGTATTGATAAAGATTCATAAATTTGTTGATCTGTGAACTGTGCTAAAATTAGGTAGTCAGAATAAAATAGCTAGAAGGTGATTGAACAAAGGATGTTTCGGAGGGACTAGTGTACACAACTGAGAACTGCTGCTGCTGCTACTGCTGCTGGGAGATGGGGGAGATCTAGATCATAAAGATTGTTAAAGAGCCATTGATTTTTATGGTGTTCAGCCCAGCAGCATGCTCTCTTGTGGGGTGATAAACTTAGCCCTTGGTCACAATTAGGAAGTGTTCCTTCATCCTGTTGGACAACTGGTTCTTGATCATCCCCACATGACCATCTTATCAAAAGTATTTGGACACCCCTATGTAATATAGAATTGATGACTAGGTGTCATGACAGGTGAACCAGCCAATATAAAAGGAGACAGGTAGTATTGTGTTGTCAGTACTGAAACAGTACCAGCAGAATGGGTTGGCCAGAAGAGCACAGTACCAAGGAATCTGTACTAGCCAGTGGATGTCACTTGCGTAACAAATCCTTCAGGGTCATTTCAGCCCTTTAAAGTTGCCAAATGTTGGTGATGAGATGGTGAAGTGGAAATATAAAGGAAGAGCCACAGTTAAATCAAGACCTTGCAGATTGTAGGTGTTGACAGACAGGGGTCATGTAGCACTGCGAAGGATGGTTGTAAAAAATTGCATGAAGTCAATGGAAGGAATCACTATTGAGTTCCAAAGTGCTACCAGCAGTCCAGCTAGCAGAATGACTGTATGTAGGGAGTTTAAGTATGGGGTCCACTAATATGTGTCCTAATACTTTTGATAAGATAGTTAATGTAATAAGTAAAGAAGATTTCAGTGCAGTAGGTGCAGCAGAGATGATGTATGATGTGGCTGCTTTTGGAGATGGCACTGATGGTGTAGGATGTTCCTGTGACAGTTCATAAACTCAGATACCATTTTCCAGAGCTGCAGGATTTATGTGCCTATCAATGCCCTCACTATTTAATGAGTGGTTACATTTACTCATTCCACCATCTATAAGTGAATCATAATCTCTTTTCGAAATATAAATCAGTTTCTGCACTGACTGAATTATGGTAGTAAACTGACATTCAAAGGACAGTATGGATAACTATGTTAAAACCACTCTTGTTACTAGTCATAACACTGACAGCGAATTGCAGTGAAGTTATGGTGTACCTCACCATGTGAGCAAGACAGTGCCCGTAATGCATTGTATTGTTTGGTTAACTAAAATTTTTGCTCCCATAAATCAATAAATGGCACTTGTAAGCCCACTATAACACACAACAGTACTGTTATCAGCAAGAAACTAAAGTTAATTTGCTATAAACATGATGATGTTATATGTTATTAATAAAGAACAGTTCAGCAGTGGCTCCAAAATGTAGTAAAAAAGATTTTTTGGTAGTCTTTCTCCCTTCAGCTACTAAAGAATTTTCTTTGTTCCCAAGGTTTTCCTAAATTTACTGATCTGTTCCTCTTTGCAAAAAAAGCAGTGGCTATAATATTTTCATCTGTTTCTAGCACATTGCCTGAAAGAGGAGGGAACAAACACCATTTCAATCGATGACCAAGCGACGTCATGCACTCATTAAGGAAATCAGTCACATCTACATTTACATACATATTAAGCAAACCACTGTATGGTGCACAGCGGAAAGTACCTTGTGACACTACTAGTCGTTTCCTTTCCTGTTACACTAGCAAATTGAGCAAGGGACAAGGGAAAATGATTGTCTGTATGCCTCCGTAACAGCCCTAATTTCACTCTTATCTTCATGATCCTTATGCGAAATGTACATTCGCGATAGTAAAACCATTATGCTGTGAACTTAAAATGCTGACTCTCTAAATTTTCCCAATAATGTTTTGTGAAAAGGACGTTATAGATCTTGAAGAATCTCTATAACACGTGCATGTTGATGAAACCTACCAGCGACAAATGTAGCAGCCTGCCTCTGAATTGCCTCTATGTCTTCCTGTAATCTGGCCTGGTGTGAATCCCAAACACTCGAGCAGTATTCAAGAATCTGCCCAACCCAAAGTAGGTGTTTCAATGTTTCCTTAAATTACTCAACATAGATGTGTTAGTGGTAGTTTAGGAAATTGGTAATTTCTTTCCCTTTCTTTGTACGATCTGTAGGTAATTTCGATCTAGTGGTCTTGATGTCAAAGGGGCATTTAATACCTTCCTACCTGCTTTACATCCACCAATAAACTGTAAACAGTGAAGTAGCTCTGATATTGGAAAATTGTCTGCTCCATTTAGTGCTGCTGATCATTGCTGAAACTCCTCTGTAATATAAAATTTTTAATGATCTCGTATTCTTACAAGCCAGAATTGATTGCAGCTACATAATTATGAACTGTTCCATTGCCTCCATTAGTAACAAGTGACCCATTTCTTAAACTACATTGGAATTCATGTGCCCATTTTGGAAGTATTTCTGCTTTTCAGTCAAATACAGCAACCTGCAACAGTTCATTAACATGACGATATTTGTGCATTAGTTGAGTGTCAATCTCAGCTTCATGAAGATTAATTTCATCGTACCATTGTCAATCAGAACTTTATTTGTCTTAATTAATCCTCATTTGTTTCCCATTATCACTCCAGTCCTCTTTAAAATATTATTATGCAATTATTATATTCACAAATTTGAATGATGAGTCTCTTCCCACCTCAAATAGTGCAAAACTGGTTACTGCCAAAAATGTTCCACAAGAAATACATGGCAGTATGAGTAATGGTGGCTCTAAGTTTAACATGTAACAATGTGTTCAGTGAATGATTGCTTGCAACTATTACCATGGAGTTATATTTTCTAACATTTGAGTCTTAGTGGTGATGCTGAAAACTGTTCTGGGTTCTACAGTCATATTTCTTTATAGGCTTCTACACACTCCATACTCATTGAACTTTCCTCGCATAAATTATGAGAAACCCAAGTGACGTCTAATGAATTTGTCATTCATATCACAGAATTATGAGAAACCCAAGTGATATCCAATGAATTTGTCATTAATATCACAGTACACCTTGTGCCAGTGCTATTTGATTCACCAATTGTCTGAGCTGACACACACTAATGAGATGCTGTCCATAAAACCAGCTGCAAATCTTTTTTATTATGTATTAATTATTTCCATACCAAATTTCTTATCTTAAGTTGACAACAGTCAGGGAGTGGTGTTCTGACACCATGCCCATCCATATCGCATCCACATGGCAAGGCGATAGTGATTGACAGTAAGGACCATGACTTACATTATCAAAGAGCTGGTGAACAGTAGAGTGCTATGTAGAAAGTAGTGCTGACTGATTTGTCAATCTTTCATTGTTCTTCAGAGCACTTCATGTTCTGCACGTGAATTTCTTTTCTGCACTCTGAAGAAGAATGAATACTGAAATACTAGCAAACAACACTGATAACTGTAAATGTACATCTGCCATTGGTTATGTCACATTTAGTGTGGATACTTGAGTATTACTCATCAGTGTGGGATCCGTACCAGATCGGGTTGACGGAGGAGATAGAGAAGATCCAAAGAAGAGCGGCGCGTTTCGTCACAGGGTTATTTGGTAAACTCTGCAAGAGAGGCGCTCTGCATCGCGGTGTAGCTTGCTCGCCAGGTTTCTAGAGGGTGCGTTTCTGGATGAGGTATCGAATATATTGCTTCCCCCTACTTATACCTCCCGAGGAGATCACAAATGTAAAATAAGAGAGATTCGAGCGCTTACGGAGGCTTTCAGACAGTCGTTCTTCCTGCGAACCATACGCGACTGGAACAGAAAAGGGATGTAATGACCGTGGCACGTAAAGTGCCCTCCGCCACACACCGTTGGGTGGCTTGCGGAGTATAAATGTAGATGTAGATGTATTCTGTTTGTCATTATTCATTATTACAGACTTCCAGCATGCTGGAGTGGCATGGATCAGCAACTTCTGTTAATCAGTAGAATGAAAAACCTTTCAAAGTAGCAAATTTTTACTTTTTATTCATTCGATGACTCGTTTCTGGGCTGAGACCCATTTTCAAATCATTCTACAGGGCAGAAAACTGAATCTACACTCATGCATAATACAGTTAATACCAAATTCATAAGCATATGCCAAAGATACAAAACACATTGTTTTAAGCTTACGTAACAAAGTTGAAAATGGCACTTTTTGAAGAGGTCACAAATGTGAAATGAACATTTACAGTGCATGTAGATAACTGGCAATTTACTCTTGCTACTGTCATAAGGAAACCGTGGGAAGGGGGCACCCCATAATGATATAGAAAACATTTTTATTTATTAAAATGTTCTCCAACCATCAAGAATACAGCAATTCATACAGTAACTGTACAAGTCCATAATAAAATTAATACTTTTTTAAATCTTTACCAAAAAGAATCAAATACTTAAAATCCCTGACCAGTAATACACAGCAGCACCACATACAGCGCATATTACAAAATTGTAAGCCATTTTGACATGTAAAAATTATTAAATGTGAAACTGTGCAGAAAACAATAGGAAAACTTGTTAAAATTTTACCAAAAGGAGTCAAATACTTAAAATCACTGACAAGTAATACACAGGAGTGCCACAAACAGTGTGTATTGCAAAATTGCATGCCATGTTGGCATGTAAAAATTATTAAACATGAAACTGTGCAAGTCAACTATAAAATTATTGTTTTTAAATCCTGTACCAAAAACAGTCAACTGTTTAAAGCCACTGAACAGTAAAACACAAGAACAGCAGCACTTACAGTGCATGCCACAAAGTTGTATACCACGTAGGCACATAAAAATCATTAATATGAACAGCAACTGTAGTATTAAAAGAAAAAGCTTGTAAATGGTCAGAAGTGATGAAGATGTTTAATCTCCTGTTGTTTTTTTTTCTTTTAATACTAATGTTGCTGTTCATATTAATGAATTTTACATGCCTACATGGCATATAACTTTGTAATACACGCCGTAGGTGGTGCTATTATGTTTTACTGTTCAGTGGTTCTCAATAGTTGACTGTTTTTGGTAAAGGATTTAAAAAGTAATAATTTTATTGTTGATTTGAATGGTTTCACATTTAATGTTTTTTATGTGCCAACATGGATACAATTTTATAATATGTGGCATGGCTGTGTATTACTGGTCAGGGATTTGAAGTATTTGACTGTTTTTGGTAAAAATTTAAAAAAAGTATTGATTTTATTGTGGGCTTGTACAGTTATTGTGTGAATTACTGTGTTCTTGATGGTCGGAGAACATTTTAACAAATAAAAAGAGCGCTCCCATCCCAAGGTTTCGTTACGACAGTGGAAGGAGTAAACTGCCAGTTAACTGTATGCACTGTACATGTTCATTACACATTTGTGACATCTTCAAAAAGTGCCATTTTCGACTTTGTTATGTATGTTTAAAACGATATGTTCTGTATCTTTGGCATATGCTTAAGAATTTGGTAATAACTGTGTTATGGATGAGTTTAAGTTTGGTTTTCTGTTCCATAGGATGATTTGAAAATGGGTGTCGGCCCGAAACTAGTCATCAAATGAATAAAAAGTGAAAATTTTTGTTCTGCTGGGTATTCATTATTATCTGTCTCTCTTTTGTTTACTTTACTATGTATTCCATAGGTTACTTTTCTAAATCTTTAGGCCTGTCTTCCTCCATGGCTTTCTGTTCCTTTCAACTTTTTGACTTCTCCTTCCTCCTTCACACCATAGTCCAATACACAGAACTACTCTTACATTCTTTGCTTCTGGAGCTCTGCTTATGTTAAAATTATTGCACCTAACTTCACCTCTGTTTTGACATTCTGTGAGATCTTGTGGCAACTTCTGACCTCCAGCATTCTGTGTCTTCCCAGTGTTGCCATCCTAGACCAGTAATCATTCCAGTCATATAGCAGCATCACATCCAGGTGTTTAAGCTTCATGTTCTGACGAAGAAAAAATAATTTTTTTTGCCCATGACCACGAATTTAATACGTCATCTTAATGTTAGTAGTCTTACTTCTTAATCATTGTTTAATCATGTTTATATTTTATTGTATAGTAAAATGTAAACTGTAGCTACAGCATTATTCTTTCTCTCTCATTCCTTTTTAACACCATATGACTTAGTCAATGGATTTTTTATTTTATTTTATTTTATTTTTATTCGCTGCTGTTTTGTCACAGTTCTATCATACACAAAATTGATATGTGTCCGAAACTATTATAATTTTTTTCCCACAGAATGGAGCTGTCCTTAATAAAATTTTCCAACCACATGAGGCACATATTCCATTCATCCTGCAGTTTATGATAGATTACAAACTGCATGGAATGAGTTTTGTATCTGTGTCACAGGTGAAATTCAGAAGAGAGTCATCACTGGATGGTAAGATACTACAAGAGTTGTTTCTTATACTCTAAGTGAGTTGAGTGATATTCAGTCACATTTTATAAAATGACTAATGCTATCTGCTCTCGTTTAAAGAGAAAAATAGCAAAGTATTACTGACTTTTAATACTGAAATCTGGGTGCCTGTACAAATGACATAGAAAGCTAATGATAGTTATGTCAGTTTTATACACTACATAAATCCCCTTTCAGTTGTTTATTATTGGATAGTGAAATGTACAAATATAGTTTCTATCCTTCAAAAGGAAGCAGAAATCTTAATTATATATCGTTGATTCTGACACATGGATAAAAAGATTGTCTGGTACTTGTTTCTCCTCACACTTTGTATTCATCACAACTCAATTTTTAGCATGCTTAATTCACTTTATCCCTTGATTTGTATTCTATCACAGTGCCTTGTCTTTGAATCCGTTGTTCTTAATTTATTACAAAACATTAAAATTAATTCTAGTAATTTATTTCCCATATAAAGTAACTGTTTTATTATGTGTTACAAGTATGTCTGAGTCTCTGTGTATAACTGTAAATGTAGATCTTTTCTTTATAATATTATTGGTCATCTTTGACCTGCAAATGTATTGACATCAATATGATTCCATGCATCGTACTTTTATTCTAACTAGTAACAGTTTATTACCGGAGTTGTAGCAACTGTACATATGCAGTGCATTATGTTGTACAATCTGGAAATTTTATTTATGTTCCATAATTAATAACAACTCATTTGCTTCGTGACCAGTGTTTTATTATTGTTGGCTCTTTTGCTTGCAGTACCTGTACGAGAAGAGGATTGGTTACAAGAAAATGTCAAGAAGCTAAGTACATGCAGAATTGAAGGAGATATACAAGGCTGTCACATTATTGCTCCCAGTCAGAGTGCAGGTAAATGTAGTCCCCAGATCTTATGCTGCACTTCAGTACCACCGATTATTGTGTTCTGGTGTACATGTGTTGTAATTATTGTAACATTGCACACCAACACAATGTTATAATTCCCACCAAACAACTTTTAATTCGCTTCCACATAAAGGCAATTATAGATGAAAGACATTGTAATAAGAACAAGCACACAAAATCATGGGTTACATAATTGTGCAGCTTATCAGTAAAGTGCTCCTTAGTCACAAAACATTAAAGTGGCCGAGGGTCCAGTGTGCAGGCTTATATGCCACTGTTTGCACATAGTACAGTGCTTCCTCTGCCGTCTGTGCAGAATGAGGTGGCCTTTTTGGGCCAGCCGTACAGGTTCACGCTGTGTAATTATGCATGCTCACTGTATAGGGTTGCAACACTCACTCCACTTGCTGGAAAACTATTCACCTTGGAGATGTCTTCATAGGAAGGGGATGACTGCTGGAGCAGTCTGGAACCGCAAGACCGCTACGGTCGCAGGTTCGAATCCTGCCTCGGGCATGGATGTTTGTGATGTCCTTAGGTTAGTTAGGTTTAACTAGTTCTAAGTTCTAGGGGACTAATGACCTCAGCAGTTGAGTCCCATAGTGCTCAGAGCCATTTTTTGAACCGGAGACCGCAGTATCATCCGGGTGGTGATACACCCTGACACGGATGCCACAAGTTGCTCCAAAAATCATTAAAAAATAGCAGGGGCACTAGCTGTGCTGAATGGCAGGTGCTGGCATTGATATAACCTGAATGGGGTTTTTACTACTAGGCCACATGTGGAATCATTATCCAGATGCAGTTATAAGTAGGCTTATGACAAGTCTGTTTTGGAAAAATACTGGCCCCTGGAAAGGAATTTAAGACTTCAACTGTATGGGAGTAAGGGATAGGTATCATTAATACACTTTGAATTCCCAGGTACTTATAATCACCATGGAGCTGAAGGGTACCATTAGGTTTTTTATGATTACCAGTGGAGTAGACTATTCACTAGAGGAGACAGGCATAATAACACCCATGGACATAAGTTGATGAAATTCCACTTTGACTTGATCCCATAGAGCAATGGGGATGGGACAGGCATGAAAAAAGGGGTCACTGTTGGTTTCATTGCAATGTGAGCCTTGAAATTGGTAGCACACCATAAATCATCCAAAAACTGGGAGAAAAATTCATAGCATACTGTGTCCAGTTGTTGGTAGTGAACTTCATCCAATACCAAATGCACTTCATCAGAAATAGATAATCCACAAATTTTGAAAGCATATAACCAAAATAAGTTTCAGTGTTGGCATTATCTACCAATAGAACGGTCAAAGGTTGAACAATTGTTTTGTAAACTGCAGAAGTAGAAAACTGTCCCAGTGTTGTTTGTTGTAACTCACCAACTGATGAAAGACAGGGGACAATGCTGGTGATCCAAGATCTGCATAAGTTTGAGAATTTAACAAAGTCAGTGCTGCACGAGTGTCTACTTGCATTTGTAGGATCTTGTCCATAATGTGTACATCTGTATAAAGTTTTTTTGGGGCTACCATCACTTGGGAAACACAGTTTACATCCATTTTAATGTCTGATGCATGAGATTGAAAGTTGCACGCAGATGCAGATGCAATTGTCCCCCCCCCCCCCCTCGCCCCCCCTCTTTTATTCACATCACATCACTTTGGGCATGCGGCCTGCTTGTGTTGAACAAAGCAATAAGGGCACAACAGGAGAGGGGCATGGGACCGCTGTTGTGACACTGGCTGCTATTGCTGATGATGATGATGATGATGATGATGATAAACTCGAGGAGAAATCTGTGACAGAAAGAAAGTCTTACACACCAGGGGTCAGTGACACCAAAATCTTGGAAATGTTGCTGAAAGCATTTTTTGTATGCATCCAAGTCCTCCGCAGTATCATCATGTGGAGGAAACGGTGGAGGTTGCATCAACAGTGGTGAACCCTAGTACTCAGCTACTGTTTAGTACCTCAGAGAGAGCCTGCTGCTGGCTGATGAGAGCTCACTGCTGTGCAACAAGAGACTGAAGAATTTCTTCCACTGGCCATAGCGAGCTGAGGAATGAAACATGAGGACAAGCATACCACACACATCATCAAAATATATTATAACATTACACCAACACAATGTTAGAATTCCCACCAACTAACTTTTAATTCACTTCCACATAAATGGAATTATAGACACACTGAATGACATTGTGATAAGAACAAGCACTCGAAATCATGAGTTACGTAGCTGCACAGTTTAAAGGTAAAGTGATCTTTAATCACAAAGCATTAGAGCAGCTGAGGACTTGGTCTGCCATCTTATATTCTGCTGTTTATACATGGCATATCACTTGCTTTGCTGCCTGTGCCGAGTGAAGTGGCCTCCTTAGGCTGGAGATGCAGGAGCATGCTGTTTAATTATGCACATTTACTGTATAGGGTTACAACAATAATGATTTTCTTTAGACAACTATTTCATACCACTTTAATCTCTTCTGCTGAACAGGTCGTTGATATAATAAATTAGGTACTTGAAACTTCCTGGCAGTTTAAAACTGTGTGCCGGTCCAAGACTCAAACTCAGGGCCTTTTCCTTTCGCGGGCAAGTGCTCTACCAACTGAGCTACTGTAATATTACATCCTCCACTAGCATTACTTTTCCTCAGCAGTAGTTGCTGATACCATTATTATTTTTCAAAATTTGGACAGGTCAGTATTATCTCAGTCACTTTTCTGAAAACTGTCATTTAATTTTATACACAGTGTGTTATATTTCAAGCTAAAATTTATGAAAATGAATTACTTTATAAAATGTTTTAGTTTCGATGTTACAATCGATAGGTACTAGTTTTGAATGTACAGTTAAAGTTATTTTTATAGAAACATTTTAAATTACGAGCTAGTGGCACACTTAAAATTTCTATTATTAATTACGCAATATTTTACTGGTTACCGTGTTAAATTCTGGATTCATTTATGAAATAATAATCGAAAGTAATAATGTAACAGAAGCTAATAGATATTCATTTGTTAAGAAAAATTGTAAACCCTTTGGAATATGGTTATTTCCGCAGTGTGTGTGTGTCTTAAGCACACTTCTGATGTGATGGGACATATTTTTGTATTTTTGTGCGAACAATGTAATTTCAGCTTTCTCAATGAGAAAAGTCGAAAGACTGTATCATATGCTAAAATGTGACAAAATATATTTATGTAAAAACAAAAATTCTGCAACAACAGTTTTCAAATTTAATTAGTTCAACTAGTAGAACTAGCACTCCTGGAAGAAAGGATATTGTGGAGACATGGCTTAACCACAACCTGTGGGATGTTTCCAGAATGAATTTTTCTCTCTGCAGTGGAGTGTGCACTGATATGAAACTTCCTGGCAGATTAAAACTTATTACTTGATGCTAAATAGGCAAGGACTTCACTATACACAGGTAGCGGGGCTGTGTGGATAGCACTGGATAGTTTTTTTTTTTTAGGTCAGATGGTCTTTGGAAAGTGTGAAAAGGGCTTCAGTTTTTGAAGGGTGTACGATGAACACAGGAAGAGGATTGACATAGCACCTATCAGTATTGTAGTTGTAAACTGTCATAGCTGTGTTGGGAAAGAGACAGGGATCCAAGAGCTAATAGAAAGGACTGAAGCTCAAATTGTTGTAGGTACTGAAAGCTGGGTAAAACTGGAGATAAGTTCAGCCAAAAGTTTTAGAAAGGTCCTAGCCATGTTCAGAAAGGATAGATTAAATACAGTTGGTGGTGGAGTGTTTATTGCCGTCAGTTGTAGTTTACCTTGTAGTGAAATTGAAGTAAATAGTTCCTGTGAGTATGAGTAGAGGTTATACTTGACAACCAGAATAAATTGATAATTGGTTCCTTTTACTGACCTCTCCTCGCCCCCCCCACCCCCACCCCCCCCCAACTCGTATTATACAGTTGCTGAACAGTTCAAAGAAAACTTGAATCTTATCACAAGTAGGTCACCCATACAATTATAATTGTTGGTGTCTTCAATCTACTCTTGATTTGTTGGCAAAAATATATATTCAGACAGGATAGTAGGTGTAAAACATCCTCAGAAATTGTACTAAATGCTTTCTCCACCGCAGGAGCACACTCAAAGTGTAAATTTTTGTGAAAACATACTTGAACTCTTAGCAGCAAATAATCCTGATCAAATAGGGAGCATCATGACAGATATAGGGATTAATGACCAACAACTTAGGTTGTTGTAGCTAGACTGGAGACCATAACATCCAAACCCACCAAAAATAATTATGAAGGGTATCTATTTAAAAAAGCAGATAAAAATTCAGTTGACACCTTCCTAAGAGACGGTCTCCACTCCTTCCCGTCTGACTTTGTAAGCTTAGACCTAATGTGATTTAAATTCAAAGAAATAGTATCAAGGATAATTGAGAGTTATATACTAAATAAATTAATAAGAGATGGTACTGATCCCCTGTGGTACATAAAATGGGTTCTAACACTGTTGCAGAAGCAGCGAATAAAGCATGCCACATTTAAAAGAATGCAACATCCCA
This sequence comes from Schistocerca americana, assembly GCF_021461395.2. Classification (NCBI taxonomy): domain Eukaryota; kingdom Metazoa; phylum Arthropoda; class Insecta; order Orthoptera; family Acrididae; genus Schistocerca; species Schistocerca americana. The sequence continues at coordinate 485,569,718 of NC_060130.1, forward strand.
AGATTGGCGAATTTTTACAGAAGCTCGAAATTTACTATGAACTTCAATGCAATATTCTTTTAATAGTTTCTACACTCGAGCACTCTCTCTAAATCTGAAAAAAAAACACACACAAAGAGATTCTGGTTGTATAAAGTACACCAGCAGCAAGATGCAATCAATACCTTCACTATGCGATAACAATGGTGATGTTATTTATGACAGTGCCATTAAAACAGAGTTGCTAAACAAGTTTCCTGAAACTCCTTCACCAAAGAAGATGAAGTAAATATTCCAGAATTCGAATCAAGAACAACTGCCAACACGAGTAACTTAGAAATAGATATCCTTGGCGTTGCGAAGCAGCCTAAAACACTTAATAAAGGCAAGGCATCTGATTCAGATTGTTTACCAGTTAGTTTCTGTTCAGAGTATGCTGATACAATAGCTCCATACCATACTTAGCAATCACATACAACCACTCACTCGTAGAAAGATACGCACCCAAAGACTGGAAAGTTGCACAAGTGACACCAGTCTTCTGATTGGCTGGACATGGCCCACCACAATGTCAAGAGTAACTTACTTAGACAATGAATGGCTCTCATTTGATTTCAGAGTGATGGACATTTAAATGCTTCTATAAAAATATAAATTCACGATGCATATAACTGCCGCTGTCAGACATCAGCAAAAGATCTTACTGAGAATGCTAGAAAATTCCATTCTTCACGTAAAATCACAAAGCAGGTTGAAGGCTTTGTTACAGTCACTCGTAGATCAGTCTGATGTGGCAGTAGAAAACAGCAAAAGGAAAGCTGAAGTTTTAAATATAATGTTTAATAAATCAGTCACCCAGCGGGATCATACAGACAGACCATCGTTTGACTGCTGCACAAACTTGTGTATGGAGGACATAGAAATAGGCATCCCGTGTGCTGAAAAACAACTGAAAGAGTTGGAAACAAACAAGTCGCCAAGTCCAGACGGAATACCAGTTTGGTTTCACAGAGAGTACTCTTTCACCATTGGACCCTTACTTATATTGCATTTATTCAGAATCTCTCGCCCAATAGAAAGTCCCAAGGGACTGTAAAAAAAGTGCTGGTGACTCCTGTATAATGGAATGCTAAAAGGATGGCCTGAGGAATTTACAGACCAATGTCCTTGACATCCATTTTGTGCAGAATTCTTGAGTGTATTTTGAATATAATAAATTTCTGTGAAAGACAAAATCTTTTATCTACAAATCAACATGGATTTAGAAATCACGACTGGTGTGTGAAATTCAGTTCGCCTCTTTTTCACACAAAATCCTGTGAAACATGGATGAAGGGCAACAGGTAGATTACTTATTCGTAGATTCCTGGAAAGTATTGGACACAATGCCACTCTATAAGCTGCTGATAAAAGACCAAGCTTATGGAATAGGTTCTCAGATAAGTGAATGGGTCAATGACTTTTCAAGTAATAGAACCCAATAGAACCCAGTACATTGTCTTGGATCATGAATGTTCATCGGAGACAAAGGTATTGTCAGGTGTGTCCCAGGAAAGTGTGAAGGACTGCTGCTGTTCTCTGCATCCATAAACAATCTGACATACAACTTAAAGTGTCAGCTTTGAGTGACTTTAGAAGGATAGGCTATCTGTTTGATAGGATTTGTGTTTGTTGTGATTAGTGGCAACTTGCTCTAAATGTAGTGAAATGTAAGTTAATACAGATGAGTGAGAAAATAATCCTGTAATGTCTGAATACAGTATTAGTGGTGTGCTGCTTGACATAGCCGCATCAGTTAACTATCTAGGCATAACTTTTCAAAGTGACTTGAAATGGAATGAGCCCATAAGGTGAGTAATAGGGAAGGCAGTGGTCGACTTCTGTTTATTGGGAGTATTCTAGGAAATTGTAGCTCCCCTATAAAAGACACAGCATGCAGAATACTTGCACAGCCTGTGCTTGAGTACTGCGCAAGTGTTTGTGTTCTCTGTCAGATTAGATTAAAGGAAGGCATTAAAGTGATTCTGAGGTGTGCTGCTAGATTAGCTACTGGTGGGTTTGAAAAGCACACAGGTGTCACAGAATTGCTCCATGAACTGTAATACTAATCTGTGGAGTGGAGAAGATGTTCTTGTCATGAAAAACTATCGAGAAAGTTTAGAGAGCCGGCGTTTCTGACAGGTTGCTGAAATATCCTGCTGTCACCAACAGATCTCACCTAAAGACTGTGAAGATAAGACAAGAGAAGTTAGACTTCTACTGATGCATATAGACAGTTGTTTTCCCCTCACTCCATTTGCAACACACACACACACACACACACACACACACACACACACACACACACACAGAGAGAGAGAGAGAGAGAGAGAGAGAGAGAGAGAGAGAGAACTGAATGTTGTGAAGCACATATCATCTGCTGAGAGCAAAAAGACATTAAAGTCTTTTCAGCTTTTCTTTCGTTGCATGTTGCAGCAACCTTTTAAGAAGACGACACAAACTTAAGTCGGAGAGACAAAAGAAATACATGAATATGCTAGTACATCTGCAGAACTGTAGCTACAAATGGGTCAGCTGTTGATTACAAATCAGCAAACAGACATACCTTAGCATCATAAGCAATAAGTTTACAATGAAAACAATCAGAAAATAATATGCTCCCAGCTAAATCCACTCAGTTGAATTAGAAGAAAAGTTCGGGAGTCCCTGTTAATCAAGCAATCTAAACACTTTGTGATTTATGGATCACCTACTTCAAACTTCAGAATCTTCCTCAACAAAACAAAACTGTCTCGTGTGCCAATTTACAAGAAAAATCTAATAATAATACTATCTGGAAACTTAAAGAGCATTCTACAGGTAAGATTGGCATATAACATGTCCATCCTCCTTTCAACTCTTTTGCAGCTTTGAATTCCCAATAAAAATTTCTTGGCAATAAACGCCAATTGACGTTTCCTTACCAGATGAGTTCACTGCAAAAGCGTTATTAGTAGGAAAGGAAAAAAATGGTTTTACTTATGGCCAAATTCAGTGTTATTTTTAGCCAGCTGCGATGCTATATTTTGTGAATATCGGCACTATATTTTCAGTATCGGTGCTATTTTTTGCCAATAGCATTGTTATTTTTTCCAAATTTGGTGCTATTTTTTCCAATTTCTGTGTTTTTTCCCAACCTAGTGTTCTTTTTTCCAATTTTGGTATTTTCTTCCCAATTTTGGTGCTTTTTACTATTTTCAATGTTTTTGCTAATATAGCTGCTACGTGGTACTTTTGACTTCATGTAATAGTTATGTGGGAAAGGAACTGTCATTTTGAGATTACACACAAACCTCAGTCTTGCCGAAATAAGAAGTCAAAATACAGTTCTGTCATTCAGTAACTATCAGTTATGAATACTGGTATATTGCTGTCCTCGGATATCTAACATTTCTTTTACAGGAAAATGACAAATTTCGCAATATTTTGTAAAATTTGCGTTTCATGATATTCTTTAAAAAATGTTGAACTCGTGTTATTTCACCAAAAACTGCCAGTTTCACATTATTTCTTGTGCTGTTTTCACGAAATTTTCTTGTCCCCAGTTATCCAACTACGAAACAATGGCTTTAGAATTAGAAGGTATTAAGAAAAGAATAGGGAGCGCACAAATATGCAAGAACTTAAATAACTAATCTTTTTGTACTAGATTTATTCAGTTGATTCTTGTAGACACTCGGTGATGGAAAGTGTACAATGCTTGCAGCTTAGGTGATAAGTGTAATACATTCATACAGACTTTTATTACATTTTATAAAAATTGATCTCTGCTATGGTACATTAAATGCAACATTTTGTAGAATCTGGGTGCAGTTATTTTAATGATTGTAATATTGCCCACAGTTATCAGCAGTTAGAGATTAAAATCTATTTGCTTCATATTCTTTCACCATTACACATTTCATGGTGTAATATTTTATGGACAGGCACAAAGAATATTTTCAACCCAAAGTGAGCCACCAAGGCTATCTTTGATATTATTTCACAAATTACACGTGGGCTTCTGTTTATCAAACTGGCATTGCAGTTTACCTACCCACTTACTACTTAAGCACGTTAGGAAGTAATATGGCCTTACATGGCCCATAAAGCTCAAAGTGAACAAAAAGTAGGTAAGAAAAAAGCCAATAAAATAGAGGTTACCTAGTAACAGCAAACAGTGCAAAACACAAATCACATTATGTCAGTTATCATGTGCCCCTGTCAACAGAGCTTCACAAACTGCAGATTACTAGGTTGAGTGAGTGCTCAATAAATGGCATACATCGTGTTACAATAAACACATTGACACCAGATTAGTATGTCCAAATTAAACTAATCATCACATCATTAATATAAAGATATGTAACAATATAAAACATGTAAATCCTAATTAACAAGGATGATAATGGGCTTGTACCTTTGGTAGAGGAGCACAATGACACAAGCTGGAAACCTATTCACAGCAAAGCAAGGTATAACATGTCATAACCTGCAATCAGTTTCCGCTTCTAATTCCTGTGACACTCCCCACCCCACAGTTCTGTCGTTACTATCTATACTGATGACTTTTGTCTCTTCACTTTTATTAAATTTGGTGTGACTGGAGTATAACATTACCTATTGTGTCATGAAATATTGCCTGCTGTGGACACTACATGTCCAGTATGATTCATGCATGGTTCATTTATTAAACAGACCAGCGATCCATCAATCCTGGACTAAATGCCATTTGGGAAGAAGAGAAACAAAGGCGAAGAGATGAAAACAAACCATCGCAAATGACTCCGCAGTCATCTCAGAATCGTCCAGAACAGTTTCCAACAGAAAGTGAAGTCTTTTACAAGGAAAAATTGAAAGGAAAATTGGCTCAATTTTTCTCTCAGGTTTGGATAGCATATATTGTTTATATTCTGTTGCATAACATTTACAGACATTTAGGAGAGAATTGTTTGAACTGAACTTAAAATATTATGATTCTTTATGTACTGAAAACATTTGTAGTGAGATCAGAGTGCTAAGATTTTAAGATATGCATGTGTGTTTGTATGTGTACGAATGTTGAGTGACTTAGGTAGGTAGGGAGAGAGACTATCTTATATTGAAAGTATTCAGGTAAATAGCCACCTGGAGTCAACAGATGTTCCTTCTCTAGATTGTCGCACAGATGACAAAATGGTAGATATAGAAATAGATGACAGAGGGATGGAAAACCAGTTAAAGTCGCTCAAAAGAGGAAAGGCCGCTGGCCCTGATGGAATACCAGTTCGATTTTACGCAGAGTACGCAAAGGAACTTGCCCACCCTTCTTGCAGCGGTGTATTGTAGGTCTCTAGAAAAGCATAGCATTCCAAAAGATTGGAAAAGGGCACAGGTCATCCCCGTTTTCAAGAAGGGACATCGAACAGATGTGCAGAACTATAGACCTATATCTATAACGTCAATCAGCTGTAGAATTTTGGAACACGTATTATGTTCGAGTATAATGACTTTTCTGGAGACTAGAAATCTACTCTGTAGGAATCAGCATGGGATTTGAAAAAATCGATCGTGTGAAACCCAGCTCACGATATTCGTCCACGAAACTTGGAGGGCCATAGACACAGGTTCCCAGGTAGATGCCGTGTTTCTTGACTTCCGCAAGGCATTTGATACAGTTCCCCACAGTCGTTTAATGAACAAAGTAAGAGCATATGGACTATCAGACCAATTGTGTGATTGGATTGAAGAGTTCCTAGATAACAGAACGCAGCATGTCATTCTCAATGGAGAGAAGTCTTCCGAAGTAAGAGGGATTTCAGGTGTGCCGCAGGGGTGTATCGGAGGACCGTTGCTATTCACAATATATATAAATGACCTTATGGAAAAATATCGGAAGTTCACTGAGGCTTTTTGCGGATGATGCTGTGGTATATCGAGAGGTTGTAACAGTGGAGAATTGTACTGAAATGCAGGAGGATCTGCAGCGAATTGACGCATGGTGCAGGGAATGGCAATTGAATCTCGATGTAGACAAGTGTAATGTGCTGTGAATACATAGAAAGAAAGATCCCTTATCATTTAACTACAATATAGCAGGTCAGCAACTGGAAGCAGTTAATCCTGTAAATTATCTGGGAGTACGCATTAGGAGTGATTTAAAATGGAATGGTCATATAAAGTTGATCGTCGGTAAAGCAGATGCCAGACTGAGATTCATTGGAAGAATCATAAGAAAATGCAGTCCGAAAACAAAGGAAGTAGGTTACAGTACACTTGTTCACCCACTGCTTGAATACTGCTCACCGGTGTAGGATGTGTACCAGGTAGGGTTGATAGAACAGATAGAGAAGATCCAATGGAGAGCAGCGCGTTTCGTTACAGGATCATTTAGTAATCACTAAAGCGTTACGGAGATGATAGATAAACTCCAGTGGAAGATTCTGCAAGAGAGATGCTCGGTAGCTCGGTACGGGCTTTTGTTGAAGTTTCGAGATCATACCTTTACCGAGGAGTCAGGCAGTATATTGCTCTCTCCTACGTATATCTCGCGAAGAGACCATGAGGATAAAATCAGAGAGATTAGAGCCCACACAGAGGCATACCAACTATTTTTCTTTCCACGAACAATACGAGACTGGAATAGGAGGGAGAACCGGTAGAGGTACTCAAGGTACCCTCCTCCACACAGTGTCAGGTGGCTTGCGGGGTATGGATGTAGATGTAGATGTAGATGTAGATGTAGATGTAGATGCAGATGCAGATGCAGATGTCGATGACCCTCTTCGACTGTCGGTGGTCTCTGTCAGTCAACAGTTGAGGTTGGCCTGTATGCTATTGAACCGTACATGTCCCTTCACATTTCCACTTCACTATCACATCAGAAACAGTGGAACTAGGGATGTTCAGGTGTGTGCATATCTCGCGTACAGACATATGACGCAAGTGACACTCAATCACATGACCACGTTCGAAGTCCGTGAGTTCTGCGGAGTGCCCCACTCTGCTCTCTCATGGTGTCTAATGACTACTGAGGTTGCTGATATGGAGTACATGGCAGTAGGTGGCAGCACAATGCACCTAATATGAAAAATGTATGTTTTTGGGGGTGTCCGGATACTTTTGATCACATAGTGTATCTTAAGAACTATGAGCACTTGTTCATCCGCAGTATGTCTATTGCAAGGTACTGACTGCACTAATGAGACATAAGTAGCAAGATACTCCCACAGGTGTTCTCCACACCACTGTCAACGGTCTGTCACGAAATAGATAGACACACAGATATGAGGTCAGTTCTATGTCTGGCTACATTCCAGTCAACACCTAGTCCACAACAAGCATCAAGAAAAGTACTGTGTCAAGCTACAACAGAGCTAGAGACAACCAGTTTGACTCTTCAAGTCAGTCTGCAAGTCCTTGCATGTATTTGTGAACTTTGTCCTTGTACAGTGCTATGACAAAGAATTTTTGGATTAAATAGTGTTTTTACTTGTATTACCATCAACAACCTATCTCATCACAAGTGTAGGACTGGTTCTATCAATGTCTGTAACTGTACCTATGGTCTGACCCACAGTCACACCAAAAAAGAAGTTGTGTAACAAAAGATAAGTGTTCCTTTGTAAATATATTGCAATTCTTGTGTTTTACACATACAGCAATCATGACATTTATCTCCTGTTCAGAACACAGTTCATTTCTGACAACCCATCACAACACTGGGACTCTTAACAGGTTGCATTAATAGAAGAAAGAGACAAGATCAGACAAACAGAAGCACTTGTAGTCACGAGACTGTTTAGTCAGCACTAGTGCATTATGTAGATGCTCAGCAAACTCCAGTGGTAGTCACTAAAAAGGAAGCATTGTGCACATGATCACAGATGCTATTTTCACCATCCATAAGAAAATTCACCTACACATCCTCCAGAATTTGGCTAAAAACAGTCTGAAGGACACTCCACAGAAATGAGAGTGCTTTCTTAGCACCAGAGGTCGCTCGATTTCAGTTCTGATGAAAATATTTGGGACCGCTTTGAGCAATGTGTGTATATCTCGAACTCAGTTGTGACAAACTGTCGTGAGTTGTGGGCGGTGGCTGAACCTTCATGGACTTTTTTTTTTTTTTTTTTTTTTTTTTTTTTTTTTTTTTTTTTTTTTAAGGTAGGGGGTGCGAAGTGTCATCAGTCTGCCAAACGGTTAGATGCAGCCCACCATGATTTCCTCTCCTCTGCGAATCTTTTCATTTCAAAGTAGTACTCTCACCCATTGATCTCAATTATTAGTTGTATACAGTGTGCCCCAGGAGGAATGGTCAGAATTCAGGAGTATGTCAGGAATGATTGGTCGACGTAAAAAAGTCAAGTAAATATGGGTTCTAAAATACGTACCTTAAGAGCTACAAGCACTTCTCATTACTGTGAAAGACATCTCTTCTACTGCAAGCTCGTTACCTTCCATATTTTGGCAGGAGATAGTATGGAACAAAACAAGAAAAAAGTCCACTAAACATGGGCTCTAAAATTTATACCTTAATAGCTATGAGCTTTTGTTCAATAGAAGAGATGAGTTTCACTGTAGCGAAGATGAATGAACACTCCTAACTCTTAAGGTATGCATTTTACTGCCAATGTTTACTGGACATTTTTTGCTTGTTTTGGTCCATACTACCTCCTCCCAAAATGTAGAAAGCAAAGAACTTGCAGTAGAAGAGCTGTATTTCACAATATTGAGGATGAACAGATGCCTGTAGCTCTTACGGTATGCATTTTAGAGTTTGTGTTTACTGGACTTTTTTTTCTTGTTTTGGTGTAAGGAATCTGTTCCCAAATCTTTAAAATGTCATTCTGAAACATCCTGTATATACCTCTCTGTTCTTGATGGTAAAATGTGCCACCATATGCAGCTGATCATTGACACTCCAGACTTCTAGAAGTTTATATCTACTTGGTAACTGAAGAGTTATGCCTGCTTCCATCCAAGGGGAATGTTTTGTATTGAACAACTTTTCATAGTTTTGGTGTTGTCTGTGTCAGTAGAGAAAATGGTCTCTATATGTTCCTCAAAAGTTAACCCAGTGTTGCAGCTTGTCTTGAAATAAGAAAATGAGAATTATATTTTTACTTACACTTAACATTCATTTTGGATTCCAAGAATGCCATATTGGAGTCTTGGTGTAGATTTCCCACATCAAGGTTTTCCCCATGCATGGCTATTTTTTGGGCACCCTGTGTACCACTGGAAGGAAGCAAGCAAGCTTAGGGCTTAAAATATTGTTGACGCTGAAGTCATGAAAGATGGGACACAAACGCAACAAAATCGACCATGGGCTTCATGAACCACCAATTCTGGTTTCTGCATTAAGCAATTTAGAGAAAGAACGAAGTACTGATGTGAGGATGGCCAGATGGGTGTTTGAATTGCAGTCCTTCTGAACGGGAGTCCAGTGTCTTACCATTGCACCATCTCGCTTGCTCTCTATGTACCCAATCCTCGAGAGTGATAAAACTTAGTAATATTAACAATAGGTTGTACTTATTAGAAAAGAAGATGTTGCAAAAATGAATGGTATGTCAAAGTAAGCATTGAAATTATGGACTTTGGATTTCTTCTGTTGGAAGAAGTGTCAGAAAAATGAAAATGAAGTGTTTTGTTGTAGTGATGAAAAGACCAGAATACAGAGGAGATGTATCCATTGCAAACACTGTACTTGATATAATATAAAAGAGTGAAGTCTAAACAAGATAATGACAGTAAGTTTCATAAGGTACTAAAGCCAGTTACCTAATGTTCCAGAAACTTTCTAATGTCTTGAGAGAGCATGTCTGTGTAGCTTTTTAGAAAAGCACTTTTGCTAGCAATTGTTTGTTGCTTTTATAATATGCAAAAAACAAGTAATTGGAGATACACTTTTGTAGTTACTATGAACCATCATGCATGCTTTAGCTGAAGTCACAAGCAGTTAATAAACTGCATAACACATGACTGAGGATTTTTAGCTTTATTCCAGTGCTTGCAGAAAATGAGTACAAACTCTACTTCCAACTGCAAAAATAAAGAAAGAGATTATTTTTACCCAAATTTGTTTTGCCACAGTTGAGGTAAGACCTGATTTTACATTACATCTTAAGTTCTCAGAATGTATTAACAAATACTTGCTGACAACACCACAATTGTGATGAAATGTGTTTGTGTAAAAACACAAAACATATATTCTTGTAATAAGTCAGGTCTTGTTGAGCTAACACAAGGAGGAAAGGATATTTTTATTTTTATGTTCCCATTTCATACCATTTTTGCTCTTCTCACTCCATTTCTCAATTTGCCACATTTTATGAGGTTCATTTGTAAAATAAAGAAAATTTGCACATATACCTTGTACAATGTGTCAGTGGTAGCGGAACAATCATTTTCTGTGCTCAGTATGATGTATAGATATTTTGTGTGTGTGTGTGTGTGTGTGTGTGTTGTGTGTGTGTGTGTGTGTGTGTGTAGTTCATGTGGCAAATCTGTTTATGTGATGTTCCGAAAAACTTGTGCCAATTAACAAGAAAATTGCAATTGTTGAGGCCTGTGAAAGTGAGATATGTGATTTCATTTTTGAAGGCATAAGGTGATAGACACTGCAACATTAAGCATGGATTTGTAATAGTAAATGTGGTCAGTTTCTGGTGGTGGTGTTTAATATTTAAGAACAGACAAACCAATGCCCGTGTCAGTGAGAAATTTTAGTAACTTTCCATCATCATGGATGCTTTGGGAAATAACAATGGACTGCAAAATGAAACAAAATCAGCAGTGTCCAAAACTGAAGAAGGATCTTGCTCGCAGTCATTGTGTGAATTCTGTTTATCTTTAGGATGCCGTCATGCCCCTCTTAAACCCAAAATTGCTCTGGGACAACCTACCAATGGGCAACTAAGAAATGTGTTGAATGCTGTGAGATGATAAACTTCAATATGTGCTCTTTTTTCATTGTTCTTGCCCATGATTGAAGCCCTATGTAAAGGAAATGTATAATGTTTTATAATTTCGTAAATTTGTGTCCAACAAGATAAGCATAATCAAGAAAATGATAGCATGTCGCTGGAACAGGATATTGATAGGTGACAGAAGATGGTAAAGTTTAATTGCAGTACATTTTTCATACAGTGTCTGATCAGAAATATCTGGACACTCCTATGTAATGCAGAATTGACCACAAGATGTCATGAGATGCAGTGGTCAGGAGAGCTCAGTGACTTCGAACATGGGCTAGTCATTGGATGTCACGTGAGTAACAAATCCATCAGAAATATTTCAGCCCTTCCAAAGCTGTGCAAGTCTACTGTTAGTGATGTGATTGTGAAGTGGAAACCTGAGGGAACAACCACGATCGTCGATCATTGTGGACAGTAGTTGTAAAAAAAATTGCATGAAATAAGCAGAAAAAATCAAAGATGAGTTCCAAAGTGCTGTAAGCAGTCCAGCTAGCACAATGAATGTGCTTAGAGAGCTACAAAGAATGGGGTACAATGGTCTAGTAGCTTCACATAAGCCATACATTTCTGTAATCAGTGCTAAGTGACACTTGACGTGGTGTAAAGAGCAACACCACTGGAGTGTCGATGCCTGGAAACAAGTGATTTTGAATAATGAATTGGGTTATACCCTGTCTCTCTCTGATGGAAGGGTTTGGGTTTGGTGAATGCGTGAAGAATGTTACTTGTCATCACGTGTAGTGTGAGCAATGAAGTACAGAGGAGATGGTGTTTCACGGTACTAGGATGTTTTTGTGTACTGCTTTTATTAGAGGATCAGTTCGGAAGCAATGATTATCTCAGCATAACAATGCACCCAGGCATAAATCAGCACATGTGAGTCAATGGTTTGTGGAAATAAAATTCCTGAAATGGATTGGAAATGGACTGGCCAGCTCAGAGAACCGAACAGATTTTAATGGAAGCCATTTGAAACGAGTGAGAATATCAGTTTCACTCTAGACCCCAGTGCCCAACATTGCTAACTTGTCTGGTTTCAGCTTGTGAGGAAGAATGGACTGCCATTCCTCCACAGACATTCAAACATCCCATTGAAAGTCTCCCCAACAGAGTTCAAGCCATCAGAAAAGCAAATGGTGGACACACCCCATATTAATGTCCACTATTAGTTGTCCAAATACTATTGATCATATAGTGTATGTCACTGCCCAAAGTTTGCAATTAAAAAAGATACATGCAAACATAAAAAAAAGTTTTGCATCACCTCGGTTCCGAGAGTTCCAGAACCTATACAGAAAATTGAAATAAAGATCAACATAAACATCATTTCCACCCTTTTTATTGCTCATGAAAACCACACATTGCATGCTGTACCACCATACAGTGAGATCTTCAGAGGTGGTGGTCCAGATTGCTGTACACACTGGTACCTCTAATACACAGCAGCACGTTCTCTTGCAATGATGCATGCCTGTGTTCATCGTGGCATACTATCTGCAAGTTCACCAAGGCACTGTTGGCCCAGATTGTCCCACTCCTCAATGGCGATTCGGTGTAGATCCCTCAGGGTGGTTGGTGGGTCACATTGTCCATAAACAGCACCTTTCAATCTATCCCAGGCATGTTCGATAGGGTTCATGCCTGGAGAACATGCTGGCCACTCTAGTCGGGCGATGTCATTATGCTGAAGGAAGTCATTCACAAGATGTGCATGATGGGGCCATGGATTGTCATCTATGAAAACAAATGCCTCACCAATATGCTGCAGATATGGTTGCACTATCGGTCGGATGATGGCATTCACGTATCGTACAGCAGTTACAGCACCTTCCATAAGCACCAGCGGCGTACGTCGGCCACACATAATGCCACCCCAAAACAGCAAGGCACCTCTACCTTAATGCACTAGCTGGGCAGTGTGTCTAAGGCATTCAGCCTGGCTGGGTTGCCTTCAGACACGTCTCCGACGATTGTCTGGTTGAACGCATATGCAACACTCATTGGTGAAGAGAATGTGATGCCAATCCTGAGCAGCCCATTCGGCATGTTGTTGGGCCATCTGTACTGCACTGCATGGTGTCGTGATTGCGAAGATGTTACCTTGCCATGGATATCGGGAGTGAAGTTACGTATCACAAAGGCTATTGCGCACAGTTTGAGTTGTAACATGATGTCTGTGGCTGCATGAAAAGCATTATTCAACATGGTGGCATTGCTTTCAAGGTTCCTCCGAGCCGTAATCTGTAGGTAGCAGTCATCCACTGCAGTAGTAGCTCTTGGGTGGTCTGAGCAAGGCATGTCAGCAACAGTTCCTGTCTCTGTGTATCTCCTCCATGTCCGAACAACATTACTTTGGTTCACTCCGAGACGCCTGAACACTTCCCTTGTTGAGAGCCCTTCGTGGCACAAAGTAATAATGTGGACAAAATTAAACCGCAGTATTGAGTGTCTATGCATGGTTGAACTACAGACAACACGAGCCGTGTTCCTCCTTCCTGGTGGAATGGCTGGAACTGGTCGTCTGTAGGACCCCCTCCATCTAATAGACACTGCTCATGCTTGGTTATTTACATCTTTGGTCGGGTTTAGTGACATCTCGGAACAGTCAAAGGGACTGTGTCTGTGATACAATATCCACAGTCAATGTCTATCTTCAGGAGTTCTGGGAACCGGAGTGATGCAAAACTTTTTTTGATGTGTGTATTTCCATAAAGAAAAACTGCTAAACAAGAAAATCTCTTCCGCAAAAGAAATAGGGGATATGGCTAGCCTAGCTGCTAATCCTGCTTGGCAGCAACATGACGTTCTCTCTGTGAGCTTTATTGTCAGTTGGCTTCATGCCTCGTAGATATGGTAAGAATACTGGAAGAGTCCTTAATCGCATCTGACAGCCTACAATTTGTCTCCAGTACATCTCAGGTGTGTTCTGTAGAATCCAAATGCAACTTTACTGGGAAGTCTATGAGAATGGACAGGCTGCACCTCTAGAAACCTAAAATCATGGTAACAGTGTTTCATCTCTGTACTTCTGGATATTAACACCGTACCTCCGCCCAACAAACCGAGCAAGGTGGTGCAGTGGTTAGCACCCTGGTCTCGCATTCGAGAGGACGATGGTTCAATCCCACGTCTGGCCATCCTGATTTAGGTTTTCCGTGATTTCTCTAAATCACTCCAGGAAAATGCCGGGATGGTTCCTTTGAAAGGGCACGGCCGACTTCCTTCTCCGTCCTTCCTTAATCCGATGAGACCGATGACCTCGCTGTTTGGTCTCCTCCCCCAAACAACCCAACCCAACAACAATGATATGAAGCTCTATATACCCATCCTGCATGATGCCTACCCATACCGAGACTCTGCAAAATGGCTCATTCAACTTTTAGTTGAACATTTTCTGGCCTATTATGAATTTTTGGCAGAAATTTTAAGTGAAGCGAAGAGGGCCAGTCAACACACAAAAGTGCGTACAAAACTGAGACATTGTAGGCCTGAATGCACCGGTTTTGATTAGTATTGAACACTACAAGTACATTTTCCTGTACATGTACACATTTCCAGTCGTGGGGAAATCTTGATGGCTATTTACAGTGATTGCTCAGATTTTCACTTCCCACTTTTCCCAGTTACATATCACTTTTGGGCACTAGTGATGTCTGTGGATTTCACTAGAGCAATTAACTTTAGATTAATGAAGCTAACACACTGAAGGTGTAATAGAACAATTTTCTCTCTTGATTAGCTCGTTTTTGAGTAAGAATGCTTGAAATAGATTTTATTCTGTAACAACTGTTGATAACAGAAATTAGGTACTACCGGGTGGCTATAATTAAACTTTCCCTATTTAACAGGTTATAACACAGAAACTGATTACTATATGACTACCAGACTTGGTAGCACTAATGTCTAGAGTAAGGAGTGCGTGATTTCCATGTGTCACAGTACCACCGTCCAGCTCCAACTATGACCACCAGGTATCATGATCAGTCATCATGATTCATAGTCTCACACACCTGACTAGGCGCAGTGCACTTGTTGACGTGTCAACATGAGTTTGGACAAAAGTATCAGGGTATTATTGGTGAAGCTGTATTATCAAAACAGTAATGCTGCAGCTGCACTTTGAGACCGTCGTCAGCTGAAAGGACTATGGAAGGGTCCTCTGTCTCCACCTGCTGTGCAGAGCATGATGATGAAGTTCGAATCAACTGGAGAACTGGGCATCGCTCCGGGAAGATGCCAACGACTGGTTGGACCACAGGTAGTTGATGAAATCACTTTTGCTATGGAAGACAGCACTGCATGCAATTCCCAATCATCAGGCAGTGCGCATGCTGTGTCTTGACAGTTGAACATCCCATAGTCCACTGTATGGAAGGTGCTTTGAACCATTCTCAAATGGTATGGATACGAGATCCATATCGTACAGCAGCTTGCACCACAGGATGCACAACAATATGTTGACTTCACTCTCCTCTTTCTTGCAAGGATTGAAGTTGACGAGGGCTGCCCCTGGACCATCCTATGGACAGACGAAGCTCATTTTTCTCTGTCGGGTAAGGTGAACACACAGGATTGCCGAGTGTGGTGATCTTCACCTCCAGTCACTGTGCATGAAGCTCCTCTGTGTGGTGAATGTATCACCATATGGTGTGGCTTTACAGCTACGTTCATTCTTTTTTGAACAGGTTGGCACTCAAGGACCAAAGACGTGCAGTGTGACTGTCCAGTGTTACTGTGATATGTTTCACCAGCATGTAATACCCACCCTACAGGAGAGAGACGCATTGAACTTAACAGCTTTCGTGCAAGATGGGCCTCCACTGGACATTGCTTGTGAAGTTCACCTGCGTCTCCTAAACACATTTGGTAATGATAGAATTATCAGCCAATCGTTTGCAAATGCTTGTGTGGCATGATCGCCTGATCTGACTCTGTGTGATTTCTAGTTGTGGGGCTGCCTGAAGAACAGGGTTTATCAGGGGAACATTCACACATGTGCTGACCTAAAAGTCAAGAGAGGTAGCCAGCATACCTATGGACATGCTTTGTTCTGCTGTGCAGAGGGCAACCCTGCGCTTTCAGACTCTTCTGGACACTGATGGGCACCATATGAGCCCCTTTTGTAGCAGTAATGGTACCAGTATGTAATGGTATGATGTACCACAGCAGCACATTAAAAGTGTTTCAATTGAGTTGATTCTGCATTATTTCTCTTCCCCATGTCCGTGATATTAATGCTACCAAGTTTCCGTGTTATAATGTGTTATATAGGGAAAGTTTAATTATAACCATCCAGTATATTGGAAATGTGCATAATAAGTTTGAGTAATAATGCCCCTAAAAATTATCTCATTTCATTCGACTAACTTTCTTCGAGCTTATAACCTGTACAACATTGTTGTGGAATCACTTTATGCTTACAGATACATGTCCTTTTGGTGTGATATGACACACACACAAACCATAAAATTCCATTTCAGTGTTAGTTCAGTACAAACACTGGACTTCTGTTCTGGAATTTAGTCCCTGACTTGTGATGCAGATACTGATTTTCATAGTTTACTGACCACACGTCAGTTCTTGTAACAAGAACACACCCAATTCCTTCGACTTTCATTATCCAACTGAGTTGTGCTCCGTCTCTAATGCCGTCAGTCAGATGTTAAACTGTAAACTTCCTTAGTTTCTATAGATGTTTCTCATAAGAATCACTGAGGCAAAGTCTAATTAATGTATATTATATTGTGCTTTGGCATGATAACTGCTTACACTTGCCTTTTGTTTTTTAATACATTTTTGCTAAAGAAATGTTATCAATTCTGCAAAATTTAAAATTGCTTTCTTAAATAATGTATCTAGTTGAAGAACTATCTTTGACTCTCTGTCCATTCCTTGAATACATTAGTGAAGGATGCGTCAAGCAATGCCTTTAATATGAAATTAGTGTGCTGCATGTGTCTAAACATGGAAATCAGTTCTGCTATTGACATGCAGTCTGTTACACAATACTATTCCATAGTGGCAAGTGGTTTTAAAAAGAATACTAAGAAAAGCTACAAACATTTTTTTTATTGTCAGGTGTGTGCAAAAGTCCTAACAATAGTTAAGTCTTCATTTAACTTTTCCCATTTTTATAGTGTTTACAATTTCTTCTGCCTGTCCGCTTAGGAGGGTTTTACTGTACACGCTGCACACAGTACTCTGTTGTCAAAGATATTTTACAACTCTGTGGAAGAAAGTCAGTTGCCTGTTTTAGCACTTTGTGGGTAATGCACACCATGTCCATGCCATTCCAAAAGGCATGCCTCCTGGCTTGTGACAGATGATGAGCACTAGAGTGGGTCAGCAGATCTGGCTGACTGGTGAGTAAGTTGGAGTGTTCAACTTACACATTTTCTCAGGTTGTCTCTGGTACTACTGTATAAGGCAACAATCAAGTTTAAGGCAAACTGCTGGAAATGGAGTAGGCAGTCAGTTGTATGGAGTAGAGTTAGCCAATGGGTGTGGAGTTACCAACGAGTATGCTCCAAACAGGCAATTCCTGTACTGTCAGATGGAGATACAAGGAAATGGAGGAAGTGCCCATTGACAAAAAAAGAGTGAACAAACTGTGTATTGTGGTGTATTTTACATGCCATGTAGAGAAGCATTTCCTCTGAGAATACTATTGGGTTTGTAATTGGGGCAATAAATTATCTTTAGTTACCACAAAACAGTGGGGCTCAGTGACTAAGTGGGCAAATCCCAGGCTGTGAGTCCAAAGGTCTAAATGGTAGGGTTTGACTCACAGTTTGACCTATATTTTTTCCTGTTACTTATTGCTTATTTCACCTCTGTCAGTGATTTTGTGATGAAGACAACTTGACCTATTTGTGGAAAAATGAAGAACAAGTGTGTAGCAGTTGTTCGAAGAAACAGTTAACCAAAATGCTGTTTTTCTTCCTTGTATGGAAATGACAATTATTTATGAGTAACCATGAGTTTAATGCTAACTTCCTGATTTCAAAACCAAATAAAACCCATTTTATGAGTCATATTTTTATTATTATTGATTATTAATGTGGACACATATCTAAAGTTTTGTTTTACACAGTTTTGAAATTCATATTAGGCAGGTGCCACCCTCATTGCCCATAGACTGAATAAGCTGATTTCTGGTGATTGCTGCTCTCTGGTTTTTTGAAGAAACTGGGGTCACAGTCACAGTGATAGTAAACTCAGACTCTTATGTGAAAATGCAGGAGGAATTTTTTTCTACGACTTGATGAATTGGACTTAGGGGACATTTGGTCCCAACAGGATGGAGCACCAGCTCACACTTCAAGGGCATAAATGGTTGTACCAAGAACTTCTGATGGAAACAGAAAGCAGACAGCTAGATATACCAATTTGAACTTCTGGCACTTCCTGTCCGTCCAGAGGGAGTTGGAGACTTGACTCAATTGTTCAAAACATCCACCTCTGGAAAAACTGGTTCATGACCAACACTAGTGAGCACCTCATGGAGCTCCATCTTCTTTGTCTGAGTTTGGATTTGGTGAACCTGGGGAGGAATGACCCTCTAGGACACCTGTCATACTTCTGTTGCATAAACCGTAGCCTGACAAGCAAGGCCTTCTCTGGGTAGACCCTATTTTCTTACCTGATTATGACACTTGGAGTCTGTTGGTGGTAATACGAAGGCATCCTGAAAAGTAATACCTCCGAATTTTTCATGTGAAAACTCATAAAGCTTTTAAAATACAACAAATGTTATTAACAATCTACATCGTCTATCTCATGCCTACATATTTATTTCTCGACGTATTCAACCTGGCAATGAACACAGTTCTCCTAACAAGAGACAAGTTTGTCGATACTGTCTCTGTAGAATGTCTGACTTTGTTGGCAGAGGCACAACCTCATCTCTGCTTGCACTACTTCAGCAATGTCAAAGTGGAGTCATCCAAGATGTTCTTTAAGTTTGAAAACACACTTCCATGTTACAATTCAGAGCCCTCTTGTGGCAGAAGGTTGCAAATGTGTAGACGTGAAGAATAAAGATGTAGAATGTTACTAATATTTGTTTTATTTAAAATGTTTTAAGCTTTTTCACATAAAAAAGTTGGAGACATTATTTTTCAACATGACCTCGTAAAAACCCTCACAGTGGACTGGATCAAGCAATATTGAGCACCCACATCCAACCCAACAAGACAACTTCTGATTTCAGTCCTCATGAGCCCACACAAACAAAAATAAGACTGGCAAGTAGTAATGGAACACAAGTAAAATCACGGAATGTGTTTTATTTCAAAGAGATATGGAGGAAGTGTTGAGAAACTGTTACCCTTTCATATTCAGAAATTGCCTGGTGGCAGGAAACCCGAAATCAATGAACTGAGACTCCTCATACAGGAAAAACCTGTCAGTTACACAGTTAACTTGCATCCCGTCTTGTCTTACTGGTCTAATGCTTAACTTTTGTCATGTCCTGGAGAAATTTTATCTATGTTTGGAAGCTGTTGATTGATGGGAACCACAACTTATCATTTCACACTCCCTCCTCATTTAAAATTCAGGCTTTAAGACTATAGACACAGCCTTTTAAAGTGCCTTCCAGAGCAGTATTGATTAATAAAAGAAAAGATAAAGCTCTTGAATGTTTCCAGAGAGTCGTGTCATCATCGTATATTGGTTGACCAGATGCATGACCACTAAATGCATAAATTGGTTATCACACTTCACAAAGAGAGCTAGATTATTTTTGTCCTTGATCTACTGACTAACTTTGCTCTTTTGGCAAGCTATCACTGCAGCATAGTTGTAGTGTTGTGAACTACAATCTTAAATATCCATTCCCTACTTTACCAGTTAACTAAATATGTCATTCATGAGGCTTATGGTGACTTTCTGGTATATTTCAATGAAACCAAGAAAAAACTCAGAAAGGTGTATTGGCTTAATTTCAAAATCTGTGTCCACATCTCATAATTGGTCATCCACTCACAATGCACCTTATGAGTAGTCGAACAAAAGCTCATAGTATTTGGATTTCCATGTCTAGCTGAGTATACTCACAAATGAGGAGCTCATTGTGTATAAATGACGGCAGTGAAGGTGTGGTACCTTTTTAATTTTCTGTGTGGATGAGGTGTTCTTTAATGACAGGACTAAAATTTGCAAGCTTCAATAGACCAACAATGTTTCCTCCATTGGAGATGTCATTGTCTTCCCGAATCTGCTCTCCATGTCTGTGCAAAGCCAAACTTTTCCATTGCAAGTTATTTTATGCAGTGATCAGCTCTTTTTTAGTAGATAGCACTATTTTTCCTTTGCGTCTTTGATCCATTTCTGAAGTTCTATGTCAGTCAGTCCTTTATTTTCAATGAGATTTCTCTCGAAGCACTTCCATTGTGTGAAATTCTCATGATGATTTTTCATGTTTTCTTGGTGGCCCACTTTTTTGGGTACTGTAAATCTGTCCTCCTGCTCTAAATCAGACAATGGGATGCAACTTGGAGGACAGAAGGAAACACACACAAAAATGCCTATTTATTGTACAGAGAATAAACCAACCAGAAATGCATCACTTCTTCAGCACTATGATTGTACAATTTCCTTTTGAACCAACATCTGTTCATTTAGCAATTATTTGTCAGATGAAATGGTCCTACAGAGTTTTTAAAGTACATCCAACCATACTTAGCATTTGTCAGGCAAATCTACTACTGCTCTTGTCTCTTAGACAAACATCAAGAGTCTTAATAACATACAGAAAGTTCTTGTTGAAAATTGCAAATTATTTAGGAATAAAGGAGACCACTCACCAAAAGGCAGAAGCACTGCATCATCAATAGGAACATAAACAAAAGGTATGGAGCTTGGCTAGCTTTTGGACAGCACTTCTTTTTTTAGCTGTAAGAAAAACCTGCACACAAACGCGGGCGCGCGCACCCACTCACACACACACACTTTCTCCCAGTGTAGGTCGGCATTGAGAAAATATTTTCGCATTCGGACGAGAAAGTTGGTGATTTAAATTTTCTGAGAAGATCCCCGCACAGCAAGAAACACCTTTGTTTTAATGATGGCCATCCAAAATCCTGTATCAGGTCCATGACACTCCCTCCCCTTTTTCTCACTAATATTAAACATGCTGCCCATCTTTGATCTTCCTTGATGTACTCTGTTGATCCTACCTGGTAAGGACCTAATAATTACCTAATCAGCATATCATGACAGTAGCATATGCTAATATTAATGCAACTGCGCACAAAAACAGTAATACATAAAATAAAGGAAATGCAGCCTCTTACATACAGCAGGATGATGTGTGGCATACAGAAACAGTAGCTTTTGAGCTCTTGCTGTTTCTATGATGAAAGCGCACATTCACACACGCAACCACAGAGATAACCAAACACTCATACCTCTGGGCACGATGAGACTGCAAAATTTGCACATAAAATATTCACACTAGTTATTAAGGAGCCCTACAGTGTAATATGTAATCAAAACTGTGGGAGTGCTTAGCATTTTTTGCCTTCCCGGAGCATTACCAGATTTGAAAATGAAGGGAACTGCAAGAAAAATTCGTAAGACCAACTGTTGATCAATCCATAACTTTTAAAATTGTAATCTAACACTTTTGTACTGTGCTACTGATCCACACAACATGCACAAACCTATGTGCACTACAAAACTGTGTCTAAAGTACAAAAGTGAAGGGATTTTCTCATATGCAAACTCAATTCACAGATTCTCCACCTCCAAAATGGTAACAGTGCTGACATGCAAGCAAGGAGGTCATTTAGGATGTGTGTGGGGGAGAGCCTAGACATCTTACAGCTCAATGAAATTAAGGTTCAAACCCCAAGGATGGATTATTGAGTCCCCTTGGCTAATAAAGTCCTAGGTTAATTTTAGAATTGATGAGATGTGGGAAGACATATACCTCAGATTATTTTTTTTAAATTAATTTTATGAGGTTTTAAATTGACACCTAGCTTTTGTTAGTGTATACAGTGATTGTGTTAACAAAATATGTCTAAAATAATTGCTATCCTTAGGGCACCACGGACATCAGGACCATAACAATGATGTCTGGATTCCATTTTGTGTCTGGCAACATCCTGTTTGCATGCCGTAAAAACTGAGTCACCATCCCTGTGTAATGAGTGAGAGTTTGAGCTCAGAAAGAGGATAAGATGTTAGTGTTATCCATCAAAGAGCTTTGGTGTAAGGTTTCATTGGGAAGAGATGGGACTGTTATAATGACTGAGTGTTGAGAAATGAGAGAGGTGTTTTCTAATTCTTTACTAAAATTTCTTTTTATAACCAAACCACTACTCTGTGTTAGCTAAGTGATCCTCCACTGTATAGAAAGTATTTTTCAATAGCTACTTTTTAACTGTCTTTTTATAGAAGTTTGGCTTAATAATCTCTCTAACCACTGTAAGCAAATTATTAAACAATTTTATTCCTTGGTAGCAATTGTCGCCCAGTAAAATAGACCATTTTTAAATTTTTTATCTCACTATTTTGTAATAGTTTTTATTGTGTCATTTGTCATAGTGTTTATCTGTGTTAAGTGTTATTGGTCTTTGTGTGGCATTTTTGATCAGTGTTGTATTTTAAATTCTATTCATTGTGTTTTTTGGTTATTCCTGTTCAGTTTTTAGAGCTTGTTGTGTTAATTTATTTGAACCACACTCCTCTTAATTTATTTGGTGTAAGTGCAACACTGATCGAGCAGCTTAACACCCTAAAGCAGCAGCAACAGCAACTGTGTATCAGCATCAAATGTCTGTTGAACCTTTACATTTTTCTTACACATTTTGTATACATTTCATTTCTTCAGTATCTCTTGCTGTTTGTCTGCTTTTATCCACTAATTTCTTTTATGCCAATAATTTTTATGTATCTTAATGGAACTTATATGAGGAAAAATCTATTCAGTTCTTGGGTTCTATTGATGGGCAGTGTGTTACACAAGCAGTGGTCATGATGTAAACAATATTGTGAGTTATATTTGTTTCTTAATTTTGTAGACTGACAGTGAAAAAGAGGAATCTGGAAAAACACTTGAAGAAAAAACCTATGTTTACCCTGCAGAAACACCTGATGGTTTGAACCTACTGAATGCATCATTCATTGTAAACCATACAGACCCATCTTTATTGCCAGCAAATACTGGAGTCTTGATGCATGGCAGTCAAGGAAGACCTTCTCCCAACAGTACTAACATTTTTAAAGATGCCATGTTAGTCAATATGCCTTCATCTGGCAGTGCTGAATCTTCTACCAGCACATCAGATATTTTGTGTAAGTAATCAACTTTGCTGTGATACTATGTAGTTATTTAAGAAATAAGCGATGGAACTTATCACTTAGTTGAGACATCAAGTTGTTGAAGGCACATAAATATGACTAAAAATGTTGATAAACTTTTGTACAATGCCCTCTTCCAAAGTTATCACACACACACACACACACACACACACACACACACACACACACACACACACACACACCTCTCTGCATGGCTACATAGTCCCAGCTAGCTAAATTGTACCAGAATTGCTGCTTCACTGGGGTGAGGGGTTCTATCCAGTGGAGTGGGTGAGAGATGAAAGGAAGTGGAGACAAGGAAGTAGAGCTGGAGAGAAGAGTGGCTTACCGCTAGGAAGGAGAAACTTTTGGTATCCTGAATAGGCTTGCAGTACCAGTGACTTCATTCTGGTGCGAGCAGGGAATGTTGCATGTGGCGCACGATAACATGGGTTTGTAGACTGTAAGGGGTAAGATAGAACATAGGAAAAGGAAGAGAGTGTGGCAGCATGCCCATGAAATCCACTACCACAGCACTTTTATTCAGCTCCAGCAGTGGCAAAGCGAAGCAAGCTTGCCACTGTAACCCACAGCCAGCTCCCCGGCCGGCAAATATTAACATGTTGGGCAGCTGTCAGCAGGGTCTCATCCACTTGCACCGTCTCTGCCATATACAATTTTTTCAAGTCATACCAGCTCCATGCCAGCGCACATTCAGTTGTCAGTGATAGGACTTTGTACTTGGACAGTTAATAGTAGTGTTAATATTTCTGCAACCTTGTCACTATTTGGCATGCAATTATCACCTGATGTAATTTTGTGTATGTAGTGGTTGTCAATAAAGAGTATGGGTACAGCAGAGAGGACTATAGGAATGCAGATTGAAAGAAGTTGGGGAGGGAGGGGGGGGGGAGGTGGAGTACTGGGAAAGGGTTACAGGTTGATGTGTGACAGAGGCCGGTGGAGATTGAGACCAGTAAACTGTGTGCTCCAAGGACAATTCCCATCTACATAATCTGGAGACGTTATTGCGAATGAGGGTGGGAGTCAATCCTATTCCCTGGGTTTGCTACCACTCCCTCCCAGCTCTTAGCCATCCTTCCCTCCAACCCTCCCTCGCTCTCCACACTTCCTTTTTTCCTTTACCTGCCCTACCATATAACACCTCTTATCCTTGCTGAACTACAGTACTGATAAAATATATATATAAATTATTTCTTAGGAAGTCCTTGGTGGAATATAAATAACGGAATAAGAAAATAAGAACACAATGTGGAGCTGAGGTACTGATATCACAAAAGACACACAACTAAAATAAAAATGTTGCAAATATTTCAGAACAGGTCCTTCTTCACAGAGAGAGAGATATATATATATATATATATTTGCAACATTTTTATTTTAGTTGTGTGTCTTTTGTGATATCAGTACCTCAGCTCCACATTGTGTTCTTATTTTCTTATTCCGTTATTTATATTCCACCAAGGACTTCCTAAGAAATAATTTATCCAGTGTGACAATCCCTATTTGATTAGACATTTTAGATGTCATGTAGCTCATTTATCATGGATCAGGAAATGCAACTAAAGACAAGCGATAAATGATAGAATGCCAATGCCATGGAGCCAGCTAAGTGTATCACTTTTAGTTTATCATGAAGTGCCTGTGACAAAGTGGTCACTTCTGATACATTATTGGGACATACTGTTCTCTCAGTACCATCAGCTTTGGCCTTGAGATAGGGACACTTTCCAGTTGCTTTGATAGCTTCAAGAGTTTTAACTTGAAGACTACTTTCGTGAAATATGGGAGCGTATGGCTTTGAATGTAATCGCGTGTTGACTGTGTCACCGACATGCTGTTCCATCATACATTCAGTTACATAAAGAAAACATAGTGTCTCGATGAATTTGTCTTTGGTTTTCCGTACAATGAGCACTCATCCTGTTGGAAAATGGCTCACCACCATGCAGCACATTTCTGCCTTATTCATATCCTCATCTCGATAAGAAGTCGAAGTTGCTAAATTTCCAGTATACATCATCATTAACTGTTTAGAATGGAACAGCTGGTATCCATGGAATGCATACAGCTTTACTGCAGTCAGTGCTACAATACCCCAGTATGTGGCTATATATTTGATCTTGAATGTGATGTATGTCACATCTTCCAAACAAGATACTTCAAGCCAAGGTACCTTTTTGTTGTGTGTGGCTTACTGTATGATCAAAAACATGTGTCAGTCTCTCCTTCCATTAGTCTGTAAATAATTGTCTAGGTTATGCAGATATGTATTCATATTTATATTCCGATTTTGCCCATGTCTTGGCTGTGAGATATCAATGCGCACTGCTCTCACAGCAGGTTGTACTTTGAGTGACATGCTTTCTTTCGATGTAGCTACTAAGGGCATGCTGAAAAGCAATGCTTCCAAATTTTTTATTCTGTTCTCAGTATTGGTTGAGGTGTTACATGTCATTCATATTACTTGGTCGACTTTCTTGCTTCAGTGATGGAAGTTGCACCCGTCTTCCACTAGAGGGCTACGAATTGTAGCATGTAATATGCCAGTGTGTAATGAATCTGTGTTAGTGTGTGACAAACAATGTTCTGTAATTGGGTTTCTAATCACAGAAAATGTGCATCCAATTCGAAATCATAGAAAAATGAAAGTTGTATACAGTGATGACTCCAGACCACAAATGAGAACTGCAACATATGAAACAATCTAATTTCTTGGGTCCACTGTCATCAATTATCCTCCATACCATCCCTACTGGCCCCATCCAATTTTAATCTGTTTTCAGACCTTGAAGAACACCTTCAAGGACTTTGATAGTGATGAGGCGGTGCAAGAAGAGGTGAGGTAATGGCTCTGTCAACAAAGTGAAACATTCTATAGTGACGGTACCAATGAGCAGGTCTCTCGGTGGGAGAAATGTGTTCATTGTCAGGGTGACTATGTCGAGAAATGAACATATAGACATGTAGATTAAAGATGTAGAATACCAATGAAGTTTGTTGTATTTAAAAAGCTTTAAGAGTTTTCACATAAAAAATTCTGAGGCATTACTTTTGAGGCATGCTCTCGTACTCCATGTTCAACTGCAGTGAGCTGCATTGCTTCCTGGTCGGGTCTGACCATAACAGTGGGATGTTTCTTATCTACCTTGTTCTTTTCCTGACCGTATTTTACCTGCAAGCTTAAAAATTTGTGAGAATAGTCTCACTCTCCCCTCACAAACCTGTGCAGCCAGTACACCCCGTTTTTTCACAATTTGTCAGTTATTTTTCTCTCTCTGTTTGAATTATAGGAGACACTCCTGGGACTCTTCAAACGATTTTGCATTTTAATTTCTCAAGCATTTTCTGGTTATCCTTTTCTGATTTTTCACACAAAGCTGATGATAATTTTGGAAGGATACCCTTTTGGGCAGATTATTAGATATATTTGACATCCCCTCATTTGGATCACCACTCTCCATAAGTGTGACTGAATTTTTGGAATATACAGGGTGAGTCTGGATGAAAGGTAAATGCTTGGAGGGGTAAGTATTGATGATTCTGAAGAAAAAAAAAAAACTTCAAATAAACATATGCTCTTTTGTTAACAGTATCCAATATATAGCTGTTTGAAAACCACCATTTTTTACTGACCATTTCAGTACGCACTTCTCACTTGTCGTTTATTGCTCACATAAAGGAATCATACGAATGAGAGCTCAGGTCAGAAACACAGCTGCTGTCTACAAGAGCAGTGAAATGCATCACAGTTGTCAATGGACTTTTTGAACATCTTTCCTGGGGAAATGTACACAGTTAAACAAAATGTTAGATCGCAGTGTTTCATATACTAGCACCTGTATTTGACCTGTTCATCATTGTCTTCATTAGTTTCCTCAGAAATGGTTAAGAACAGTACATATGTTCCTATGTCCTTTTTTTCCCAGAATCACTAATACTATAACCCCTCAAAGCATGTACCTTTGCTCCTGACTCACCCTGTATTCTGTATGCTCTACCTGACCTCAAAATTATGCAATAAACTAATCAAACAACTACTTGATCAGGTAACTAAAAACCAACATCGACAAAGCAGGCATGTGAAAACGTCCAGTGCTGATCACATCTACATCTACATCTACATCCGTACTCCAAAGCCACCTACATTGAAAGCCACCCTTCTATTCCAGTCTCGTATTGTTCATGGAAAGAAGAATTGTCGGTATCCCTCTGTGTGGGCTCTAATCTCTCTGATTTTATCCTCATGGTCTCTTCGCGAGATATACGTAGGAGGGAGCAATATACTGCTTTACTCCTCGGTGAAGTTACGTTCTCGAAACTTCAACAAAAGCCTGTACCGAGCTACTGAGCGTCTCTCCTGCAGAGTCTTCCACTGGAATTTATCTATCATCTCCGTAACACTTTCGCGATTACTAAATGATCCTGTAACAAAGCGCACTGCTCTCCGTTGGATCTTCTCTATCTCTTCTATCAACCCTCTCTGGTACGGATCCCACATTGCGGAGCAGTATTCAAGCAGTGGGCGAACAAGCGTACTGTAACCTACTTCCTTTGTTTTCGGATTGCATTTCCTTAGGATTCTTCCAATGAATCTCAGTCTGGCATCTGCTTTACCAACAATCAACTTTATATGATCATTCCATTTTAAATCACTCCTAATGCGTACTCCCAGATAATTTATGGAATTAACTGCTTCCAGTTGCTGACCTGCTATATTGTAGCTAAATGATAAGGGATCTTTCTTTCTATGTATTCACAGCACATTACACCTGTCTGCATTGAGATTCAATTGCCATTCCCTGCACCATGCGTCAATTCGCTGCAGATCCTCCTGCATTTCAGTACAATTCTCCACTGTTACAACCTCTCGATATACCACAGCATCATCCGCAAAAAGCCTCGGTGAACTTCCGATGTCATCCACAATGTCATTTATGTATATTGTGAATTGCAACGGTCCTACAACACTCACCTGCGGCACACCTGAAATCACTCTTACTTTGGAAAACTTCTCTGCATTGAGAATGACATGCTGCATTCTGTTATCTAGGAACTCTTCAATCCAATCACACAATTGGTCTGATAGTCCATATGCTCTTACTTTGTTCATTAAACGACTGTGGGGAACTGTATCAAACGCCTTGCAGAAGTCAAGAAACACGGCATCTACCTGGGAACCCGTGTCTATGGCCCTCTGAGTCTCATGGACGAATAGCGTGAGCTGGGTTTCACACGTTCATTTTTTTCGATTCCCATGCTGATTCCTACAGAGTAGATTTCTAGTCTCACTAGGGATTCCATCTGATCTGTGGTAGTAATCAAAGGCACCAGGACATCAGTGGACTATGTGAACATTATTGTGCACCACTTGCATCCCTTCACACTTGATGTCTTCTCTGGTGGTGATGACATATTACAGGAGGATAAGTGTCCGTATCACAGGGCAAGAATCATGCTAAAGTGCTTTGAGAAGATCATAGTGAACTCACATTGATGTCTTGGCCACCAAATTCGCCTGATCTTAAACCGATCGAACACATCTCACACACCATTAGGTGTCAGCACTGTGTCCAGAAACCACTAACTCATAATTTACAGGAATAGCGTGATTTATGCATATACATCTGGTGCCACACACCTCCGGAGACTGTCCAAGGACTTGCCGAGTCCATGCCATGGAACTGTGTTACGTTCAAAATGTCGACCATTACACTGATAAGCAGGTTATTGTAATATTTTGGCTCACCAGTGTAGGTGGCACATATAGAAAAATTAAAGTGACCTTTGGAGAAAAGAATAGTACCTGTGTGAATATCGACAGCTCAAATGGCAAATCAGTACTATGCAAAGAAGAGAAGACTGAAAGGTTGAAGGAATATATGGAAGGGCTATGTATACATGGGAAATGAACTTAAAGAACGTGAGATATTATAATGAAAGAAGATCTTGACAGAGCACTGAAAGATCTAATTCAAAACAAGGCACCTAGAGTAGACAATATTCCCATAGAATTATGGACATATTTGAGAGAGAGAACCATGAAGAATTGTTCTACCTGACATGCAAGATATATGTAACACAAAATATCCTCAGACTTAAAGAAGTATGTAATAATTCCAACTCCAAAAAAAGTAGGTGCTGACATGTGTGAACAGTACCAAATCATCAGTTTAATAAGTCCAAGTTGCAAAAGACTAACATGAATTATTTACAGAAGACTGGAAAAAGCTGACAGAATCTGACCTTGGGAAAGATCAGTTTAGGTTCTAGAGAAATGTAGGAACACACTAGGCAATATTATCTTAGAAAGATAAATAGAAGCCATGTAAACCTATGTTTGTAGTATTTGTAGATTTAGCAAAAGAGTTTTACTTCTTCAGTGGAATACATGTGTCGAAATTCTGAATGTAGTGAGGATAACGTATGGGAATCAAAGGTTGATATACAACTTGTACAGAAATCAGATTGCAGTTATGAGAGTCAAAGGATGTGAAGGAAATTCGGTAGTTGGGAAGGTATTGAGACGGGGTTGTAGCATATTCCCGAATTTATTCAAACTCTATTTCCCATCCCATCATCTCATTCTGTTTATTAGTGGTAGGTCCTTATGCATTCTCCAAAGTTAATTACCATGTTGGAACTTGTGTCAATCAGATTTTCTATTATTCAAGCTTATTCTTTAATTTTCTTATTGCATTGATGGCTTTATTGATGCTGTATCTTATTTTCTTCTTTATACCAAATGCAAACAAATTTAAAGACTAAAAAGAATTCTCAATTTTTAATATTGTTACTGTCTATTCTTCTTAATTTCCAATTTTTCAATTTAAAATTTGTATATATATTCACTGACTTGTTATTTTGACTAAGCTTTAGTTTTCTTCTGTTTTACTCAGTGTCTTCTCAAGACATAGATTTGGCTGTGCTCTTAGGAGATCTGGCAGCTGAAAGAAAAGTTGATGATGATAGCATTCTTGGTTCACAAAAAATTGATGAAGAGTCTGATGGAGAAGAAGAAGATGATGATGTACTTAGTCGATCAATGATGGAGAAAGTTGAATTTGGAACAGATGAAGATACTGGTAAGTATTTTGTTATGTACTGTCATTTAGTTTACTACTGTTCTGTGTTCTCAAAAGATTTAATAGACTTAATTAAAATAACTGATAGATGTATTATGAGACATTTAGTTTCATTATTTCCATAATTTCTAAGATTTGTATTCTGTGTGTGTGTGTGTGTGTGTGTGTGTGTG
The DNA here is from genome assembly GCF_021461395.2 of Schistocerca americana. Taxonomy (NCBI): domain Eukaryota; kingdom Metazoa; phylum Arthropoda; class Insecta; order Orthoptera; family Acrididae; genus Schistocerca; species Schistocerca americana. The sequence continues at coordinate 485,600,267 of NC_060130.1, forward strand.
TGTGTGTGTGTGTGTGTGTGTTGTGGGTGCATGCACGCGTGAGGCAGCATGCACATTTTCATTCTCTCTTCATCTTATATTTTAATTACATAAAGCTTTTGTTGAATATTTTCAGGAAAAAAGACCAGTAAAAGTAGTGTACAGGACTCGAAACCAGAATTAGAAAATGAAGGAATACTGCTGGATTATTCTGCAGTTGCAAAGCAAGAGAAAGACAAAATAATTGATAATAACAAAACAGATTTTATTTTTGACAAGTATGTATTTTTTAATCATAGTACATCATTTAGTGTCCTTCGCAGTGAAGAACATTTGTCATAGTAATTGTAGATGTAAGTTACTAGACATTTCCTCTACACAGGCTCCAGCAGACATTAGACATTAGGGTGAAATTTGGTGTATATGTAGAAATGAGAAGCATTCTGTATGGGAGAGGATTCATTATTGACACAAGCCTGTGAGTCACATGGCACCTGATCCCAAACTTGTGAGCAGCTGCATTGTATTGTTTGTTTCACAACTTGTGCTCAGTGTGCAAATTTAGGGACAAAAGGAAACTTCTCAGGCTAAGTAAACTGAAACTTAAATGCAGTTCTAGTATAGCAATTTATCGCTGCACAAACTCTCTTGAATTGATAATTTGGTTGTGCTTGAACATCACAGAAGCTTATCAATCACAAGAACACCTTAATAGCAATTTGAATCACTTCACTTTTTTGGACTGCTAGTGGTAGCCAACACTTAATACCAAAAGCAGTTTTATTACATAAACACAAGCCAAACCACAGATGATGATGTACTCCTTCTTGGATAGAGAGCACTTCTCTGTTTGTATACACTGCAGAATTTTCTTAAGTCTCCAAACGTTTTGCTGACAAAAGTTACTAAAATTTTCAATAATTTGTAAACATTAAATTAAAAATACTGGCAGGAGATTGAAAATGAGCTTCTTTTGACATACTTGTTCCTGGTGCATTGTTTCATTGTGCTGGCACTACCTAGTGAAGTCCTCTATTTTCGTGTCGTTCTACAAAAGGAGTGCTTGTTACACATCTTCTCCTCTATGTCTTAGTTGGTGTGAAGCTTTACTGGCTTCTGTCATATTCAGATTTACCATGTGGTAAAACGCAATATACACATGTTGTATCATAATTAACAGCAAACACTGGAATGTGAAAATACAAAGTAATATAAGTATAAACATTGTAGTAAACATGAGGTTGCAAATGAGCCATTTACAAGATGACTGTGAATGTATGGTTGCAAGTCGCTGCTGACTTCTGTCACATGTTGTATCATAATTAACAGCAAACACTGGAATGTGAAAATACAAAGTAATATAAGTATAAACATTGTAGTAAACATGAGGTTGCAAATGAGCCATTTACAAGATGACTGTGAATGTATGGTTGCAAGTCGCTGCTGACTTCTGTTTGAAGTATTGCCATACTCAATACAAATGTATTTTAAATGTAAACTTTTCAATTACGTTCTCATCTAATTGGGCTCAAATTTCATTGATGGCCTACGTAACAAGAAATAAAATTCTGTTGCAGCACATTGCATGTTACATTTTACACTCATACATGTTAGAGTAGGTGTTCTGTGTGTCATCCATGCATTAGGATAAATACGACACTCTTTTTTGCATTGAATTACAAATTCTTTCACCCACCCACAGATCATTCATAAAGCTTAAGAAGACTGTGTAATTCAGTGCTTTGACATATAATGCATCTATATGTTCTAAAATGAATATGTCAAACAGTGCATGTATTTTGACCTGGAATTTTCCATGTGGGGTCATCTCAGAAGTGAAGTGTGCTGCAGTCCTGTTGATACAGCAATAGAATCATGTATAAACAAGGTAAATGGAGGGTGAGAAAGAAAATTGCTGTCAAACTTGGAATAAATCGGTGAAAAACAATCGGGAGAAGGCCCTGCAGTGTAGTGAACCATAAACAAAGTGTTATATGCAAATTTGGAAATAACTATGTACCCATCTACATGCACAGAAATCAGTACTAGAGAAGATGTAGGGGAAAAATATTGGTCAAAATATGTGGTGCAGATAAAGAAACAAGTGAACTAGTACATAGAGTAGAAAACAGATGACAGTTTGAACAAGGTAGATGACAACAAAGACTGACAAGGTTACATGTTATAATGTCATTAGGATTATTTTTCTTTTTTTAAAGACATTCATAGTTAAAAATAAAGAAATATAACTCTGGGAAGCCTAGCTAACAACATTTTTTGAATGCTATATTGCTCTTTTTTTAGAGACCACCACATTTATATCGTATCTGTAGTATTGCACAGCACATGAAGAACTACGTTTTCATAAAAAAAGGTACAGTTGCATCAACTGACAATAAAACTAAATAAAACCAAGGACCTCAACAAAAATAACAATGTCCTGCAGGGATGCATCATTTAGGTGTGTGGTAGACTAAATACTATCTACCTATACGATCAAACTTGTGCAGTAGACTTCATCCCGGTCTGCGCGTTAGAAAATGTTGAGTGTGATATCATTATTTTCAAAGTGTGGCACCTGTAAATTTGAATGGATGTTAGTAATTGAATTGCCTGTTTCATGAAGATGTGTGCTTGGAGCCGACCTTGAGCCTGAGTTGTTCCTATGTTCTCTAAAGCAGACCTCAAAGCTTCCCATTTGGTCCATATATCTGGAATCATCCGTGATTCAATACACACTTGCTGACTAAAAGTTTTCCCGCTTTGTCTCCTTCCTGTGCTTAAATTTTAGGCCATTATTCGTTGGTACAAAGACCAGCCTTATTAGAACTATTACCATTATAAGGTATCCTTGTATATTTACTATCACTATAAGGTGTGTTACGTGTTGGGACTAGCATAATTGGAGCACTAGATGATGCAGAGGTGCCCACATTATTACGCTATATTCATTTCCTGCAACACATTTCTGTTAATGCTGTTGATAAAGTCTCCATCATATCCATTAGAATATGCTATAAAGTGGATTATCCTAAATTTGTAGTCGTGAGCTTCATGTGACAAAGAGACACTGTGTAATCTATGAAGCAGTGCCCTGAAGGCTACCTTCTTGTACTACAAAGGGTGGTTAGAGGAGCTGTGAATTACTAGCTTCGAAGTAGTTGTCTTTCTTTAAATATCATAGCTGATTGTATTACCATTAATCCTGATGGACAAATGCAAAAAGGGAAGAAAACTGTCAATACTCTCTTCCATGGTGAGTTGGATATTATCATGTATTTTATTCAACTCCTCCCAGAAAATCAGTGCAATCCTGAAAGGAACCCTTGTGTAATAAAATATCATCCACATACCTAGCCCAAAAGACTATCGTACTGGAATGACTATTGAAGTTAACCATCATGTTCTGTTGGCTAGGCAGTATGAAAGTGGTGAGCCCATTGCCCCGAAAATTTAATGTAATTAAAACTTAAAACCAGCTGCAGCAGCTGAAGTACATCGTCAGTCTCGTCAGGTGATCTTCTACTGTGTTCCTTAAGATTCTCACTAACTTTGTGCTTTACCTGGTCTGTCAGGATACTTGTATACATATTTCTTATGTCGAAGGAAACAAATGAAGTTCCTTCAGGGCTGCTAAGTCAGATACTTTACTAATAAGTTCATTCCTATTCGCTATGCTGTGCTTTAGTGGATATTTAAAAATTTTTATCCAAATATTTGGCTGATAACAGGATCACTTGTTTCATTAATAATTGGGCAGAGAAGCATTTCTTTGTGATTCTTAAGAACTTCCCAAAATCTAGGGGTAGATGAGCTCATCTGAATTATGGTGTTCTTTTTATAGGGACCTGCAAAAACTTTTGTGTTCTTTATTGTTCTTCAATATGTGTCAGATGCTTAGATGTTAGGTTGAACCTAGATCTGTCTGTGTAGTTCTTCACATACTGTTTTCTGATATAAGTGGTGCTGGCTTTGATTTATCCACATGCACTACAAGAGCACCTAGTATCCTCGAGTGTTTTTTATTAATCTATTTTATGGTATTATCTTCTAAAGACCTTGTCGATTAGGGGCGGCCAAGATTTCATCTCATGGGCCATGCCTGGGCCTGAGTGCCAAAGCACTCACTGTACATTTTGGGTGACAGATGACAGTTTATTTCCAGTTATTGCATGCAGAGAAAATATATTCTCTGCTAGAATTGAACTGAAGAACTTTTACTTGGTACCTCTACTAGTTTCCTCCTAAATTGAAGGCTACTGGGATTGCCCAATTTCCAATGTCGATTCATAAATAGAGACAGATTGGCTCACTCTAAATTCTGTACTTTTCTTGAGGTAATTGATTTATTACATTTCCCTAATGTGATCTGTGTAATGATTACACATTAAGGAAATTGAACTAAAATCCTACTTATATTAAGTAATGGATGACTTTACATGCAGAAGAAATTTGTGCAGAGTTGATTTCCTTTTTTGCTTCTAGATTTTACTGTTCTGAAGACCCAGGAGCACTTATGCCCTTATCATACCAAACCCAAATTCAACACATCTTACTTTTAAGTGGGATGGAACCCAAATGGGGGGGGGTAGCCCAATAAAAACTGTGATATCACTTTAAAAGTGTCAATCTACTGTCTATGCATCATAGCAAATTTCCTTGTATGGTGCATCTGTAAGTACTACATCACAAATAATAAAAACCACATAAAAATGCTGCCAGTGGCAACAAGTAAAAGCACACTCGCTACTTAAGTGAAGAAGATTGGCAATCCAAGTACTCTATCACTGGTTAGGTTGCTTTTGACTTAGATAAAATTTTTGTTATGACATAATTATTAGTTTGTTGCTTCTGAAATGAGAACTTGATGAATATTACATTTCTCAAAACACAGCAACTAGGGAGCCACCAGGGGAGCTAATGCACATAAGTAGAAAATAGCATTGCTACCTTATTTACAATGAAATACTTACAGGTATGAACAAAAAAGCTGCACTGTGCAAAAAATAAAGCCAGTAGAGTTTATATTTTTAAATTAACTAAAATATTGTGCTCTATAGTGCTGTTTCAACTGGAGACTACAGTTTTCTCAGTTCTCCCTGACAGATGATATCCAGATCCCCTGATATTCATCATGTTCCATATGGGAGGGCTAATTGTAGCTGCAGTTTTTTGGATATAAAAACAAATGTTCCTTTAAGGTGGTCCTCATATGTATTTACACACACAAATGTGCAAATTTTTAGGCAAAACCAGTTATGCCATCATTCAGTTTCTCCTGTCACCTTTAGTGTATTCTTAATGTTGTTGTTGCTGTGTGCCTCTTCATTGATTGAAGATTTCCATTTCTGTGACAGTTTTACTAAAAATTTGCAAGGCAGATTTTATTGTTGAACCTGTCCAGAATGTGGATAGAAAAGAACTTTACCATTTAAAATGTGTGAAATATACGTCAAAATGATTATACCATTTACAGCTGTAATACTGTTGTGCAGAGTTCAAGCTATCACTTGCAGCCTCTATTTTGTTTGTTATATTCATAAGTAGACTTTCTCATACAAGGCTACTTTTAATTGTTTCAGCTCTGATAGTGGAGTGGACAGACTAAAAATTACTGAGTGTGTGGAGGCAAAAATGGATGTTGACTCTATTAGTAGCGATGTCATCCCAGAATTCACAAAAACAAGTGAAACCTCTAACAATGTTGTTTGCACTGCCAAGGATAATGACAAGAGTCTGGTAAAGAAGAATGGGCTTGAAACCCAAATGAAGCTACGCCCTCGAGCTGCTAGATCATCTCAAAAGATGCAGAAAATGAATGAAACATCTTGTAGTCATATTGACAGAATAAGAAAAGATCAGAAAGAAAGTGAGAAAAAGAATAGCTCTCAAACACATTGTAAACACTGTAATTTGGGTGGATCTTGCATTGGAAGAAGCAGGAAGAAAAATAGCAACTCACCATGTCAAGGAAGTATTAAAATTAAGCCATGTTATGTTAAATTGGAACCATTGCAGAATGTTATACAAGCTTTGGGAAGAACAAAAACACTGGAAGCACAACTTTCAGGAACTGTAAAAACAAGTGATTTAAATGCTGTTACTTCAGAGAAATTATGTAAATCCAAGAAGAGAAAGTGCAGTAGCAAAAAGTGGAAAGTCCCTTTCCTTGATGGAAATAATGACTCTGACGATTCTTATGGTTCAGTTGAAAGTGATGTTAGTATGCAAGAATATACAGCCACTTGGAATGAGAGAGATGTAAAGCAGATGCAGAAGAAGAAGAAAAGACGACGAAAGATAAAAGCCTTGAAAGCATTTCCTACAACAGAGACCATTGAATTGCAACAGAAGTCTTTATCTGTTGCTGATAAAATGTTTGAATCTCAAATTAAAACTAAAAATGAAATGTCTTGTACATCATCTGTTGTTACGTCAAAGGAAACATGCGTAACAGCTAATGTCAAGTCATCTGCCGTGGTTACCGAAGAACGTGATGATGCTCCTCAGCTCCCAAAGAAAACCAAGGGAAAACAATGTGAAGATCAGTCTAGTCCTGGTAAATCTCAGAAGAGGGGCTCATATAAAGCTTTAAATATACTTTTGCAGAAATCTCCAAAGAAGGAATTTCATTCCATAAACCTTCAAAGAACATCTCAAGAAGTGCAGACAGCTGTAGATCACTGTGAAAGTAAAAATAATATTTCATACACAAACAAAAACAAAATGGCAATTGATGCACCTGAAGACTCATCAAATGCTACTGGAAATCTTTTACGGTTGAACTGTGACTCCAAACAGAAAGAAAAACTCAAAGATGCCACTACAGCTGGTGAGTGAAAGATTTCATCTATCCACATTGCACAAATTATCAAAAGAATATAGTCTGTAGTGACAGCTGAAAGTGATTATTGTGTATGTTCTCTAAACTGAGATGCTTTGTTGTCATGCTAAGACAAAAATTATTTCGTTTTATAGTAACTCCTGATGTCAGTCCATGGCTTATTATTATTAATATTATTATTATTATTATTATTATTATTATTATTATTATTATTATTGGTTTGGCCTATGGAGGACCACATGAAATAAATAACACGTCTTTTCTCTTTGCTTTCCTTCCAGCAGTTTTTTCATTCTTTCTCTAAGCTGTTCTTTTCTCTCTTCTGTCCATATTGCTCCTGTCTTTTCCTTTATTTTCCCATGGAAGCTGTTGAAACTTTTAATTTTGCTCCAAACTTTTCTCTTTTTCTTATTTCTTCCACCTTTATTTCCATTTCCCTCGGGTCTGCTTTAACTTCTTGGATCTACATCATTGATGTTCTTGGTTTTCTGTCAAAAAAGTTAAAAATTCTTTTTGTTTTTCTTTTCTCGTCTAACCTTTTTAGGTGTCCATAGAATACAATTAGTCTCTTTCTTATTGTGTCTAATAGTCATATTATTCTTTCATAAACTTCTTTGTTACTTCTAAATTTTCATTTTGAATTATATTTTGGGCATGTATTACATTTGCAATGTGGCTGCTGAGTTAGATATACGGCTTGAGAGTGCTCTTGAAACTTTAATGAAAGTCGCGGAAGTGAATAGTTATCTGAAACAAGACATTAAGGCTGGCATACACTAAGCAGTGAATCTCATTAGAATATGTTTTGTATCAGTTAAAGAGGTGCTAAATGACAATATAAAGGGAAATAGCACACCACAGAGTGAGGTTAGGGAATGCCAAATGAACGTAAAACATAAGGAAGGGGAGAGCCACCATGCAGGACAAGTGCCACCACCTGTTGGCAGAATGTTCAAAACTACAAGCAGCAACCAGCACCAAGTGACAACAGCTGAACTGGAGCTGAATAGAAACCACACACTTGTGCTGAGAGCCAGTTGGACCAATCTAACGAATGAGGCTCTGCAGCCGTCAGCTGCGGGAGGAATGTGGGGAACCGTAAGACTGCATCAGTACACTCCTGGCATACTGGGGCCAGACAGGCAAGGTATCTCACTTAAAAACTACAGCCTAGCAATGGTGACCCATGGAAACCATAACACACTGATAACCAAAGAAATTGAGGATAAAATGGCGGAGAGAATCAACCTATGGCTACAAGCCATGATAGAAGAAATCTCAAATAATATTTTGAACAATAAAAGAAGAAATAAAAAACCAATGCTTGTAGCAGGAACCCAACCAAATTCAAAGTGAACGGAGGAGAAATCATGAAATAGGGAATATCCAGAACCAGTAGAAGAGAGGAAATGAGAAAGGAGAAGAAAAAATCATAACATGAAGATCAAGAGGAGGGATCTGCTGCTGTACTACTCAGAAGTAGCAAGGAGACCAAGAAACAGAGAACAGGAAATAAAGAGAAGAAAGTCAGTGGAGCTAAAACAGGCTGAACAAAAAATGTGGCTCTATGTGGGTAAACTACACCAAAATCTGAGACAGGAAGATGTAACAAAGTTTCTCAAGGAAAACGGAACCTCAGGAGAAATCTTCTATGACCAGCTTCAAACTAAAGGCACAAATAAAGCATTCAGAATAAGATTATCTATCCAACACAGCCACGTGGAGTGGCCACACAGTTTGAGGTGCCATGTCACAGATTGGATTCAGAATAAGATTATCTATCCAACACAGCCACGTGGAGTGGCCACACAGTTTGAGGTGCCATGTCACAGATTGGTTCGAGTCCTCCCTCGGGCGTGGGTGTGTATTGTTCTTAGCTTAAGTTAGTTTAAGTACTGTGTAAGTCTAGGGACCACTGACCTCAGCAGTTGTGTCCCTTAGGGATTCACACACATTTGAACATTTATCCAACCCAGAGAAGACAGCACCCGATTTCTGGTCGGAGGTATATTTTCTATCAACAAATGCACAACTCACACAGCAACAGTAATGACAGAGATTACACCTGAATAAAGACATGGAACATAGAGGGACTGAAGTCCATCATCGCCATGACGCTGATGTTCATCTACCAAAAGAACGACATATTGTTCTGCACAGAAACATTCAGCACAAAAGACATAAGTATCAGGAAATTCTACAGAATTCACTCTTCAGCCAAGAAAGGAGACAGAGAACACCCCACAGGGAGGCTAAGGTGTTTTATAAAACTGCATCTGCAACTGTAATCGATCATACAGATAATACCCTTACAGTAGTCACTGCTAAAATTAATATAATAGGCACATACTTCACACCCAATAGCGAACCAAAGAGTATCATCAAAAAGCTAGGAAAGGCACTAGAGAATATAGAAGATAGCAGGCCAACTATTCTAGAAGGTGATCTAAATTGTTGCATAGACAAATGGAACTCAAAACTACAAATGGTCACAGATTTTCTCATGAACTACCAACTGAGACTGTTAAATCCTGAGGAGGAATACACATATATGGCACCAAATGGGAGGAGTCCAATGGACTTGGTCTTCACAAATGCTCATGGTCATGCGACGGGTGACAGTAGTAAAAGTCTGAATCAAGAAACACCTTCCAATAGTTACTAAAGTCAAATTAAGCAAATGAACACAGGGACATGAAGGTAAAAACCTTAAACCACAAGTTTCAAGCCACATAGATTAAGAAAGCTCCGCTAGTGAACAAAGCAGAGCTACCAGCAGTAATCCACATGACGAGGCAGGGAAAATTAGACCAAACATCAGCTGCTCTGAATGACTTAATCACACATGCCAGCACTATAGTAATTAAATTCAGATGCACCACAAAGCCATGGTTCAATGAAGAATGTTACGTCATGAAACAAAAGATACAGTGAAGAACATTGAATGTACAAATGCCTGCTGAAAGAAAAGAAGATAACGTATGACCTCCTCACTGAACAGAAATTAATTGCTGGAACACAAATGAATTGATCAAATGACTTTATTTGTTGGGAGACCCCATCTGGGTTTGTTTGGATGCTTAGTGCAAGTTTGTTTATTTAACGCCACTTTGGCGACTGCACATTGATGATAAAATGATTATGAGGACAACACACACATGCAGTCTCAATCAGAAAAAAATACCCAACCCAGCTGGTAATCAAACCTGGAGCTCTGTGATCAAGAGTCAACAACACTAACCACAAGACCACGATCTGCTGATGCTGAGACAGAAATGAAATGTTACATACTCCTAAGGTCCTTTAAGAAGCTCAAATTCACCTCCCTTGTAAACATGGAGCAATGAAAGCTACACTTCAGAAACCACCCTGCGGATAAAATGTCAAATGGCTTCACACTGCACATTGCAAGCAAACAAGTCATGGACCTAATTGCAGCCAAAGAAGTCAACCATCTTATAAGGAACAGAAAGAATACTAAGGCGGCATGGCCGAATGGGATATACAGGGAACACCTGAAGGATACAATCTAAGACCTGCCAGAACACCTGGCATTCCCATTCAATTAATGTCTCAAGAACAACTCACTTCCACGCTCCAGACACTTACAACTGTGCTCTAGAAAGGCAAAGACTGGAAAGAGGACCCAGACTCCTGTAGAAGAATTGCTGTATGAGGTGTTATGTTTAAAGTTTAAACTCTTCTCTAAACTCCTATTAGGCCACAGTGAACAAAGACTGTGTGCTAATATCCCAGTGAATCAATATGGTTTCACTCCAGGTAGATCAACAGTGAGCACTGTTCGAGAAGTCATTCAAGAAGTAGCAATGACTCAAGCACAACCCCCTACACCAGTGTACATGTTCTTTGTAGACTTCTCTAAACCATTCAGCGGTATTGACAGGAAGAGCCTCATCCAGCAGCTAGAGAATATACTAGGTAATTGAAGCGGCAAACTAGAAATAAGCAAATTAATTCTAGTTGCAAATCATGTAGAAATATACAGTGGCATATTAATGTCAAAAGATATCATCCAAAAAAGAGGAGCCCTACAAAGAGATCCAATGAGTCCAGTACTCTTTAACATAGTGACATTGGACATATCATAGGCACAAGAAATGTAAAACTGCTTATGTATGCAGATGACATGGTCATCCTCTGCAGGAGCCTAGAAGATCTACAAGCCACCAAGGAGACCAACAGATAGTGGGCACTAGAAAACTTGATGGAAATAAACAGCTCAAAGACAAAAACAATGAAATTTGAACAAGGAGGAAAAATATCACAGGTAGACCATCTCGTGTGGTGGATCAACATTAGAATTCATGTCCAGCTTTAAATATTTGGGAGTAACATTGCAAACAACTGGAACCACTTTCTCTCTGCATGTACAAGAGTGAGTGTTAGCTGCAACAAAAGCCATTTACGGCATCCCTAAGATGCAAAATGTGTCCCAGCCAACTGCAATAACATTATTCTAGCTCAAAGTTATGCCTGCTGTGACATAAAGAATTCAACTAATATGGACCTATCTGCCAGTGAAAAAACTAGAGAATGTTAAAGCTCTTTCACTCTCAAAATTTGCAAGAAATAGCTACACCTAGATAATAGTGCAGGGAACTTCCTTCGTAAAAGATATTGGACAATACGTTGTCAATCACCCAGAGATGCAAACATTCAAAACCATTATCAGTGGGAGGAGAAAGCCAGGGAGACACTGAAGGGAACCGTGGAAACAGGAATGGTTAATTCACATACCTGGTAAGGACCTAACTTCCAACTTGGCCACCTGTCCACACATTTTGCCACCCATGGCTTCCACTGGAAGATATACTAGAAAGAATAATATCACAACACCAAGGAGGACTGCATTTCTAAACTTTGCAACAAGTCATGCCCCAGATACCATGTAGTGAAGTGTGAAAACAGGACTGAACCACTAAGCACATTAACAAAAGATTGATGAAAGCCTAACTCAAACATAACTATACATATGTATTGTGTTTAATAAAGTTATTATATTTTGGTCCCAAGATTTTCCTGGCTATTTTCCTTTCTTTCTTTTCTATTTTACATAACTGTTTGGCTGCATTTAACAAAAGGCATTCTGACATAATGACAGTGCCGAAGTTTTGCATTAATGGTTAAAGATTTCTGGTTGCTGGCCTACAAGTTTTTTGTTGTTTGAAAAGCCACATCCATTTTCCTTGCTCTTGCCAAGTTAGATTCTTCGTCGAAAGCATTTAGTTGTGTTATTTCACCTATGTATTTAAATTTTATGCCTGGATGCATGCACTGATTCAGTTGGGAAGGGTACTACAATCCCACTGTATTCTCTCCTGAGGCAAGCTGGCCCACGACTGTTGTAACTGGTCCTTGATATCCTGGATAATGACAATGGGACAGAGTTGACATCCAAGCTGGTCCCACACACATTCTTTCAGGGACAGGTCTGGGGATCTTGCTGGCATAGAAGTACCTCAACACCATGCAGATAGTTCATAGAGACATGTGCCATGTGTGGACAAGCATTGTCCTGTTGAAAAAATGGCACCATGTTACTGTTGAATGAGAGGTAGTTCATGAGGATGTCCATGAGATACAGTTTTACTCTCAGCATTCTCACAGTCACTACCAGCAGTGACCTGATGTCATACCCAGTGACTCCTCACACCATGATGCAAGCAGTAAAACCTTTGTGCCTTTCCAAAATGTTGGAAGACCATACCTTCTACCCAGGTTGCTGCCATACACATTGACAATAGTCATCTGGACTTTGCAGAACCATTATCCATTGCTAAACACAGTGTGGTGCCGTTCATTGGCAGTCTATACTTCCTGGTCGTGGTACCACTCCAAATACAGCCATTTGTGCTGTGGTGTTAATAGTATCCTATGATTTGATGGTAATTCCCTAGTCTGGCTGGTTCTAGTCTCCAGCCAATGATTCGGGATGACACAATGTTTCAAGGAGTCTGTGTGGTGCAGATGTGAAGGGATTATCACGTACTTGGTGCACAATACGGTGATCCTCCATCATGGTGGTCAGAAATGGTTGAATAGAATCTTGACAATGAGTATACTTGCTTTCATGTTCCCATGCATTCCAATATTGGCTCATTGCCACATCTGAATGCTTGAAAAATCTAGGCATTGCGTGATTCAACCAGCTGGCCAAGTTAAGACCCACAAAGAGGCCCCTTTCAAACTCTTTTAGATACTGATAACATTGTCTCACATACGTGCATTGCATCTCTGTGTCCTTCACAATGCTCAATTAACATCTGACACTGTTCAGGTTACTTATATACTCTTCCAAGCCTGGTAATAACACTAATGCACTCTGATGGCCACTCTACCTGTCATAGAGTATTGCAGCTCTAATCATTTACGTCCTGTCAATGGTGTGTACATGTGCAAAGTTACATTGACAGCCAACCATATCTCGTGGGTGCTTCACTTTTTGTCAGGTAGTATAAACAAAAGTCATGATTGTTCGTCAACCTACAAATAAATAAAAGTCCCAACTGTGGTTAACTTGTGAAAAACTGTAATGCTCAACCAGCATTTACAACTGGAAGTATTACATACTCTCAGAAATGCACTTGAGAAATTGGCAAAGTTCACAAAACCACCGCATAAACGTAGAATCTAAAGTCTGATTCAGAAGCAAAATTTTCGCAAGTACATAGATACAAATAATTCTAAGCTCCATCAAAAACAACAGAAACGTGCAGTTAATCCACTGAGTGGAGCAACGGAACTCCTGCTTCTGGTGTGGTTGAAAACTTGAGTCCCCTCTCTGGCATTAAGCTGGATCATATATCCATGAGGTGGACTACCGGGCCCATAATCCTCTTCTTCCTCCTCGCATTGATCCTATCTAGTGTGATGTATACATTTCCAGGATTTGGCAGATTTTAATTTATTTAACTTAGTGGCCAGGTGCCCTTCCTGATGCCATGGTCATCAAGGTAATGTGAGGGAGGGAAGCATGTGTACCATCTCTGTGAATCATGTAAACTTTGTTCTGTGTGTTACTGTATTTTAACTATTTGTCTATCACATTCTCTGGGGTGAAATTTGGTAAGCAGCCCTGCATTTGCCTAAAACAGCATGGGAAATGCTAAAAAGCACTCTCAGGCTGGCCAGTATATCAGTCTACAGTCATTAATCTGCCATGCTTATTCACTCTAATGTGGGTCACCTTTGCTTCTTGCAAGCTGGCATGCTGCGCAGTAAGCTTTTTGAGCAGGCAGGTGTATCTGTCTGCTTTGATTAATTAAATGGTCTTTTAATTAAATTTAATTATAAATATTTTCTTGTCGCAGTATGATGTTGCCAGAAAAAGTGGACACATCAGAAGGTTTGTCTCACCAAGCTCTTTAATGTGACACCTTGATTGCTACTGTGTCACCCTTGGTTAAATAGTTATTAATGTTCCAAGATTAGTCTGTTATTATATTCTTCGCTCTAATAAACTCAATAAAGGTATGTTGACAATACATATGTGGTTTTGGAAAGTTTAGTGTATTGCACTCCTTAAAATTATCTGTTGTGCTTCTACATATCTTCCATGATTGCCGTGGTACAATCAGATAAGTAACATGCTTCGAATACTGGCAACACATGTGTTCAAATGACTAATATGGTGGAAGTTCTGGGCACATCAAAATTTGACATTATCACTTGGCCACCTGTCACTGGCCCACTTGGGACATGTTGACTCTGCTTTGCTCTGCAGCTGTAAATGGCTTTGTCATGCCCTCTATAGTACCTGGTGCACCATGCACTCAAGAGTAGGGACACTGTTCTGCATATCCTCTGATTTGATTCATTTGTGCCACTGTATGTACTGCAATCCTTACCAGTGTTAGAATATATGAAGGCACTTACCAAAACTTAATGGAAAGTGTCTTTAGCAGTGTAGAGCCCATGGTAGTAGCTATGGTCAATCTGTCTTCTGTGATGACAGCTACAGATAAGCAGTTTACTATTGTGCATCATTATTAATGGTAATATATTTTTGTTTTAAAATACTGAACAATTATTTTGAAATACTGTACTGTGAAACATAATTTTACTAATTTCAGGAAAGTCAGAAGATGAATGCAAGAAGCAGTACTATATTACCACTGGCAATGAACGTTCTGGGTAAGTTTTGTGTGTTTCAATTTATTTATTAGTGCTCTTAGTGAAGTAATCATTTGAGAACTACTCTAGCTGTCTTCATCAGGTGTAGGCATCAACTTGGCTGCAAATACCAAAACTTGGTGGAATCATCATGTTTACAAAGAAGACCTGGGATTTTTTGTGATATTTTTACTGGAACAGGCAGCTTTCTTATGCAGAATGAATTTTTCACTCATCGCTAGAGTTAGTGCTAGTGGTTAGCTCAATAGATACCGATTTGGGAGGATGATGGTTCAAATCTGCATCTGACCATCCACATTTAGGTTTTCCGCAATTTCTCTAAATCACTCCAGGCAAATACCAGGATGGTTCCCTTGAAAGTACACAACCGATTTCCTTCCCATCCATGAAACAGTCTGAGTTTTTACTCCATCTCTAATGACCTCAGTGTGTATGGGATGTTAAACCCTAGTCTTTGTCCTTTTTGGAGATTTGTCTTCACAGTTTTAGAGAAAAATAAATGGGTTTGAAATGTCTGCAGCTGCTGCAAGTAAAACTATATGCTATGCACATACTGTTACTGTCTCTCTGAATCGATTTCCGTATCACTTGAGTGGCACGACATTACGTCCTTCTCCCATTTAGCTGGCATCTCTTAGAGGCAGTAGTACCCCGGGTGAAACATGGACTGATGACAAAGGGGCTCAAGACAGGTCCTGTCAATAGCTGAGTTACGGTTCTTAGTGCACATTTGGTCTTTTGGTAACTTGTTGCTTCGGTGGGGATGGGTCTTGCACAGCTGGGGGCAGTGGTTGAACCTCCATAGGTTCCGCATGGTCTGTTACCCACCCTGTTGGTCACAGCACAATGGGCATGCAGGGGAAGCAGAGGTTTTACCCATGTCTTGTCAGGGGTGGAGGTGAAGAGCTTTCATGGGTAGTGTGTTGAAGCCTCGAAATTGGCAGTCTGGACCTGGGCTGGCTTAGAAGTATAGCTGACAGTGGTTGCAGTCTCAGGTGTCTGCTTGGGACCCAACAAGGTTGTCGGGGGCATAGAGTTATTCAGTTGTCACAGAAAGAGTTTATTTTGATATCACACATGTTGCTTTTATCTGGATGTTATTTCAGACAATTGATGCCCGTATGCTCAGTGATGACCTCTTTGAGTTCACACCAGAGTGTGGCCGTATCTGCGAGCCCAGGCCAAACAGCCTGTATAGCAGTGTGGGCATGGCTGCAAGGACTGAGCTCATGGGCTCAGGTGCAGGGGCTGAAAAAGGTGAGGTGCCTGTGGTCGTGCAATATCTTGGTTATACTACAACCATGTATGGCAGTGAATCAATATGTAACAAGGAAACATGTCAAGGTTTCCTCAGAAGTTGCTATTATCATTTTGTTCATTTTGACAAATCTCTCAGCTTCCACATTTGACACAGGATGAAAAGGAGTGATTTTCAGATATATTATGCCATTCCTTTGGCAAATGAAACAGAATTTGGCTGATGTAAGGTGCGGGCCATTGTCAGATGTGGTAGTGTGTGCCGTTCCATCTATGGCTAAGATTGGCTTTAGTGCTCAAATTGTTGCTGCTAATGTTGCTGGTGACATGTGCAAAGGTAGATAGAACATCAACCATAAGTAACCACATAGTCCCCTTGAACTTGCCTTGAGGTCAACATTCTCATGGCTGATCAGAAGTAGACTATGTGGAGAAACATCACACTGAATCCATCTGTGTATGTTTGCATGTTTCACGGGATTGGACTGGATGTTTTATGTTGGTGTTAATGCTTGGCCAATATACATGACACCTTCCCGATATCTTCATCCTTTCTGCCTCAACATCCCCCAATGTGCCTCGTCTAGTAGTCTGAGGATTGGTATCAGTAATTACCTATCCAAAGATCATTTAGAGTGTTATAGGATTCATCAGCTTAATACAGGGAAAACATAAGCCTGATATACAAACATATGAATATACATGTGTGTTTCATAACAAGAGGACAGGAGAGTGGTTGGCTGTGTCTTCATGAAAAGAACCATCGTGGCATTTGCCTGAAGTGATGTAAGATAACCACAGAACCCTAAATCAGGATGGTTAGAGAAAGTATGAGCGTGCATCCTCCTGACGTATAGTTCTCTTCTGTTTGTGTATACTTGGAACAAGTTAGCTTAGTAATGTAAAAAAAAAGTTATGTAGTGTTCATTTAACCTAATAACATAAAAAATGTTGACTGCACACAACTCCATACACTTACCACTGACTGTAGAACCTCACCTGTGCTGCCATACCTCTATTAAATCTCCATGCCTTCCCACCTGCCTGTTTGAAAAAGTGAGTCTGTATCCCCTCATGATAAATGAGATGTAAAATTCAGAAAAATTGTGAGGCATTAGTTTTTGCACTAGCAGGAACCTCTTTTTAATCATTATTATTAATGCCTATTTTGGATTCTCTGAATAATCTTTAACTGTGCAGTACAAAATATTTAAGAAGTATGCTTTGACTGCATGTTCAAATAAATGTATTTGAGTTATGTCTTTTATTTCCCCGAACAAATTATTATACAGTTTTAATCCCTAGTAAAAAATAGTGTTCACACTTTTTGTTTGTTTTTGCTTGGCAAATTTAAGTCCAAACTGGCTCGTGTTCCATTGCTATATTATTGACATACTCAGCAATTAGTTTTCTGGTGTGCACAACATACTGATAGATAAACTCACTTGGCACAGTAAGGAATGCCACTTTTTAAAATATTTCCTTACATTGAGCCATTAATAATTTTTGCTGTTATCCTTGCAGTCCTTCTCTGCAGTTTGAAAGTTCATTTATGTTTTGTACTTTTGATCCCATAACAGAATCCCATAGCTAAGAATTGAGTGAACATAAGAACAGTAGGTTACCACAAGGGACTGACTGTTACACACTGATGATACGACTCTAAAGGCATAACATGCTGAAAAATTCTCTTTGCCAGTATATTTGTGTGTTCATTGTATCCCAGTTGACAATAAATAATGACCCCTAAAACCTTTATGTTTGCTACACAGTCTACAGATTTATCATTTATGCTTAAAGTGACAGTTACTTTCCCTCTTCAAGCTGAAATTTATGCCATTTGTTATTTGTCTCCTCAACTAATAGTTCTAGTGTATTATCGTCGACAATAATATTTTTTGTAATCAGTACAAATAATTTTTTCTCCCTATCCTGTGTTGCCTGTCAAGCCATAACTATATATTTGGAATATAATTGGTCTGAGTATACTCTCCTGAGGAACATCTGTACTAGTATCTTTGGGGTCTGTTAATTGTTTCATTAAAATTTGGGGTCATTTGAAGTGTAGCTCTGTCTACCTTTTGCACCTTATTTACAAATTACAAATAGAACCACTAATTAGCTATTCCTCTTACACCTAGAGCCTTTCGTTTAGTAATATTTTATGGTCAGCACTCAAAAAAAAAAAAAAAAATGGACAGATCTAGAAATATACTTGTAACACAATCATCCCAGTCAAGACCTTCAAGTATCACTTTTTAACGTCTGTTATGGCAGACATTTTACTTCTGCTACCTCAGAAGCCAAACTGTGCTTCGCTAAGAATGTTGTGTTTATTTAGGTCACTTGTTGATCTGTCTTTCATTATTGATTATATTATTTTGAAGTATGATGAGAATAAGGAAACTGGGCTGTAGTTTACAGTATTTTCTGCATTACCTTTCTTTAGTAGGGACACAAGTTCTCTGTGCTTTAAATACTATGGAAAAATATGTGAACTAAAATACTCGTTTGTTATGCGTGTTAATGGAGTTTTTATGCTGTCTGTGCATGCCTGCAAACAGAGAATGGCTCCTCATCTAAGTCTGCTGACTTCTCATTTTTTTAATTTTTGTGTTGTCTTCGTGGCTTCTTTCTCTGTTATGGGATTCATAATCATTGTGCTGGCTACACAATTCACTTGTGGTGATACACCTGTCTCTGCAACACTCAAAAAGTAAGCATTTACAAAATTTGTTTGTTCTTGCGGATTTTCTATTAACCTGCTCCCATCTTACTTTTTCTGCTTTCTTGTTCTGTGATGTGTCATACTATTCTACTTTAATTTTTTTA
Source organism: Schistocerca americana (assembly GCF_021461395.2). Lineage (NCBI taxonomy): Eukaryota > Metazoa > Arthropoda > Insecta > Orthoptera > Acrididae > Schistocerca > Schistocerca americana. Next base: position 485,619,333 of record NC_060130.1, read on the forward strand.
CATTTTATATAATTATAATTAAATGATTTTCTTACAGTAAGCAGTACTCTCCTGTATATCTTTTTGTAACTGTGAAAATAATTTAGGAACAGTTGCTTATTAAACTCATGATCAGGATTCATTAGTAGGTGTGAGGGGACATTTACAATTGAGTAGTGGACCAGTAATGGGTGTCAGAATGGAAAACAATGCCCATCACTGTATTGTACCATCTTACCTGGTAGGTTCACTTAAGGGAAAAACAACAAAATTAGTGCCTTGTGATCTATGAACAGGTGGAATTTTTTTCTGTACAGGGAAATATGAAATTTTTTTAATACTGTAAATAATATCCAGTGCTCCTTTCTCTGTGTGACTATAATTCACTTGTGCCACCATAAATGTTTAACATATGTATACAATTATAAAATCTTCTCAGGTGATAAACTGAGTTATGTTATCATATTGTCACAATGTTTCAATGAGTTCCGATCCCATCATCTTCAGGTGAAGTTTAAGGATGCTGTTTTGCCACCACTCAGCTGATCACCTGAGAAGATTTTATCATGAGGAATACACTGAGAAAACCTACAATCACAGGTTTGCAATTGGCTGTTCTGTTCTGCCGTGGGACTTGTGGGACTGAACAGATCTTGTCAAACACAAATTGTGGCACATCTATCACCAGCAATAGATATTTTTCTGGTGTAAATGTGGCTGGACACAAAGCAGATTTCAAACACCAGTTTCAAGGACATTTTGACAAGTGGTGGAATGCTGAAATTTGACTTCCTTTTTTTGGAGTTGATTGAGGGGGTGTGATATCTGCACAGAGTTCAGTTTAAGTTTTCCATAATAATTTATCTTGCTCAAGAAGGACTGGACCTGGAAATTTTTGGGTGTGTGGAGACTATCAGCCAGTTCAACTCGGACATTTATTCAGTGGCCGAGGTACTGAATACATGGCCTCTTTACAAAAGCATATAAATTTCTAAACAAAATACTATTATATTTGATATTGACTAAATCATGTATTTAAAAACCAAAGCCAAGAAAGGTAACTATACCATAAATGTTTGATTCAGCTGGTGAAGATACTACAAAAAAATGTTACTGGTCCACATCAGGGCTTAACAAGTAACTGATTTTGAGTGGGTGCACTGGCTCCTGCTTGGGCTCATGCTCACAAGTGGATTCAAAGTCATTGCAGTTGGAGCTGAGTGGTCAGCAAAGTAAATTCAAGCACACGCTGTAGTTGCAACAGCACAGGAAAAACACAAATTGTCAAGTGGGGGATGATCAATTTGAAAGTGGTGCCACATAATAGCAGCAATGGTGAGTTGTCATTGTGTGACACTGAGAATGTCTTCGCTTTTCAATCCACAGTAAAAGATATCTTATCCATTCACAGGAAAAGATTGGTTTGCAAAATACTTACTGTGTCACAAGACATTGAATACATTGAGAAAGTTCAGTTTGCAAAGACATTGTATGTGTCAAATAATATGGAGTTGGAAAATGTAAGGATTCGAGGTTTTAAAACTGAAAAGAAAGATCTTTGAGGAGCAGGAAAAAAGCAAAGAAATATGGTTTTGCTGTTTGTATGAGCTACAAAATTTCACTACTTTTAGAAAAATCCTTGTGCCATTCTATGGGTGGTAATTTCATAAATGAAAACTTGGTAGTTGCAGCTGAACATTTATGGTCTATTCGGGCCATCATCAAACATGATAATCGTACGTCACATACAGGATATGGCCGATAACATTCAAAGTCAGCTTGCAAATCTTTCTGAAGAGTTTGTTACACACTCTTTAGTACGCAGTTAAAGAGTTAGATATCAAGGGCACTGCCCAGCTCCCCTTGTTTTTCCAAGGCATGAACTTGAAGCTGGAAAAAATCTCTTGTACTTAGCAGCAATGAAGACTGTGACATCTGGAGCTAAAAAGTATGGAAAATATAGGTTTGTTGTGGATTTTATTAGTTTAAGTGTCAGCAGATGGAACGCCAGCAATGTTGGGAAATAAATCAGTATTCATAGTGCAACTGAATGAGAAAATGAAAAAACTAACAGTATGCAATGAAATCAGGAGTGTTCACTGTGTTATCCACCAGAAGAATTTATGTATAAATAATGTTATTTTGAAAAAGTAATGAGTAGTGTTGATGCAGCTAGTGATATATGGGAGCATGCACTTCAACACTGCCAGTTCAAGATTCTTGATGACATTGACAGTTCAGAAGTCTGCTGTATTACAGTGAGATATGTTGATTTAGTCACTGCCCATGAATGCCGTGTGTGATCAAGAACAGCCGGTGGTATAACCAGCCATCTGAACAATTTAAACACTTCACTGATTATGCAGTTTCAGATGACTGAGTTAAGTGAAGTGTACAACCACATCTGAAATTTAAGATAAAATGGGTTGCTGCTGGGCCAGGTTTATTTTTTCTATAATGGACTAATAACTTGTGACTTCTTTCCAGCAACCCCTGGAATAGCAGCTGCCACAAGTTACACTGCCTGCTAGACAGGTACTGTCACATTTTCTGAATTGGTTTCCATATCACTGGGGTGGCAGGATATTAGACCTATTTTATCCCAAAAGACAGCAACTGGAACTTCCTTGCTGGCAAAAAGGCTTTAACTTTGACTGGGGCTCTCTCTCCTCTTTTCCTCTGCTGCATACTTGTTATCTTTTTGTCTTGCAATCAACAACTGCAAATTAATGAGTAACAATTTGTCATTAAAACACATATCCTTCACAAACTGACTTGGAAGCCACTGGCATATGTCTAAACGAACATTTCTCTTAACATTTAAGCCTACCTCCAACATGATTTTGAGGACAGTTAAATTTATTGGAATAATCTATTATGAAGTTCCAAAAGACCACATTCTTGTAAATAGGTGTCGCCTGACCATATAAGTTGTTCTTCCTCCATGACAACACCCCAGCTGATTCTGCTAGTTTTATCAATCAAACTTTGCCTCACCCTCACTCCCCACTCCCACCCCCTTTTTTTCAGATTCTCCTGATGTGGCACCCAAGGACTCTTTTTCTCTTTCCTCAGCTGAAGAAACTATTGCATGACTGGAATTTCCTGAATGATGACAATGTGATTTTTGAGATGTAACATTTCCTAAACAACCAAAATGCAGATTTCTCCAACCAAGGTCTCTAAATGTTCTTTTTTTGTAGACCCAATGAGAATTACATCATCAAAGAAGCTAGCATATTGAAGTATACCACAAATAACCATATAGCCCATTGACTATAACTTGCCAGTGCCTAGTTCCTGAAGTCAGTCTAGTTCAGTTTTGAAGTCTTTTTGAGGTATCTAAAAACTCCACCTGGACCAAAATGGATTTTGTGGACGCTTGGTGCATTTCTCTTTTTAGAATGTTAAAAGACTACATGATCTACCAGTTAATTAATTCATATATCTGAACACTTGTAGACAAGCAGTAGGCATCTGCGACATCTGGATCAATGATTCCACTTGGCTTTAAATGAATACTTCATTGCCCCTGATATATTTCACAGTCCTGTTTCAATTCCTCAAAAGCCAGAAACAGTGGCAATGCTAGCGTGTGGTTAATTGGTTGTGATCAATGATATCTTTGCTATTGTAGTACTTGTGTGGTGGCCAGTTGCTGATCTTGACAGTACTGATACTGTTGTGAATTCTGCTGTTGTTACACATTCATTTGTTCTCAGTGTTGTTGCTGTGTTATTACTATTTACTGCTATTGGTTCGCAATTAATTTCGATAATGCTTGCTCCATTTTGTTATTTTTTGTGTGAATGGTGATACACATTTTATTTCAAAATTACCCAATCTCTGACCTTGGACAACAACAGAATGGCACTGAGAAGAAACTAGAAGTGCTAGTACACTAGTTAGTTAGGTCCTTGTTCCACCGGTCAGATATGCGATAAGTGTTATGATGTGGAATGTGTCAACAGAACAAACATAGAACACATACATACAACTCAATAAAAAATAATACTTATATGGCTCCATGATGGCCAGTGTTTTTAGTGACTGTTTATATCTACTCAGGTATTCTTGTATAGTATAGATGGAGTTGTTAAGGAGAAAGCTCTTTAATCTACATTTGAAAACACTTCTTCTATCTGTCAGACATTTTAGTAGCATATTTCACTCCTTTTTGTTCCAAAATTAGATTCATTAAAGGGTTATGCAGATCATTTTCCTTCTAGTTTTGTAATTGTGTATATCTTTTGCTCTCAGAATTAGATGGCTTGTTGATAGTGAATTCCATAAGTGAATAAATGATGATATTGGTAACATAAACACAGATATTCATTACATGTGTACAAAGTGTGCCACACACCCACGTGTGTTATGAAAAACGGCATACCCGCACGAGGGTGAACAGGAGATGCTGTATTTGTGACAGACAAAACTGGGGAGTGAACTGTGTTTTTTCATAGTTTAAAGCTTGCCTGTTTGTGCAAAACTATTCAGTAACTTTCCCAAAAACATCATTCACTATTTTCTCTGTTGATGCTTCTTTGCTCAGCTTTACAGCAATGCTTGTATCATCTGCAAACAGGACTAATCTTGCTTTCTGATTCAAATAAAATAGCAGATCATTAACATAAAGCAAAAGTAGTAGTGGGTCAACAATCGAACCCTGTGGGACTCCCATTGTAATTTTTTCCCATGCAGATGATGTGGCGTCCCTCTTTGTATTACTCCAACAACCTAAGGTAGCTTTCACCATTCTGTTTCTTAAATAAGAACTACACCAGGCATTTGCTGAATTGCGTACTCTGTAAAAACTTAACCTCTCTAATAGAATATTATGACTGACGCAATCAAATACCTTTGATAAGTCACAGAAGATCACAATTGGTGTTGTTCTATTATTCGAAGATTTTTTTTATGTGCTCAGTAAATTATAAATAGCTGACTCGGTGGAATATGGCCCTTTTGAAACCCAAACTGTGATTGACGAAGTATCCCATTACTATTCTGGTGGGTGACAACGCTAGAGTATTATGTAAGGAGCGACACTGGGCAGTAGTTATTGACATCTGTGGAGTCTCTCTTTATATACGGAGGCATAACAATGGCATATTTCAATCTTTCAGGGAAATCACTCTGAGTTAATGACCTATTACATAGTGACTAAGAACATTAAATATTATAGGTTTACAACTTTTTAGTGTCTTATTTAGGTATTATCCACCCCATATGAACTTTAATTTTTAGAGCTGTGCCGATCTTCCTTATTTCCGATGGGGATGTGAGATCAAGTTCTAATTCACTAAATGTCCTGTGTATTGCTTCTTCAGTATATTATTTTGCTTTCTCTTCTGAACTATTTGCATCCATTTTCTCGCCCCTTTTTTTAAAAGTAATTATTAAAAATATCTGATACACATGATCTTTCTTCTACAATGCTCTCATCCTCTTTAATAGAAATAATATTATCTGATATGGCATCTTTCTCTGTCTCTCTTTTAACAATATTCCATATTGATTTTATTTTTTTATCTAACCCATCAATTTCTGACAATGTGTTTATACTCTTGGATTTTTCTACAACTTTTCTTAATATGTTACATTACTGTTTATAATAAGAAAGTATTTCTGGATCATTGTGTGTTCTGGATACTTTGTAGAAGTCCTTTTTTCATTGTGAAGAGATCTGATACGTGTAGTTATCCAAGGTTTCTTTAATGACTTGCCATTATTACGTTTAATTATCTTTTCATGAAAGATAACAGCTTATCATAAGGGGGAAGTGTTGAGCAAGTGTTTGGTATATAAACATGTGCGGAATACTGTAGCTCAGCTTACAAACTCCTCATCATGAACCTGGCTTACCAAACATGGCACTGCAACACTTGGGAAAACCATGTAGGTATGAGTAGTTAGTCATTCTATCACACAAATTGGTCAATGCTCAGCCCACGCCATGCGCACTAGTTGTGCTGCTTCTCTTCTAGTGATTTACATGTTGCAGTTGTGGTAGCAAATCTGAAATTTGGCTGTTAGCTAGGAATATGGGCAGGGGCCAGAATTAAAGGGGGAAAAATGATGTCTTTTTAAAACCATTACTTAATCTAGGCTATATTCATTATACCAAAATAATTGGCCACCTCAATACAGCAGCTTGCATAGACAAGCTCCCATAGCAGATACTCAGAAACTACATTCTCTTCACAGGAGACTGGCAGTTGGCTGAGTTTGTACAATATCTTGAAGTGCCTATATGTATCACCATTTCATGGCACAAAATACAGAAGGTGTACTGCCAACTAAAAAAATATTTAGTTATATTTACTACAGTTTGGGCTCCATGGCACTTCCCTATCTTCACAGATATCCCTCACTAAAGCACATAACCTGCATAATGTAAATGTTAGCAACAACAATAATAATTCAATCTAGATTCTTAGCAGTTTACAGCTTGTCCATAGCTGAGGACTGCAAAATTTTCTGTCATGAAAAAACTCTGTGCTCTTCTGTTTTTTAAGCATCACTGGAAATCAAAGAGCTATGCAGTTGGTAGGATACAGAAATTCCTGTCCACCCCCTCCTCATTCCCCCTCCCTCCTCCTGTCCTTGCTGCCCAACTCAGATGAGTAATTGTGTCCCATGAAGTGGTGTCTTAAATCTTAGACATTATTTTAATGCACAGTTACTGCATGTTATTTCAGCATGCAGTCAATTTTCCTCATGCCAAAACTATGTAAATGTACGCAATTAACCAAGCTTCGCATTTGAGTGCTATCTAGTTACTATGTACAGTATAATTAAATTAATTTCCCTTTTCAGGGCTGGTGTAGTTTCAGTAGCAGTAACTGATCAGGAGACATCAGATAATATAATACATGCTGAGGAAGATGACAAGATGTCAGTATACAGTTGGAAGTTATCACTTACAGATGACTCGGATTGTTCATTGTCATCAGAAAAATTGCCTGAACTTCTGGACAGCAATTGCTCAGGAATTCACAGTTTTTACGAAACTACATTCTTGAGTGATACCGAAGCTTTGGATGAAAATTATGATTTGCAAGTGGACAAAAGTGTGCCGTATCTCAACATCAACCCTGACAGAGAAGATGAAACTGGACTGCCTTCAAGTGGGGAGGCAGAACAACCTCTAAACGCTGAACCTGATGTAAAGTTAAACAGGTACAAAAGTGGAGAGGCTTCACCAGATCAGGATTTTTCTTCACAACCAACTAAAAGAGAGAAAACTGATGTGAATTTAACCATTTTTAAGATTGCCACAGGTTCACAAATGGGAACTGTGACCTCAAGAAGAGGAATTCGGAGAAAGTTGTATGATAAAATGGAAAATCAGCCAATTTCCGATTCAGCTCACACTAGTGTGAAAAGTACAGGCATTGAAATCCTTCCTACTATTGCAGAAAATGCTGAGTGTGAAGAATTTGCTTCTAATATCGGAATATGTAGAAAAGAGATGCCTCAGAATCCTTCTGAATGTAGAAGGCTTTCCTCTGATGGGTCATTGATCTCATTTTCACCATTACAGTTCAGTGCTATTGTTGAAAGCCCAACACAGGAGAAAACACCGTCACTTGTAAATCCTGAAAATACGATGTCTCCAGATGAAGTAACACTTACACAGCTACTGCAACACTCAACAGCAAGAAGGAAATACTGGAGGCAAAGCAGTAGAAATTCTGAACGTCCCAATGTTCGACGACAGGTGAGTTTTCAAGTCTTCGTATTTCTGTCAGTATTTTATTTTCAGCTATCCTGAACATATTTCATTATCTTTTTTGTTGGTATACACACTTACTGATACAATCATTTATGAAAATAAGCGAATAATGTAGCATCTTCCTCTTCAAATTTAAAGGAGGACAGTAATCAGTCACAAAAATCTGTAATTTATTGCAGATCAAGAATTTGACAATAACATAGTCATCATCATTGTGTTGATGGAAGGGTTATATAGGCACCAACATGTGTTACCACTTTTCCATTTTTGATACACCTCTTCATGATAACATGCCTTGTACTTTATATACTAAAGTTTAACTCGTAGTAAACATTGCAGTAGTTGGTGGTGTTGTGGTCTGCAGTCAAATTACTTTTTGGATGGTACTCTTCATGCTAGTCTACCAGGTGCAAGCCTATTCATCTTCGCAGAACAGCTGTAGCCTACATCCATTTGAACCTGATCACTATATGAGAGGCATGGTATCACACTCCAAGTTTAACCCCCCTCCCCTCACCCCCCCCCCCCTCTCTCTCTCTCTCTCTCTCTCTCTCTCTCTCTCTCTCTTTCCTCCATTACCATATTGATGATTCCTTAATACCTCTGGATGTAGTGTATCAACCGATCCCTTCTTTGAGTTAAGTTGTGCCCTAAATTTCTTTCCTCCCAATTTTGATCCAGTACTTTCTCATTAATTGTCGAATCAATCCATTTAATCTTCAATATTCTCATGTAGCATCATATGACAAAAGCTACTATTCTCTTCTTGTCCGAACTGTTTATTGTCCACACCCCACTTCCATACGAGGCAACATTGCAGACAAATACCTTCATAGAAGACTTCCAAAATTTTAAATTTATTTTCAGTGTAAAGAACATACCTTCTTCATAAATTTTTTCTTGCTGCTGCCATTTTGCTCTGTATGACCTCATCACATCATTCATCATCAGTTAATTTACTCCCCAACTAGCAGGATTCATCTACTACTTTGGGTGTCTCAGTTCCTAATCTAATTCTCTCAGCATTGCCTGATTTGCTTCAGTTTCTTTCCATTACCCTTGGTTTACTTGTATTGACATTCATCTTATAACCTCTTTTCAATACTGTATCTATTCCAGTCAACTGTTCCTCCCAATCCTGTACCATCTCTGACAGAATTACAGTGCCACAGACGAACCTTAAAGTGGTTATTTCTTCCCCCTCAAATTTAATTCCTTTTCCAAATTTTTCCTGTTTTTTTTTTTCTTTTTTGACTCAGTGTACAGACTGAATAACATCAGGGGTAGGCCACAAGCCTGTCTCACTCCTTATATCTGCTGTTTCCTTGTCACGTTCTTTGACTCATAACTACAGTCTGGTTTCTGTACAAGTTGTAAATAACGTTTCACTCTGTACACTTTTATCACTGTTGCATTCAGAATTTCAAAGGGTATACTGCAGTTAAGATTTTCAAAAGCTTTCTTTACATCTACAGATGATATAAATGTAGGTTTGCCTTCTCCTAAGATAAGTAGTAATGTCAGTATTGCATCATGAGTTCCTACATTTCTTGAGAACCAAACTGATATTCTTCTAGGCTGGCTTCTAACAATTTTTCCATTCTTCTGTAGATAATTTGTGTCAGTATTCAGCAACCACAATTTCTTAGACTGTTAGTTTGATAATATTTAGCTGCCTTTTGTGATGGAGTTATTACATTCTTCTTGATGTCTAAAGGTATTTCACCTGCCTCGTATATCTTGCACGACAGGTGGAATAGTTTTGCCATGGCTGTCTGCCAAGGATCTCAATAATTCAGATGGAATAGCATTTAATCCAGTGGTCTTATTTTCACTAAGATCTTTCAGTGCTCTGTCAATTTGCAGACAAATAATGTATCCAGTATTTAAAAGTTGAAACACTTCTATTGCCAGGAAATGGAACATTTTCCATAAAATTTAGTGCATGTAAAATAGTATTACATGGCCAAAATGTAGGAAATCCCAATGGTGAGACAGCTGTGTCTGAAGCGTGGGGCAGATAGCCTACTCATTTCAAAAGTTTTGTGTAGCTGGTTTCAGGAATGATGAATAGCATGCTACATAACTATTTAATATTAAATATATGATATATATATTGTTTTCTTTATTTAATATAAGGCACTTCAGTGTGTCTATAACAATTTATTGATATGTATCCCTTTGTTATGAAATGAAAATACTACTAGAGACATTAAGCTCGTGAAGCTAGTTGAACTGTGAGTTTTCTATATATCCATTTACATTTTTTTACTCCAAACAACTGTGCACTATATGCCAGATAATGTCGGTTTCAAAGCCCTCAACCCTCCTTGCGCACTGTCCTATCCAAAGATCAGAGGTTCCATCCCCAGTTGATTCTAGGATTATTTTTTGTCACTTATCACTTCTTTCACCTTTGACAGTAATTTTCTAATGCACAAAACACGAAGTTGCTCGATGGTTCAAAGTCCACACTAAACTATAGGCCTTTTTACAGCTGACTGGTAAGTCAGTTTAAAAGTTGGATGTGGGCAAACGCACACCACCTGCAACATTAATGTGCCCAGTGAAGCACAGCAGTATTCATGCCAGCCTTCAAATTAAGGATAGCTTTACTTGCTCAATATTCTAGCAAACAGAATGGAAACAAATTGTGTGTTGTTATGTATTTAATTTTTTTCAACTGTGTGCGGCATCATGAAAGATAAGTAAGATTTTCTTAGTGTCATTGCTGAAGGCAGAGTCTCAAAATGTTGGAAGCACGGAAGCAGTCTCTTTAATGTCTGCAGCTTTGTTGTAGATTTTTCCACAGTATAAATCAAATATTTCTTCTTTGGACAATTTTAGTCAGTTAGTATCTCTAGCAGGGATCTTGTATCCATAAGAGAACTAGAGAATGGTCCATTAGACCATTGTAAATAGTTACCTTCTCAAATAAACCAGGCATCCTTTGAATTCTTGTTGAGAGTTACAGTTCTTCACTTTCTTCATTCACCTTGTCATTCTGATTGCTACTGCCCTAAAATTTTTCTTCAGTGCTGACAAACATATTTATTATAACAAGTGCAGTAATATCAAATTGGAAAATACTTGACTGTTATTTCTGTGTAGATCTGATTTCGGCTCCATAAAGTAAGCAGTTTTTCTCACTCACTCACTCTCCTTCAACAAGACCAATACCATTACATTCTCTCTCTTGTGTAAGTCAGCTCCATATCTAATGGCATTATTGTTGAACTGATCTAAGAAAACGTGAAGTAACAGAAGAAAACATGATCAGAGCATAACATGACTCACATAATGAAATTAAAACTGTTAACTTTGTCTTGTATGCACACTTTTATTTGTACGTACGTTCCTTTGACAAATCCACTGTAAAACGAACATAAGTGCAAGTAAAAAGTACACACAAAACATAAAATTTTGACAAGCTTCAACATCACGGAAACCGGGAAACTAGAACAAGCAGAGTGACTGTAAGAATGAAAAATATAGTAATGGAAATGACAGCATGATTGTCCAAGAGCTTCATCAGTCACTGTCAGAAGATAAGTGATTCACAAATTATATACATCACATTCAATAAATATTTCAATACATCATTTTATAGACCAAAATGAGATCAGTGGCTGAATGTTGATGTGCAGGAATGCTTCATGTGAGAAGAAAAAGTTAATGTTTTAGCTATAAATGAGAACACTTCATAAATTACCCTAAAATCATTATATAAAAGTATATGACACAAATTAATATGACACTGTACATCCAGATGTGTAGAACAATAAATATCAGGTTTATGTAAATAAGCTTTTTTTATCTATAGCACAATGTTGCACTCACCTTTCGGTTGGTTTTATACGAATATGAAGATGGTATCTCTTCCTTCGGACATGTCCAAAAGAACAGATACCATCGGTGATCTTGCAGCTCTTGAAGAATGAAATTACAGTGAAATTCAGACCATTAGCTGCTTACAGGCATTAATAAACATCATCAGGGACAGTTGAAAAATGTGTGCGCCGACTGGGACTCGAACCCAGGATCTCCTGCTTACATGGCAAAGGCTCTGTCCAACTGAGCCATCGAGGACAAAGAGGGTAGTGCAACTGCAGGGACTTATCTCTGGCATGTTCCCTGTGAAATGTGCATGTACTCACATTGCTCAAACTCCTACGGTAATTGGTGAATTGACTGTCGCGAGTAATGAGTGTAGTGGGCAGGGGCACTACAAATGTAGTGTGTGGACAGTAAATTGGAAGTGTGGGTCTCACGTGGAACATGCCAGAGATAAGTCCCTGCAGTCGCACTATCCTCTGTGTCCTCGATGGCTCATTCAGATACAGCATCTGCCATGTGAACAGGAGATACCGGGTTCGAGTCCTGGTCGCAGCACACATTTTCAACTATCCCCATTGATATTTCTCAACGCCTGTAAGCAGCTAATGGTCTGAATTTCATTGTAATTTCATTTTGGTTGGTTGGTTGGTTGATTTGGATGAAGGGGACCAAACTATGAGGTCATTGGTCCACACTCACCTTTTCAAGCAATAGAATTTGAGAACCTTACCATATCTTTTAAGATAACCATGAAAAGTTCTATAACTTTGGGACTCAAAAAGTTAATTAAATAACACGAATGCCCTTAAAAGCTGAAAAGGAAGTAAAAAAAGATTTGCGACTATGTCCTTAGTGTACAATGATAAACTAAAGGTTAAACCACATAAAAATAAAATGGTGTAGTAGGTGGGTGCCAGGAGTTGCTGTATTAAAACTCGTCGAGAACTTTCCAAATGATTTATTTGCTTCCACTACCCACTACCCTGTGTAGCGCGCTGTGTCGGCCGGCCTTGTACGCCAGCGGAGTGCGTCGTCGTCAGAATGCCGCGGTTGACTCGGCGGTCTGCGTCCCTGCCAACTTAGTGCCGCTCAGTGTGAGCTGAAGGTGGCCAGCTGCGTCCTTCTTCTCGCCGGCCTGGCTGAGATCGCAATGACCAACAAGCACCCGCTATCAGGTGTCTGCGGCCCTCGCGTCGGAAGTCTCTGGCGTGTGTCGGTAGTCGAGACGACTGCCTGCGGTAGCGAGCCAAAGACTGGCCTGCCGCTGGCTGACTGCGGACCCCGCCTCAGCCTCAGAGGGTCGAACCAATGACCCGCCGTGGACTGAGATGCTGGTGCCCCATCTGTTGCTTCGTGTAGCCTGGTGGTGTGACATGCACCACCGTCCAGGAGAGCTGCCACACTTGAATGAATATCGTTAGAAAACAGGACATATTTATGCTCATATGTGCGCCTCTGTTTTGCTAATACGCCGCTTCGTGTCACGTATGCACCTGACCCTGGTTGCGCCAGTGGCCCTCTTCTGCCTGTGACTTGCACCATGGAGACTGCTGTGTGCACCCTCTCCGGCAGTTCTACACCTCTGTGGCCTCTATTTGCCTTCGCAATGGCTGGTATGTGTAATTTATTGCAGTCCGACCCGCACCTGGCTCCAAATATCGCACAAAACTAACTTTGCCTATCCTAACCGGTGGTGCCGCTACAATGGTGTCAAAATTGATGTTCGACCATATAAGTAAAAATAACAATCGCAAATTGTATTAAACTGTTCTTAATTCTGATTATAGCTCTAATGAACAGGGTGAAGGTAACCACTCTCTTTATAGTTGTGACACAGAATGGTTAACAGGTACATAAACAAGAATTAAAGCACGGTTTGTGTTTTTGTTAGAAAGGAGTTTTTCCAGGACCTTAGCAATAATGTTAATCTTGTTTATGTACCTATCAGCCCTTCAACACCTCAGCTATATGGTGAGTGGTTACCTTTACTCCTCCTTTTTCACCCAGTACTTTCTAGTGTCCAGTAATAGTGATAAGTGACTATGTAGTTTCTGTATGCACCATTCAGACTAATGGCGTATGTGATATTTTTGTTGTTATTTCATTGTCTTGAGACTGTTTCAAGAAAGCTGTCATATCTCAAAGAGTGATTATTTTTGATGCTATAGATATGTTTTGCATTTTTGTACCATGTATTTACCAATGTGCCAGAGGAATTACCCAATAGAAAAATAAGCGCCATTCAAACTAATGTTATGGAAAATAATATATGGGGTGTTTCAGGATCTCTTGAGCAAACTTTGAGGGATGAAAGACCAAACAGAGACAATCTTTTTTGTTAAGAAACAGATATGTTTTGGTTTGCTGTTTATTAATTATGCATGTGGTCATGATGCACACCACCACCACCACCACCTAGCAACCTGCTGCACAGTTCCTAATGAGGTTATCGTTCTGTTGAGTTGTATCAGTCCTGTTGCTCAGCTTTGTGTTGTCGCAATTCCTTGGTGCGTGCGAATGGGGAAATTGCATCCTTAGCATGCTGGTGGTGGTGGGTATGACATGAGAATGCCAGATTTTGAGGGTGAAGTGATCTGTAGATTTAGCAATGTGCCTTCAAGCAGCATGCGTGCTATAGCCCATGCTATGGAAACAGGTCACATATCTGTTTGGAGAGTATTGCAGGAGTACATCCTACATGTGCCATCTTCAAAGGGTGCAAGTTTTAGGACCAGCTGATTACTCATATTGTATGCAGTTTGTACAGAGATTTGCACACCAAAGCCTTCACACATGTTTTATATACAGGTGAGGCCTTCTTTACATGTGACGGAAATTTTAACAGCAATAACAGCCACATCTGGGACTATGAGAACCCACACTGGTTGCTGTGAGATTGCACCAATGTAGGTTCTCCATAGACATGTGGGCTGGAATTGTTCATAATCCTCTTCAAGGGCCTGTAGTACCGCCACGTAGATTAAATGGAGCAGCTTGCTTACAGTTCCTGCAGCCCACTCTTCCATAACTGCTGGACAGTCTTACACTTGCTGTACACAGAGGCCTGTTGTTCCAGCATGATGGAGCCACAACGCACTTGTTTTGATGCACGAGCAAAGCCAACTGTCAATTTTTGAGAACATTGAATAGGATGAGGAGGACCTGTCACATGGTCAGTGCATTCACTTTACTTGATGCCCCTTTATTACTTTTTTGGGGGACATGTCAAGAGTATGATATACTTTACTCCAACTGCCACTATGCTTTAGCTTATAGCCTGAGTTACTGATGCATTGAACCAAATCTGACAGAATCCTGATGTGCTCTCCAGAGTTGGATAGGCATTGATACGAAGGTGTGCAGCACTTATTGAGGCAAGGGGTGTTTTGTTTGAACCATTCATGTAAATTACTATCAGGTCACCTAATAATAATAAACAATAATTTTTGTGCAGCTGCAGTTATTCATTAATATAACCTTAAGGATATGTTTGAAACGAAATGTTCGTTAAACACCCTGTATTTAAATTTATGTCACTTTTTCCCGATGACCATAATAATGACCTTATAGAATATTAGGTTGCTTGTCAAGAGTTTGAGTATTCTTGAGGATTGGAAGTTGACAAACATTACAGATTAGAAATTGATATTGAAGTAATGAAACTATTTAATTTGTGTTAACATGCCAATCAACTACATAAGTATACCCATACTACATTGTTATTTATAGATTATACATAAGAAACTTGTAATAGGTAGTAGACTTCACAAAATGTTTCTAATTGATAGAGATATATGACAGCGCATACACAAGTAAAAAATATGTATTACACCTCAAGAGTGGACACGTAAAACACTGGTAGCTTAAAATTATACAGGGAAAGTGGTAACATCAGCTAGTTGAATAATTGATAAGGAGATTGTGTGAAAGAAAGGCAGTAATAAGTCATTTGTATCAGACATTTCGTATTCATTTAATGAAATAATTTTTCTCAAATTGTTAATTATCTTGTATTAGCCTGTATGATGGTCTTTTTTCTAGTGTTGCAGACTAGCACTGGCATAAATTGCCCACATTTTGTCTTTAAAGGAAATAAGGTGAAATACAGAATCAGTGTTATCCAAAAAGAGGAAGATAAGCATTTAACTTCCTGTTGAAATATTTGATACCTAGTACATATATGTAGACTTGGCATATGATGGTATTACATTGCAGTCACCAGTTGCAGATTTTGATACGATATCTTCTACATGTCACACATTCCTTTTTGTCATGTGTTAGAGGGACGTAATCTATATTATAAAGTCCAGGGAATTAACAATAGCTGCAAAGGAGAGAATTATTAAGTAATTTAAAAATCACCCACACAAAAGTTCACTGAGCAAAGAGGGACAGTGATTAAGACACTAGGCTCCTGTTGAAGAGAAGCAGGGTTCAAACCTCCATCCTGCCTTCCTCATTTGTATTTATCATGATTTCCCTAAATGATTTTAGGTGGATGCTGGAATGATCCCACAACCAATTTCCTTCTCAGCCTTAGCCAAATCATCTATAACAACACTGATGTAAACAGAGCATTAAATGCCAGTCTAACTTACATCCTTGGACATACACGACAATACACGACTTCATCTCATAATTTTCCAGTGTTTTAGAGCCGTTGGCATTGATAAATATACTATAAAATTGCTAAATTTTGAACAGACGTCCGTATTTAATTTTATAAAACAGGAAATCCGTATTTTCAGCAGTAATAAAATTCATTCTTTTTCCTGCAGAATAGTGAAAGTCCTTCACTCCACAGAATGCTGCTAGAGACTTCAATTGGTACACAAGAAGTATCACCAAAACTGTCATCAGAAACTAGATCACCAGGACAGATTGTCGGTATAACCCCAAGCAGCTCTTGTGGTTTTGAAATGACCTATGCAAACTTACAAGATGTACGAGCAGTGGCACAGGTAAGTGCTTTGAAAAAGCACCTGATTTTAGGACTTTCTATGTTCATCTGACTTGCTAGTATGAATAAAGTGTTTACTGTATAAACACAGATACCATGGCCTTTCAAATGGGGAACAGAATACTACTCAACAATTTTCCATTTTCTTAATTTCGGGCTGTACTAATTCAGCATAGTTCCTTCTTTTAATTTTCGTGCCATTGTGTTGCTGTTGCTCCATATATCTGTCCTGAATGCATAAATTCATTCTTGATAGAGTGAGACAGACATAAAAATACCAGCTTTGTTGTATTTCTGTGATTACATTAAAACACACTAAGAAAATTGTATAACACTTCACTCGCTCCAAAATGTTGATTGCATTTTTCTTCATTATATCACAAATTTACTGTGATTATTTAACATATAATTTCTAAAGTACAGGTTTTATGAGACTGGAAGGTCAGCATGAGCTTATGACAAACCATGAAAACTTTTCTTGAAAAAGAAGTGTGGAGAAACATCCAGAAATTAAGTGTTATATTAATTGGGCATAAGCTGCTTCTCTCTTAGGTGGACAAAGAGTAGATTTAGGTCTTTATAAATGAAAATTCAAGCATGGAAGATAAAATATTTTGTAAAAGAACAGCTCCATAAACTATATACACCAGTCAGTTGCACATATGAAAGGATAGCAATGTGTATTGTAGCAACCTCAGAATAAATAGGATGTCTTCTACTGGAAAACCTGGATCAGGAAGCCCTTAGGTGATGGTTTCACCTGATATTTAATTTGTAAAATGTGGAATTATGATGGCAATGCGAAAATTCTTAGCCTTGTAGTGAGAAACTATAATTCTTAGGACAAAAGTGACAACATTTTTCACTGCAGTCTCCTCCTGATTGTTAGTGAGCATTGTCTAACACCCTCCCCCCTTCCTCCCCCTTCCTCTTCCTAATGAGTAGATTCTGTCCTTCAGGTATTATTCTGAACGGTGTGAGAAACACATATCTACAGCTGCACAAATTTTTAATTTCAACTTAACATTTTATCTAGCCTCATATTTCTTAACTGTGGGAACTAGTGGAACTCAGAGGGAGCCAAGTCTGGCAAATAGGTTAATTGTTCCAATATTTCCTCATTTTTACTGCTGCCAAAGCACCTTTCTTTGCCTTCATTGAAGATAATTGTTTTGTTTTGCAAACAATTCTTCTTCTCATGTAGTTGGTCTGAAATACTTGCATAGTAATTGCCATCCCACAAAACAATGACCTCTTTTCATGCAAATTCAATCTGATGTCACAATTTATGGTGCAAGTCCACCAGCTTCCACCCAGTTCTTTGAATGCTGTTTTATTTCTTTTATGGCTTTGAAAACCCATATCTTATCCAGAGTAATAAATCAGTGCATAAAATCAGTTGTAGTCTTTGAAGAAAAAAAAAAACTCTCGGTATTTATGAGTAATTTATTTTCTCATTTGCTTTCAACAAATGTAGCTTCCATGTAGCTAAACACTTTCTTCCAGCTACCGTCCTTGTAAAATATACTGCACGCTTTCTTCTGATATGTCTTTGTTATCATCTGTAACATACACCTTTGATTGTTAATTACCTTTAATATCATATTTTGCACATTCTCAAAGTTTTACTCTGTGACTGCAGTTTTAGGACATCCTTCATGTTGATCATCTTCAAATGAAGTATGTCCAAGCTGTAATTCAGTCACCCAATTCATAACCACTGAAAATGAAAGAGTGGGCTATATAAATATTCTTGCAGCAATTTGAAGGTGCAGCAATAAAAAACTCATAATTATTACAGTCAAATGTGGCAAGCAGTAAACAGATCAGGCATACAATCTTGAATCAGTGCTGATGACTTGTGTGAAGATGATATTTTGTACAAAGTCATGGCCAAGATAGCTATCATTAATAGTGCAGTAGGTGAGCATATCATATGCTCTTCTCCAGTGTCATTAAATATATAATTGAAAGAAGGGGTTAAATCTGAAATTGGAGGAAAAGTTCATGTACTTTGAGACAAATGTTTATAAAGAGTCATGTGTATAGCTGCAGAAAAACTATCAGTAGAGGCTGGAAACAATGTAAACAAAATTAGGAATAACATGTGGGAACACAATGCCATCATCTAAATTGTGCCCTCAACCATAGGAAATTGTATGCTAAGTTTGGTTTGTTTCCTCATCATAAAGAAAAAGAAAGCCTGAATGAAAAGGAGAATTTTTTGTCCCATGTATTGACTTTGGATTCACCAGCGCAACCTAGAATCGAATTTTAAGTGAATGTGAAGTGGTATACAAAAGCAAAGCAATGGCAATAAAGGGTGAAAGATGCCTGACTGGTGGAAAGTTGTGTGGCAGTCTTTTACAGTACTTTTTACCACTATTGGCTCATTGTGGGTGATAAATGTGGCCTATATTATTCACGTTTTAAGTGATGTAAACACAGTCGGTTATAACAAATTATAGCAGCAGTCATTCAACAGCATCATCTGCTTGTCTGACAGGGCAAGAATTCATTCTCCTATAGAAGAGGTCATGTAGAAGTCTCTGCAAATAAGTTCCTCTTCTGTATATGAGAAGAAAATAATAAATTACCTTTTACTCTAAAAAAAGATATTATCTAGGACAATGATATGTCTAATTTATCATATTTATTAAATCTTATAAAACCATTTTTATGCATGATGTAAAGCATTAGTAGTTGAATAAGATATTTGTTTTACGTTCTGGAGGACAGAGGTCAGATCTTCATCCTGTCATACAAAGTTAGGTTTCTTAGAATAGGACACAGCTAATTTTCTTCCCATCTTTTCCAAATGCAAGCTTTTGTTCAATCCATACTAAGTCATTGTGGAACTTTTAAATCAAAACCTCCTCCATTTAATTTTGTGTTTATCGTAGATTCCTATTTGTAATGTAAGATGCACTTAAAATCTGTAAGTAGCAAGCTATATTACATGTGTGTTTTTTATTACTTTTTCCTCCTAGTGTGACAACCTTATACTGATTGCAATGGAAGTACATATTACAACCAGAGGGGATTTGAAACCAGATCCAACTACTGATCCAATAGAAGCAGTCTTTTACACTGTAGTTTATAGTGACTGTGATGGATCTAATGAAGGAAGCAGTCAGCAACAAAAACAAGGTATGAAATTCTCATATATCATTTTCACAGTTCACAACATACATAGCTGTATTATTGCATTATACATGTATTGAATGCCACAACAGAAAGAAATCTCTGTTATGTAACATTTCTGGAGTCCTTCAACACGCTTGCTTTCGAATTCATAAATGTAGTATACTGTGTATCATTTGCTAGTACCTGCCAAAAAAGGAACATGTTTAGATAATATTGAAATCATCCCTATATTCCCTTAAACATACCAGTAGCTCCTGTAAAACTCCAAAACTGAGTTCCTTACTCTTGATTCTTACCCATGCAAATGAGATTGCTATGAAATCAGCTCTGCCACTCCTCGTTCCTCTCAGTGCCGCGTTCTTCAGTTTCATCACTGAAAAAGTGTATGCAGTTAAGAGGAAAGTGACCTGTGAGAGTGTATACACTGAAGCACCAAAGAAAATGGTATAGGTATGCGTATTCAAATATAGAGATATGTAAACAGGCAGAATATGGTGCTGCAGTCGACAATGCCTATACAAGAAAACAAGCGTCTGGCACAGTTGTTAGATTGGTTACTGCTGTTACAATGGCAGGTTATCAAAATTTAAGTGTGTTTCAACATGGAGTTATAGCCGATGCGTGAGTGAAGGAACATTCTATCTCTGAGGTAGCGATGAAGTGGGGATTTTCCCATACGTCCATTTCATGAGTGTACCGTAAGGTCAGGAACATCATAAAACGTCAAATCTCCAACATTGCAAGAACGAGACTAACGACAACTGAAGAGAATTGTCCAACATGACAGAAATTGCTGCAGATTTGAATGCTGGGCCATCAGCAAGTGTCAGCGTGCAAACCATTCAATGAAACATCATCGATATTGGCTTTCGGAGCCGAAGGCCCACTCGTGTACCTGGGATGACTGCACAACATAAAGCTTTACACCTGTCCTGGGCCTATCAACACTGACATTGGGCTGTTGATGACTGAAAACATGTTGCCTGGTCAGACGAGTCTCATTTTCAATTTTACTGAGCAGATGGACGTGTACGGGTATGGAGGCAACCTCATGAATCCGTGGACCCTGCATGTCAGCAGCGGACTGTTCCAGCTGGTGGAGTCTCTGTAATGGTGTGGGACATGTGCAGTTAGAGTGGTATGAGATGCCTGACAGGTGACACGTATTTAAGCATCCTGTCTGATCACGTGCATCCATTCATGTCCATTGTGCATTCTGATGGACTTAGGCAATTCCAGCAGGACTGTGCACACCCCAGATGCTCAGAATTGCTAGAGTGCTCCTGGAACACTCTTCTGAGTTTAAACACTTCCGCTGGCCATCAAACTCCACAGACATGAACATTATTGAACAAATCTGGGATGCCTTGCAAAGTGCTGTTCAGCAAAGATCTCCACCCCCCTCATACTCTTACGGATGTATGGTGTCAGTACCCTCCAGCACTACTTCAGGCATTAGTCGAGTACATGCCACATTGTGTTGTGGCACTTCCACTTGCTCACAGAGGCCCTACACCATATTAAGCAGGTGTACCAGTTACTTTGGCTTCTCAGTGTATGGTGTCTGTCAACTAACATGTTAGCAGCTTTTGCCAGTCTGCATTGACATGACTATCATCAACCTCTAAATTAAAACAAATGACCAAATATATACAGACATACTGTCTTATATTTCTGGACATACTCTTTAACACAGTAGTAGCTCCTCAGCTGACCTGGTTTCCTTCCCAGCATCAGTGCTTCTTAACCCTAGGACGCCCAAGCCTTTTTTTCTAACTTGGATGCCTGGGGGTGGAGGGGGGGGGGGGGCTTCAGCGAGCCCACAGGTATTAAATAAGTTTACTGAAGAAAAATTACAACTTTCAAAATGGTTTATGTATTTTAACTAAGGCATTGGTTTATAAATGTTGTTAATTGTTATAAATATTGGATTGAGTGAATAAAAAATTGACATATAACAATACAAAATACAGATATTTTCATATACAATAGACTACTCTGAGTCCTCAACTTCAAGGCAAGAGACACACTTCACAATTTTTTCTGAATGTGTATTAGACACATGTTTATGACACTGTCCACAATACTGTTTTGGTTTACTTAGATTGTTGTACTTCTGCTTCTTTGTTTTAGCTTCTCTTACACAAATATGGCTCCAGCCTTTCCCTGCAGGAGGCTGACATGCTTCTGTTGTCATTTCTTTGATTTTCTTTTGTAGAATAGTCTCCATTGATTGAAAAATTTGGTTAGATAACCCTCTTGCATTGGCACTTCTTTCTTCTACCTGCAATTTCACTAGTTCCATCCCAGCTTTGCAGAAGATAAAGTTTCCATGTGTTGCATTTCTTTTCATTCCATCTTGGATGTTGCTGGATGAATATGGTGATTCCATTGATAGCACAAATGTCAATCAGAGAGTAAAATACAGATAGAGGCCATCTCTTTGTTCCCCTCTTGCAGGTGTACATACACGCCATTTGATCAATGGTATCAATTCCACCTTTAGTGGAATTATAATATGCATTTATCTTGGTTTTATTCTTCTCTCCTCCAACAGTGCCTTTGTCTTGGTGTGTTGTTAACATCATCACTAAGTTTTCACTTGGTTTCGTCTTTGCTATGTAGGACACCAAAGTTACTGGAGGCCTACCTGTTGATGGGTCTGTGAACAAGAATGTTGATGAATATAGCTCTCGATTTGACATGTTCTTCATTATGTCTGGAATATGCTTCGTGTTTGACTGGAGAGTTCCTACTGTAGTAACTTTGTAGTCTTGGTATAACTCTTCCGCCAAATCCTTCAATGTGTAATATCTGTCTGTAGTAATATTTCGACCAGTATTTTTCACAGGTGCTACCAGACGTTTGATGACAGCTGCTGAACCCCATTCTTCTTTCGACAAATTCTGAACATTACCTGCATAGGGTTCCATATTCAAGATGTATCTGTCAACTGCATCGGACATCATGCGTATAAGGATGCCATATTTGCCCGGTTTATCCTTCATAAATACTTTGAAGGGGCAGCGCCCTCTAAACAAGCTGAGCATCTCATCAATGGTGAAGTGGACCCCTGGTTTATACAGTAGTGGAAACCTATCATTCACTTTGTTGAAAACATCACGGATTGCTGTGAACTTGTCGGCTTCCCTTCTTAGCTGGCGGGTACTTTTGTCATCAAACCTTATGATTGCAATAAGTTCCTTGAAACGTTCTCTTGCTATAATACCCTTGTAAACTGGCTGACCCATTAGGTCTGACCAAAGATCATGTACACTGACAGAATTGTCCCTATTTGCCCCCATAAGTATCAGGATTCCTATAAAGGCATACAATTAGTCAAAGTAACATTTCACGTAACTGCCTCTTCATTTGAATGTCTTACTATAACATCCATGATGTCAGGCGTAAGAAGTAACTTCAAGGCTTCTCCAGGTGAATGGCAAACACCAGCTGGAGTTACTCCTGCCTGCTCTCTTACTATATTAGCAACAGACCTCCGAGGAATTCTAGGCTGTGTGGTTATGTACCTTCTTCCAGACTTGGCCACAATAACATCCTGATGGTCACTGCCTGAAGCTGCACTATCTTCATCTTCTCTAACATCCACATCACTTTCCCGATCTGAATCATACTCCATAACACCATCCTCATATTCACTTTCACTCCCCGAGTCAGAATCTTAATCTAAAATTTCATTCAGAACTCTTTTGAAAGACAAGTCACATATTCTTTTAGTCATTTATAAGTCTGGGTGTGAACAGTAGGGAACTGCACTAACTCACTGCAAGTTTATAAGATAAATAACAGCTGACTGACATCAACAATCACTTCCTCTGAAAGTAAACTGATTGTTGTGAATATCAAGAATACCAACCAACAAGAAACTAACTTGCATTGTTGTAGAGATGAGAAATACGAAATCCTATTAAGGGAAATTTCCTATAGCATGGAAGCCTAAGGGGCGGGGAGGGGGTTGTTGGACCCATAATAAGTTTATTTATTTTTTCTTTCAAAGCAGGAATATTCTATAAAATATATTGACACTAATGTTTCATAAAATAGCCAACAAACAATAACTCAAAGGGAATATGTAGTATGAAAGTTACTTGGGCAAAGGCAGGGGACATAAAAAAAATTGTGGGTTCAACGACCCCCTCCCCCCCTTACACGTCCTAGGGTTAACTCTGGAAATGGAACGGACTCTCCAATAAGTACCAGCATCCGGCAGAGCAAGAGGGTGCAGTAGTCATAGTACTATTCAAATTTGCAAGCATCTGTTTTCAACTAAACCATCTGAGGCAAATGCTGGGATGGCTTCTTAATAATAATAATAATAATAATAATAATAATAATAATAGTATTAACAACAATTATTATCATTTTGAGTGGCCCAATGGCCTGCTGCAAGTCCTGCAATTGGATGCAACTTCAGCAATTTGTGTGTCTCTTACGTATACCAGTGTAAGATTGCTTGGGAAAGGAACCTACAGTTAAACATGGAATCTGAAGCATGTGTCATTCCTGGTGAATCATCACATCATTGAGAGGTGAAGGCTAGGTTAAACACAGAATTAAAAATTCCCACAGTTCGACCAGGATTCAATCTCTCAACCTCTTAGCTTCCAGGCGCACATTTTACCCTAGACTACTGGGTCTGCCTCTTACCTCTTTGAAAACTGGAGATGTGCTTACTACAGACTGTATTGAACACAGTGTCATTATCACTTACATCTCTGTGCTGAATACATTGCATTGGGGCCACCAGCAGGTGCTAAGGTTTCGAAAGCAGACTGCCTCTTCATTTCCTGAATATTGCCATGAGCTGTGCTGCATGCAATATAGAATAGCAGCTAGTGTCACTGGCTGGCATGCTGTGGGTTGCCAGCAAATATCTGTTATGTAGTATTTATAATTTTAGAAGGTTCTAAAAGTTTCTTATGTTTGCATGTTACAGAATATTCAGTGTTTGTATAAATAACAGCACTCTTAATCCAGGTCAGAGTTCTGTTCTGTCTTTACATTGGAATCCATGATAAATGTGCTTTCAGTGCTAAGTGTTGTACTTCATTGATGACTCTGCTTTTGGTTTTGGGCTTGATTGTGGTTGTGACATGACATTGTTTGGTGGCTTTAGTGAGGAGTTGTAAAAGCCGTCACCTTTGTGAGCAGGAACCATAAAGCAGTACATGATTCCCAAGGTACAAACAGGTATACTTAGGAGACCAATGAATTTCAAAACCTCAGGAGACCAATGAATTTCAAAACAGCAGTCACTTATCTGCACGTCAGGTGTACATGAGTACCTTCCAGAGATGCTTGTCAGGACCTGAAAGCAATGGTTGAAAGGATGTGAATGAGTGACCAAATACTGCAGGTGAGGTGACATGATGCATATGGTGTATGTGTGCTTTTACTCTGATGGCACACCGAGCGAGGTGGCGCAGTGGTTAGACACTGGACTCGCATTCGGGAGGACGACGGTTCAATCCCACGTCCGGCCATCCTGATTTAGGTTTTCCGTGATTTCCCTAAATCACTCCAGGCAAATGCCCGGATGGTTCCTCTGAAAGGGCACGGCCGACTTCCTTCCCCATCCTTCCCTAATCCGATGAGACCGATGACCACGCTGTCTGGTCTCCTTTCCCAAACCAACCAACCAACCATCTGATGGCACATCTCAGTTGTGGGTCAAGAACAACAAAGAGAAGCCCGATTGCTGGGACAAATTCCAAGCCAAACTGAAGAAAACATTTGGAGACAATCAGCAGCAAGTCCACTTAGCAGAAGAATAATTGAAGAATAGGGCTGGATGTTATAGGGAAACAACGCAGTTTTACATACAGAGTGTTTTGCCCTGTGTCTCGCTGCCAATTCAAATATGGCAGGAGCCAAAGAAATTTCACCTTCAATCAAAGGAGTCACAAGATATATCTCCCAAGCTTTTCTAGTGATGGGTGTCTATTCAGCAAGTGGTGCCAGCCCATCAAGGAAATGCTACAGAAAAGTGTTGGATGAAAGATGTATGACCAACTCCTGAATGTGCCTGTTGTGGTGGACCACCATGACCTCTTCTCTCTCATACATCAGGTAATAAGAGAAGAGGCACAGTGACTCATGGGCTTCTTTTTCTGTAATGTCCAATGCTTATCACTGCCATCAAAAGACCGCTATGTTCTGTCATGTGAAAGGGATTGTGTTGAAGGTTGTAAATGGTAAATACGTCCAGCTGACAGGAACATGCATTGCAAGAATAACTATCAGTGATAGAGCACAGCCCTTTGAATTTGTTGTTTTAACAATGTAGGCATAACATTATTCTCAGATGGTAATTCTTGCAGGCATCATAGTCATAGACTGTGGGAGATCAGAGCTTCAGATTAACAAACTATTCCAACAAACAAAAATAACAGAGAAAGCTATGGTCAGTTGTTTGCCATTGAAGATGATGCATCCCATATCATCAGTGAAACAAGTTCATCATCACTTTAGATGCTATGTTAAAATGTGAAGCTTTCGTTGATTGCAGAAAGCTACTCAGGCTCATAAAAGAAATCTACATACCAGCAACAATCATAAGCATTCCATTTGGTGAAGGGGAACTGTGGATCATTGTAACAACCAGCTACAACAACACTGTACCAACACTGGAGATCATCCACTAATTAGCCAACACTTGTGCAGTGTGTCATTGGCTAAATTATGCTTAATTTGGGAGGAAGTGGAGAAGATACTGCAGGATGACATCAGTGAACCATCAGAGAGCCCTTGGCTCTCTTTTGTGGTCCCTATGAAGGAGGAGGATGGCATATGACATTCATGCATCAGCTGCTGCCAACTGAACAAAATCATGAAAAAGAGATGTCTATCCATTGCCATGCATTGATGACACCATAGACTGCTTGAGAGGAGGAAAGTATTTCTTAACTACAGACATGCATAGAAGCTACTGGCAAATGATGGTTGATCAGGCTGACTGGGAAAAGACTATCGTCATAGCTTTTGACGGCCTCTATGTGTTTAAAGTTACGGCGTTTGGGCTGTGTAATCCTCCAGACACCTACGAACATATGATGGGCTGCCTGCTTCAAGAACTTAGATGGACAACATGTCTTTGCTGTCTGGATGACAGTGTCATTTTTTGAAGGCATCTGAAGTATGTCTGAGCCACCTGACAACCGTATTTAAGTTTTTCAGACTGCAGGTCTCTGCCTGAATCCAAAAAAGTGCTTCTTCATTGCTCAAGAAGTAAAAGTCTTGGAACATCTAGTTAATGGTGATGGAATCTGCCCCAATTCAAAGAAAATAAGAGCAGTCACTGATTTTTTGACTCCTCAGCATGTTTGTGATGTGACAAGTTTTCTCGCACTGTGCTCATACTACCAGCGATTCACAAAGGACTTCTGTACCAAGTCACATCCATTGCAAGCAATACTACAGGGAGATACCAAATTTTCCTGGAAAGAGGTGCAAGGAAGGTCCTTCCATGTTCATAAGGAGCTGCTAATATCTTCTCCAGTTATGTGATTGTATGATGAGAATGCTGGGACAGAACTTCACACCAATGCTAATGGTTATGGGATAGGTGCAGTTGTAGTGCAGATTCAGGAAGGTGCTGAAAAGGTTGATAGCTTATGCTTACAGGCTACTCTCCAATTATGAGATGAATTACTCTAGATCCAAGTAAGAGTGGCTTACAATTGTTTGGTCCATCAACAAGCTCCAACCTTCCAGCTGTATTTATTTGCCAAACCATTCACTGGTATGAGGGACCCCTGTTCTCAATGTTGGCTAATTGGCCTGATCAATCTGCTGGGTAATGCGGTTAGATGAGCCTTTAGGCTTCAGGTGTACAACTTCACATTGATATACAAAAAGGTATGTAAACACAAGGATACTGACTGCCCTTAAAGGAATCCTATGGCTAAACACAGAAGCATGGATGAAATCTGTCACTGCTGCATTAAACAACATTGCTGCTGAACAGAGGGAAGATCCAGCACTATTGTAACCCAAAGAAGCCTTGAAGAAAGAGAAACTAACCAAAGGAGAAGTCTAATTAATAAACAGAGAACTGTATAAGAGGAGCTGTGATCCAATGGGACAGAAATGGCTGCTTGCCATTCCAATTCATCCAGAGCTAGTTTTTCCTGAATAATTTCCACACTGCTCCAACATGTGACCAAACGTAATTCGTGAATATTCTAGACAGAACCAGACACAGGTACTACTGGCCACATCTCTACCAATCCATTTGATTGTGAATGTCTATGTCATAAATGAGAAGAGAACAGGAATCCCATTACAGCTGGTAGCATAAATTGGTTCCTGTCCTTTATTCCATAATGATGTTCAGAGGGATCACCCAAAAGATTTGTAATATCAATAGCTAGCCTGTCATTTTCTCTGGTGACTTCCCCACAGGGAACAACTGGAATCAGCAAGATACATGAGAAAGTACCTGATAAAAAGCTTGGTTCACAGTAGGGCTGCGACAAGGGGCCCCTTAGGTAGGTCAGTGGTGCACCATACAGAAGCAGCAGTTACTCAGACAGCAGAGTACATGTGGAGTGCACATGGGCAGCTTTTTTTTTTTTTTTTTTTTTTTTTTTTAGACCAAGTGATAATTTAAGGTCCTCTGATGAACAGCTACCAGTCAGTACACAGAGAGAAAAAGCAGATCGATTATGAAGAAGAAACAGTTTGAATGTCAAGATTTTAACAGTAAATTGCCAAATCACTTATAACAAGTTCCCTGAATTTGCCGTCTTCCAAAAAATCTGTTGGACTCAAATTATACTTGAAACCAAGAGCTAGAAGAAACCCATAGTGGAAATCTTTGAAATGTTTAGTGAGACAAGGAAAGTATATCAAAAAGACAGCTTAGACATCATAGAAGGGGGGGAGGGGGGGGTGTTCATTTGCAGTTGGCAGAAATAATATGTCTATCATGGTTGAAATTGAGTATGATTGCAAAGTTATCTGGAAATGCTAAAGTGGCATAGATGAATTCATTGCTGTAACAATTGTAAAATCATTCAAAGGATGTTTACGCTCAGTAGTGCAAATGTACCCTGATCTTACAGTATCAGTTGGAACCAATGTTAGCCTACTGATTACAGGATTGAGATGTCTGTGGAATCATTGCAAGTGGTACATACAGCCTTGTGAAGAAGTTCTGAATGCTTTATCCAAAAACTATCATGAGCAATTAATGCAATGACCCACATGCATTGAAAATATTTTAGACCTCATAACTACAAACAGGTCTGACCTTAATGACAGTGTCAATATAGAGACAGGGATTAGCAATCACAATGTAATCATAGCCATGATGATAGCTAAAGCTAATGAATAGATCAACAAGGTTAGGAGAGTTTTTAGGGTAGAAAGACCAGATGAGCAGTTGTTAGCATCCCACTTAGATAATGCATGGATATAAGTTAGTTCCAATATGGTAAACATAGAGTAATTACACGCAAGCCCACCCAGCTAGCCACTTCGTCTAATGCGCTGCTTCCCGAACTGGAAGGTGTGCTGGTGCCCGGCGGATTAGTGTCGAGGTCTGGTGTGCCAGCCAGCCTGTGGATGGCTTTTAAGGTGGTTTTCCATCTGCCTCGGCGAAAGCAGTCTGATTCCCCTTATTCTGCCTCAGTTACACTATGTCAGCGACTGCTGCTCAAACAGTTTCTCCACGTATGCATACACCATAATTACTCTACCATGCAAATTTGGGGTTACACTCATCTGGTGTGAGATGTTCCGGGGGGGGGGGGCTGTCCATTGCTCTGGGGGCCAAACTGCACAATAACCCTGGGTTCGGTGTGGGGCGATGGTGGGATGGGTGGACTGCTGTGGCCTGTTGTGGGGTTGTGAACCACTGAGAGCTATGGCAGGACGAAGCCTCTCCTATGTTTCTAGGTCCCCAGTTTGATACACAATACGCAATTCACAACTGCAGGCAGATCTAAACCTGATTGTGGATCACACTCTGGAGAACCATGTGTCAAGTAAGTCTGTTAAGGACAGGAAAGACCCATCATGGTTTATAATAAATTTTAGAAAATGTTTAGAAAACAGAGATTCTAGCACTATGGTTTCAAAAAATAATGTACAAATTTGTAGAAATTCATATGTCTATTAAAAGATTGATGCATGAAGTCTACGACAACCTCCACTGCCGTACCTTAGTGAAAGAGCTTCCCAAGAATCCCAGAAAATTCTGGTCCTAAGTAAAATACCAAAGTGGGCTGAAGGTTTGTATCCAGTCACTCATAGGTCAGTCACATGTGACAATAGAAAGGCAAGATGAAGTCTTAAATTTCATGTTTTAAAAATTGTTAGCAGTGGAGAATTATGTGGAAATACCGCTGTTTGACAGACACACAAACTCCCAGATAGAGAACGTACAAATTGGCATCCCTGGTGGTAAAAAGGACCTGAAAGAGTTGAAAACTAGTAGGTTGCCAGGTCCTGATGGAAATGAATTGGCCTTTACAGAAAGTACTCTTTGGCATTTGGCCCATATTTCGCTTGCATTTATTCAAATATCTCACTTAGTTAAAAATTGCAAGTGACTTTAAAAACGCATGGGTGACTCCCATCTATAGGAATGCTAAAAGAATGAACCCACAAACAGTTTGCTACAGAGTACTTGAACATATTCTAAGTTCAAATGACTTAAATTTCCTAGAGAAAGAAAAAGCATCTGCCCACGATCCAACATGGATTTAAAAAGTATCGCTTTTGCAAAATTCAGTTAGTCCTTAGTCTTGCACACTATTGGTGAAGAGCAACAGACAGGTTCCCTATTTCTAAATTTGCAGAAGTTGTTTGACATAATGTCATAAGACACTGTTGACAAACATTGAAGCATACAGAACGGGTTATAACCCATTACATTGTCCTGTAAAAAGAGTGTTCATCAGAGACAAAGGTATCATCAGGAGTGCCCCGGGAAAGTGTGACAGAACCACTATTGCTCTCTGTATACATAAACGATCTGTCAGATAGTGTGGGTAGCGATCTGTGATTGTTTTGTTGATGATGTTTTAGTGTACAGGAAAGTGCCACCTTTGAATGACTACAGGAGGATACAAGTTGACTTGTGTAGAATTTCTGATTTTTTCTGATGAGTGGCAGTTTGCTCTTAAAAAAGGCAAAATGTAAGTTAACACAGAATAATGGGAAAAACAATTCTGTAATGTTCATCACAAAGTGATGTGAAATGGATTGAAGCAATGAAGGTGGATGGTCGACTTTGATGTATCGGGCGAATAGCTCATCTAGAAAGGAGACCACACACAAAACACTTGTGTGATCCATTCTTGAGCACTGTTCAAGTATTTACAGTCCCCACCAGGTCACATTAAAGAGAGACATCAAAGCAGTTCAGAGGCATGTTTTTAGATGTGTTACCAAGAGGTTCAATTAACACATGAAAGTTACAGAAATTTCTCAATGAACTGAAATTGATGTTCCTGGAGGGAAGATGATGATCTTTTCATGAAACAGTGTTGAGATAGGTTAGAGAACCCACATTTGCAGCAGGCTGCAGAATGATCCTACTGCCACTAACATACATTTCATATAAGGTCCTCAAACACAAGATAAGAGAACTCAGGGGTCATACAGAATCATATAGATAGTCATATTTCCCTTGATCCATTTGTGAATGGAACAGGAAAGGCATAACTAGCAGTAGTATGAGGTACCCCCTGCCATGCACGTATGGTGGCTTGCAGATATGTATTTAAATGTAGATGTAAATGTAGCATCCATACACCATATAGTGGCTTGCAGATATGTATTTAAATGTAGATGTAAATGTAGCATCTCTGAGAGCTCCAGTACAAGACAGGCCTAGAAGCCATGAGCTTCCACTTCCGTCAGTCTCCATGCATCATCATTTGACCAGCAGGATGTCTTCTCGGTTGACTGTCGTTAATGTGGCTTGATTCTGTACAAGCTGGTAAACAGAACCTGCACTCCACTTATAATATCCTGCCACTCCTTGAGATATGGAGAGTGGAGATGATATTATTTGTAGGGTACATCATTCGGCTTTCAGCTGCCTTGACTCCAGGGGTCACGGCTATCACTTCATGTGGAGATGGTTATTGGACCTTCTCAGGAAATAAATATTGGTTCAGCTGTTGAATCTGTGATTCATATATGATTCCTAAAGCTTCCAGGTATCAGTTTTTGAATACAATTCTTACATCTTATTTATGGAACTTGATTCTGATTTTGAAACTTTCCTTGATTTTTGTTGTGTTGTAAGACAAGTATATCTTTGTTCATTAGTCCTGTTTTGGGCTCACATTACTTGTAGTTACTTCTTTCTCTCTCACATGTATTCTTGGCCATCAACTTAGTGCCTATTTTGGTGCACAGCCTTGTTAGTGTCAGGCTACAACACAAAAGTAGAAAGATGCTAAAACACTGAATCCACAAAGTCATGTTAGTCCATCAGGGAAAGTAAGTTTATTGAATCATGACAGCAGAAGCTATTGCTGCTACAATAAGTTGGTTTCATTTTCCATCAATCCTTTGTATGATTAATGGTAATGATTTGGAATGAGTCATTTTACATTCACAAATTACAAAAGTAGAAATTATTCTGATAGTAGAAAGAGTTGCCAGGAAGAAACTTTTTTCAATTTGTTTTCAAATATCACTATGCTGTCTGTCAGACAGTTTATATCATTGATCAAAAATTTTGGTGACAGCATTGTGCACCTCCTTTTGGTGCTAAAGGCAACGTTAATGTGGAGTAATGAATGTCATTTAGTCTTCTGGCATTGTGATTATGTACATCATTGTTCCTTTTGAACTGCGCTGGATTACTTACAAAAAATTTCTTGAAGGAATAAATGTATTTTGGAGCAATACTAAAAATGCATATCTCCTTAAGTAGATGTCTACAAGATGATCACATGTCATCACCATGTGTTATTCTGGCAGCACATTTTTGAGCAATGAACACTTCCTTTTTAAAGCTGAGTTACCGCAGAACAATATTCCATATGGCATTATGAATGAAAATATGCAAATTATGTCCACTTATTGATTTGTGTCTCCCGAATATTTACAATGATTTGAAGTCCAAATGTGGCTGAACGAAGTTGTTTTAGGATTCCAAAGTTCAAATTTTCATCCATTTGGGCACCTAAAAAGCTTGAAGTTTCCACCCTAGTTATAATTTACTCACCATGTGTCACACTTTTCATTGGTTTAGTACCTCTAGATGTGCAGGATGGAATATATTGTGTCTTTTTCAAATTGAGAGTGATTACATACTTTTTCTCCTGTTGCTGTATGCGTCTACATCTACATCTAGATCTATATACATACTCATCAAGCCACTGTACAATCCATGGTGGAGGTTGTGGAGGTTACCCTGTACCACTACTAGTCATTCCATTTCCTGTTCCACTCGCAAATAGAGTGAGGGAAAAATGACTATATGCCTCCGTACCAGCCCTAATCTCTCTAATCATATCTTATATGTTGCCAGCAGTAGAACAATGATGTACATAATCACAATGCCAGAAGACTAAATGACATTCATTACTCCACATTAACGTTGCCTTTAGCACCAAAAGGAGGTGCACAATGCTGTCACCAAAATTTTTGATCAATGATATAAACTGTCTGACAGACAGCATAGTGATATTTGAAAACAAATTGAAAAAAGTTTCTTCCTGGCAACTCTTTCTACTATCAGAATAATTTCTAGTTCTCTAAATTTTCTCAGTAGTGACACTCAAAAAAAAATGTCACCTTCCCTTTAGTGATTCCCATCTGAGTGCTCGAAGCATCTCCATAATACTTGCATGTTGCATGAACCTACCTGTAACAAATCTTGCAGCCCACTTCTGAACTGCTTCGATGTCTTCCTTTAATTTGACCCGGTGCAGATCTCAAACACTTGAACAGTGCGTAACAGTGAGTCGCACTATTGTCCTGTATGCGGTGTCCTTTACAGATGAACCATACTTTCCTAAAATTCTCCCAATAAACCAAAGTCAACCATTCACCTTTGCTACTAGAGTCCTTACATGCTCATTCCATTTCATATTGCTTTGCAACATAACATCTCAATATTTAATCAACATGACTGTGTCAAGCAGCACACTACTAATGCCGTAGCTCAACATTATGAGTTTGTTTTTCCTACTCATCTGCATTAACTTACATTTTTCTACATTTAGAAATAGCTGCCATTCATCGCACCATCTAGAAATTTTGTCTAAATCATGTTGCATCCTCCAACAGCCGCTCAATGACGACACTTTCATGTACACCAGAGCATCATCAGCAAACGGCAACAGACTACTGCTTGCCCTGTCCACCAGATCATTTATGTATATAGAAAATAAAGTGGTCCTATCACACTTCCCTGGGGTGGTCCTCATGATAACCACATCTCTGATGGACACTCGCCATCAAGGACAACGTACTGGGCTTTGCTGAAATCGAGGAATATGGAATCCACCTGTAGGCATTTATCCGTAGTCCACAAGATATGTTGTGAGAAAAGGGCAAGCCAACTTTCATACAGGTATGCTTTCTAAAATTATGTTGATTTGTAGACAGAAGCTTTACCCTCTCATGGAAATTTATTGTATTTTAACTGAGAATATGTTCAAGGAATCTGCAGCAAACCAATGTTAATGACATTTGTCTGTAATTTTGCAGGTCTTTTCTTTTATCCTTATTAAATACAAGAGTCACTTGTGCTTTTCCCACTTGGGACTTTGCTCTGGGCGAGAGATTGGCGATAAACGCAAGCTAAGTAAGGTGCAAATGCTGTAGGGTACTCTTTGTAAAACTGTATTGGGATTCCGTCAAGACCTGATGACTTAATTACTTTCAATTCTATTCTTTCAGTTGTTTCTCTATGCCGGTGATGATTATTTTATATACTGGAGTCTGTGTAATGCTCAAATGATGGTATGTTTGTACAAGTCTCATGTGCAGACAATTTCTTAAATGTGAATTTAAAACTTTGGCTTAACTTTAGGTATTGTCTACTGCCACACCAGCCTGGTCAAGGAGTGACTGGATAGAAGCCTTAGAACCACGTAACAGTTTTATGTAGGACCAGAATTTTCTTCGGTTCTTGGCAAGATCTTTTGATGAGCTATGATGGCGGTGTTGTTGTAAGCTTCACACATAGGTCTTTTTACAGATGCACGAATTTCTATTAACTTTCACCTGTCATCATTTGCGCATTCTCTTTTGAACCAAGAATGCAACAGCTTTCACTTCCCCAGCATTTTTCAAATTTCATTGTTACACCATGGTGAATCTTTTCTGTCATTAATATTTGGCATATAATTCTCCAGAGTATGATTTACAATCTGTTTAAAATTTGCCCATAATTCCTGTGTCCATCATATTGGAACTAAATGATGTCAGTTCAATGTCTAAGTAGGATGCTAACAACTGCATATCTGCCCTTTGTAACAGAAATACTCTTCTAGCCTTCTTGACTGATTTATTAACTTTAGTAACCCAAAGTTACTATGATGACATCATGGTCACTAATCCCTGTCTCTATACTGATGCCATCAATTATGTCAGACTTCATAACTACAAGGTCTAAAATATTTCCATTGCATGTGGGCTGTCGAACTAGCTGTGCAAGACAGTTTTCAGAAAATGTGTTAAAAATAATTTTGCAACACTGACTGTTCCCCCTGCAATGACACCATAAACGTCCCAGTCTATACTTGGTAGGTTAAAGTTACATCCAACTAATATTGCATGATCTGGGTATTTCCGCACTTCGGCCTGTACTCTTTCTTACAGTGACTCTAAAACCATCACAGCAGAATCAAGTGGTGAGTAAAAACGTCCAACAATTAACTTAATTTCACCTAGACTAATTATACGTGACCAGATAACTTTCCTGTAACACTCAAATTCAACGTGAATAGAGACAATATTTTTGTCACCTGCAATGAACACATCCCCACCTATGGCATCTAATCTGTCTTTTTGATATACATTCCACAAATTGCTAAATATCTCACAACTTTCTGCTTCAGGTTTCAACCAGCTGCCAGCTCTATGTTTGGATTGTTTACAATACTAATGCAGTTTCCAGAAAATGTGTGTTGGACTGCGACTGCTGTGTTCGGATGCGAGCTGAGTTGGCATCCCTTCGCTCCCAGCTTCAGGCAGTGTTGGCTTCGGTCACACAGCCTGAGGCTGTTGCCAATGGGCATCACTTTGGGGGTCCGGATGGGGGTTTGTCGGGGACGGCCAGCTCATCCCACGCATCCCCTGATCAGACTACGGCTGTGGATGCCCGGGATACTGCCCACAGTGAGGCTGACCCCTCACCCGTGGTAGAGTGGGAGGTCGTCTTGAGGTGTGGCAGGGGGCGAAAGACATTTCGGAGAGCTGAACGGAAGGCCTCTCCAGCTTGTCTGACAAACTGGTTTCAGGATCTGTCTCCGGCTGATACTGATCTTCAGCCGGACATGGCTGCTTGTCCTGGTCGAGAGGTTGCCCCTCGGTCTGCAAGATCTGGGCGGTCGCAGAGGGTGGGCTTACTGGTAGTTGGGAGCACCAACGTCAGGTGCTTAATGGGGCCCCTTGGGGATATGGCTGCAAGGCAGGGGAAGAAAACCAATGTGCACTCCATGAGCATACTGTGGGGGGGGAGTCATTCCAGATGTGGAAAGGGTCCTTCCGGATGCCATGAAGGGTACAGGGTGCACCCATCTACAGGTGGTCGCTCATGCCGGCACCAATGATGTGTGTCGCTACGGATCGGAGGAAATCCTCTTTGACTTCTGGCAGCTATCTGATTTGGTGAAGACTGCCAGTCTCACTAGCGGGATGAAAGCAGAGCTCACCATCTGCAGCATCGTCGACAGGACTGACTGCGGACCTTTGGTACAGAGCCGAGTGGAGGGTCTGAATCAGAGGCTGAGATGGTTCTGCGACCATGTGGGCTGCAGATTCCTCGACTTGTGCCATAGGGTGGTGGGGTTTCGGGTTCTGCAGGATAGAGGCAGTTTTTTTAGGTTAGATGGCCCCAGGCAAGTACAGAAAGGGCAACAGATTCAAAGGATGCGAGGCAAAGTCAGGACATGCGGGGACCAAGCAGCAATCGGTATTGTAATTGTAAACTGTCGAAGCTGTGTTGGTAAAGTACTGGAACTTCAAGCGCTGATAGAAAGCACCGAAGCCGAAATCGTTATAGGTACAGAAAGCTGGTTGAAGGCGGAGATAAATTCTGCCAACATTTTTACAAAGGTACAGACGGTGTTTAGAAAGGATAGATTGCATGCAACCGGTGGTGGAGTGTTCGTCGCTGTTAGTAGTAGTTTATCCTGTAGTGAAATAGAAGTGGATAGTTCCTGTGAATTATTATGGGTGGAGGTTACACTCAACAACCGAGCTAGGTTAATAATTGGCTCCTTTTACCGACCTCCCGACTCAGCAGCATTAGTGGCAGAACAACTGAGAGAAAATTTGGAATACATTTCGCATAAATTTTCTCAGCATGTTATAGTCTTAGGTGGAGATTTCAATTTACCAGATATAGATTGGGATACTCAGATGTTTAGGACGGGTGGTAGGGACAGAGCATCGAGTGACATTATACTGAGTGCACTATCCGAAAATTACCTCAAGCAATTAAACAGAGAACTGACATGTGGAGATAACATCTTGGACCTACTGATAACAAACAGACCTGAACTTTTCGACTCTGTAAGCATAGAACAGGGAATCAGCGATCATAAGGCCATTGCAGCACCCTGAATATGGAAGTAGATAGGAATATAAAAAAATGGAGGAAGGTTTATCTGTTTAGCTAGAGCAATAGGAGGCAGATTTCAGACTACCTAACAGATCAAAATGAAAATTTCTGTTCCAACACTGACAATGTTGAGTGTTTATGGAAAAAGTTCAAGGCAATCGTAAAATGCGTTTTAGACAGGTATGTGCTGAGTAAAACTGTGAGGGACGGGAAAAACCCACCATGGTTCAACAACAAAGTTAGGAAACTACTGCAAAAGCAAAGAGAGCTTCACTGCATCTACATCTACATCTACATTTATACTCCGCAAGCCACCCAACGGTGTGTGCGGAGGGCACTTTACGTGCCACTGTCATTACCTCCATTTCCTGTTCCAGTCGCGTATGGTTTGCGGGAAGAACGACTGTCTGAAAGCCTCCGTGCGCGCTCTAATCTCTCTAATTTTACATTCGTGATCTCCTCGGGAGGTATAAGTAGGGGGAAGCAATATATTCGATACCTCATCCAGAAACGCACCCTCTCGAAACCTGGCAAGCAAGCTACACCGCGATGCAGAGTGCCTCTCTTGCAGAGTCTGCCACTTGAGTTTGTTAAACATCTCCATAACGCTATCACGGCTACCAAATAACCCTGTGACGAAACGCGCCGCTCTTCTTTGGATGTTCTCTATCTCCTCTGTCAACCCGATTTGGTACGGATCCCACACTGATGAGCAATACTCAAGTATAGGTCGCATGAGTGTTTTGTAAGCCACCTCCTTTGTTGATGGACTACATTTTCTAAGGACTCTCCCAATGAATCTCAACCTGGTACCCACCTTACCAACAATTAATTTTACATGATCATTCCACTTCAAATCGTTCCGCACGCATACTCCCAGATATTTTACAGAAGTAACTGCTACCAGTGTTTGTTCCGCTATCATATAATCATACAATAAAGGATCCTACTTTCTATGTATTCGCAATACATTACATTTGTCTATGTTAAGGGTCAGTTGCCACTCCCTGCACCAAGTGCCTATCCGCTGCAGATCTTCCTGCATTTCGCTACAATTTTCTAATGCTGCAACTTCTCTGTATACTGCAGCATCACCCGCTAAAAGCCGCATGGGACTTCTGACACTATCTACTAGGTCATTTATATATATTGTGAAAAGCAATGATCCCATAACACTCCCCTGTGGCACGCCAGAGGTTACTTTAACGTCTGTAGACGTCTCTCCATTGAGAACAACATGCTGTGTTCTGTTTGCTAAAAACTCTTCAATCCAGCCACACAGCTGGTCTGATATTCCGTAGTCTCTTACTTTGTTTATCAGGCGACAGTGCGGAACTGTATCGAACGCCTTCCGTAAGTCAAGAAAAATAGCATCTACCTGGGAGCCTGTATCTCATATTTTCTGGGTCTCATGAACAAATAAAGCGAGTTGGGTCTCACACGATCGCTGTTTCTGGAATCCATGTTGATTCCTACATAGTAGATTCTGGGTTTCCAAAAACGACATGATACTCGAGCAAAAAACATGTTCTAAATTTCTACAACAGA
Organism: Schistocerca americana; assembly: GCF_021461395.2. Classification (NCBI taxonomy): domain Eukaryota; kingdom Metazoa; phylum Arthropoda; class Insecta; order Orthoptera; family Acrididae; genus Schistocerca; species Schistocerca americana. Next base: position 485,658,327 of record NC_060130.1, read on the forward strand.
TCGACGTCAGAGATATAGGTCTGTAGTTTTGCGCATCTGCTCGACGACCCTTCTTGAAGACTGGGACAACCTGTACTCTTTTCCAATCATTTGGAACCTTCCGTTCCTCTAGAGACTTGCGGTACACGGCTGTTAGAAGGGGGCAAGTTCTTTCGCGTACTCTGTGTAGAATCGAATTGGTATCCCGTCAGGTCCAGTGGACTTTCCTCTGTTGAGTGATTTCAGTTGCTTTTCTATTCCTTGGGCACTTATTTCAATGTCAGCCATTTTTTCGTCTGTGCAAGGATTTAGAGAAGTTTAAACGCAGCCAAAACCTCTCAGACAAACAGAAGCTAAATGATGTCAAAGTTAGCATAAGGAGGGCTATGCATGAAGCGTTCAGTGAATTCGAAAGTAAAATTCTATGTACCGACTTGACAGAAAATCCTAGGAAGTTCTGGTCTTATGTTAAATCAGTAAGTGGATCGAAACAGCATATCCAGACACTCAGGGATGATGATGGCATTGAAACAGAGGATGACACGTGTAAAGCTAAAATACTAAACACCTTTTTCCAAAGCTGTTTCACAGAAGAAGACCGCACTTCAGTTCCTTCTCTAAGTTCTCACATGAACGAAAAAATTGCTAACATCGAAATAAGTGTCCAAGGAATAGAAAAGCAACTGAAATCACTCAACAGAGGAAATTCCACTGCACCTGACGGGATACCAATTCGATTCTACACAGAGTACACGAAAGAACTTGCCCCTCTTCTAACAGCCGTGTACCGCAAGTCCCTAGAGGAACGGAAGGTTCCAAATGATTGGAAAAGAGCACACCTAGTCACAGTTTTCAAGAAGGTTTGTCGAGCAGATGTGCAAAACTATAAGCCTATATCTCTGACATCGATCTGTTGTAGAATTTTAGAACATGTTTTTTGCTCAAGTATTATGTCATTTCTGGAAAGCCAGAATCTACTCTGTAGGAATCAACATGGATTCCAGAAACAGCGATCGTGTGAGACCCAACTCGCTTTATTTGTACATGAGACCCAGAAAATATTAGATACAGGCTTCCAGGTAGATGCCATTTTTCTTGACTTCCGGAAGGCGTTCGATACAGTTCCGCACTGTCACCTGATAAACAAAGTAAGAGCCTATGTAATATCAGACCAGCTGTGTGGCTGGATTGAAGAGTTTTTAGCAAACAGAACACAGCATGTTGTTCTCAATGGAGAGATGTCTACAGATGTTAAAGTAACCTCTGGCGTGCCACAGGGGAGTGTTATGGGACAATTGCTTTTCTCAATTTAAATATAAATGACCTAGTAGATAGTGTCGGAAGTTCCATGCAGCTTTTCACGGATGATGCTGTAGTATACAGAGAAGTTGCAGCATTAGAAAATTGCAGTGAAATGCAGGAAGATCTGCAGCGGATAGGCACTTGGTCCAGGGAGTGGCAACTGACCCTTAACCTAGACAAATGTAATGTATTGCGAATACATAGAAAGTAGGATCCTTTATTGTATGATTATATGATAACGGAACAAACACTGGTAGCAGTTACTTCTGTAAAATATCTGGGAGTATGCGTACGGAACGATTTGAAGTGGAATGATCATATATAATTAATTGTTGTTAAGGTGGGTGCCAGGTTGAGATTCATTGGGAGAGTCCTTATAAAATGTAGTCCATCAACAAAGGAGGTGGCTTACAAAGCACTCGTTCCGCCTATACTTGAGTATTGCTCATCAGTGTGGGATCCGTACCAGGTCGGGTTGACAGAGGAGATAGAGAAGATCCAAAGAAGAGCAGCGCATTTTGTCACAGGGTTATTTGGTAAGCGTGATAGCGTTACGGAGATGTTTAGCAAACTCAAGTGGCAGACGCTGCAAGAGAGGCACTCTGCATCGCGGTGTAGCCTGCTGTCCACGTTTCGAGAGGGTGCGTTTCTGGATGAGGTATCGAATATATTGCTTCCCCCTACGTATACCTTCCGAGGAGATCATTAATGTAAAATTAGAGAGATTGGAACGTGCACAGAGGCTTTCTGGCAGTCGTTCTTCCCGTGAACCATACGCGACTGGAACAGGAAAGGGAGGTAATGACAGTGGCACGTAAAGTGCCCTCCGCCACACGCTGTTGGGTGGCGTGTGGAGTATAAATGTAGATGTAGATGTAGATCCCTAAAAAGACTAATTCTGCTTGTATATTAGGTGGAAGGTCGTGCATTGTGGACCCCCACGAGTGATTTCTTTCCAGTCAGAAGAATATCCTCTACCTCTTCTTCTTACGTCTTCAGCCATCAGGTTGGTTACCAGCAGTTCTCCATGGATGTCTGTCTCCAGTCTTCCTCTTGGGAGCGGTATAGGTGATGCAGCCGGTATCCGCCTTGCTTAGATTGTTTAAATTATTAACTGTAACTTTTTGCAATCTTTTGGTCAGAAATGACATTATCCATTGATTGTATGTAATTCCATAAAACTTCAGTTTATCCAGGGCAGTATTGGAATTCACACAGTCTAGTGCTTGTAAAATTTGGTGAGTGGTTGTGTAAGTGGCATTCTCAGTTGAGCAATTCTTCTGAATTGTAAATTGTCGTCCACTAAGCATATTATTGTTGCTCAGGTGGGATACAATTGTAGAGTACACATCCTCAAAAGCAACAGCAAATTCAGAGAGAGCTCGAATTACTACAGAAACAACAGAGCAACCTGCTGAAATCAATAATAAAGCAGAATAATGTTTCACCATTAACATCAACAATGTGTTGTCAGCAGCTACATTCCCGTGTTTGACGATTTCAAGGAAGCTTGGAATACATAGCGCCAGTAGTCTCTGCTGTTTTGCAAGGCTAGTAGTATTTCTTATACTCATGTTCAGAATGCTTCATTATTGTGTTCCAGTGTTTAAGTTTATGAACTGGTTTTCAAATATTGACAACTTATACAACCTAACATCTTCTTGTTTGGCATGTTGTGCAATTTGTTGTCCACTCGTTTTAAATGCAGACACATGTAGTGACTACTGTACCAAGTTTCAGCCAGTGCCAGAAGAAAGCAAGCCTGTCACATAAATCCTGGTTGCCCGATCCACAAGGTCTTAGTCAACAGTGCAATTTTCTTTGCTGACACTGCAATAAGTCTTATGCCAAATCATTAATTTGAGATGTGATGCTGCATCCAGCTCGCAGGTATGAAGTTTGGGCTAGCACTCTTTACAGAGTTTGAACCTAGTCTAAGCAAGGTTCTCCACATAGTGCAGACTTTTGAAAGTGCATCAGTGACAAAATGTGTTTTTGACATTGACTTGTTAGTTCCACAATGTGCATCTGTCATCCCTACGGTCAGTAGGTGACGGGATGTCATCACAAGCAGACTCCACACCACCAACACACAAAGGGGCAACAGTGACATAAGTAAAACTGTGACATCATGTAGATATAGCTTCTAGTAGAAGTACTAACAGTAGTCTTAGTGATAGGTCACAAAACATAGCACAAGTAAGAAAATCCTGCACTGTGTGTTAATGCAGAAACAGCCAGCACACTTACCCAGAGGACTCCGCCATGTGTTTTGCTATCAAAGAACATGGGCATGTGACCGCCATCCATCAGAGTCACCCAGTGCTTTCACCAAAGTGCAGCACCACACTACCATCAGTTGATACCAGAATGTCTTTCAAACTGATGAATAGAGAATAGGAAGGAATGAAAAGCAACAAAATGTTTCTGTATTCAAAGAGAACTGGGTATTACTGTAAATTAAGATGCGTGAAAACTATGTTAATTTATTTTCTCCATGTCTCCACTCTATGAAAGTATAACAACATACCTAAAAAAGAGAATTTTTTGGTTGACAATGTTCGGTTGAAATATCATGCTGTGAAATAAACAATGACCGGCTTCAATTGTAAAACACTGTCAAGTTTTATAGTATCCCAGTCATGACATAATTGTACTGTACAGCTTAAATTTCATGTTGAATCTAACTCTTGTTGTATAAGTGTAATAGTTTTATAGTTTCTGAAATCATTTAATTTATTATAAGTGACAGTTATAACATTATTTATCTTAACAGCTGATCTTTTTGTACAGGAATTATTGCTGTGAATAAATTTCCTGTGGATTCAGAGAGTGAAACATTCAGAAGTCATCTTTTCAAATCAACAGCTGTTAATTGCAGTGCCTGCATTGTGCCAAATGAGAAAATCCTTCTGCAGGAACTTATAACCTTGGTGAAAACATGGGATCCAGACATTTTGGCAGGATATGAGGTGAAAACATGGTGCATCTCTTTGATTATAAAATATATTGAAAGTTAGCTGTTTACTTGTTACTCTGCTTCAACAGAAGTATTTGTTGTGATTTAAATTATTTTGGGACAAATAATAATTTAGAAGTGATTATAAATGTAAAGGCAAGTAATTTCAGAACATTTATTTGTATGATCTTCTATTTATTTTCATAATTGGGATATTTTGGCACCAGCTTATCTAGTCAGTGGGAATCAGTTGCCAGTCACCTAACATTTAAGGAAATTCATGGTATAAAAGAATAAATATTGAATGCATTTGGTATGCCCAATCATTATTTTTTCTTCAGGAGGATCATAAATAATTTAAGGAGTAAAGGTAGCAACTCACCAAATAGTTGAGGTGCTGAGTTCTTGATAGCCACATAAACAAGACTGAGAACATTGCAAGCTTTCATATGAATTTTTCTTCAGAGCTGTACAGTAAACATACAGATGTACAACTTACACTGTGCCATCACAAGAGCTCTGCTGGGGTGAGGGGTTGTTTCATGGAGTGGGTGAGAGGTAAAAGGAGACAAGGTGCACTTACACCCTTTTCTCCACAGTCTCCATCTTCCTCTGTTTCCCTGTCAATCCATGTCTCCATGACAATGTACGATGAACATGACTCCCTGTCTGTGTGTGTGTGTGTGTGTGTGTGTGTGTGTGTGTGTGTGTGTGTCTTATTTAAGGGCCTATCGACAAATCTGCACTTCAACTATTCAGTGAGTTGTTAGATACATTTCATCAATCATCAAGTAAAACTGAAGTGATGTCAGGTGTTCCCCAGGGAAGCGTCCTGGGACCTCTGCTGTTCCTGATCTATATAAATGACCTGGGTGACAATCTGAGCAGTTCTCTTATGTTGTTCGCAGATGATGCTGTAATTTACCATCTAGTAAGGTCATCCGAAGACCAGTATCAGTTGCAAAGCGATTTAGAAAAGATTGCTGTATGGTGTGGCAGGTGGCAGTTGACGCTAAATAAAAAAAAAAAAAAAAAAAAAAAAAAAAAAGTGTGAGGTGATCCACATGAGTTCCAAAAGAAATCCGTTGGAATTCGATTACTTGATAAATAGTACAATTCTCAAGGCTGTCAATTCAACTAAGTACCTGGGTGTTAAAATTACGAACAACTTAAGTTGGAAAGACCACATAGATAATATTGTGGGGAAGGTGAGCCAAAGGTTGCGTTTCATTGGCAGGACACTTAGAAGATGCAACATGTCCACTAAAGAGACAGCTTACACTACACTCGTTCGTCCTCTGTTAGAATATTGCTGCGCGGTGTGGGATCCTTACCAGGTGGGATTGACAGAGGACATCGAAAGGGTGCAAAAAAGGGCAGCTCGTTTTGTATTATCACGTAATAGGGGAGAGAGTGTGGCAGATATGATACGTGAGTTGGGATGGAAGTCATTAAAGCAAAGACGTTTTTCGTCACGGCGAGATCTGTTTACGAAATTTCAGTCACCAACTTTCTCTTCCGAATGCGAAAATATTTTGTTGAGCCCATCCTACATAGGTAGGAATGAGCATCAAAATAAAATAAAAGAAATCAGAGCTCGAACAGAAAGGTTTAGGTGTTCGTTTTTCCCGCGCGCTGTTCAGCAGTGGAATGGTAGGGAGATAGTATGATTGTGGTTCGATGAACCCTCTGCCAAGCACTTAAATGTGAATTGCAGAGTAATCATGTAGATGAAGGACTTTCCATTACTCTGTTAGTGTAAAGAATTGCTTTGATTAGATAGTTTTGATGCACATAAAGCTTAAAATTACAGAAAATAATAATTTATATTCACATTTTAATTGTTTCTGTACAAACACTGTTTACATATGAGGGCCTTGCACAAATATGGTATTTATATCAATTATTTTTTTATGTTGGTACATATTGTTTAATAGCGTAAGTCAGGTATGAAAGACATTTCAAAAAATCTATTTGTTTATGAAATTTCTTAAAACAATCATATTGTGTAATTTTTCACTCAAATGAATACACTGTAATACTGTACTTTAAAAAAAAAATCTTTGCTTTGGACAATTTATCACCAGCAGAAACTAATGAAAAGGTAGTGAAAATTTATTAACAGTCCGTTTTTTCACTTTAGGCAAATGTCTGTCTGTGTGATTTTTTAAAAATCATATCTTCTTTTGTTTCCTTTTTTAATGCCTTAATCTCTGCCAGTGATAGACGTAAATGTAATGTACGTGAATTTATACATATCTGTAACGTTTCTAATACAGGTAAATTATTAAACTTTATGCTTCTGTTTGTAGATACTGATATATGTATACAATTACTTAATACTTAATTATTCATGGCAGATAATAACAGTAAACTCAATTACATAAGGTTTTTCTACCAAACTTTTAACGCGGGTATTGTCAATTTATACATCTTTGTACACTCACAGAACCAAGATGATGTGTTGTCAGACTCACCAGGTAACAATAATGCTATCGAAACTGCTCTCAGAATAAAGTAAAGTGATATGTTCATACTTCTGACAATGTTGTAGTTACCTTGCTTATCCTTGTTAGAGCACTAAACTTCTAAGTCTGAGGACTGGCTGGAATGTAAAAATTCAGACCTTCATAATTATTATTTTATAATTAACTTGGCGTGTACATGTACATTTTATGGGCCAGGGTATGGACTGTTCAAATATATACCATTACTGCAGAAGTGTTCTGCCAGTTCTGTCAGCCACTTCATCAATACCTCTTGAATTTCAGCACTGTCTGCAAAAGTCTTTCTGACAAAATATTTCTGTGAAAAGATCAAATGAAAAGTGCTTGATATGAGTTGTGACCTGTGTGTTGCATGGAGAAACTTGAACTCCTAGCATATTGCAACAGTCCATGGTGCCACCTCCACCATGTGGATGGGCAAATTTGTGATCTAAACAAATTCCCCATAGCAACATTCATTACCATTCATTCTGAATAACCTGATCCACTTTCCTGTGCACAGAATACAACATTCCTGTAGCTGCCAAAAATTGCATCAAGATACAAATGATAGTACCACACCCATGGATATATCACCTATATTATTCACATGATTAAAGGTACTGGCATATTGTTCTCTCAGATGAATAAAATGTAAACAGTGACACTTACATTTCTGGTGGTGTATGTTGACGAAAATTTGCAGTGGACAAACCTTGTAAATTGTTTGTGTGGAAAACTCAGCAGTTTCTTACATCAGCTTAGCTCTCAAAGATACTTCCTAGCCAAACATTGAAAATAGTATATTATGGACTGATTTATCCCTTACTTAATTATGGGAACAAACTATGGGGCTGTGGAGCTGATGTCCACTTAAAAAGAATACTGCTGTTACAGAAATAAGCATGACGGCTTATACATTTGATAGGTCACAGAGATTCATGCCATGACGTGTTCATGAACCACAAATACTTTGCATTATATTCTTTATACATATTTAAATTAATTGCATTTTTATGAGTCAACCTGTGGAAGTTATTAAGTGCAGTGATGTACGTGATCACAATAACAGGACAAAATACTATTATTTCTCGATAAGAACAGCTTGAAAAATGACAGATATAAGCCCATACATCATTGGTTTGATTTGGTTTAACAAACTACTAAACTCTCAAAGGACATGTACAGAGACTAGTTTTAACACAAAATTAAAATTTTTTCTGATAGAAAAATGTTTATATTCATTCAGTGAATTTTAAGACACCGACTGTAACATAAAACAGTAACATAATAAATGTATAAAACAGATGTAAGATGCAACAGTTGCTGTATATAATATAATTTGTAAGTATAATTATTGTCATGCTATTATTTCTGAAATTTGCAAAAGTCATCATTGTGATGACTCAAGGCAAAGAAAATGTAAATAAATTAATACTTTTGGATTAAAAGAGGCCACTGAGCATTAAGTTGTTGACAGACACACACAAAAGAAAAAAACTTACTAGCTTTCCGAGTTATCCTATGATGAGTTGCAAAGGATAACTCCAAAAACTAGCAAGTTTCTTTCTTTTGTGTGTGCCTATTGACAATTCAATGTTTCTGTTTATTGCTGAGTGGTCTTCATTAACCGAAAAGTATTTATGTTCTGCAAGAACTTTCCTACAACATAAAGAAATAAATATTTTGCAGTCCACCCTAATGATGTATAGTATATGCCTATACTGACATATTTGTTCCTACTGTTGTATTTTCAACTCGCACTGATGCAAGCTACACACACACACACACACACACACACACACACACACACACACACACACACCAATAAATGTAGCAGTGGCAGATATGATCATGTAACAAAAGAACTAAAATACCCCATTTTGACCTCTTGATAGGTACTCATTGCAATATTCCATAAATTTCTTGTCTATTTAGTTCATATACAGTATAACAGAAGTTTAATTATTTACAGTACCACAGTAGATATCTTTAGAAACTGTACAAAAATGTGAAAATGTCCTTTTAGTGTATAATGTTGCATAATATCACGAAGCAGCACTACTACTCCAAGGAAAACTTTATATGCTCTTTTATAATGAACATGCCTGCTTTTAAGGGCCACCTTTTATTTCATACACAAGTTAAGTCATTTTTCTTTACTGTGGTCAGTGAATCATGACATTTTCAACTAATTTTATGTTGAAAAAAGAAATAAATACTTCTTTGAAAGCTTCCCATTATTTTTCAGGTAGAAATGTTGTCTTGGGGTTATGTGTTCAAACGAGCATTTACACTCGAGATGAACTTATGCCCAGAAATCTCACGTGTACCAACTGCAGTCAAGGAGAGTAAACTGAGGGACAATGACACAGATGGGGACATGGTTGAATTTTCAGCTGAGATAAAGATCGTTGGTCGTATTGTCTTGAATATATGGAGACTATTTAGGCATGAGGTATGTAATACCTTGTAACTCTCTTTAAAAGAGAGCATGAATAAGTCATATTACATTAGTGTCATTTGTGATTTCAGTGTGGACTGTATAACTTCACTATAAATAATAATATTTATTCATCCTGTGACCCTTTAGACAGTGATATTGATTTGAATGGAAAGAGATGTACAGGATGTTTGTTTTAACTTGAAACAACTAAATAACTCCAAAAATACACATCATATAAAAAAATCCCAGATGAAAAGCTAATATTTTCAAAGGGGCCATATGTTTGTGCTAAAACTGGCCACACCTAAGCCCCTCTCCCCCAAGGAGGTCAACTTTTTATTTTCAAATGGGAACCCTCATTTTTATTGCAGATTCAGATTCTATGCCAAAAATATACCTAGCTAGGGTTTACCCAAAACATTTATCCATTCATGGTAAGTGGCACTGTAATTGACAAAATTCAGTTTTTCCAATTATTGCAATTAAGAACCGATGTATTTGATTCTACATTACATTTGCGATAAAAATGTAAACTTCTTTGTTCTAAAAAGTTGATTTTATGTTAAAAATTAAATTTAGTTTTGCAAATTAGATTGTGCAGTAAAACTATTATGGTTAGACATTTAAGTATCTTGTTAATAAAGTATTTTTAGTGTGATCGAGGAATGACTACATGGTTGTAATAGTTTTCTATTCCCATCGTGATGCTTGGATTTGGTGATTCCCTTGCCTCTCACCCTTTCAGATAGTTAATATTTCTGCATAATATATTTTGTCCTTAACATAACCTCACAAGAAAAATTCTGGAGACGTAAGCTGCCAACATGAGTAACGTAGAAGTAAATATCCTCGGAGTAGTGAAGCAACTTAAATCACTTAATAAAATCAAGTCTTCTGGTCCAGACTGTATACCGATTAGGTTCCTTTTGGAGTATGCTGATGCATTAGCTCCATACTTAACACTCACATACAACCGTTTGCTCGACGAAAGATTCGTACCCAAAGACTGGAAAGTTGACAGGTCACACCAGTATTCAAGAAAGGTAGTAGGAGTAATACATTAAATTACAGGTCCATATCATTAATGTCAATATGCAGCAGGATTTTGGAACATATATCGTGTTCAGACACTATGAGTTGCCTCGAAGAAAACTGTCTATTGACACACAGTCAACATGGGTTTAGAAAACATCGTTCATGTGAAACTCAGCTAGCTCTTTTATTCACATGATGTGTTGAGTGCTATTGACAAGGGATTTCAGATCGATTCTGTATTTCTGGATTTCCAGAAGGTTTTTGATACTGTACCACACAAGTAGCTTGTAGTGAAATTGCGTGCTTATGGAATATCGTCTCAGTTATGTGACTATTGTTGATTTCCTGTCAGAAAGGTCACAGTTCTTAGTAATTGATGGAAAGTCAACTAATAAAACAGAAGTGATTTCTGGCATTCCTCAAGGTAGTGTTATAGGCCCTTTGCTGTTCCTTATCTATATAAACGATTTGGGAAACAATCTGAGCAACCATCTTAGGTTGTTTGCAGATGAAGCTGTCATTTATCGACTAATAAAGTCATCAGAAGATCAAAAGAAATTGCAAAATGATTTAGAAAAGATATCTGAATAGTGCAAAAATTGGCAGTTGACCCTAAATAACAAAAATGGTTCAAATGGCTCTGAGCACTATGGGACTTAACTTCTGAGGTCATCAGTCCCCTGGAACTTAGAACTGCTTAAACCTAACTAACCTAAGGACATCACACACATCCATGCCCAAGGCAGGATTCAAACCTGTGACCGTAGCGGTCGCGCGGTTCCAGACTGTAACGCCTAGAACCGCTCGGCCAAATAATGAAAAGTGTCAAGTCATCCACATGAGTGCTAAAAGGAATTTGTTAAACTTCAGTTACATGATAGATCATTCTAATCCAAAAGCTGTAAATTCAACTAAATACCTAGGTACTACAATTAAGAACAACTTAAACTGGAAGGAACACATAGAAAATGTTGTGGGGAAGGCTAACCAAAGACTGCGTTTTATTTGCAGGACACTTAGAAAATGTAACAGATCTACTAAGGAGACTACCTACACTATGTTTGTCCGTCCTCTTTTTAGAATACTGCTGTGCGGTGTGTGATCCTTACCAGATAGGACTGATGGAGTGAATCGAAAAAGTTCAAAGAAGGGCAGCACATTTTGTATTATCACAAAATATGGGGGAGAGTGTCACAGAAATGATACAGGATTTGGGCTGGACATCATTAAAGGAAATACGTTTTTCATTGCGATGGAATCTTCTCATGAAATACCAATCACCAACTTTCTCCTCCAAATGCGAAAATATTTTGTTGCAACTGACCTACATAGCAAGAAACGATCACCATGATAAAATGAGGGAAACCAGAGCTCGTACGTAAATATATAGGTGTGCGTTCTTTCCGTGCACTGTACGAGATTGAAATGATAGAGAATTGTGAAAGTGGTTCAATGAACCCTCTGCCAGGCACATAAACGTGAGTTGCAGAGCATCCATATAGCTGTAGATGTAGATGTAAGGTCAGGTGATCTGGCAGGTCACTTTAATGGAGCGCTTCTTCCAATCAAGCAACTACTGAAATTGTGATTTAATGCAGCTTCAGCTATTGCAGAGTTATGTATCAGACAACCATCATATTGAAACAACATGCTTTGTCGCACTACATGGAGGCATCTTCCAACAGAATTGGTATCTCTTCTTGCAATAACTTATAACATCTTTCTCCATTTGATGTGCCTTCCAAAAATAAGGGGCTGATTCTTTTGTCACCTACAACATTAACAGACCAAAGACACTAATGATCAACTTCATGGATCCAGGTCGGGATTTCAACACTCCCTTAATGCATGTTATGACGATTAACTTTGCCATGGTTTGTAAAAGTTGACTCGTCTGTGAACATCACTCAACAAAAGATTTGTGGATCTCATTGTAATTGCCTGAGTGCCCAATTACAACACCCCCATTCCATTCTAAAAATCATTCCCATGAAGTTCTTGACTTATGGAGATACGATAGTGAGGGCATTTGTGGCATTTGTGTTTTAGGATCGCCCAAACACTTGTGTGAGCAATCCCTGAATGGTGAGATATTTCTCAGGTAGTCACATGTAGAGTATAAGCCACTGCAGCTAGTACTGCAATTTCATCATTGCTATTGCCCATAACAGTTGCTCTACAAGTTCTTTTATTAGACTTCAAACTTCTGTAGGTAGCAAATTGTTTATCAAACGCAATAAATAGTTATACAATATTTTGACCTATCAGCAAAATGTTCAGCATAAAGAGTAACAGCGGCATCCAAATTTCTTGCAGCCTCACCATAAATTAAAATTATTTTGATTTTCTCTTCTACAGATAAAACCTCTGTTATTTCTAATGTGCCAGTAAAGGCTTCAGAGGGGATTGGTGGGAAGTTGTTTGGTGTTCATGCTTATAGAGTCTCTAACGTCATGTTGGTATCCACCGCATGCTGCGACACTGAGCAATGGGGAGTGGATGTAAGAGTTCACTCAGTATATGTTTATCTATGGCAGGTGCATATGTCAGTGTTTTCCTTACAGTGGTTGTGGACTGCATTCCGTTGGTAGTTGCCAGTGCAGGTATTATGGTGGTTGGGTAGAAGAACACACAGAGATCAGAAACCCTGATGGTAGCATTTGAAGGGACGCCCCAAAATCGAGCATCCCAGTGACCTGGGTACTCATTGAAATCAAATCTGAATGGAACTGGAAACTAAATTGTGTTAAAAGTAATGTATTTGCCAAAGTTTAAATGTCTAACTATAAAAGTTTATTTGTACAATAAAATTTGCAAAACTTAATTAACAAATCATCAGCTGTTTAGAACAAAAAAAATTATGTTTTTATTGCAAATGTTATGTAGAATCAAATGCATCGGTTCTTAATTGCAGTAACTGGAAAAATTGAATTTTGTCAATCACAGCGCCATCTTCCATGAATGGCCATATGTTTTGGTTAAACCTCAGGTATTTTTGGTATAGAATCCAAATCTACATTAATAATGGTGAGTTCCCTTTGAAAATGAAAAGTTGGGCTGGGCATGTTGGGGGGAGGGGTGGGGGGGAGAGCAGTTTTAGCACAAACAGATGTCCCCTTTACAAATATTAACTTTTCATATGAAATATTTTTTCATGTGATGCATATTTTTGGAGATATTTAGTTGTTCCAAGGTAAAATAAACACACTGTATAGTACGCAGAAGACACATATTAATTGTGTACAAAAAAATTAAAGAACTTATGCTGTATTGAACACTGACACAATTATTGTTGCTCTTTGCTGAGCTCACATCAACAAGTGTCTCCATGAAAACCATTTGTACTTTTTATTTCATAATTGTGAACTTGGCTGTTTAATGCTAAAAATTCCCTTTATGTGTGTGCTGCCTATCATAGCCTGTTATCCATATGTTATGATGTTCTACAGAAATGCAAGTTTTGCAAAATAACAATTTAAAGTAGAAAATGAGCAATGGAGATAATGAAAGAGATTACCAATAAAGAGTCATGCAGGGACATTTGTAAAGAATTTTTACTCGTCCTAGAGATATATACGAGTGCCCCTCCTAAGAGTAGGTATCGCATTTTCTCTTGTGTTTCATCAAATATTTGCAATTTCATTTTTGTAATGTGTGGCTGGAGTCAGCCCAGACACATACTGCTCATCATCTCTTTCAGGTGACACACAGTGTCAGCAGAAAGTGTCATTGTTTCCCATTGCAAACAAAATTATCTTTAAAATGGGATTTTACATGGCCATTCACTTAAGTGGTCTTGAATTAATGTAGTGTGATATCCATTTTAGCCAAGAGTTTAGGATGAGTAAAACACGAAGAATAACCAATACTCCTACAGTGACTGGGCAGTGCTGTTGCGTTGCAGTAGTACTCAGTGTGCGCCAGGGCAGTACTGTCACTGCTTGAGTACTGGTTAATTGGTTACCTTACTATATGGTAGGAAAGTGTTACATATAATGTCTTGGTTTTCCTTTTTTTGTTTATCCACTACTGCTTCATACTCCTCACGTGTGATACCCTGATGTTGTTGTGCCTCGTGGTACGCATGATCTGGCCAGTTTGCCTGCACACAGCAAGAGTTTCTGATGCTTGTCTTTATGCTTTCCAAACCCTACCTTGGCCAGAAAGGTCACCAGATTTCTCCCCAGTTGAGAACATTTGGAGCATTATGGGCAGGGCCCTTCAGCCAGCTCAGGATTTTGCCGATCTAACATGTCAGTTGGACAGAATTTAGCATGACATCCCTCAGGAGGACATCCAACAACTCTATTAATCAATTCCAAGTTGACAACTGCTTGCATAAGGGCCAGAGGTGGACCAACATATTATTGACTTGCTCAATTTGTGAAGTTCTTTCTCTTGAATAAATCGACCTATTTTTTTCTGAAATTGTAATCATTTGTTTGTCTCTACATTTACATCACATCTACCAATTTACATCCAATTTGAATGTGTGGTGCATCGCGTCTCCCCCCACCCCCCACCTCACCCCTCCCCTCCACCCCCCACCCCCATCCCCTGACCCAGGAGGTCTCATCTGAGATGTAGAAGAGCCTCTAATGCAAACTACTGAATGCACTGGGTGCAAGTCATAGTTCATGTTTGCACGAATGGCGCTTGCCTTAACAGTTAGTCTCACATGCATGGTGGTGGCGTGGTTCACTATTTGTGGCATTATACTCAAAACTGATCACAGTCCTCTGGTTTGGAACCAAATGAAAGTCTTAAACCAAATGCTCAGATGGTTCTGTGCGAATATCAGATGCAGATTATTTTGATCTCAACAGTCACGTGGAAAATAGAAGGTCTCACCCAATAGGTCAGTGTACTCCACATTAAGGAAGCAGCTCTTCAGGTGGCAGAGTACATGTGGTTTGCTCATTAGATTGGTTTCTTTCTTTCCTTCTTAGAGGAAATCCACCTTTGTTTTGATGATACCTTAGTTGGAGAAAGGAACATGTCAGACATGTTAATCACAGAGGACAGCATTTATCTTTACAAATCAGAAAGAGAAAATGTATATTTGCTATGACTTAACAGCAGGAGCATCCATTGTAAGTTGCAAGAATTAATGTCTCTTACTGAAGTTAATTATGCGCTAGTAGTACCATGACCGGAAAGTTTCCTGAAACCTAAAGTGGATAGCAGTGATATCATAAATTCCAAGAGGAATGTATATTGCAAAGATAGGTATAATGTCAACAGTGCTGGCTTAATGTATATATATATTATAACGTATACTTGCAAGAAAAGATTAGACACTGGTGTATTTTAGCCATTAGTGACTCAGCACCTGTAATGAGGTTACCAATACTACAACTACTAATATAAATTAATCAGGGTGAAGGTAAGCATCTAAGGTGGGTCAAATGTGCTAATTGGATGCTTTTATAAACCACTTGCCTCAGGCACTGTAGTGACAGCACTTCAGAGAATACTTTGTGGAATATCATGGTTAAATTCCTCAATCATGTTCTTGTAATAGGAGAAGACTTCAGTTTGTCAGATATTGAATATGAAATTCATGAGATTAAAGCTGATGTCTCAGAAACTGATTTATGTGATATTATTCTGAATGTGTAGTCTCAGAATTATGAGTAGTTAGTTAAATAAATGACTCATGTAGTTAAATAAATCAGCTCAGGTCACCAGGTAACTAATATATATGAACTTTTTAAATCCGTTAATGTAGAGGAGGGACTCAATAATAAAAAGGATACAGCATCATTGATTACAGGTGTTAAAAGGAATGTTAAGAAAGATTAGAAAATATTTTTGTTGATCAAGTTTAGCAGCAAACAGATAGCAGATTATCTGAGCAGTCAACTTCAAAAACTTATCTCTGGAGATGATTATGTTTAGCACAAATGGATAATGTACAATATGGTTCAGATGTGTATGAGATGAGCAAAGTTGTGAGATATGAGAAAGACCCACTGTGGATCAATAGCCATGTTAGAAAGTTGCTACAAAAGCAGAGAGAACTTCATCACTGATTTAAGGAAATTCAAAGTTTATTGACAAACAGAAGTTGAGCAACACCAAATTGAACTCAAAGAGGGTAATCCGAGAAGCAATCAGTGGATTTGAAAATAAAGTTTTGCTGACTGATCTGTTGAAACATGCTGTCTAGTATTGGTCTTATGTAAAGTCAGTGAACAATTCAAGATCACCTGTTCATTTTCTCAGTGACCAGACTGTCGCCCCAAAGAAGACTGACAAACTGCCAAAATACTCAACTCAATCTTCTGAAATTGTTCCATGGGTGAAGATTGTAATACATTTCCTCCTTTCAATCACTGCAAGAACACCAAAATTGGGGAATAGTAAATCAACTAAAATTATTCAAAATAGGAAAGTTGTCTGGGCCTGAAGAGATCCCTTTACAATCTGTATCATTGCTGCTCTTTTAACAACAGTTCATCTTAAGTCACCTTTACTATTTTCAAGAAGGATCATTGGATGGGAATACATAATTGTGGTATCAGTTATGTTGTAGTGTTATGCAACACATTTCTCACATATTATTGTGACTTTTTTGGAAAAGAAAAATCTCCTTTATGATAATCAAATTGATTCTACTGAGATCTTGCAAAATTCAGCTCACTCTGTCTGACCATGAGATCCAGAGCACCAGTGACAGTGGTGTTAAAGTTGACGCAATGTTTCTTGACTTCTGGAAAGTATTTGAGAGAGTTTCTCATACTTGCTTTGTGGACATAAAACAGGCTTACAAAATACCAAATCAGCTTTGTGATTGGCTTCAGGACTTCCTAACACATAGAAATTAACAGAGAATTCTTACTAGTAAAAAAATCATCAGATGTAAAACTGTCTTCTGGAATACCTCAGGTGACTGTTATAAGGCCATTATTCTTCAAATTATATACAAGGTGATTTTGCTAAAGGGGAGAAAACTTCAGAAAATGATCCCTCAAAGGATAAGGAGCAAAAAAGGTCATTTGGACATACGGCTAGAAATGCATGGTGTCTGTGCTATAAGGTATTTATTAATTCATCATTTCTGTACAGTACAATGCAGTGTATGACATGCTGTGATGACACCACAATTAGTACAGGTGTTTGAAGTGGCCCCCATGAGCCTCTAAGCATGTGCTTGCACGATGCAGCAGTGACTGATGCACACATTCAAATGTGGCATCCTGCAACCAAATGGCGTCACAGCCAGCATGAATGGATTTTCAGATGTCTGCATGTCCGGGATGGGTGCCACATATGCAGTTTGTTTCAGGTGCCCCACAGGTAGAAATCTAAATAATTGAGGTCCAGTGAGCTAAACGCACGTAATATTGTAAGATGGTAGATGATTTTTAAAATTTGAATCTCCCATCCTGATCAGTGAAGTGTTCCTCATGTTAATTGCAATGTGTTTGCCACTTGATTCCATGTTATTGCCCATGGAAGAGAATAAAGTCTGTGGATTGATCAGTTCATCATTTACCTCTCTGTATCTGGTGAAGAACAATGTCAGATACAGTGGACTTCATTTTGGAGAAGTGGTTAGTGACAAGCATGTGGCTCCATGAATGAATGAAAGCACAACAATGAAAATATGACACAGGTGATGGACAGGTTTTGTGAAACATTTGGTAAGGAGCATACAACTCATCAGACTTTGATTAGTTGGTAGGTGAAAGCCTTTTGCTTGAGAACAAAGCCTGCTGCAGAACTTGGAATTCCAAAGAGTTCAGTGTAACTCCACATAACAATGAACTTAGGCCTGTGGCATTCTGGCCAGTGGCCAGCAAATAACTAATGGACAATGGTGCTGCATATATGGACATTTTGGACAAATAACTGTGTTAGTTGCAATGAAATAATTGCATGTGTAAAATGACTTTCTGGCCACCCTGTAGTAGCCACATTACCCTTTGTACCACCAAAGGCACATCTTCAGCAGAGGAGGCAGGGTCACCTGCAGAAAGTACAGATATGCCTCACCTGTGAGGCATTGTGATAGGATGACTAGTCCCACAAGATGGTCACCAATGATAACCACCCACACATTGATGGTGTGCCACCACCATACCATGGGGATTCTCCATTGCCCCACTTGAATGTTATGAAGGTTGATGATACTGCCCCTTGTAAAAGTAGCCTCATCTGTGAGTATGAAGAATTACAGGAATCCTAGCACCGTGGTGGCCTGTGCGATAAACCAGTGACAAAATCGAGGAGGCAAGTCTATATGTAATAAGTCCTGCACACATCGTAACTGTCATGGTAAATGTTCCACATGGTCGTCTGACTTACCCCTTCCCGGTGGGCCACCTGCCTGATGCTGATACTGGTTTCATATTCTATTCTACAGTGTTCAACACCAGTTCCTCCAAGGCCTGTATATGTGCATGGTGTACCTGCCTTTTTTAGTTAGCCATTCCAAAAAAAGTTTGTATCACACAAACAACAAAACATTGTTGCAATTGCTGTCGGTAGGAATACTGTTCCTGGTACAGTCGTGCTGCCACCCGTCCATTGTCATTTGACTGTTCTTATGTAAAGACCATGTTGGTCTGTTCCTAGTTAGTATACTGGGTCATTGTGTCTCAGCATTGCAGTGAAATGGATGGCCCCTCCTACCAATGTGTGAGTGGACTGCCGTCATGGACAACATTATTGCCCTCTTGAGTGACAAGCTAAAACACTAGTGCAGACAGAACATTATGGGTTGCCTGATGTGTTCTCACATGTGCTTTGAATCATTGGACACTGTCAAAGACCTTTTATCTCCATTTTCAAGTTAGTGGCCATATGTCCGTATGGCCTGTTTTGCTCTGTATCCCCCCTGGAAGCATCTCTTGCAGTTGCTCCCCATTGAACAACCTCCCCCATCGTAAATGATCCAGTAGATAATATCAAAAGTTTCATGATGATTTTCATGGCGAATATTGTTTCACGTGGAAAGATTTGTGTGCCACAAGACTGCAACAAAATGCAGGAAGACAAGATCTGCAGAGGATCGACAGTTGTTGCAGGGACTGGCAGTTGACCCTGAACATAAATAAATATAGTATACTGCACATAAATAAGTTGATATGGCCATAATTATTCATTTACACCATGAACAATAAGTTATCGACAACAGTAGCATTTATAAAATATCTAGGATCAACCTAAACTGGAATAACTCCATAAAACTGGTTGAAGGAAAGGCAGGTGCCAGGCTGAGATTCATTGGAAGAATCTTAAGGAAATGTAGTTCATCCACATATGAAATGGCTTCCAAAATACTTATTTGATCAATTCTTGGATACTTGTCAGTAATTTGGTTCCCTTACAACATACTATTATGCTTTGAGCACAAGTGATTTCTCTTTATTATTATTATTATTATTATTATTATTATTAAATACCAGTGCCTTTCATGTGAAACCACCGATGCTATTGCAAGTGAGAGACATCTAGTACTACAGTGAGGTACTTCTATGAATGTAATGTATTGTACCAGTCACTTCCAGTGTTTAAAGCAACATTCGGTGGAGAGATTGTACTATGTGACTGTAGTAAATTGTGACTTTTTTTTCATTTTTTTAATATAGTGATCATGTTGAGGAGATCATTGACAGTGAAAGTGGATATATCTTAAGTTATGGTGACATAAATTTGAGTTTATGCTGCTGCTGTTATGAGTGGTTCCAGAATGAAACCACTGGAACAGTATGTACTTTTGTTAGGGTCATTTTTGCTTGTTATTTATAAATATCAGCTTGTAGTCTTGCGGTGGCATTCTTGTTTCCCGCGCATGGGGTCCCGGGTTCGATTCCTGTCGGGGTCAGGATTTTCTCTGCCTTGTGATGACTGGGTGTTGTTGTGTTGTCTTCATCATCATCATCATGATCATCATTCATCCCCATTACATTCGGAGGAAGGCAATGGGAAACTACCTCCCCTAGGGCCTTGCCTAGTACAGTGGTGTGGTTCTCCCGATCGTCCCATACTCTCCTCGGAGTATGGGACCTCATCATCATCAATTTGTTTTAGCCATTATGAGTTCATGGAAGTTTCGAGATGTGGGATAATGTCTAAGAAAAATGCGGTATTGCTTTCAAATATATGTCACAAAAAAGGTTGGTGGTTGTAAACTGTAAGTCCCACGGGCTCCGAAGTTAAACCACAATTTTAAAACAATTGATTGTTTACTTTTTGTCAATTTCTTCTTGTATTTGTTACTTACTATGATGATAAAGGTCAATATTGTGAAAACGTTTAAAATTACTTTTTTATGTTGGTGTGACCCAAAGATTAATAGAGGAGATAGAGAGGAAGAGGAAGAAGAAGAAGAAGAAAAAGAAAAGAGAAAAAAAGGAGCTAAGTGTTTCATCATGGGTTCACTTAATAACTGTGAGAGGCTCATCAAACTCCAGTCACAGATTCTACAATAGAGGTGTTGTGCATCACAAAGAGGATAAAATTCTACTCCTTTTCCAAGAAAAATCAGGCAATATGTTACTCCATCCCACATACTTCTAACAAAATGACCACTATGAGAAAACAAATTACAGCTCATACAGAGGTCTACCAACAGTCAGTCTTCCCATCCATGCATGGTTTGTGAATTGAATAGTAAATTTGGGAAGGGGGTTAAGGAAATTATAGTGGTAGCAGAACTGTCTCTTAGACACTGTAAGATGGCACTGTTAATAGATGTAGGTTTGTGATTCCTTTGAAGAATGGTCCCCTATCTTCTGCCTGTCTATACAGCTTTTCATCTTCCCGATTTCTCGATAGCTGCCTATTCCGTGTTATTTTGAGATCATAATATCTTTGTTCTACTATCTATCTGCTGTACTGCTCAGATGTTTGGTACAATTGCCAGCCGGTTGTATTTTCTACTGTTCTGCACATGGCCAAGGTACACTGTTACCTCAAACTCTCTAGAATTTTAATAGATGTTTTTGGTAAGACTACTTTTGAAGGCTGCACGTACAAAATGTTTCTGTAATATTTATGTTTATCATTAATGTTAACAGCAGAACTAAATCTTGTAAATTTTATCTATAATTTTTAATACATAGTATTATGCAACCACTTTGGTTGACTGTTTTTGATATAATATGAAAACCATTTTTGAAGTGTATATTATAATTTGGGAAGTTTTATTTTTCACTTTGTTGACGTATTACTGCTTTTCTTCACTGTCAGCCATTAGTAAAAGTTGTGATATAGTGGCAAATTTGCTGTCTGAAAGTCTTTAGCTTATCCCACTACTTGGAGGTGACTTCAGAAGTTCCTGATTAAAAGTACAAAAATTTAAGCTCTTACCTTCAGATAGATCATATGCTGAAAAAAGTTAATTATATATATTTTATTCTATGATTTGAATTCTATTATCTAAATATAGACTTTTATAGCTGTTATGTGGTTCATGGTGTGGGTTCCTGTAGTCATGTCCTAGTTCATGAACCACGGGCAACATATGAGTGGCCAAGTAAGTGGTCCCGACAGTCGGGATACCAGTTACTTTGGAATAAGGCTGGGCATCTCGGACATATTCTGAGTTGTGGTCACCTTTGTGCTCATATGGCAAAGGCTACCAAATCCACCGGTTAGTCCCTCAACTGTTAGGGGTAAAACTCACTGGGACTCGGGGCAAGTAAGGCTAGCAACCTGCTTCCCTGGTACTTTAAAAATGATGCTGGCAACAATCAGAGCAAAATGCCTCGGACCTTTGGAGGTGACGGAGTCCCACCTCTAACTGACAAACCAGGGACTCCTAAGATACGACTCGGCAAGCAAATGGTAATGAGATGGGGAGCTATTAATATCAATGGGGGCTACTCTGGGAAGAAGGTAGAGCTGGCAGAGGCTGCAAGTAAGATGGGGCTGGATGTTTTAGCTGTTAGTGACATTCGGGTAAGGGGTGAGAAAGAAGAGGAAGTGGGAGAATACAAGGTCTACCTGTCAGGAGTCAAAGCAGGAATAGCACAATGGGGTGTAGGACTTTACATCAGGAAAGAAATGGAACCCAGCTTAGTTGCAATAAGGTATGTAAACGAACGACTGATGTGGATAGATTTGACAGTGTCTAGCAAGAAAATTAGGATTGTGTCAGTATATTCGCATTGTGAAGGGACAGATCAAGATCAGATGGATAGTTTTTATGATGCACTCAGTGATGTAGTTGTTAGAGTAAAGGACAAGGACAGTGTTCTGCTCGTGGGTGATTTTAATGCCAAGATTGGAAATCGAACAGAAGGGTATGAAAAGGTTATGGGTAAATTTGGAGAGGATATGGAGGCCAACAGGAACGGGAAACAACTCTTGGATTTCTGTGCCAGTATGGGCTTAGTAATCACAAACTCCTTTTTTATACATAAGAACATTCACCGGTATACTTGGGAAGGCAGGGGAACCAGATCTATCATTGACTATATAATAACAGATGAGGAATTCAGGAAGGCTGTGAGGGACACACGTGTATTCAGGGGATTCTTTGATGACACTGATCATTATTTAATCTGCAGCGAAATTGGTATTGTGAGGCCGAAAATGCAGGAGGTCAGGTCCATATGTAGGAGGATAAGAGTGGAGAAACTTCAGGATAAGGAAATCAGGCACAAGTACATAACAATGATCTCAGAAAGGTACCAGTTAGTTGAATGTAGTCAATTACAGCCATTGGAAAAGGAATGGACAAGGTACAGGGACACAGTACTACAAGTGGCTAAAGAATGTCTTGGAACAGTAGTGTGTAAAGGTAGGATGAAGCAAACAGCTTGGTGGAATGACACAGTCAAGGCAGTCTGTAAAAGGAAAAAGAAGGCGTATCAAAAATGGCTACATACTAGAACTCAGGTAGACAGAGAAAGTTATGTTGAAGAAAGAAACAAATCCAAACAGATAATTGCAGCATCCAAGAAGAAATCTTGGGAAGACTTTGGAAACAGGTTGGAGACTTTGGGTCAAGCTGCTGGAAAACCATTCTGGAGTGTAATTAGCAGTCTTCGAAAGGGAGGTAAGAAGGAAATGACAAGTATTTTGGACAGGTCAGGAAAACTGCTTGTGAATCCTGTGGATGCATTGGGCAGATGGAGGGAATATTTTGAAGAGTTGCTCAATGTAGGTGAAAATACGATCAGTAATGTTTCAGATTTCGAGGTAGAATGGGATAGGAATGATGATGGAAATAGGATCACATTTGAGGAAGTGGAGAAAATGGTCAATATATTGCAGTGCAATAAAGCAGCTGGGGTGGATGAAATTAAGTCGGAACTCATCAAATACAGTGGAATGTCAGGTCTTAAATGGCTACACAGGATAATTGAAATGGCCTGGGAGTCGGGACAGGTTCCATCAGACTGGACAAAAGCAGTAATCACACCAATCTTTAAAAATGGAAACAGAAAAGATTGTAACAACTACAGAGGTATCTCTTTAATCAGCGTTGTGGGTAAAATCTTCTCAGGTATTGTTGAAAGGAAAGTGCGAGTATTAGTTGAGGACCAATTGAATGAAAATCAGTGTGGGTTTAGGCCTCTTAGAGGTTGT
Organism: Schistocerca americana; assembly: GCF_021461395.2. Classification (NCBI taxonomy): domain Eukaryota; kingdom Metazoa; phylum Arthropoda; class Insecta; order Orthoptera; family Acrididae; genus Schistocerca; species Schistocerca americana. The sequence continues at coordinate 485,682,082 of NC_060130.1, forward strand.
CAGGACCAGATCTTTAGCTTACGGCAAATAATGGAGAAGTGTTATGAATGGAACAGGGAATTGTATCTATGCTTTATAGATCTAGAAATGGCATATGACCGGGTTCCTAGGAGGAAGTTATTGTCTGTTCTACGTGATTATGGAATAGGAGGCAAACTTTTGCAAGCAATTAAAGGTCTTTACATGGATAGTCAGGCAGCAGTTAGAGTTGACGGTAAATTGAGTTCATGGTTCAGAGTAGTTTCAGGGGTAAGGCAAGGCTGCAACCTGTCTCCACTGTTGTTCATATTATTTATGGATCATATGTTGAAAACAATAAACTGGCTGGGTGAGATTAAGATATGTGTACACAAAATAAGCAGTTTCGCATATGCGGATGACTTAGTTGTGATGGCAGATTCGATTGAAAGTTTGCAAAGTAATATTTCAGAGCTATATCAGAAATGTAAGGGCTATGGTATGAAGACTAACATCTCCAAAACAAAAGTAATGGCAGTGGGAAAGAGATATAAACGGATTGAGTGCCAAATAGGAGGAACAAAGTTAGAAAAGGTGGACAGTTTCAAGTACTTAGGATGCAGGATGCATATTCTCACAGGATGGCAACATAGTGAAAGAACTGGAAGCGAGGTGTAGCAAAGCTAATGCAGTGAGCACTCAGCTACGATCTACTCACTTCTGCATCAAGGAAGTCAGTACCAAGACTAAGTTATCTGTGCACCGTTCAATCTTTCGACCAACTTTGTTGTATGGGAGCGAAAGCTGGGTGGATTCAGGGTACCTTATCAATAAGGTTGAGGTAACGGATATGAAAGTAGCTAGGATGATTGCAGGTACTAGTAGATGGGAACAATGGCAGGAGGGCGTCCACAATGAGGAAATCAAAGAAAAACTGGGAGTGAACTCTATAGATGTAGCAGTCAGGGCGAACAGGCTTAGATGGTGGGGTCATGTTACACGCATGGGAGAAACAAGATTACCCAAGAAACTCATGGGTTCAGCAGTAGAGGGTAGGAGGAGTCGGGACAGACCAAGGAGAAGGTACCTGGATTCGGTTAAGAATGATTTTGAAGTAATAGGCTTAGCCTCAGAAGAGGCACCAATGTTAGCATGGAATAGGGGATCATGGAGGAATTTTATAAAGGGGACTATGCTCCAGACTGAACTCTGAAAGGCATAATCAGTCTTAAATGATGATGATGATGATGATAGCTGTTATGTTTTTGTGCTTTCTTTCTACTCACAGTACTAGTATTTTAACACTGAGTGACATGACAGCAATAAGTAATTTAAATCTGAATGACAGGAAAAGTGTATTGTTAAATAGTTCTTACTTTTTTGTGATATATGTGGAACTCATTTTACTGTTGTTTTTAAATGTGCCTGATGCCTTCATTGTATTTGTACCTCATTTGAGTAATCTACTTATTCTCCACATTGATTTATTGATTCCAAAAATATTCTTCTGCATTTTGTCAGGTTTCTGTGATGAGCTACTCGTTTGAAAACATGATGTACCATATTTTGCACCAGAGAATCCCGTACCACTCATTTAAGGATCTGACACTTTGGTGGAACCACAGGACACACATTTACCGGCAAGTTATCATTTCCTGTGTATATTTAATTATATGTGCAATTGATCATACATATATATATTGAATGTATAGTTTCTTCATTATTATCACCAAAATATAGGCAATCTCTTGGAAAGTGCACATCTGTGAATTCAAAATATTCTGCTGCGTAACATTCAGTAGTGTGTTTCTACATTTCGTGCATTGTAACATGTTCGGATACTTTTTGGCGTATTGTCCACGTGGTAATTGAGACATTACTGCTCAAGCCAGTCCCATTCTTCAATGGCACCTCTCTTGAAGTTACCTAGTTTTTGAGTGAGATTCTGTGACGAGCACCAGACTTACAAATGTTTAATGAGATTCATGTGTGCAGATACTGCCAGCCATTCCATTTTGTTAATTCCTGCCTCCTGGAAGAAGGTGCCCAGGACATGTGGACACAATGTGCTTTTGCATTATCATCTTGAAAGACAAACCCGTCAGTGAAATGTTGTTGTGCTGGAGAATAGGTTGAGAGCTCCTATCCCAATACTGCACACCTCTCAGTTGCCCTTAGCAACAATTAGGATGTCTGAAATCTGTATATGATACCTGCCCAAACATGACTGACTCATATTTCTTCTGAACCTGTGGGACTGCCTGCCTGAGATGTGCCTCAGTACCTGTCTGCCCCAGACTCTTCTACAATGATTGTCAGCCGTCGAACCCTGCACCCGTCAGTGAGCAGAACTCAATGCCACAAACACGATTCCATTCCACATGTTCCCTTGCCCAATTTGTTCACAGACCACCATGCTTGTACTGTTATTTGTAATGAATGAATGGCGGCCAAATTAATCTTGTAGAAATGGACATGTACTGTCTTGGTCAGCACAGCCCTCCTAGTTGCCTCCAAAAAGGAAACACATGGTTATGTTGCACTCTCCTAGGTACTTAGGAGTCATAATTTGTAGTTAGTGGTCATCAGCTGCTGGTTTTGTCCACAGCCAACCTTTCGAGGCAGATCTTCGAGGTTTTCTACCTTACAATAGTGGTCGAATATTCAAATGGTGCTTTGGTGTAGACCAATTTGATAGCCAACTTCACATTATGACAATCGTTCTTGCCATAAAGTAACAGTGTGCACATGCTCTAAGCTTGAATGCTTGATAACAGACTGAACAGTGTACGCGTGCCACATTGTACCATTCACAGACGAAGACACATTGGCACTTCTGAATTACACTGAAAAATAGTGTTTACTTTTACATCCATAACTCAGGTGGCTGTAGACAGTGGTTTCATATGGTCAAAAGGGTATTGAGAAAATAGTTTCTGATCAAATCAACTACTGTATGGAAAATTGTGAGGAAGGTGCAAAACTTTGTTTGAGCAGTATAGTTGACAGCCACAGGTATATACTGTTTCACGCAGAGCAGTAATTGAATCTCTGGTCCAGAAAAGCTCTCTTAGCTGAGGAGGGCTCTGCAGATTGCAATGATAATGTATTATTGACATAATTTGAGACACCAACACAGCAAATAGTGAGAAGACCTGGTGCCAATCTACAATTTCCAAAACACATCTCTTTTTAGTGAGTACATTTCTCTCTTTCCCAGAGATAAAGTCACAGTTCAGTGAAATGTTCCCCTCCGTTCTTCTTGTGATGTGAAATTCATAGTGAACATTTACTCCTCAGTGTGTCTGTCCTCTAACCACATCTATGGCATTCGACATGCCACACGTGCCTCCTCCTTCATGCCAAGTAGTGAGCACCTCAGGGAGCCCAATTTTTGTTGACTAGGTATGATTTTGGCGAAATTGGTGTTCTTAAACTGCAGACTAAGGAGTATCACCAGTTCTACGGTTGAATTTCATGAGTCATAAGCAGTGAGGAACTTTGCCTAACCTCCTGAATCATGAGGTTAATATAACTTCTGTACAAAAAACTTAATGTCAAGGTGTGCTACATGCCAAGAACGTTGATGGTTGTTTGGGCAGTACAGTCATTATTGGACAATCTCTGGGGCACGTACGATATACCAGTTGTATAAGGCTTACCCAAGCAAGGGGAGCACTGTCTAGGTGGACAATTACCTCGCTAACTGCTCCTGGGTTACCAGTGGATTGTACAGCAACTTCAGATGCTGGTCTGGTGGGCATTATTAAAACCCAAACAACAAAGACACCCCATGTTACTAGTCCGCCTGAGAAGTCTGTACTGCCAGTAGCAGACCAAGTCCTGTAGTAAATAATATATAGCTTGTCAAATGTGTGGAAGATACGTTTTAGAAATTTTCACCTTACTTCATTCATAAGGCATTGGAAAGATTTAGAGGGAAACTTAAACCATCAAGAGGCTGCGTAACGTCACACTCCTGGCTGAAACATTGCACTCTACTGTAGTAAACAAGCTGATACAAGCCAAATCACCTGGCTAGTATACCATAAACAGTGAACTGCACACTGGTCTAAATTACAATAATGCTTTTGTAAGCTGCAAAGGTGTCATTAATGTTAATATCAGAGAATTGCAACAGGAATGGGAAGGTGAAGGTGTCACCAAATGACAGGAAATCTTTACGAGCATAAATTGTGAGCTCAAAACTACAGCAGCTTTTATTCTTCCAGTCACTGCATTAAAATTGACTAAGTATATAGCAGTAGGCTTTATTCACTTTAAAGGTAAGCCCAGTGTACATATCAGAAATACCATGGTGTATAAAGAAGAGACAATGTATGAAAGAAGTGGCACAGCTGACCACATCTCAGGTGCTCAGTGCACTGTTCTACATGTGTGTGTTAATTACTCATGAAACTATCCAGTTCAGAAACAGAGAGAAGTCACACACCTAAGCAATGAAGCAGTCTGTACCAAAGACAAGTGTTAGCATCTGGAGATTGACACCTGATCAGAGCATAACAACCTGCACCTGCAAAGACAGCTGCAAAGCTGAGCCACTGACCAAACAGTCTTACCAGTCTCCCCAAAACCTAAGCATGGTCAAAGAAAAACAGTCCAAAAGATCTGCTACAGAACAGTTAAATTGTGCAATCTCAGTCATTTCTGATGGATCAGATAATGATCGTTTATTCAGTAGTATGAACAGTGTGTCTAAGGCTACGGCCTAAGTGCAGCATGTCCGGGTGTGTACATAACACTCTTTGATGTTAGAACATAAGCCAACACTGTAGTGTCCTGAGTAGCTGTTCTTTGTTCATCAGTGTATAGTAGCATTCTCCAGAGATCAGGCAAACAGTGGTGAAAGAAGGTCAAACTTCCTGACAGATTAAAACTGTGTGCCAGACTGAGACTCAAACTCTGGACCTTTTGCTTTCACAGACAAGTGCTCTACTGACTGACCTACCCAAGCACAACTAACAACCTGTCCTCACAGATTTACTTCCACTAGTACGTCATCTCCTACCTTCCAAACTTCACAGCAGCTCTCCTGTGAATCTCGCAAGACTAGCACTCCTGGGAGAAAGGATATTTTGGACACATGGCTTACCCACAGCCACGCACAGTTTCATCACCTCCAGGCTGTGACTAAGCCACATCTCTGCAATATCCTTTCTTGCAGGAGTGCTAGTCTTGCAAGGTTCGCTGAAAAGCTCCTGTGCAGTTTGGTAGGTAAGAGACGAGGTACTGGCGGAAGTAAACCTGTGAGGACAGGTCGTGAGTTGTGTTTGGGTAGCTCAGTTAGCAGAGCACTTGGCTGCGAAAGGTAAAGGTACTGAATTCAAGTCTCAGTCTGGCCCACAGTTTTAATCTGCCAGGAAGTTGCATATCAGCACACACTCTGCTGCAGAATGAAGAAATTTCTTTCTGGATTAAAGAAGGTATTTCAGTCAAAGCCTGTCTCGTGCTCAAAAAGAAAAGAAAGAGAGAGAGAGAGAGAGAGAGAGAGAGAGAGAACTGAACACGCATTTGGAATTTTGTGTGCTAAATGGCACACATTAGGAAAACCTTTAGAGACAAATCTGAAAAATGTTGTATAATCAAAACAGTATGTCTTTTACTTTACATGATTAGCTAATGTGATGGAAATAGTGACCCACATTACTGTATGATTGTAAACAGCACTGAAACTGTAAGGCAATAAATGTGAGAGACATGTTTCTGAATTACTTGTGTCAGAATTGAATGACATAATAAAAATGTTTACTTACCATCAGTATTAAGTTTCATTACTATTTAGCTCCTTATCCTCCTTCCAATTGACCTATTTCTATACAGAGAATGACTAGGTTGCCAAAAGTGTTGGCCTTTCTTGTACCATTGTTATAATTTCTTCAAAGGACATAGCTCACTGCTCGCTGCACGCTCGAGGAACACAAACTGGATTGTGGTGTGTGAGCCTGCTCCACTGGACATTGTTATTGCTGATTGCAAACTCCTTCCAAAACACTTGGTGCCAAGTCACTTGTGTGTTCTCAAACAAGTTTGTGTTACACACTGCATAGGAAACACCATTCAATGCTGTCCACCCTGCTCCACTCAGACCACAGTTTAAGAGAACCAACAAGTCCCTCAAGTAGCCTCCCCCTCTGTTCTTGAACCCTCCACAAACTCCTCACTTCAGAAGAATGAAAGGAGGAAAGAAAGAGAAAGATGTTGCCAGTAAGGTGGCTTTCATACAACTGTGGAACATTAGTAGGTTCACACATGTGGAACAACTACAACTCCTAACACAGGGAAGATCGGTGTGCATATGTCTGACAATTTTAAATGTTGTGATGCTCCCGTGCTATTTGGTTACAGACCCCACAAGAAGAACAATCTTAGCTGGGAGAGAGACTGAGGAGTAGTGCCAGTTTTTGTAAACTCTCTCAACCACACTTTGTCTCTACCCCCCACCACTGGTTTACAAGCAGTCATTGTGTCAGTGTGTGTGTATCACAAGTTGAGAAAATGCTTCCTCTTCCTACCCCTACATGAAGTTTTAGACCAAGAGCTTCTCACAACTCGCGCAGTTCCCCAAACCATTCTTCCTGTGTAAGGATTTTAATGCACTTGGTGTGCAGTTGTGTTCAGTGATTACCTGCCACAGGGGTAGTGTGAGTTAGAGCCTCATAGTATCTCTCCATACATGGATGTTAAACAGGGGACAGATCACAGTTTTCAGCACTGCAACAGGTTTACTTGGTCCTATCAGTCTCCCAGTATTCTGTCCAGCCCTCACACACTGCTCAGTGCTAAGTGTTCAATGATTTCCACTCTATACTGGCCACTTCCCAATTTGGATACACCTGCCAGGAAGAGCAGTACTTGAAACAAAGCTGTGACAACTGATGCTGAGGGAGACAAACTGGATGCTGCACATCCAATTTGCTGTGACTGGACAGCATCACAGCACTAAGGAGAGGGTGGATCGTAGTAGCAACGTGATCCACCATACCACTGAAGCATTCATACCGCAGTCTTCAGGCCAGCTACAAAGACCTCCTTTCTCCAGTAGAGTGAGGGCAAAACGTCATTGAACTATTTGAGATGGCAAGGAGATATTGAGGTAACAGTTCCTGAACATCATAAATCGACGTACTAAAAATACAGTTGGATGGGAATCCATCAGGACAATTTCTGGACAAGGAACATGATATTTAGTTGCTGCTGGAATGCAAAATGGGATTTTCCAGGCATATTTCAGAGAGTGACAGAACATTTTGCTAGAGCAACTGCCACCACCAGTCAGGATTTAGCTTTCTACAACCATAGAATTTTTGCTGAGAGGGGTGGTTCGTTCTTCAGTTCCACCAGTGATGAAGTGTATAACTGCCCCTTCTCCAAGTGGGAGCTGGTTTAAATCATGTCTGTTACTTGGAACACCTCATCTGGTCACACATATACCTACTAGGTGAGTACTACACAGGAAAGCATTTTGCATATCTGCTTCCAGGAGGATCAGGCTATCAAAGGTGGAGTGATACCACCAAAACCAAGACTGAAAGTGACTTAACAAAGCTTTATGCATTCTAAGCTCCAGACGGGATGGCAGTAGACCATCTGCTCCAAGAAATGAACTTTTGCGTGTTCTGGCTCATCACAGGGAGAAATAAATAAATCCTCCCCATCCTTCTTAACTTAATCTGGGCATCAGTACAATTTTTTGACTCATGGAGAGAATTCATTTTTATTTCCCTCATGGAACCTGAGAAGCACCATACATACTGAAGTAGCTATCATAGTGATGCCCTTACCAGCTGTGTAGGAAAAATCTTGGAGTGAATGGTCTTCTGCCACCTTGTTTGGATTGTAGTAATTGTCTAGTAGGTATATGTGTTGACATCAAGACGGCCTATGATACTACTTGGAGTATAATATCTTTGGACAGTTTCATGAGTGGGTCTTGTAAGTTTGTTATCCCATCTTTATATGGTTTTTCCTCTCCACATGTTAAGTATCTAGTTGGCAACATCCTGTATGACTGCTCTGAACATAGAACATTGTCTCTGAAGACAGTATGACTGTCTTTGCAATAGCTCTTAAAAGTAAAATGGCAACAGTAAGAAATCCTGTACTGTGTTCACAGTTTGTGGATGGTGTCTCCACGTTTCCTTTGTCCTCCAGCCTTCCAAGAGCGAAATGTCAGTTGCAGCTGACAGTTAGAAGGTTGGAGGAATGGATGGAGAAGAAAGATTCTCAATTTTCCATTGAGAAGTGAGCGTGCATCCTTTTTAACCATTCACCTTTTGCTTTTTACCCTTCCTGAACTGATGGAGGAGGACACTGTTCTTAATTTTAAAGAAATGGTGTTAACCTCATTGCCATATGTTAGGGACCAAAGGGCAACAAATATTTTGAAATGTGTTATTCATAGTTAATGGGGAGCCCAAACCTGTCTGTTACAGTTTGGCTTGATTGTGACTGCATGGTGTATAGATCTGCAAAGCCCTCCTGTTCTCCTATTTAAAATACTCAGACGTTGTGCCCCTTGAGGGAATTAGGCTGGCCATTAGGGCTTTGAGAACGAGCTCTGTTCTTAGACTCCTCACTGAGGCTGGTAAGCTGCCACTTGCCATCAGGTGGTGACTTCTCATGGTGCGACAAACCTATAAAACAATGTCCACACTACAGACACCTGTTTGCCATAACATTGCTCATCCACCAATGAAATGACACTTCAGTAAGTCTCCTGCAACCAATATGACCTTTTGGGATCCACGTGAAGGACTACAGTTTAATGCTGGGCGTGGCTTATTTCAAAGTTATGTGCCAATGTTGGAGCAGATCTCCACCTTGCCTCCTAAAGAAGCACAGAGTATTTTGAGATTTAATAAACTTTAAGAAGGAATACCTTCCAGATTTAACTTTTAAGTTCATGGTTTTTAACATTTTAGGTGGACAGAACAATACTTCATTCGAGGAAACTCCTTTGCTTGTGAAATCGTTTCCCTCAAAATGACTTCTGGATTCACTTTACCAGTCAGTACATGCTCTGTAGCACATGACTAAATGTAATTGTGAGGGCAGTGGAGCAGTTGACGCAAAAGTTTCTCATCTGTTCCAATTCCGTCAGTGCCCTACAAGCACTGCAGGAAAGATGAGAGGATACAAACGATATAGCACAAACTACTGTTCCTTCAACAGCAAGGGAAGCATGTAACATTCTGCTGGATACAGTGCCACATGGGAATCTGGGGAAATCAGAAAGATGGCAAGCAACAAGGGAGGCCAGTAGGCAACACAGTACATCACAATATGTCATTCCCCTGCAGACAGGTATGCAAAGTTTGGATCAGAGAGCCTTGTGGCGCTGGAGGGAGTAGAGGCCAGCAGTGAAGAACAATATGCTTGCTTGATGAAGCTAACTATCCATCCATGGTGTACCACATAATGTTCACTCTGACATGATGAACTCAACCTGACCTGCCACTGGATAAGACAGAATCCATTAACTCATGTAATTTTAATTTGGCTTTTTTTCTACTGCTGCACAATTTTCCACTGTGCACTTAACAAATATTATAACTATTGTTTTACAGCATGGTTGTATCTATCTCCAAACTAGTAGCCAGAAGAATGCAGAATCAACGTGGTAAATTGGTAGCTGTAGACATAGTCAGTGGTATGGGGGTGGTGGCAACCACACTACCGGTTTGATTCACTAAACATGTGATAAATGCATTTATTTCAAAGCCTTCAGATTATGTTAGAAGAAGGAATAAAATTAAAGGAAACAAGGAAGAGGATCTTTGACTATGGTCATTTATTAAACTCAAACTTAGGAAGAACTAGAGGAATTCACTGTAACAAACAGTAATAGCTGTGTATTATGTAGAGGTATACACACCCATTCTGTGTTAAAAACAAAATAAAATACAGTCTGTGACTTGCTACAATGAGGTCACTTTGCAGTGTAGTATGTGAAGTAGGGTGGCTCTTATATATGGCACTTTTTGAAGTTGTTTATAATTTTTCTTGGGCTACCCACCAGTTAGATTCCTCTCCATATAAAAATGTGCCATGTGCAATGTGAACTCAATAGGACAAGGAGACAGGGTACAAATGGACCTTCAAACTTGGAAAACCTAGAAAAAGCCATCAACTTTTCAAAATATTACTTCTGTATGATTCATTGCGTAACATAAGCAGGTTGTTTACTTCAGTTTCTTAACTGAATGTGGTCTTATTTCACATATTGCATTGGTTGGGTGGCATGATGGGTCAGTGACCCTAAGAGTGGCTGATAGAGGGCAGATCAAACCAAGCTGTTTCTTTATACAGCCCAGCCTGAACCATTCCAGTAGACATTGACTTTCAAGGAGAGGTGGCATCTCAACAAGTACAATGTCTTCCTCTTCAGTTCATCCATGAGAGATAAATTATATACATGGGTATTACATAGTTGAAATAACTGGAAATAAACTGACATCTGTTAAATAAATATTAATGGCTTTCTCTTAGAATTTTTGGATGTGTAAATTACCTGTACGGTAGAAACGAACACCAAGGTTCATGCACGGCACTCACCAATTATTGGAGATAGAGAGAACATCATCTGAGGGAGCATAGGCAGCCATGAGAGTGAGAGTGACAGTGAAGCAAATATGAAATTCAACATGTCAGTAAGTTATATAATATACACTTATAATCTGAACTGATATCGATAATGAATTATTTGAGATAGAAAGAACATCTGAGTGAGAATAGGAGGCCTTGAAGAGATGATACTGTAAAGTGTATAAAATTAAATCATTCAGTAAATTATGTATTTATGCATTTATTATCTAAACTCTACACATTAATTTATTTGAAAATAAAATATATTGTGTACTAAAAGAAAATCCACTATTCCTTCAATGCTGGTAAATTCACACCTACTTCAGTTGTTGAAGTTAACAGGCAAAAGTTGTCTTTACAACTTGTGCTGAATGGAGCATTCTGTTGTGTGTCAAAGTATTAGTTTTTGACTCAGCATATCAAATATGTGCATGTGTTTTGATTGAAAATTGTTTTGAGGAAAGACTTATCTATTTATTATGCAGGCATCAGCTATATAAAATGATTCTCCAAAGTGTTTTTGAAGAATGTGTGAACAGTAGAAACATAGACCTAACTGTACCAATAAAAAAAGATTAAAAAGAAAAGAATCCTTAGTCTGTAATCAATGTTAATATATTCCAAACTGGAATTCAACACAGTAAAGTTAAGTAACACGTGGATCTCAGTTTTGTTCAAGATAATTTGAGAGAACAGCAGTTTAGAAAGATACTGAATTCTTAGAATTAACCATGATCTGTCTTCTTGAAACACCATCTCATGAAGTATTTTCCATACTCCAGGGCCCATCCATCTTGTGACACAGCTAGTGAAAAGTATTTATTACTTAAAATGTTTGTGTTCTGTGATGAATTTGAATTATCATGACAAGAAGAGAACAAAACTTATGATATTGGTATTTTTCTTATTACTGTGTATGTCTATGTATAATTACCTGTCTCTTCCGAATCCAAAGCTCCGAATTTAGGTTTCAGTATCCTTTTAAAGTTTATGAATTAATGAGCTTGTTGAATGTGATATCTCTTATGTGACTTTTTCAGTTTTTGTAAATCATTTATGGTACCTATATTTACTATTAAAAACAGTCTTGATCACAATTTATTTATTAAGGTGGCTGGTTTCAACCACTAATGTGGTCATCTTCAGACCATTGAGTAGGAAGGAACCTCTCTCTGCTGGAGAATCACTACTGTCACGAGTAGTGATTCTCCAGCAGAAAGAGGTTCCTACTCAATGGTCTGAAATGACCACAATAGTGGTGGAAACCGGGCACCTTAATAAATAAATCGTGATCAAGGATGTTTTTTGTTGTGTCTAGACAAGACAGCCTAGACACAATGAGAGGAAGCCGAAAGGCACACGCTAAGCTAAAGCAGGATGGCGTGAGGTCTGAAACAGGATACGTAATGAATGCTATAAAGAAAAGTACGTAGCTTCTGGAATACTTAACTTTAATCCATCCTTTTGGTACATCTGGAGATTGTGGCGATACAAGAGAGACTCTTTAGATACATGCAATGTTACTAATGGCACCTTGCTAGGTCGTAGCCATTGACTTAGCTGAAGGCTATTCTAACTATCTGCTCTGCAAATGAGCGAGGCTTCGTCAGTGTACTTCGCTAGCTACGTCGTCCGTACAACTGGGGTGAGTGCTAGTCCGTATCTCGAGACCTGCCTTGTGGTGGTGCTCAGTCTGCGATCCCTGACAGTGGCGACACGCGGGTCCGACATGTACTAATGGACCGCGGCCGATTTAAAGCTACCACCTAGCAAGTGTAGTGTCTGGCGGTGACACCACATTTTTAATAGTAAATATTTGTAACACATTGATCACTGTCACTCCCATAATGTATTCAAAAGTAATTAATTTATGGTACGTGTTTCTTGGTGTGTCACCTTGCTCAGCTTTGATCCTAATTAGTCTTCTGAAAAAAAATGAGTATCATCAATGTATTGAATTATAAGGCAAAACCATCAGACAAAAATATTGGTAGAAGTATGTTTCAAGATTTTATTTGAGTGACAGACCCATCATAGTGGCTTAAAGATGAAGATTTTGTCCGTGTTATATAAATCGTTATTAACCTGAAAGTAGTAAATGTTTCCAGCTGAGAGAGAGAGAGAGAGAGAGAGAGAGAGAGAGAGAGAGAGAGAGATAGATAGATAGATAGATAGATAGATAGATAGATATAGAGAGAGAGAGAGAGAAAGCTCATGGAGGACTACAATAAAAATGTACAGAAATGAGAAACAGAAGCATTTTGTACTTCAGGTTGTATCCAAGTATCGCCATTAGTTTCCCAGGCATAAAAGAAGACTATATGAAAGAATACTATTTTTTAAAAAAAGAAAAGGTGATTTTCTCATTACATTTGCCTCACTAATGTTGTACACTAGGTTTATAGGGTATATTTTTAAAGTTAAGAAAGCAATATTAACAATTAAGTTGAATATATTGAGGTTATTGGCTAATAAGATGTTTCTGAACTTTTTTTTTGCCATAAACATTATGTTTATGCAAAATGTTATTGTTTCCAAATGTAGTGGATGGGGGCCACCTGTTTTCCCTTTCCCTATTGAGCCCCACTTTCCCACAAATGAAGTTGTATGCAGTGGAACCAAACTGGATTTGTAGGAAAAAGGAAAAAATCAGACTTGGAAAATAAGTGCCACTCTAATATGGAGACAACAGTGTGGCAAATTCAACTGCAGGTTATCTTCAGATAACCTAAATGGAAGACTTGTTTTATCCTCATCTGACATTAGGATTGTATCAGATTTGTCCTTTGCATGGTGGTTTCTTTCACGTGCTGTTTGAGCAACAGTGGAGCAGATGGCTAACCACCACCTCATGTTGACTCTAGAAACTGAGGAGCTTCGTACATTTTACTCTTTATTGCATGATCCTGCTATTGTCTGGCAATACGGAAAACGTTATCCTCTGCCAAATATATTTGTAATAATTCCAGCTTTCAGAATAGGAAAGGTCATGAATAAGGTATACTTATGCAATAATAGTCTTTCCATTGCTCAGCATAAACTTTAGTTTGATTATAGACTCTGAGACGCAATATTTTGATGATGTCAGATCTACACTATTCAGTTTTAATGTCAGCTCTTGCCTCATGCAAGCACTATACCTGTTTGAGGCAAATATGCTATACAATATCTCATAAACCAATAAGTGTGGAACGATGCCAATAATTATTCACCTACATTCATACCATTATGTTTTACAGTTATTGTATGTTTCAACAGTAACAGATTCTTCTCTTGGTACATCAGCTTGTTAACATAGCTCTTGCTGCTAGCTTGTTCCTTCTACCCCTCTTCTTGCTTCAGTATTAACACACTTTTTATATTATACAATTTTGACAAGATGAATTAATATTTGCCAAAATGTTAAAATTTTTTCTTATATACGCATATAAATTAAACTCCCCAGCTCCTTTTTTCCATCTGTAATGAAGAGTAATCTCAGGAACTACAGCAGGGATTTTGATACAGTTATCACTAATAGATAGTGTGATTCACAAGGAAGGTTTATATTTATAATTTATTACCGCTATGTCAGTCAAATCATCCAGCCATAGATGCTTAGTCGGGTCCTGTCAGTAGTTCGCATAATAATTTATAAAACTGTATGTTACAAGTTGTGGGGATTTTCTCTTTGTACTTTGTCTCAAAGCTTTTATCATACACATGGCAAAGTTCAAGAAATTACACACCTTCTTTAAACAACCATTCTTGACCATTTATAGCTCCAGAAAGTATGGATCCAGATTTGATAAAGATATATATTAACAAAGTTTGTGTTAAATAAAGAGTGTTATGGGCTGGCTGGTGGTTCAGGCATGCCACCTTTCAACCTCTGAATAATGTATGTATAATGACAACACATTGTATTTTATAACCGCTTCCATGGAGATTGACACACAGCAAAATGTTATGTTAAAAGATCAACAACAGTCCCATAATAATACATCAAAAATGTGTGATGGTCATTTAGCAGTATAGACCTTCACAGTATTATTTACAATGTAGCCATGGCACTGTCAGTGTGCATCACACAAGAAAAACAAAGTATTACTTCTTTGTCATCAGAGGGAGTGAAACTTCCTGAAATCTACATCAGAATGTAGATTGATTATGAAGACAGTTGCTTAAGTAGCCTCCTTAGCTGAATGATTACTGCGGCTGACTGCCATGCGAGGGCCCACATTCGTTTCCCGGTTGGCTCACAGATTTTTTCCACTTGTGAACTGGATGTTTTGTTGTCAACAACATCATCATTGTGCAAATTGCCGTAGTGGTCTAAAATAAAAAGACTTGCAGTAGGCGGCCGAACACCTCTAATGAGGTCTCCTGGCCAATAATGCCATACAATCATTTCATTTAAATAAAGAGAAAGTATGTTAATATATTGAAAGCGTAAAAAACTGAAACAGCAGAGGAATAAGACCAGTATTTTTGTAAACTAAGACAGTGGCACACCAGATCAGTCGGCAATAGGAAAATATTTGACTGATAAGTACTGTGGCTGCTGTCCAATGATCCCAAGTGTGTGCATTTCAGACAATGTCTAAGTAGCACTTGTACCAATATACACATGAAGGAGATTCCTTTCTCTATTGCAGTGTGACAGAAAATGAGTTCTGCATGTACGTTATGAGCCAGGAAGTAAGAAACAATCAGTGGAGTGCAGGCATACATCATTTCCCATCACAAAAACTTCAAGCCATTGGCAACCAATTGGAAACACATACACATTATCTTTTGGGATTCCAAGTAACTTATAATTGTTCACATCCAGGAGCAGATTCAAACTGTGAGTAGACAGTTGTAGCCTGCCATGTGATCAAAACACTGGTGACTTCTCTCATAAGGAGGGCTGCTACTCCATTTTTTTATACGGCTGTTCTTAATAAGGGTACGCTATTTGATCCAAAATTCAAGCTCTTGAGACATCTACCATACTGCTTGGACATGATGCCATCAGATTTTTCACTTCTTTGCAGTGTTACCAAATATTTGTGGGACTAGAGTTTTGCAGACGATGAAGAGGTCACATAGTTGATGCAAAAATGGTTACAAGCCACACCAAAAAGCTTTTTTTTCTTTAATTAATGGGCAGGTGGATCAAGTGTGTTGAGCTACGAGGGTCATTTCAAAAGTTGTGCACATGGTAAGATGGAATTGAAGAAAATATTTTATTTTACAAAATGCTTTTACAGGCCTTCAGTATAATTCCATTCTTGCTTATGACAACTTTCTAACATTTTGGCAACTTCTGTATTCTGAATAGGGCACCTTCATTGTTCAGCTGTCTCATTACTCAGGTCACCTCAATGGAAGCTTCATCAAATGTATAAAAATGTTTCCTTTGTAGTTGTTCCT
Source organism: Schistocerca americana (assembly GCF_021461395.2). Taxonomy (NCBI): domain Eukaryota; kingdom Metazoa; phylum Arthropoda; class Insecta; order Orthoptera; family Acrididae; genus Schistocerca; species Schistocerca americana. The sequence continues at coordinate 485,698,042 of NC_060130.1, forward strand.
TCAATTTGGGAAACAAATTTGCTGTACTTATATCAGCAGTGTATGTTGGGTGGGGAAGTATTTCCCTTCCATATTTGTCTGTCATTTCTCTCACTGGTAGGGCTGTATGCTGTTTTCCATTATCATGTAAAATGAAGATACCAGCTCCTAGCAGTGAGGCCTTCTTTGACAAATTTTCATTGCAAAACATTTTGCAGAAACTACTTGTAGTATGTACCTGTTACAGACGTCCCCTGGGACACTCTATTTGCAGTTATGACTCCATTCATGTCATACACAAAGATCACCATTAGTTTCACCTTTTCTTGTTGGCTGCAGAATTTTTTCAGCCGTGGAGAGTTGGAAATTTTTGATTATAGCAACTAAGGCTTCAGTTCTGGCTCAAAATCCCATATCCAGGTTTCATTAAGTGCAACAGTCATTCCCAGAAACTGTTGTCCTTCTGTTCGGTAATGTTGAAACAATTTTTCTGCACTTCTTTTGCAACCTGCTGTCTTCTCTTTGCTCAGATCATGCATAATCCATCTGGTAATAACTTTTCTCTTCTTTAAATTTTCAGTTATGATTCTGCGAACTGAAGTGTTTTTCATCAGTCCTCTCTCAAAATGTCATTAACAATAACCTTAGAGGTATAATCTGTTGCAGTTGATGGCCTTCTACTTCTTGGGTTGCCCTCAGTGCTTACCCAACCTTCATGGAAATGAGCAGTCCACCTTGATACTGTGCTGCGATCCACGACACTATTCCTGCACACCCCTCTCAAAGCTTTGTAAATTTTGGTTGGATCTTTCCACATAGCAATTCGATTTTGATGTAGGAACACTGGTCACTATGTGTAATTCAGTGTGACTCAGTTTCAAACTGAATTACTCACAACACAGTTACACGAACCAGCAAAGACCTATATGACTATCACACCCAAATTCTCACTCACAGCTGATAATTTAAACTTGACCAAGGTACCTTAATGCTCGCACATGTGCAGTGTGCAATACTTTTGAAATTAACGTCGTGTGTTGAGAAATTTGGCCACAAACATTGATGTACTTATTCTAATATAAAAAGAATGTGGTAAAATTACTGTTATTTAATGATTTATCCTCATAAATTATACACTTGAGATAAATTGAATTAGAGACAACTATGGTGTAGGCACCTCTGTTACCATGACAAATGAAATATTGTGAATTGTGATTTATTAGTCCCATAACATACACTTACAAATCATGTGATTATGGTACAGGAGACACGTCAAAAATTACAAACTAGAATCTAATATTAATTTTTAAAACTATATTTAGTCTATTTAGCAATATCGATATTTTCTTATTTTCCAGCATAGATAAATATCTTTCATGATAATGGACAATTTGCTTTTTTCACAATACAATGCTAATTTGCGGTTAGATTCTGCTCAAATTATCAGTTCATCTTCCATGAACTCTTCTAATGGGTAATAACCTTCGTGTATAAGAATTTCATGTAACTTCTTTTTTAGTATCCCTAGTTCCATGTTTAGAATGTTTTTGCCTTTAAGTTTGTTGTAGACTTTCATGCCCATATATTGTGGGGTCTGAGCATATAATTTCAATCTATGGGCAGGAAGCATAAAATTATCTTAATTCCTTGTGCTGTATGGATGATCAAATTGGTTTTTAATGAACAATTCCAGTTTGTTGTGTAAAAATATCATTAGCTTGTATATGTATAGGGAGGGGACAGTCAAAATTTTTAGTTTTTGTAATAATGGATGACATGATTCTCTTTGCTGTGCAGTGCACATATTTCTGATAATTTTCTTCTGGAGCTTCAGTACACGAGATATATTATTAGAGCTCCCCAGAAAATAATTCCATATCTTGTTACTGATTCAAAGTAACTTAGATATGCTACTTTGTGAGTGGACATGTTAGTAGCACTTGATAATATATGCATGGAATATGCAAAGCTATCCAGTTTGCTGCACAGGTACTCAATATGTGTGTTGCAGTTTAAATTCTTATCGAGATTTAGACCTAGAAATTTGGCAGAATGCACTTCTGTTAATTCTTCACTTTTATGATTTATACTAATTTCCTAGTCGTTTGACTGTTTGGTTCTGAATTGAATCAAGTTTGTTTTTGATATGTTAAACTTCAGACCATTTAACTGGAACCATGACTCTAGTCTGTCTAATGCACCAGTGTGCTCCGTGCCATCGTTGGATAAGCAGCTGCAGCAGCAAGTCGTATACTCCTAGCTCACTCATTTGTTACGTAGTTTAATTCTTAATTTCTTTGCGTGTTTTTGGTACTTGCATTGTCTAATTCATAAATTTCTGGCGTATTATAGTATTTGAGAGTTGTCGCATCGCGTTTTAGTACCTGACTAGTGTAAAATTGCGTAGTCTCCTTCCGCCGCCGAGCAGTGTGTCAGCAGTGCCCAAGTAGCAGCATTACTGCATTTATTAGGCAATCTTGTATTTTAATAACCGTTTAAATTTTGTGTCGATTTGTTTGTGCTCTCTGTAGATTAGTTCAGACGTTCTTTGCACAACAGTTTTTAGCATGGATAGGGACTGCAACTGCTGTGTTCGGATGCAGGCTGAGTTGGCATCCCTTCGCTCCCAGCTTCAGGCAGTGTTGACTTCGGTCACACAGCTTGAGGCTATTGCCAATGGGCATCACTGTGGGGTTCCGGATGGGGGTTTGTCGGGTACGGCCAGCTCGTCCCACGCATCCCCTGATCGGACTACGACTGTGGTTGCCCGGGATACTGCCCACATTGAGGCTGATCCCTCACCTGTGGTAGAGTGGGAGGTTGTCTTGAGGTGTGGCAGGGGGCAAAAGACATTCCAGAGGGCTGAACGGAAGGCCTCTCCAGTTTGTCTGACGAACCGGTTTTAGGCTCTGTCTCAGGCTGATACTGATCTTCAGCCTGACATGGCTGCTTGTCCTGTTCCAGAGGTTGCCCCTCAGTCTGCAAGATCCGGGCGGTCGCAGAGGGTGGGCTTACTGGTAGTTGGGAGCTCCAACGTCAGGCGCGTAATGGGGCCCCTTAGGGATATGGTAGCAAGAGAGGGGAAGAAAACCAATTTGCACTCCGTGTGCATACCGGGGGGAGTCATTCCAGATGTGGAAAGGGTCCTTCCGGATGCCATGAAGGGTACAGGGTGCACCCATCTGCAGGTGGTCACTCATGTCGGCACCAATGATGTGTGTCGCTATGGATCCGAGGAAATCCTCTCTGGCTTCCGGCGGCTATCTGATTTGGTGAAGACTGCCAGTCTCGCTAGCGGGATGAAAGCAGAGCTCACCATCTGCAGCATCTTCAACAGGACTGACTGCGGACCTTTGGTACAGAGCCAAGTGGAGGGTCTGAATCAGAGGCTGAGACGGTTCTGCGACCGTGTGGGCTGCAGATTCCTCGACTTTCGCCATAGGGTGGTGGGGTTTCAGGTTCCGCTGGATAGGTCAGGAGTCCACTACATGCAACAAGCGGCTACACGGGTAGCAGGGGTTGTGTGGCGTGGGCTGGGCGGTTTTTTAGGTTAGATGGCCTTGGGCAAGTACAGAAAGGGCAACAGCCTCAACGGATGCAGGGCAAAGTCAGGACATGCGGGGACCAAGCAGCAATCGGTATTGTAATTGTAAACTGTCGAAGCTGTGTTGGTAAAGTACCGGAACTTCAAGCGCTGATAGAAAGCACCGAAGCCGAAATCGTTATAGGTACAGAAAGCTGGTTGAAGGCGGAGATAAATTCTGCCAACATTTTTACAAAGGTACAGACGGTGTTTAGAAAGGATAGATTGCATGCAACCGGTGGTGGAGTGTTCGTCGCTGTTAGTAGTAGTTTATCCTGTAGTGAAATAGAAGTGGATAGTTCCTGTGAATTATTATGGGTGGAGGTCACACTCAACAACCGAGCTAGGTTAATAATTGGCTCCTTTTACCGACCTCCCGACTCAGCAGCATTAGTGGCAGAACAACTGAGAGAAAATTTGGAATACATTTCACATAAATTTTCTCAGCATGTTGTAGCCTTAGGTGGAGATTTCAATTTACCAGATATAGACTGGGACACTCAGATGTTTAGGACAGGTGGTAGGGACAGAGCATCGAGTGACATTATACTGAGTGCACTATCCGAAAATTACCTCGAGCAATTAAACAGAGAACCGACTCGTGGAGATAACATCTTGGACCCACTGATAACAAACAGACCCTAACTTTTCGACTCTGTATGTACAGAACAGGGAATCAGTGATCATAAGGCCGTTGCAGCATCCCTGAATATGGAAGTTAATAGGAATATAAAAAAAGGGAGGAAGGTTTATCTGTTTAGCAAGAGTAATAGAAGACAGATATCAGACTACCTGACAGATCAAAACGAAAATTTCTGTTCCGACACTGACAGTGTTGAGTGTTTATGGAAAAAGTTCAAGGCAATCGTAAAATGCTTTTTAAACAGGTACGTGCCGAGTATAACTGTGAGGGACGGGAAAAACCCACCGTGGTACAACAACAAAGTTAGGAAACTACTGCGAAAGCAAAGAGAGCTTCACTCTAAGTTTAAACGCAGCCAAAACCTCTCAGACAAACAGAAGCTAAATGATGTCAAAGTTAGCGTAAGGAGGACTATGCGTAAAGCGTTCAGTGAATTCGAAAGTAAAATTCTATGTACCGACTTGACAGAAAATCCTAGGAAGTTCTGGTCTTATGTTAAATCAGTAAGTGGCTCGAAACAGCATATCCAGACACTCCGGGATGATGATGGCATTGAAACAGAGGGTGACATGCGTAAAGCTGAAATACTAAACACCTTTTTCCAAAGCTGTTTCACAGAGGAAGACCGCACTGCAGTTCCTTCTCTAAATCCTCGCACAAACGAAAAAATGGCTGACATCGAAATAAGTGTCCAAGGAATAGAAAAGCAACTGGAATCACTCAACAGAGGAAAGTCCACTGGACCTGACGGGATACCAATTCGATTCTACACAGAGTACGCGAAAGAACTTGCCCCCCTTCTAACAGCCGTGTACCGCAAGTCTCTAGAGGAACGGAAGGTTCCAAATGATTGGAAAAGAGCACAGGTAGTCCCAGTCTTCAAGAAGGGTCGTCGAGCAGATGCGCAAAACTATAGACCTATATCTCTGACGTCGATATGTTGTAGAATTGTAGAACATGTTTTTTGCTCAAGTATCATGTCGTTTTTGGAAACCCAGAATCTACTATGTAGGAATCAACATGGATTCCGGAAACAGCGATCGTGTGAGACCCAACTCGCTTTATTTGTTCATGAGACCCAGAAAATATTAGATACAGGCTCCCAGGTAGATGCTATTTTTCTTGACTTCCGGAAGGCGTTCGATACAGTTCCGCACTGTCGCCTGATAAACAAAGTAAGAGCCTACGGAATATCAGACCAGCTGTGTGGCTGGATTGAAGAGTTTTTAGCAAACAGAACACAGCATGTTGTTATCAATGGAGAAACGTCTACAGACGTTAAAGTAACCTCTGGCGTGCCACAGGGGAGTGTTATGGGACCATTGCTTTTCACAATATATATAAATGACCTAGTAGATAGTGTCGGAAGTCCCATGCGACTTTTCGTGGATGATGCTGTAGTATACAGAGAAGTTGCAGCATTAGAAAATTGTAGCGAAATGCAGGAAGATCTGCAGCGGATAGGCACTTGGTGCAGGGAGTGGCAACTGACCCTTAACATAGACAAATGTAATGTATTGCGAATACATAGAAAGAAGGATCCTTTAGTGTATGATTATATGATAGCGGAACAAACACTGGTAGCAGTTACTTCTGTAAAATATCTGGGAGTATGCGTGCGGAAGAATTTGAAGTGGAATGATCATATAAAATTAATTGTTGGTAAGGTGGGTACCAGGTTGATATTCATTGGGAGAGTCCTTATAAAATGTAGTCCATCAACAAAGGAGGTGGCTTACAAAACACTCGTTCGACCTATACTTGAGTATTGCTCATCAGTGTGGGATCCGTACCAGATCGGGTTGACAGAGGAGATAGAGAAGATCCAAAGAAGACGGCGTGTTTCGTCACAGGGTTATTTGGTAACCGTGATAGCATTACAGAGATGTTTAACAAACTCAAGTGGCAGACTCTGCAAGAGAGGCGCTCTGCTTCGCGGTGTAGCTTGCTCGCCAGGTTTCGAGAGGGTGCGTTTCTGGATGAGGTATCGAATATATTGCTTCCCCCTACTTATAGCTCCCGAGGAGATCACGAATGTAAAATTAGAGAGATTAGAGCGCGCACGGAGGCTTTCAGACAGTCGTTCTTCCCGCGAACCATACGCGACTGGAACAGGAAAGGGAGTTAATGACAGTGGCACGTAAAGTGCCCTCCGCCACACACCGTTGGGTGGCTTGCGGAGTATAAATGTAGATGTAGTAGATGTAGACTCTATCAGGAATCGTTTCTGTTTCTTCACTTTCCATCAAGACAGACGTGTCATCAGCAAACAGAACGGATGGTGAATTTATGTTTAATGGTAAGTCGTTCACATACAATAGAAAGAGAATTGGACCGAGGATTGAACCTTGCGGGACACGCTGTGTTGTTGTTTTCCAGTCTGAATGGTAGTTTACACCATTTGAAGAGATGATTGTTCTTTGTTTTCCATTCGATAAGTAAGATGTAAGCCATTGAAGTACTGCACCCTTAATCCCATATTTTTCTAGTTTGTGGATTAGCAAGGAATGATTTACAGAATCGAAAGCCTTTGTCAGGTCACAGAAAATTCCGGCTACTTTACTGTTTTTGTCTGGAGCTATGCTAATTTTTTCTGTGAAATTATTTATGGCATCTGTTGTATTTTTCCCTTGCTGGAAGCCAAACTGATTGCACAAAATAATCCCCTGTGATACAATAAAGTTTTGGATTTAGATAGCAGCTACTTTCTCGAAAATTTTTGACAGCAGTGGAAGGAGGGAGATAGGATGATAATTCCCCCATATCTTCTCTTGATGCTTTATTGAAAAGTCGTTTTATTTCTGCGTATTTTAATGATTCTGGAAAACAACCTTCTTCAAATGATTTGTTAATTAATTCAGCTAGTGGAGGACTTACTATTTTGTACATTAATTTAATTACTTTCGCAGCTATCCCATCCTAACCCACTGAATTTTTATTTCTTAGTGATAATATAATGTCTTCTATTTCTTTCATTGTAATATTTCTAAATTCCATGGGAGATATATTTTTTCGATCAAGCCCATATGGACATACATTTTTATTGTAATTTGTAACATTGACATTTGATTTTGTCACATTGATAAAGAATTCATTAAAGTGTTTTGATATTTGAGCAGGATTTACAGTAGTGGTGTTTTCATGCTTTATTTTACAAATTTCATGGCTGATGACTTTAACGCCCAATTCTGATATAACAACAGACCACACTGCTTTTGATTTATTCTTATGATTTGAGATTAGTTCGCTGTTAAACATTTGTTTTGCTGCCTTTACAACATTTTTGAAAACATTTTTATAATGCTTCACATATTGAATAAAAGCTAGATCTTTGTTATATTTCAGCTCTTCGTGCAGCTGCTGTTTCCTAGCACTAGAAATTTTTATTCCTTCTGTTATCCAAATTAGTTTACTTGTCACTTTGGTGTTGGCATACTTAGGTGTAAAGGTTTCATTGAATACAAGAAGGAAGCTGTTTAGGAATTTTTGAAAGTTTTCATTAATTGACTTGTTATTGTTACATTGCCAGTCTGTCTATTTTAATCTGTCCTGGAATACATTTAAATTTTCTGAGCTGAAATTTCTTTTAAAGTACTTCAGCTTATTTTTAGGTGAGGTTTCTGTGTTTGTTTTTGCCAGTTCAATAAACAGTGCTTTATGTCAGACATTCCTATATCCAAGCAAAATTTATGAACGTCTTCAAACACATAATTTTCAGAATGTTATCAATGCTGGTTGCTGACCGGGCATTTTCTCTGGTGTATTCTAAGAAGTTTAGTTTGAAGCCAGATTTTTTTAATTAGATCAGTGAATTTGTCAGCTTCAATGCATTCACTTAAGACTTTTTCTTTTTTTCTTTAATTAGGCTTTCGAGCATATTTTCTAATATAATGTGACATCTCATGTGCCTGGGATGTTTTCAAACCTACTATTGCCCATTGTTCTGACAGTCAAGTAAAGCATAGACAGAATGTACCATCACACATGATTGTGGCCATATTGTGATTATTCAGCACAAGGGAAACTCTTTCTCTGAGATTATACAGGTGTTGGACGTGTAAGGTGTCGTTAGGTCAAGGGCATATAGTGAGTAAGGCATATCACAATTTATAAAAAAAACTTCTGCCTCTATGATCAACCACCATGTGCAACAAAATATTGGTGACCTTTGAATATTGTGATTTGTAATTGTGTATAGTGAGCCACAGTGTAGAAAATATCTCTCAAATTCAGCGATAGACACCAACAACATCATAGAGCAGCAATACCATCGAGCATTGCCTTCTCACTCTAATGTGCGAAAATTTGTGTCCCACACCAATCTCTGTGCTCACTGCATGTCATATAGCACAGACATTAATAGGGGCACATGAGAACTGCCATTTGATTCTTGAATCTTGGAAAGAGATCACCTAAACTACTGAACTGTGTGCCATAACAGTGGCAGGAACCTGTTCAGGCAGATGATGGGGATATTGTTGCAATTGGAATTTTTACATGGCATATAATTATGCTCTTGTTATAACCCCCATCATGTGACACCAGCTAACAGCATACATACCTACTATTCAGGCAATGGAAAATGTAGAATGGAATCTGACCACAGTATGAAAAGGATAGTTGCTCTCACCATATGGCGGAGATGCTGACTTACAGATAGAGTAGAGCATGCAGTGCAGTTTGTAAGGCAACAAGTGGTACACAGAAAAGAAGAAAAAGAAGGATGGACAATGAGTATAGTAACATCTTAGAAAACAGTAACAAAGGAAAACAGCACTGGGTTATGGGATGGAAGAAAAGCTTTTAGGCAAAATCAAGCAATTAAAAATCCAGGATGGAATGTGATAATATTATGAAAAGGATTGTTCCTACTCACTGTGACCCGGCATCTCCACTATATGGTGAGTTGCAACTATCCTTTCCATAATATTGTCACATTTCATCCTGGGCTTTCCATTGTATGGTTTTGCCTAACAGCTTTTCTTCCATCCCATAATCCAGTGCTGTTTTCCTTTGTTACAATTTTCTAACACATTACAATAGTCATTGTCCGTCCTTCTTACTTTTCTCTCCTGTATTTCACTTGTTGCCTTACAAACTGTACTGCACACTCTATCTGCACCTCAGCATCTCCACTATATGGTGAGTAGCTACTGTCCTTTTCATAATATCTACTATTCAGATAGATAAATAAATAAATACATAGGTAAATATACTTTTCATTCTATAACTCTATAGTGAGGAGGTCCTCAAAGATGTAGAACATGTCTTAAAAACATAAATAAATATGTACAGAAAAACAGATATACTAGTGATCATACCACAGATCCTGAGTGAAATGTTTCTCAAGGATAATATGTACCCTTTTGCTCACCTACAGCACCCCCATGGCAACATGTATTTTTATCAAGTCAATGTATAAGCTCATCAGTCCAAAATTGTGTCAGAATAATTTGAGAAACACTCCATGGCCATGAATGTGTTTGTGAGAGTCCCCATGTCATTTGAAATCAGTCTTATTGATAACATCTGGAATGCTGTTGAGCGAGATATGCTCACCTTGGACCCAGCTCCAACCATTCTCAGTGAGATGTGAGTGGCAATTGAACAGTTATGGATTGGGATGATTCTCCAACATCATCTTGTGTATTTTGGTGTTAGTGTCGTGATACAGAATTATAGTAATCAGGGTGCAAGTGAGTACTGAACAGTACTCGATATGTGCTTCTAATTCAATTGATCATTAGTTTGTAAGTATATGCTGTTATTCTGTCATATTGTTTTGCCCCTTCACTTTTTCAGTGATCTTTTGTTGAGTTGTCTGGTTACAAATTGCATCATTTCCATTTAATTACTGTTACTATATTTGGGACTTGGCTCATAAATGAAAAAAGTGTTTATTTGGTCAACATATCTCTCAAACTGTATAACAAGCATTATCTATTTAAAAAAAATCTTTTATTAGCAAACAATGTCTAATCAACTTTAATTTGTATTTCATTGTCTTTCAATGTTCTGCAGGCAAATAATCAAAACTTCAGTGTATTTACTTAATACTAATACATTAGGCTATCTAAGAAGTTCGTTACCTTTCTCTACATTACATGTCTTTCAACCACTAGGTCTATAAAAGTTCAGCCTTATTTTTGCCCTGTTTACTCTGTCATTCTTGTACAAAAAGTAGCAAGACATTTCTAACAAATAAACATTTGTGTGCAGGTGGATGACAGTAGAACATTATGTGACCAGAGTCAATGGTATAGTAAAAATGCTGGATCAGCTTGATCTCATTGGTCGGACATGTGAGCTGGCAAGATTGTTTGGGATACAGTTTTATGAAGTTCTTTCTCGAGGCTCGCAGGTAAAGCTTTGAATTAAAATATTTTGAACCAATGCTCCTTAACAACCACATGTGAAATTATATCATAATCACCTGAAAAAATTTAGTTCTATTTAGTTTAAGAATTGTAAAATGTCCCAAGTCTTCAAATCAGTATTTAATGCTTTTTATGTGTCATTTTAGTAAACTTAACCATTAGTAGTAATTATTGCAGTAAGTTGTGTTGATACCGAAAGTAAATGACTAAACAGGAGTCAGAATGGTTATAGAGAATGATATAATATATAATTGTACAACATCTATGCACAGAGTAGAAATGTGTTTCTAAAGAGATATCCAATTTTTAAGTGGATAAAATTGCCTCTGTAAGTTCATAACCACTGAAAAGGAAAGGAAATTCCAATAAAAATGAAAATTTTTTAATATAAGATGGAGATACTTGATGTAGAAATTTATAATGTGAGTAAATGTTAACACCACTCATGGATTAGGCCTTAGGCCTTTTTGAACTGGCCGACTGCTGCTTACAAGGCAGTACAAGGAGTGATCTATGATTCTGAACATGTGATCAGCATGTCGCCAATCCCTCCAGCTGTTATTGCAAGTAGATGAATCCTGATAATGCCTCTAGTTCTGTATTCAAGCAGCCTTCAAGGACTGAGTCACCCCCTAAAAGACCTTTCTACCTCAGAAAACATCCAGGGAAGTACTGGGAATCAAACCTGAGTCCTTCAGTGAGTCAAAAACATACTTAATGGGACAGTGAGGATGGTTGTGTTGAGACGTCTAAATGATACCAGTTTAGAATGATATCCATGTTTTGTATTGAATTTGTGCTGTGAGCATATTCTGTAGTTTGTAAAGACCCTTTGTGTATGCTAATTTCTTCTTTCTTACTTTGCTGATTCATGAACGAAACCAATGACTAACCAAATAGAAGTTGACCATGGATTGGATTGGAAATGCTCCTACAGATCACACTTCTTACACTGATGTACATTTTGAGAACTATTTAGGCTCAAATGGACAATCAGGTTTGGTCACTGTGTGTCTGATTTGTATTCTAGGTTATTGTATAGAAGCACACATTGGGTAAAAAAGAGAAAATGGAGGTGCCTTTGATTCTAGAGGTATTTTTTGCCAGAAAATTGAACAAGTAGTTGGAATATTTATAAAAGTGTGTGTAAGGAAAACACCATGAATGGTGACAGAAGACAGAATAAGCCTCAGCTTCAGATGGTTTGACTGGTCATAGCTTACATTTCAATAGAAAGGGAAGAGCTAATTGTCTGAGTTGATAGCAAAAGTTTTGTGAAGGACTCTGTCCCTTTTAGGAAGTACATTTTTTTAGAGTAAACTCAGAATTCCAGTTATCAGAGGTGAAAGAAATGAGAATAACAGAAAAATCTAAAACCAGGTAATTCCATAGACAGGAATAAATGCTCTCACATATCACACTTTATTTAATACGCCAAATTATTAAAAGTTTAAAAAAATAGGATATTATGTGCTTAGATGAATACTACCCGACAAATCACACAGGTATTGCTTCCTGAAAACATATATAAGAGCTTCTGAGGACATTATTTCCAACCTCTTTTCTCCTACTCTATCCTTCCTCATGTTATTCCAAATGTAGAATTGATGTCCTGTCAGATCCTTTTGAAGTAGAGAATGGTTGCCCTCAAGTTAATGAAGATAGTGTTTTATGTATAACTATTTTAGTAACCATAAATAGTATAACAATTAGCTTCATTAAATGCACCTTATTGGTCGATGTTTATTTTTTGTAATTTTAAGTTCTTTTTTACAACCTCCAAACTATCATAGGACAGATGACATTAGAGGGGCCAAAAAAACTGGTTATAATGCTGGCTTAAAATTTTCAACTGAAAAAATTGTATGTCCTCATTCTAATTGTAAATATCATTCTTTAATCTTCTAGATCATTTCATTTTTAAAAAAATGCATACTTACCAAATGCCCACTCTTGGATGCCTGAAATTCATGGACGCATAATAAGGAGAGTTGGAGCCAACGTCTGCCGTGCCATTTTCCCCAAACATTAGCTTCTAGGGGAAGTGTTTTGATAAAAAGATGCCAGCTTGTGTCATTTATGAGTGTACTAATTGTTCCGATTATAGTCTAAACTGTGAACAATCACATTTTTTCATAATTGGACTTGTTTTAGCAATATTTTCCTTTATGTCATGAATTTCAGTTGCATTGATTTCTTTTACTGTAATGATTTTATTTGTGTCATTCAACTTTTGATCTCCTATCATTCCAATTCTAAAATCTCTCTGGATGAATGCTATGAGAAGGGAAGATTGGAAACTGACCAAACATAGCAAAATGTGTCCTCACTATCTTTCAAAAGAGGACATATACCAAGCATCATTTTCATCAGTCAGTATTAAGGAAAATGCTGCCTTATGAAAGCAGCCTTGTCAATGATATACTTCTCTTCTTGTTTGTTCAAAACTTACAACAAAAACAAAGTTACATTAACAAGGCTAAATGCATTGTATTACTGGATCAAATATGCGTTTAAAACCAGAAAAAAAATCTGAAAATGTTCTCCTGGCACTGCGTTGCTCACGAAAGTGATGTAAGATTTAATATTTAAAGGCAGTGTTTTGGGGTATTTAATATGGCGACAGCAACTGCAGAGCAATGTAGAGTGTAAGTTTGTAGTGTCACCTCCCCTTATTTTATGTCCATGCTGAAAACAGTCACTCATAGTACTCAGTAATTTTAATTGTGTTAGTCACAAGATATGGGAAACAGATGAAATTTGTCTAATTTGTCTGCTCCACTATTATGGAGTCTTTGTATTGCCCCCAGCTTCAACATTGTTACATAATGAACGAACCTGTTTGATCATATTAGCTGATTATTCATGATGCGGTCCAGCATAAGGGAATGGCCACAAGAACACTTTGACCTTGAGGCTAGGGAACTGCTACTTTCCATCAGACAACTCCCCCTCTTGGTGTGATAAGCATTTAAAATGTATCTTCAATCCCAAGCACATGCAATACCATACTATTACTCACCCACCTGTAATAACCATTTGTGAGTCTGTTAGTATTAATGTAAAGCACTACCTTCTAGAAGTTGCTGTTACTAATCATTTACAAATTGGTTATATTGATGTATTATGCCAAAGTTGCATCACCTTGACCTCTTGGAGGCCCAGACTTATTTTTGACCTGATATTTTCTAAAATGAAGGTTCTCATAGTGTAGCTTTTAAATCATTTGTTGATAATACACTATCTAACCAGAAGCATCTGGAAAATAATGTGGCTTGTGTCCATACTTCTCATTTTTGATGGCTTGGACTCTGCTAGGAACACTTCCAGTAAGATGTATGAATCCTTGTGGGAGAATGTCAGCCCATTCTTCCACAAGAGCCAAAACAAAAAATGGTAGTGATGTTGGACACTGTGATCTGGGGCAAAGTCAGTGCTCTAACTCATCCCAAAGGTGTTGTCTTCAGTTCAGCTCCAGACTCTTGTGCCAGCCCATTTCAGGAATATTAGTGTCTACAAACCATTGCCTCACAGACATTTCGTGAACTCGAGTGGAAATCTCATGAGGGAAGACAACATTCTTTATGTGGAACATTGTTGAGAAAATTTAGAGGATCAGTATTTAAGCTGCCTGCAGAACAATTCTTCTGCTGCCAATGAGACCACAAAGATAAAATAAGAGAAATTAAGGTTCATACAGAGGCATAGAGACAGTGGTTCTTCCATCACTCTATTTGGAACAGGGAAGGAAATGAATGACCAATAGTAGCACAAGGTACCCTCCGCCATGCACCATGCGGTGGCTTGCAGAGCATGTATGTAACTGTGGATGTAGATGTAGGTGTCGATACTGTTGTCACAGGATGCATTGTGAAGCTGGTACAAACTCTTATTGTCTCCGAGCTTTTGTTCTGCTATATGCAGTACATACTGCTGTAAAATATGTTCATATCCTTCTACTTTTAGATTTTCTTAAGTGCAATGAATGGACTACAGCATAAATATGGAAACACCACCACTTCTGTATCATGATGGCAAGTAACATTCTCCAGGCATTCATCAAACCCAAACTCATCCATCGGGTTTTCTCAGGGTATAGTGTCATTCAGCACTCCAAATAAGTCAATACCTGTCATTGGCTGTCCATTGGTATCATTCTTACCACCTCAAGTGTCACCTAGCATAGACCACAGAAAAGTATGAGGAGTACCTTGGCCATTCTACCTCATTCTCTTCAACTCCCTTTGCACATTGATTGTGTTAGCTGTACTGCTGATATCACTTTGGAATTCACCTATCATTTGAAGTCACTGAGCTCTCTTGACCAACCCATTGTGCTGTTAGAGCTTCACTATTGACAATTCCTCACCTCTTTTCATGTTGGTGGGTCCACCTCTCACGACATCTAGTGCTCAATTTTTCATTGTGTAGGGGTTGTCTGAACCCTTGTGATCAGATTGTGTATATTTGACAAGCATTGCAGTTTTATTAAAGTGAATACTTATGAGATTATGCCAGAGGCCTCTCATGGCTGCTCATTCAAGATTTTATATTAGTTCCACTTGCCATACTTATGCAGGAAAATGCCCAGTTACTTGTGGTCTGAAATGCCTTCTTTGAGGAATGAGAGATAACACTGCCTCCTCGACCTCCATATTTGCCTAAAGGCTCATCCATCAAACATTTCTGGGGTATGGTTGACCTGCAGCTAGTTTTTCAAAGACCTCCAGCAATAACTGTTAATGCCTCATAGTTGCGGCATTAGAAAATTGCCGCGAAATGCAGGAAGATCTGCAGCGGATAGGCACTTGGTGCAGGGAGTGGCAACTGCCCCTTAACATGGACAAATGTAATGTATTACGAATACATAGAAAGAAGGATCCTTTAGTGTATGATTATATGATAGCAGAACAAACACTGGTAGCAGTTACTTCTGTAAAATATCTAGGAGTATGCATACAGAACGATTTGAAGTGGAATGATCATATAAAATTAATTGTTGGTAAGGCGGGTGCCAGGTTGAGATTCATTGGGAGAGTCTTTAGAAAATGTAGTCCATCAACAAAGAAGGTGGGCTACAAAACACTCGTTCGACCTATACTTGAGTATTGCTCATCAGTGTGGGATCCGAACCAGGTCGGGTTGACAGAGGAGATAGAGAAGATCCAAAGAAGAGTGGCGGGTTTCGTCACAGGGTTATTTGGTAAGCGTGATAACGTTACGGAGATGTTTAGCAAAGTAAAGTGGCAGACTTTGAAGGGGGGCGCTCTGCATCGTGGTGTAGCTTGCTGTCCAGGTTTTGAGAGGGTGCGTTTCTGGATGAGGTATAGAATATATTGCTTCCCCCTACTTATACCTACCGAGGAGATCACGAATGTAAAATTAGAGATATTCGAGTGTGCACAGAGGCTTTCCAGCAGCCGTTCTTCCTGCGAACAATACTCGACTGCAATAGGAAAGGGAGGTAATGACAGTGGCACGTAAAGTACCCTCCGCCACACACCGTTGGGTGGCTTGCAGAGTAGAAATGTAGATCAAGATGTAGACTTAGTTGCAAATCCATGGAATGTACTCAGACCTTCTTCAGTTGCATGCTGTTATGTTTAGAACTGAATTCTCAAAAGTTAAACATCATAAACAATCTATAGTCTTAACCATTTGTACTGTCAAGTATCTTATCTGTGGCACGAACTTCATTTCATTTACATAAATGTTTTGTAGGTGTTACATTTTTTTCAAATGCTGGAGTTTTCATATGACACGTTGTCTGCTATTCAGTCACAAAATCTGAAGTTTCAGTTTTTTAAAATATTTAAATCCAAGAAGTAGCTACTTTTCAGATTTTGGCACAACAACAAAGTCACAACATGATTTGGGTAACCTCTGTCCAGAACTTAATAATGCACCATAGCCCAGCTACAGTTACATTATTCATTAGTTATGGAATAATTTCCTTAAAGAACTAAGAGATTATCTTATCAGAATACAGAATTTTATCTGGACATAAGTCCCAGTATTCCCTCCAGAGGCCTCTTTGAACAACTTATTATTTTGACGACTTTGTCTCAGTATAGATACACATTGTTGCCCTAAATTCTTACCAATATATTTCTTTTCTCAAACACCAAGAACGTGAAGTATGATTAAAATACCAGGATTAAAAATAGTCTTTCCAGAGGTTTGAAGAATTTGATATTACTCTAGATAAGAATCAAGTACAGTGAGAAATTTAGCAGAGCTTAAGAATGATGAATTGAACTTTTCCTTCAATTTTGTTTGGGCACAATATAATTTACAATAAAATTTTAATATTATGACATGTCATTACTTTAATTGACAATAATGCAATGAAAGCAAGTTTTGGACTTTATACATATTTGTTAGTTTGTGGGCAGCATTGTGGTGAAGCTGCTCTGTTAGCACATGGACAAATAATTGTGTTCAGAAGCTGGTGTTATAACTTTCTAATGTTAGAAACTGGTTGCTGTAGTACCCTGTCACAGTGGAGTGGACCGAGCGAGGTGGCGCAGTGGTTAGACACTGGACTCTCATTCGGGAGGACGACGGTTCAATCCCGCGTCCGGCCATCCTGATTTAGGTTTTCCGTGATTTCCCTAAATCACTCCAGGCAAATGCCGGGATGGTTCCTCTGAAAGGGCACGGCCGACTTCCTTCCCCATCCTTCCCTAATCTGATGAGACCGATGACCACGCTGTCTGGTCTCCTTCCCCAAACAACCAACCAACCAACCACAGTGGAGTGGAACAATTTTCAATCTCATGTAACATGAAAAACAAACAGAATTTTGTGCTTCACACACATCGTTTAGAATTATATGCAAAAACTCCGTAGTATGTGGGCCTGAAAATATATGAAAATTAATAGGCAAAACCCGGTTAATATGAAGATAGGTAATCCAAAAATTAGGCTGCAGTAGATTCTGTAGGAGAACTACTAATGTAGAATAATTCATTGAGGATCAAATGATAATTTGGGCAAGTATGTAACAAAACTGTATTATTATTCATTATTGTTACTAGCATCAGTTGTTCGATGTTTGTGGTAAAGTTTTGCTACAGAGTTTTTGGCATGTCTCCTGTGCCTGAAATGTATATGTTATCAGACAAATAATTCACAATGCCTTTGCCTTCCTCCTACCTTTGAGCTGACTGACCCAGCCAGATATAAGAGGATCTAAAGTATAACATGAGCTACAAATGGCATTTCAACATTTGAAATTAACAAATGATTGCCAGAGATGAAATAAACTATAAGTTAAAGCAAAAAACCGTAGGACCATCAGAGGGATGAATCCTGGACTTTCTTTGATGCTAATGTCAGGAGGCTAAGGCAAACGTAAGCTGCTGTTGTACCCACAGTGTTTGGCTGATTGCCAGGGTTGCTGGAATGTGGTGGAAAGAAGTGAATTTCAGTTTTAGTTATTTGTGTTCAGAGAGATTGAATACCACAAAAATACATATTCAATGTGAGAAATAGAAATTGTGGCTAGGACTTACATTCAGAGGACACAACTCCCAATAGTGCTCATAGACACACTTAAAACAGAAAATGATTTAAGTTTCTCTCATCGTCACAACAGATGGGTCCCTCTCACCCAGGAGTCCAGTTGACCTGCCCTTTCTGTCAACTTTCCCCAACCCATCCCCCTATCCTCCCTTGAGGAAGGAACTAATAATTCTGAAAGTCAGGATAATTTTTTGTTATTTTATGTATGCATAACTGCAGTACTAAGAATTTTTCCTACTGAAGGTAAGGACTGGGTGGTAATTCTATCTCTTAATTTTGTATATGGAATCTATATGTCAGAACATCAACATGCATTTCTATTTTGACGTATGGGAGTCACTCCATTTATTCCCAACTTGCACCCAGCTAACTGTAGGTGTAAAGAATTCAAGGTGATATATTGTATCAGATACACGTGTGTTGCCAATCTGTGAAGTATTCATCACACCAAACACTGGTGTAATAGAATAGGTGAGATGGACTGAACTTCCAAAAGAATATGCTCACCAAAAAAAAAAAAATTAGAAAGAGTCAGAAATGTTTAGTGAAGCTGTATGTGCTGCCTACAAAAAATCCCAGAAACAGAAGAATGTAAACAAAATTAGTTTTTAAAAACAAACCTTTGCCATAGAGGAGAAAATTAATGATCTGTTGCAATACACAAAAAATTATCATTGGCTACTTTCTGTAGTAATACAGAAGATCCATATTGATACAGAGTGTAATGCCCTTATCTACCACAACCTACACTTTCAATGAAACCTGACATTGTCAAATTGTAGCACGCAGTATGTTTAAAAATACTTTTTAGTCACAAATGTCTTAATCACAATTGTTGACAGTTAACTAGTTTCAACTCTAATGAGTCATCCTTTGTACTTTGTCACTGCACATCTCAAACCAAAAGGAATAACAAGAAAACAAGAGCCCACTTGCATATCACAGCTACTAGCAGCTACATTGAACCATTGTCAGTTAACTCTTCTTTTTCGTTTTATCATCCTTTACTGGCAAAATTCTGTCTCTTTAACTATTACGCTTCTTTTCTTTATATAATTTTATATGCTCCCCAGGTACAATAGTGAACAATTATGTTCACTTTGTTTTATCAGATATTTGATTCTCATTGACATCTGCATCATACTCTGCAAGCCGCCATTAAGCCACCTAATGGTGAGTGTGTGATAGGGTACTTTCAGTACCACAAACTGATCTCCCCTTTCCTGATCCTCTCACAAATGGCGCATGGGAAGAATGATTGTTGGTAGGCCTTTGTATTAGCTCTAATTTCTCGAATTTGCTTGCTGTGGTAGTTTCATGAGATGTATGTGGGAGGAAGTAATATGTTGTCTGACTCCTCCCAGAAAGTGCTGTCTCGAAATTTCAGTAGTAAATGTCTCTGTGATGCACAATGCCTCACTTTTAGTGTCTGCCACTGGAGTTTGTTGAGCATATCTGTACTGCTCTTACACCAACTAAACGACCTTGTGATGTAACATGCTGCTCTTCATTGGATCATCTCTATCCCTTCTATCAGTCCTACATGTTAAAGGTCCCAGATTGATGAACAACACTCAACAATCAGTCAAACAAACCCTTTGTAAGCCACTTCCTTCATGGATGAGTTACATTTCCTTAAGATTCTTCCTATGAATCTCAGTCTGGGATCTGCTTTTACGAGTATCAAAGTTTGTTTTGGTATTCTAAATTGTGATTGGTTATATTTCACAAAATGGAAAAATAATGATTATGCTGTAGATTTTTAAACATAATCATTTTTTTTTTAATTGTTCTTTTTGCACATGTAAGCCACACATGCTCAAACGCCCTCTGTGAACGTACCTGCTCCATTTTAAAGTACAACACGTGAGCAAGCACAGCAGTTGATTTTAAATAGTCACAATTTGCTCTAGATGACAACCTGATGTCTTGAATGTATCCACCACATTTGAATGTGGTACCACCACAACTATACACTAAAGTAATAGACAATGTGATGTGTTACTTCCATAACATCATACTGGGTCTATTTGTATTGTAAATTTTAATATTTGTAAATATTTATATTTAATAATTGTATTTATATTTAATAATTGTTTTCCTCTTATTTCCTTTCTTAATTTTTGTCCACCAAATGCAATCAAGACATTTTTCTAATAAAAAAGTAATCTACATTCCATTTCTATGTAAAAATTAAATGATTTGATTCAGTTATGTAATTCTTTTTCCAGTTTAGAGTCGAGTCTATGATGTTGCGTTTGGCAAAACCATACAACTTTGTACCAGTCTCCCCGAGTGTTCAACAAAGAGCAAAAATGAGAGCACCTGAATGTTTACCTCTTATTATGGAGCCCATGTCAAGGTGATGACAGACATTTTTTGTGAATGTATAGTTGTATGTTCAGTGTTTAGAATAAGGCGACATCATCATATTTATTTCTGTTGCAGGTTCTACACAGACCCTGTTATAGTGTTGGACTTTCAAAGCTTATACCCATCAATGATGATTGCATACAATTACTGTTTCTCTACATGCTTGGGGAGGATTGAAGAACTTGGACAGTAAGTTACTTCATTCATAAGTTTTAGACAGTTTTCTACCCTGTATAGGTATTATATAGTAGAATTAAATTTTATTTTTTTAATTCTGTACATAACAGCCATTCAGTTACCGAATTTTGTCCATGCTATTTTCCCAATCCATTTCACCAATGCTGCTTTGTTTCATTGATTGTATTTGACTAAATATTAATTGTAGGGAAAAGTGGAAATAAATTTCATGAGGACACAGAGCTCTTGTTGCAGTTGTGTGAAACTTGTTTAATTTTCATTGTTGCTCGGCCCCTTGGGCATGGGTGTGTGTGTTGTTCTTAGCATAAGTTAGTTGAAATAGTGTGTAAGTCTAGGGACCAATGACCTCAGTAGTTTGGTCCCTTAGGAATTCACACACATTTGAATTTTTTTTTTTCATTGTTGCCAATCAAAACAGTGCACATTGCCTTATCTTATAGCTTTATTTCATATAGAGGCTGTATTAATGGCATGTTCTTCTTTCATTCAGAACTGGACCATTCAGATTTGGGTGCACAAAATTAAGAGTTAATCCACATCTCTTAAAAAGTTTAGAGAAGGATATAAACGTGTCTCCCTCTGGTATTGCATTTGTTAAGGAGAATATCCGCAAAGGCATTCTACCTCGTATGCTGGAGGAAATACTGGAAACAAGATTAATGGTAGGTGAATTAGTACAGTGCAGTGACAGACTATGCATGTAATTGTTGCCTTAGATCCTTCATTAACTGGCATAATATTTTATGAATGTATCAGGATACCATGAATACAAATTTGAACTTTTTTTACAGGTTTGTTGTCACTTTTTCAGTACTCTATCAAACAATGATTTGAAATGATAAGTATTACACTTAAAAGAAATGGGACTCATTCAACAGTTATAGCCTTATGCTCCTTAAAAATTTGTGTTATGTGTAATATTTTGTCACAACAATTTTTTTACATAATTTTTCTAATCCAAACTTAGGTGAAAAAGTCTATGAAGGATAATGCAACCAACAGAGTACTGCAAAGAGTGCTACATTCAAGACAACTTGGACTTAAACTGATAGCAAATGTCACTTATGGTTATACTTCAGCCAACTTCTCTGGCAGGATGCCATGCATAGAGGTAATGTTAAATAATTATAATTTTGCAAAAATAAAGACTTAACAGTTTTGTTAAGTTTGTGTTGCATACATCTATTTTCAATTTGTAAAAAAATCTGTGTACCTTACATTTTGGATTAGAAGCTCTGCTTTAGAACTTATATCCACAATGTTGAGCACTCTAAAATTTAGCTATAATCAGAATGCTTCTCATGGAATTGGTTTGCTCCTCTTTTTCTCTGCTCTGTTCATTTACCTTTACAACAAGTTTGAGGACCCTGCAGTTATAAGCAGAACTCAGACCATCAAATGGTTAGGCATTCTTCTTATGTGAAATATAATTTCAGGACAGCAATAATTGTATATTTCTCACATGTTAAAGGGATTATTTGGGATTTTTTCATTCTCATCCATAAAAATTGGCCCCTTGTGGCACAAATGACTTTTTTTTGTTTTTATGGTAATTCTAAATGGAATCATAATGCAAAATATTTTCTAGAGAGTAGTAGTCAGCATTTTGCTACAGGGTATGGAAAATCTTTGTTTTTTATGTTGTTTCTTCATTTATCTCATTTGTGAGAACAATATTAGTAATCTATGAATTATTATAATATTTTAATTTCTAGTATAGGATATATCAGCTTTTGTATCAGCAGTTTGACTTTGCAAAAATAATGAATGTAGTCTTCATTGTTGTCTATTCATCGATGTAGTCACATTTGCTCTCATACCACTTTCCATCCTGTTTTCAACAGGTTGGTGACAGTGTGGTGAGCAAGGGAAGAGAGACCTTAGAAAGAGCTATAAAACTGGTTGAAGCCAGAGAAGAATGGAATGTGAAGGTTGTTTATGGAGATACAGACTCATTGTTCGTGCTGGTACCAGGAAGAACTAGACAGGAGGCTTTTAAAATTGGATCAGAAATAGCAAAAGCTGTTACAATGGACAATCCTAAGCCAGTGAAATTAAAATTGGAGAAAGTATATCAACCATGTATTTTACAGGTATGTGTTTTAATATAACATAAAACATGGTTATTCTCCTTTCCCTTTTGATTCAAGGGAACAGGGAAATGCAACAAAGGGCCAGGTCTAGTGGATAGGGTGAGAGTGAAACCTCAACCCTATTTTTACATGGGTTCTCAACTGTTTTGGTTCATTGTTTTCTTCCCATATTTCCATCTTTAGTTCTTTAAAAGGTAATGCAATTTGATATCTGAACTTGATATGAGTGTGTTTATTCTATGATATCCACAATGGTAAAATCAGCAAACATGTGAAGTTGCATTTACAAAAACAAGCAGAGTGACCTAAGTGACACTTGCCCACAGGTTGGTCAACTAATACAGAACAGTATGTAGTAGCGACAGCAACCAGAACAACACATCAGTACTGCCTCTCTACCCATAGGAAAAATATTTTCATTGGCAGACCCTTTGTAGCTGCAGTTGCTTGGATGTAACCCACAAAATAAAACTTATAGGTATGATCAGGACTAAACTAATGACCTATTTTTAATCAAGAAGCAATAAAATAAATTCTAGTAACACAGATTAAATTTCCAGAAAGACAGCTCTTCTTGAAATGATACAAGCAACTCTTCTGAGGTAGACTTACTCTTCTTTTTCTGAAGGTAACACTGTTTTTGTAATTTTAGTGGCATTTCATCACTGGAATTCATTTTTCCCCTCATAAAACTCAATAATTATTCGGGCCCGACAAAGCAAATCATGTTAAGTAAGGATCCAGAGATCTTGAAGTCCAATGACATAACTACTATTGCTATGTCACTTCATGGCTTTGATATGGTGACTAAAGGACCATACCCAGTCCTGTAACCACTCGAATCTTATCCAATATTAGAAAATCAAGAAATTTTCTCAGTCTAACACAGTAATTGTTATTAGCGTAATGATTTTTTGTGTTTTGCGTGTTATATATTTCAACTTTCAAACTGATCTGTGGAGTTTCTCCATTTACAAGGCCTTTAAAGTGGTTATGTTGTGTTTATTTCATTCAAATAGATATATTAGACTACTGTGTCATCAGAAATGCAAGGAAAATGATTTCTGCCTGTCTCATCTGTCGCAGATTTTGTGGCCAGTGTTTTCTTGGGGGGAGGGTTCTGTTTGCAAATGCTAAAATAGTAAAAATAATAAGTGGAAACTAGATAGAATGCTGTATTGTCCTTCTTGTCAAATGAATGAAAACACACATGAATACAGGCTTGGTTTTCTCAGAAAACCAGTGTAATCTAAAGTAGTAAGCATTACGTGTTGATCTTGTCAATGACTAACTCTACATTTCTTCTGTGTAGATGTTAGGCATGCAGTTGACTGTTGCATTCATTGTAATATGCTTGTATCTTGAACAGAGGCTGGTATAGAACTTTTATCCTTGTCTTGCCATTAATCTTCTTCTACTGACTAAAGAAGATATTTTACTTCATTCTTGTTTTCTTTGTTTGTATATGCAGAAGTAAAGTCTCTTCTGAAAATGACTACTCTAATGAAGTTCATTGAAGTCATTAAGTAAACACTCTTTACTATGGTACTGAAAGATTGGAAAACCATTTGATGGGCACCTCAAGACAACTCCACACGTTTTATTGATCACCAGAACTCTCAACACAGAAACAGGCAGTTCACCACAGAGAATGGTAAACCACACACACACACACACACACACACACACACACACACACACACACACAAAAAAAAAAACTACTCTCTCTCTCTCTCTCTCTCTCTCTCTCTCTCTCTCTCCCCTCTCTCTCTGTTTCAAAACCTTCAAAAAAACTGCAACAGACACTGTAAACCTCCTTGTTATCCGCATCTAACAGCAAACAAGTATGTAGCAGTCCATTCCATGGCCTGTTGTGTCACAACTGTTCCAGAGTTTACAGACTATTTTTAAACAGAGTGGGCAGAATACAGTTTATTTCACCCACCATCATCTATACAATACTGTATTAAAGCAACAAAAACAAAAGTATATGCTCCTCCTCTTTACTTGATTTGTTGTTTCCTCTGATGTTTGTATCAAGTGGTGCATTATCCAATACTTGGGATGAGAAGCCAGAACACCAAACACTGAAGTCTAAAAAATATGAAATATCTTTTTGTGTGGGGAAACTCTGCATTGCAGTATATTTTCAGCATAAGAAACAAAGGACAGCTGCTGGACAGTACTGGTCTCTCTCTCTCTCTCTCTCTCTCTCTCTCTATCTATCTATCTGTGGGTGTGTGTGTGTGTGTGTGTGTGTGTGTGTGTGTGTGTGTGTGTGTGTGTGTGTGTGTGTCGTTCTCCTTTTCATTTTTTTAAAGCATGTGTGAAATGTTAGTCATAACTAACACACCGAGTCTATTGGAAACCCTTGAGAGCGATAAATATCTTGCACACAATTCTCACTTGAGTTTGTAATGTTTCAACTCAGCATAAAGCTTTCCCTGTTCTAAATTTAACATAATCCCCTCACCTTTTTCTGCAGATTTGTCGCACTGTCTGTCCCAATCTGTTCTTGAGTTTTGTATTGTATTTATTGTATTTCAATTTATCAGGTCATTCTGAAATCTTTCATGATCCACAGTTATGTGTTACTCTTCAAGTTTGTTTGTATAAAATTCTCTCTTTTTTTTCTTAACTTCTAATAACGCTTATGCAGTCACATGTATTTTCATAACATTACTAGTCGTGCGGGGTGTTCCTGCTGCAAACTCACTGTTGCATGAAATATTGCAATTCCAAAACCATTCATATCTCATAAGGCTTCCAGATTTTTTTGTCCTGCTAGGTAATACTCTGTCAATATCAATGGCTCAAGAAGAAACTTGATTTCCTCCTCATCAATTGATTTGGCATCACGGTCTCTTGTGAAATTTCGTGCAATGTGGTGTACGTAAATGTTGGTTCTCAATGTAATCATTCTAATGATTACATCATTCATAAATAGTGAGAAACATTCCACAGCAGGTTTTGTAGTTTTTGTGACAGTTTTCACACCAGGGAGGTGAATTACAAGATCTACACATCGAGTTCTAATGTTGTGACTGGGACAGTTTTTCATCGACATTGGTAATCTTATCCTTTCCAACAAAGAAACCTTGTGTACTTTGATTATCTGCTGCACTTACGTGCAGTTGTTTTCATCCTCCATTTTCGTGTGGCTATGATGAGAGAGAACATCACAACTGTCTGTTTCCTCTCCTTCCTCTCCCTCTCCTTCAGCAGATTCATCTAATGCTTCTTGCAGAAGCTTCCAAAATCTTTCTTGTTCTTCTTCATAAGGATCCATTGCTGAATTCACCACACAGTGTGACAACAGACAAGCAACTGCTACAAGGTACAGTTGTAAGCTTTCCCAACGGACAATAACATTAAGAGTAGCACAGAGTGTTGACATCATATCAGGGCTTATTGTTGCATATCTTCTTGGAAATCAGGCTTCCATTGCAGATTCTTTTTTACTCAAGGCTAACACATAACTTTCTAGAAAGGTACCAAAGATCATGAAGGTACACACATATCCATTACATAATAAACCATTGCTAAGAATGACTGGGGTGTTGTGAATGCCCTGTACAACCACTAAAGGGTGAAGCAGCTAATTCCTTATTTACAAGTCTTTGATTTAGTGGTAGTAAAATTTTAACTTATAATCTATTTTTTCTCTCATGTACATCCTACCTTCATCCATCTTCATCCTTTCCCTCTCTCATTCATTCACTTATTTGTGGTTTAGTTTTAATGTTCTCTGCTACCTCACAGTTGCACAACTAAAGATAATTTTTAACTGTGTGAGTTTTTGCGTTACTCCTTTTTGATGTAATATCACCTCTAGTTATTTGCCAGCATACCATCATATTGTCTTATTGTCTGATGATGCTTTTTTAAGATTAAAAACAGTTGACTAGAGTTTGTGTTTTCATTCATACGTGTAAATTGTTCTACAACATAATGACTGAAGAATCATTTAATATGAAACATGTTTAAACTGAGAAACTAAAGTCGTAAATCAGGTTCCTGTGACTGTTTTCATTTTTTCTAGATTTGTATTCATATTTGAGTTGTATCACAATTTCAGGTAACCGCTACCCTTTTTCTTATGAAAACTGGGTGAAAACTGTTACTTCAAGCATTCCATTATATATTGTGTGTGTTTTAGTTGTAACTGTAAAATGCAAGTACAGTATGCAGATATAATTCACCATTTTTTGTGAAATTGGTGATTGTTAAATGTTAGGAATTTTCTTCCAATTTTTGTTATATCTCACCTGTTAGAAGTATTTTATTTTATTGAGCTGAAATGTGCTGAATTTATTACATCTTCATATCATTAGTGGTAGTTGGTCCACACTTGCTTGATATTTACTTTTAACATTGCTAGAAATTTTTATGACTTTTGTCTTCATCCCATATTACTAACAAGAATTTAATATTTTATAGACAAAGAAACGATATGTTGGATATATGTACGAATCTCCTGACCAAGAAGTACCTGTTTACGATGCAAAGGGCATTGAGACAGTGCGTAGGGATGGCTGTCCAATTGTTGCAAAGGTAAGGCAATGTTTTTAGCTGATATTCAAGGCATGATCTTAACATAGTTGTCAACTCGTAGTGTTTTTATTACTCTGTTCAAATCTATTCAGATGTGTAGTTGATCCGCACTTCTGTGGGGGCAAAGCAGATGGCTATTAGTTTGAGATGAGGTGCCATAAAATGCATTATTGGTGACACTATACTCGTGCATAAAATTCTACTGTTGTGTCAAGAAGACACTGCTAATGAAGTAAATGTTGCCCCATTTAGTGCATGTGTATGCTTCTGGTGATATGGCCAATATCTTCAAATGATTGATGTATGGTGTATGTGCTTCATTGAACCTACTGTGTGAATAAAGTAAAAAGAAATTTTATTTTTCAGAGTCATTGTTCATTTAATATTTCACAGAAAGAATGTGTGGTAATACAACATCTCAGTAATACATCATAGCTTGTTAACTGAGTATGCATTAAGAGAAAACACATTTTTAAACAATAATTAATGGTGTGTCCCTTTATAACAGTATATATAGAGAAGATGTAGGATATTGTTTATGAACTCCAGAGTATCATACTTCCATGTTAATATTCTCCAAATCCAGATTAAAATATAACATATCTGACAAAACAGTTCTTTTGCTTCAGCCGTTCATAATATTCTCTGTGCCATAGCAGATAAATCAAATGCGTGTTTGTTTCAAAGATGGCCAGTGTATAGAATACCGTACTATTATACTCAAATAATTCATGAGTTATCACATGAGACACTGTAGCCAATAGTGCAGAACTTGTAGAACCTTCAATCAATATGAAAATCGTATGTGGCTCAGCTGCTACATATGACTATAGAATCTGTCTTCATGTTATTTCTTTTAATATTGTGTTAATAGTTTCTAATGCCAGTCTGTAACAAATGCACATACAAATCACAGAAACATCATCCTGCATTATTAATTTGAGAACATATGTACAATTTCTTTGTCAAATTGTCCACAACCATTCACTGAGAATGCTCCATTTACTGTTATATTCAACCACATTGTTTTTGATATCCTGTATTTTTAGTAACATTGTTACGTGTAGGGTTCTCACCTCAGCATTATCATCCATTATGTATCACTGCAGAGTTACCTAACATTCTCTGAATTGTGTGTTGATTAAAGCATTTCTGCATTTTTAAGTAACCCACTCCATATCTCCTACAGACGCAAAATTTTATCCAGTTAAAATTAATTTGTGATTGACATTTCAGTTAGTTGAGTCGTAGGAACTAGCTGCCAGCCAATCACAGATGTTTGTCAGGCTTCATGTGCTAGCTTTGTTGCTTTATCTGTGAGCATGAGCAGCAGAACGTTGCCAGGTGACGTGGCCTGCTAAGTTTGACACTATGAAAATACTTTTATGCTAATAAGGAGATGGTATATCTGCTACTGAAGTTAGACTTTTGATAAACTTTTTAGTTTCCACCCAAAAATACTGAAAAGAAAAGTGTCAGATTCACAGTATTTATCACACAATCATAAATAAATTACTTGGCAAAAGCTTTGATTCTTTTGCAATTTTTTGTCTCACATTGTAGCTTGCCTTTAGTGATCATAGTTATTATGATGATTTGAAATTAAGAAACACACAGCAGTTAATTCTGAGAGCGTGTAGTGAAAAATGTGGTCCCTTTATCTTCAGAGGACTTTAGAGCTTATGTTACTGTGCCTGAAATGCAGTCGCCATACTGAAATTGTTTCTAAGGGTGAAAAGCAGCCATATCTCCCTCATTTTTATCTAAGAAAACAATGTTCTACTCTTGGTGTGGCCCTAAAATTAATAGCTCTCATTTTGGTATAATACTTTTATCAATATAATAAGCTATTTTGTTTCCACACGCACATACTGGGTTATAGCTGTTAATCAATGTATTAAAATGCTATGAGGATTTGTCTCAGCTGAAGGCATACAGAATTGGAATCTCGTGAATCATTCTGTAGCTGCTGATATCAAAAAGCTGTCAAAAACATGAGAAAATCTTCAGTAATAATTACGGACAACGCCTTGTATCATTTGTCTATCCTTTAGTAGGAAACAGATCTTATCGACTGGCTACAACAAGAAACCACTCCCACACCAGGTGACTGCAGAAAGAGTGAATTACTACATCCTGTGGCACAGTATAAACCACCTTTACCTGTGTAGATGAACTGGCAAAAAAAAAAAAAAAAAACCATAAGGTCATCAGTCTGTCGTCATATTGTCATGTAGAAGAAGGTGTAGTTAGATGAAAGACGAACACTAACTTCACTTAACGACAGCTTATTCAGCACCGGCACATACAAGAGTGCGGATCAAACTGCCTCCGGCCAGAGTACATACAGTATATATACAGCTACAGAACATTCCTGTACAACGATTCTTGACATTTGTGGATACTTCTAGAATGTACTCGAACCGAATATGGAAATTAAAATTGTATAGTCCAGGTGAGTTTTGAACTCACGACCCTCCATGCAACAGTTTAGTATCATAACCACTACACCACAGTGCTACTCAGCTTCTTCTGTGACATTGCTCTCTCCTTAAGAGAACAGCGTGTCTGTGTTATGTCCTCCTAGTCCGGGAATGAGTCATCGGTCCTGCATACTTCGACTCCTGATGACTGATTCTCGCCCTGATGGTGATCTCCTTAGAACTTCTTTTGCTGCTTTGCTCTTCGTCATCTTTCCACTTGTTGCCTGTCGCTGGAGCTTCGAATTTCCCCTTGGTTGCAGGATCCTTATTCCCTTCATTTGAAGGACGTGGACCGTATCTCTGATCTTTCATCGTCTTGTGTCGGGGTTGAAATCTTCAACTTCATAAGTAACATCTGGCAACTGTTGTACAACCTTATAAGGTCCAAAGTAGCGCCTGAGGAGCTCCTCAGAGAGACCAGCCTTCCAAACAGGAGTAAAGATCCAGACGAGGTCACCAGGCTGGTAGGCAACAGGGTGGTGGCTTGCGTCATACCTTCGGCGATTGTTTTCTTGAGCCTGCAGCATGCAGAGTCGAGCTAACTGCCAAACTTCCTCAGCTTTGCTTAACACCTTGCTGATGTAGTCGTTGTCCATGTCATCAGGATGTAACAGAAACACAGTGTACATTGTCGTAGTCGCTTCACGCCCATGCACCAGGAAAAATGGCATAAATCCTATGGTGTCGTGTTTGGCAGTGTTGTAGGCAAACATCACAAAAGGTAGCACCTCATCCCAGTTGCTCTGCTCAACATTGACGAACATTGATAGCATGTCGGCCAAGGTCTTATTAAGGCATTCAGTAAGCCCATTAGTTTTCAGATGGTAGGCAGTCGTCATGTGATGAATAATGTTGCACTGACGGTTTATCTCTGTCACAAGATTCAATTGAAAAACTTTCCGTCGATCCGTGTCTTAATACAATGTCTTCCACGATGCATTTGGCTACCTCGAATGCTTCAGCTGTTTTCACAGCTTTTGTAATGGCATAGCATGCCAGATAATCAGTGCAAACAATAATCCATCTATTGCCAATAGCAAACATTGGAAATTGTCTGAGGAGGTCAATCCCAACACGCTGGAAAGGCGTTTTGGCTGGTGGAATTGTTATGAGTCAGCCAGGTGGTTTCTGAGGAGCTGCCTTTCTCCTCTGGCACTCTTGACAGTACGACACATAGTAACGGACACTCCTATATAAACGTGGTCAGAAAAATCTCTTGCGGATCCTATCATATGTCTTAATAAATCCTAAATGTCTGGCCTCAGGTGTGTCATGGAATTTCTGTAGAACAGCTAAGCGCATGTGTTTAGGAATCACTGGTAGCCATCTCTTTCAAAACAGATCAAAGTTTTTCTTGCAAAGTAATCCATTAACTACCTTAATTTGCCCTTTCACATCCTCTGACCGATTGAAGGCAAGCATAATTTGAGATATCTTGGCATCCTTCTCTTGCTCAGCAGAGAGACCCTGGAGTGCAGCGAGACAGTCACTATCTTCATCAAAGTCTTGATGGTCTTGTACAGGGTTTCTTGAGAGACAGTCGGCATCTTGGTGTTTTCTTCCACTTTTGTACACTATGGTAATGTCATACTCTTGAAGACGTAGTGCCCACCTGGCGACTTATACCCACACAAATGACTCATCTTCCTGTAGGTTTTACATATTTCCCATTAGCCACCTTCAGCAGAGATGTTTTGTTGTCGATGCATACTGTTTTCGGCAACTGGCGATGGTACTTCTCTGAAATGGCTGAATATGATGCTCCAGAGGCCACAAGAGCTTGGGCTGGTCGACCATCCATAAGGATATCGACATAGTTTCCTTTCATTTTTGTAGTGATCGACGGCGGAGGATTTTTCTCTTTGGCGGCCTCACCTCCAAGGATGGTCGCACCCTTTAGTTTCCAGGTTGGGGCGGCTAGATGATCGGCTGGAGCATCTAAATGGCAGTGGAGACCTTGATCGGCATGTTGGGGAGCGGCCTCTCCAGGGGCTAGCTTGTCCATCTTTGTCGTCCCGGAGTTGGTATCAGCTAAGATTGGTCTGCTGTCTTCTGGTGCAGGGGTCATCAAATATCCGCTGCCTTTCTTGACAATAGCGCACCACGTGTCCCGGTCGTCTGCAGTGGATACATACTAGTTGGTTATCCTGCGTCCTCCATACGTCAGTCTTCCTCGGTGCCCAGACAGGTTCCTCATGTGGCATTGTAGGAATGTAACTTTGCCTGGGTCTCAACTTTTTCACCGTTTTAAAGGGAAATGAAGGACAAGAGATTGGGTTCAATGTCTGTTCCACTTTCTCCCTTATAACCTCTTGAAGCATCTCGATGTTTTGCTCACCGTGCAATCCAAGTGCCTCCTGAACTTCCTCGCTTACTATCTGATGAACAACACTTGTGAAATCAGTTCCTTCCTCCATCAGAGACACCGATACGACATTTGGAAGCTGTTGAAACTTCTTGCATGTAATTCTTTTTTGATGCATTGTCTCGGTATACTGACACCATTTTCTGAAGTCGTCTGCTGTTGAAACCTCCTTCAGGAGTAGGGCTTGATACATGTTCTCAGCAACACCCTTCATGAGATGTGCAACCTTATCTTCCTCCTTCATTCTAGGATCCACTATTTTACACAGCTCCAAGACGTCTTGACTTTTAGGATGCTGTAGTTTCTCCTGGACGCTGTGCCCTGCACTTTAATTTATCTTCAGCCTTGTACTTCTGCCGTTGTGTGTCGCCAAAATACTTGCACATTTCCACCTGGAATACTTCCCAGCTTGTGAACTTCTCCTCGTTGTTCTCATACCACTGCTTGGCAGTGCCCTCCAAGTAGAAAAATATGTTAGCCAAATACACGGTGTCATCCCATTTGTTAAATTTGGCTATACGCTCATATACCTTCAGCCACTTGTTTGGATCTTGGCCATCGTCGCCCGAGAACCCGCAAGGATGTCTCATATGGTGGCACACAGTTGCTATCATTGTAACATCCTCTTGTTCTTCTTCTGTCTCCAATAGATTGTGATCTGTTGAATATGGCTCGCACTTGGGTTTCTTGTCCGTAAACGGCGGCTCAGTCATGGCCTGATGGTAGCCACTGTGTCATCGATAATGTGCGCTATAACAAGTTCCGATACCCAGCGCCTCCACCAGAATAATGTCACATAGAAAAAGGTGTAATTAGATGAATGATGAACACTAACTTCACATAACAAAGGTTTATTCAGCACTTGCTCATACAAGAGCGCTGATCTAACTGCCTCCAGACAGAACACATATGGTATATATACAGCGACAGAACATTCCAGTACAATTATTCTTGACATTTGTGGATACTTCTAGAATGTACTCAAACCAAATATAGAAATTAAAATTGTACAGTCCAGGTGACTTTTGAACTCACAACCCTCCGTGCAACAGTTTAGTATCATAACCACTACACCACACTGCTACTCAGCTTCTTCTGTGACAATATCACTGCCGTTTCAATTCTGTGGGCTCAAGTTAAGGGATATGTGGCAACATACAAAGAAACGTACATGAAAAGACTGACGGAGGATGCTGTAAACAAAACTTAGTCATCAGACTGGCATAATGTTGTAAGATACACTAATGAATGAATAATAATGAGAGCCTGATAAAATTAATGTATAGTGGAAAATAATGGAGAACAACTTATTATTTCATTAAATTCTGACAACATTCAAGTGACTACACAGACATTAGTGAAGGTAATTCGTATATAATGGGCATACTTCCATTGGTGGTATAGCGTGTTACCAAAAATTCAATTGAACCTTCCTGGCCGATTAAAATTGTGTGACAGACTAAGACTCGAACTAGGGAACTTTGTCTTTCACGGGCAAGTGCTCTACCATCTGAGCTACCCAAGCACAACTCGCGCCCCATCCTCACAGCTTTAATTCTACCAGTACCTCGTCTCCTACCTTCCAAACTGTGAGGACAGGGCGTTAGTCATGCTTGGGTAACTCAGATGGTAGAGCACTTGCCCACAAAATGCAAAGTTCCCAAGTTCGAGTTTCGGTCTGGCACACAGTTTTAATCTGCCAGGAAGTTTCATATCAGGGTACACTCCACTGCAAAGTGAAAATCTCATTCTAAAAATTCAGTTCTTTTCACTCTTTATAATTTTCTCCTCTTATTTAGATAATTTGTTACATTTGTGTGACTGAATGCTCATGTTATTACTGCTGTTTATCTCTAATGTGTGATTTAAATAATAAATATTGTGATATGAAGACGTGTTTTGACTTACTAGTTGGCACATGGATTGTAGTATAATGGAATGAAACTCCTGGAATTGACTGCAGTCACTTAATGCATCATTGATTATTGGTGAAATCCAAAGTTGGATTTCTGGCATCAGTAGAATGGTGGCTCAGAATTCAATTTTTTATTGATCCCCCCCTGTCTCTCTCATCCCCCCCTGTCTCTCTCATCCCCCCCCCCTCTCTCTCTCTCTCTCTCTCTCTCTCTCTCTCTCTCTCTCTCATTGTAACACTCCCCCTCCTATCGCATCTAATCTATCTCTTTGATATATTTTCTGCGCCTCATTAAATATTTCAGAGCTTTCTACTTGGAATTTCATCCAGCTCGCAGTTCCAAGAATAATTTGAGTGTGACAAATTTCCTGGAGAGTGGTAAATTCAGGAAATTTGTTATGAATGCTTCCGTGGTTTACTATTAATGTTTCTATAGTAGAAGTGTCTTTACTTCACATTTGATCTTATTTTGCTCTCTGCCTATCAACTGGCAGACATTTGAGCTCTCAGTAACTACCAAAACCCTCTCCATATGTGCCTGCTCAGACTTTCCTGAAGGCGTAGCTACTTGCCCACTCACAGGGTGAATGGGTGAGTCCTGACAGCCAGCTTCCTCATTGACTCTTCACCTCGAGTGAGACAAACACCTTACAATCTGCCACTCCTCTGTCGTGACCATGGGTAACCCGTGTTGGGTATACTGTAAGCTGTCTTGGCAGCAGAACCCTTGGTGAAAACAAGTGACACCTGAGTTGTCGCTTGTGATGTGCCAGATTCTCTGCTACTGCCACACCCTGAGACAGTAGCCTGAAGATGGCTGACTATGCCGACACCATCTTCAGCTGTTCACGAATAGTGGTCAGCTCGTCCTGCATCTGCACACAGTGTGCAACCTCCCTAACCATCCTACTACTACTAATTTAAGAACTGAACTATGAAAGTACACAGAAGAAGTTAACTATTCTCCTGGTGTGTCACAAACGGAGGCTACCATCTGACTGAGCTGTCTCCAGCGGTCCCTGATTGTTTGAAACAAATGAAAACACACATTTACAGTATTGTGTTCAAGTTGTTTGCTAGCAACTCATCCTGAAGCTGGCTGTAAGGTTATCATCTGAAATATTGGGAGAAGAAATAATTCTATCAAAGATGCATGCACAAAAGATGGAATAGTCTATCCTCTGGGAAAACTTAAATAAATAAAATTTTTTTCCATCTCTTTCTGTGACCAACAAATAGGTTCACGCTATCTTCAACCACATCATGCCCACACTTTGAGAAGCCCTGTTGTTAGCAAATCCTGTTTTTGTTTCACTGTATTCAATTTTCTTAATGAAACAATGCAGAAGACAGGAAGGAAACTGCTACCCCATGTATGTGCAGGAAATCTTTCATGTTCACAAAATTGTAATGCACTCTTATGTTGGAATTGGGTCATTTTGTTGTATGTTCCAACTGATAGCCACCGTCATTAATGTTAGTACTATTAGAGAAATAATTTAATGTTCATCTTTAAAATATGGACATGTTAAGGTACTGTAATGTAACTGATCAGTACTTTTAACTTATGTGATCTGTGTCATACGGCAGTTACGTAGATTTATCTTTGTCTGTCATATATTGTAACTGCAGACTATATTTCCAGGTACTGAAGCAGTCACTCTGTATTCTGTTTGAGAGTCATGACACAAATATGGTGAAGCGATACGTAGAGCGACAGTTCACTAAGCTCTTGCAAGGCCGTTTTAATCTCCAAGACATGATATTTGCACGTGAGTACAGGGGCATAAGTGGTTATCGGCCAGGTGCATGTGTTCCAGCTTTGGAGCTTGTAAGGTTAGTTTAAATATTTTTTTTCTATTTGAACTTGTATTTTGGGAGCTTCACAGTTGTTGCAATAGTATAGATGCGCTTGTACATGGCAAAAGAACAGTTAACTATTGTGAATCAAATATTAATACCAACTTGCCAAATGATTTGATTTAATAGGCAAATCTACTCTTGATTATTGTGCAATTTTGTTATTCTTGCAACATTTGTACTTGAATCAAGCTATAGTGTCATTATTTAGCTACAATGTATATAACTGTATTGTGTACCAATCCAAATGCTTTATGTTGTTACGAGTGTGGCTGATATTAACGATGTAATATGAGTGTAATACTTGGAAAAGATAATGCAGCTAGTTTAATCAGATTGAGAATATTTATATTGTCTGTTGACATGTCATTTCATTTCTTATCTTTGTTGTAGACAATACTGTTGTTCCAGGATTTTATGAGCAAACTCAAAGCTGTAAAAATTTTATGTATGATTCTAATGATATTTGAAAATAGTGAGCCGGCCGAAGTGGCCGTGCGGTTAAAGGCACTGCAGTCTGGAACCGCAAGACCGCTACGGTCGCAGGTTCGAATCCTGCCTCGGGCATGGATGTTTGTGATGTCCTTAGGTTAGTTAGGTTTAACTAGTTCTAAGTTCTAGGGGACTAATGACCTCAGCAGTTGAGTCCCATAGTGCTCAGAGCCATTTGAACCATTTTGAAAATAGTGATATGGGAGAAAGATGAAATACTGAGTGAGATAACGCACTGATTAAGGTAGTGGACACACATTAAACATGAATGGGGCTCAGATCATCATCTAGTTATCCAAATTAAAATTTTGTGCGATTTCCTGAAATCAGTTAAGGCAAATGCAAGGGTGGTTCCTTTGAGAAGGATACAAAGCCATATTTGTCCCCATATCCTTGTCCAGACTAAGATCATTGTTGGTGGGACATTAAACATTAAATTTCCTTCTTCCTTCCTTGTTTTTAAAGGAGACAAAATGTTTCCAATCAATATCTCATTTTAACGCTCATGACGTAGAATTTTTGTAACTTATCTTCCGTTTTTTGTAAGATGCTCCACATGCATTATCTGTCATTCAGATATTCTCATTCTGAAAATAGGCTGCAGCTTAGTACAGAAAAATGAAACACAGAAGATTAATATTCATTGATATCATAGATGGAGGAAATATTGATTGGCTTGCAATTTTCATATATTACATTGTAAGTGTTATTGAAAAGTATTTTTGGGTGGAGGAAAAATGGGGGGGGGGGGGGGGGGCAGGATGTGAAAGAGAGCAATGATTAATATATCTGTACCATTCCCTCAGGTGAAGTATTTAATGAAAATAACCTCAGTGAGTACAGCTGGTCCTCACTGCATGTCTGTTTCTCTAATCTGTTATTCCCAAGCTGTACATGTTTCAGTAATTGCTAGTAGACTCATCGGGTCAATCCAATACACAAAATTGATAAATAATTTGTCTCCACCTACAGCCTCTCCATCCTTCCCAAAAAGAGTAGTGGTTAACAAAATTAGACCCAGTAAGTTAGAGACCAATGTGGTGTTTGATATAAATGCTTCTGTGATAGATTTATCAACATGACTGCCCCACGTCCGCTCATTCGGGTATCAGATGATTACTGGGGATCTTTCTTGGCGGTAAAAGGTAGCAGAGATGATGGGCTTGCCACCCATCCACTCCTAGTGCCAGGTGAGCACTCAAACAATTGACCAGTTGTGCTGTTTCCTAAATGCTCATTCCAAGGTGATGGGACATAACAGTCTGCCCTTTGTCAGAGAGGTTATGTCAGTGTATTTCCACATTTAGGTCCGTATCATCGTTACAATGATTCCCCATTCTTCTCTACTCTGCTTATATCCTTGTACTTTCCTTACTGTGTCATGTGCCACTACACCTTTAGGTGTAGAGCTCTCGGGAGTAGCACTCAAACAAATGACCAGTTGTGCTGTTTCCTAAATCCTCATTCCAAGGTGATGGGACATAACAGTCTGCCCTTTGTCGGAGAGGTTATGTCAGTGTATTTCCACTGACCTAAAGGTGGCATTCAGTTTCATGGTGGGCAGTGGTCATAATGTTTCAGCTCATCAGTGTATTTCACTTCATTGTCAGAAACATGTGAATGGGATAGAGAATATTCAGGAACAGTCCAAGTGGAGCAAATGTAACAGTATTTTTGAAAGCAGGGAGAGTAATGCGAGAACCAACTGTTTGACGCCGTCTATAAAACGAGGCTTTCAGAAGTGCATGCACAGTAAGTGCCATACTGAACAGTATTGTCATGATAACTCCACCTTGTAATATAGGACTTACATGATTTTCCCTCCTTTCATAATCTGGATCACAGATCCCATCATCTTCATGTGACAGTAGCTTTCAATACGACCAGGAGCTGTAATCATTTTGTGTTTCACAGCTATAACATGTACACATGATGATCTGTGTGCTGCAGAGATCCACATCATTTTCAATCATCAAAAATATTTTATACTTGATTATTTGATGCAGAAGAGCACAGTATGTAATGGGCTAACAGATACATACTGGTTTGGCAAATAAATACTTTTAATTGCAGCTCATATTGTACAAAACAATGTCTTATATCTATACATACAAGTTGTGGAATATCCAACATACAAAATTTTCCATCACCTTCAACTACCTCAATAACAGTTGAAGTATGTAATTTGTCCACTTTCTGTATAGGAACCACAGTGTGCATTGCCTGTTGTGCGCAACAAGCATCTTGGCCAGATTGAGTAGTATATGGTATTTTAGACCAACTGTGCCCACAGACAAAAAGAGGCCTTCTGTGTCATTACAATAAAAATGGTCCACAGTGGGTAGTCAAGTTCGATATTCATTATCTGTTGACAGCTAGTATCTGTTCTGTGCTTAAAGCCTCACAATCACTTCTTATCGGCTGAGGCTGTAGGACTGCCCTTGCCAGACAACCCTCCATAAAAACAACCCGTTTGTGTATATTTAACAATTTATTTCATACTTTTGATTTAGCAGAACTTTAAATGAGGGACACTAATGTGTACCATGGAAGTCAGTGAGGTTTGCATATATGATGGTAGGGTTAAGAAACTAAATAAACTAAAATTGCACCAAGCCTACACTGAGATTCAACTTTATTACGGTTGAAAAGCGTACAGGTTGATTAGCCCTTCATAGCTGAAGATTTTTTGTGATTCATAATGAAGGTACTAGACTTCCTACATTGGGATACAGTATGAGTCCCATACATAGCCCCTGTGTTGGAGATAGTTAGCCTCCTCTTACTATCTGCTAGCAGTTTCTTAAGGTGCAAACATGTGTATAGAATTAAATCAATGCCACAGTCCTCTTTGCTTTTACAGCCCTGTTCATGAAGCAGACATTACACAGCAGTCATCAAGTAACAAATCCATTTTCCATTTGAACAAAGGAACACTTAGAACAGTATAGTTTAACATACTTTCTGTTCTTAAACAGAGGTAGAGTGAGAGCCCTATTTGAAAGAACATTAACCACAGACTAAATTTATGCATAACAGGATATGGCAAGTTGAGCATTCCACCTAGTATTTTTCAGAATGTTTATAATAGCATTTTCACTGAGTACCACAAGTATAGTGTTGTTTACAGTGGTCCTAAAGACAATTTCTCTCTCTGTCATTGTTCACCCAGTGTATTCTTAGAATTCACCTGCCCTGCGGTTTCTTGTTGTTTTATGCCAGGCTGTGGAATTACTGGAATATGTGATTTCTCCAAGTGGCGAGAAATTTCTTGTGCACTTTGGTTCCTACAGTGTGTTACAAGCAATTCAACACATGTACTCACCAGATAAATTAGTCCATAGGATACAGAATGCTATGGAAAATGAGGCAGCATCCTGCTGAGTGTCAAAATGTGGATATCAAGGAAAAATAAAATAGCACCCTGGTGGGAAAACACTGTTGCTTACTTGAATATCCCTATACTTTCTTTTTTGTTGTGGATAACAGAAAGAGTAATGACTGAAAGAAAGAGAATGTGCCAGGAAGTGACAAAAAAAAGAACTTGCTGCCAGTTTTTTCCACCATTGTTGCAGAATTGAAGTAGTCCTCACTCATAACCTTATCAGGTATTGTCTTTCTACATATCTCTGTCTTCTCCAGGAGATATCCCACTTGAGGGACAGCACAGTCATTGCACCACATTTTGACATCCAGTAATTTATATGCCGACAATAGGGAATCCTTTGACCTGATGAGTAATGTACCCGTAGTTTACGTGATGCTGAGATGAGTGTCAAACAAGTATGTAATTGTGAGACCTGAATTTCTCCCAGCATATATAGAGTTCAAATAACTTACAGGAATGTAGCCAGGTAATGTCGTCAACAACTACTGAAATTTTGATAGGTTCACACCCTGTCAGTTTCAAAGCAAAACTGCAGAGATTAAGTGCTGTGCAGGGGAATTTGAAACCTTGATTTGCGGTGCAATTCTGGAAAGATCTCTCTCTCTCTCTCTCTCTCTCTCTCTCTCTCTCTCTCTCTTTCAACACTAGAGCCACCACACAACCAAAGATGACCGATGTCAGAAGGTATCAAAAGTGAAAATTAATAACCAAAAGCGAGGTAGCATTAACTCTGTCCCCTCTGTTTTTTGACAAGGTAGGAAGCAAAATTCCACACAAAATTTAAGCAAAAACCTCCATTTCTATTTATAAGGTTACTATCTAATTTAATTTCAAATGGAATGGGAAATGTGTTTTTCAACCACCATCTAAGCTAACGGTCATTTCATGTTCCGTATAGGATAATCTTCGTTCTCAT
This sequence comes from Schistocerca americana, assembly GCF_021461395.2. Lineage (NCBI taxonomy): Eukaryota > Metazoa > Arthropoda > Insecta > Orthoptera > Acrididae > Schistocerca > Schistocerca americana. The sequence goes on from NC_060130.1 coordinate 485,738,788, forward strand.
CAGATGGGTGTCTGTTGTATTCCTTGCAGTTATGGCTCATCATAAATTGGTCATACTACTAGGACCAAGGGATACCTGTTTACTGAGCTTAAGGTTCACACACAGCTGAGGAAATCTGCTATTGCAGAACATTGTCCTAGTAGTGGTCATCTTATGGAATATTCTGGCATGCACTTCCAGCTGTTGGGATAGTGTTATTAACAAAGCAGTTGAAATTGCATTAGCAAGTAACCTTATAAGTAGAGATGGAGGTTTTTGCTTAAATTCTGAATGTAATCCTGCTCACTTTCATGTCAAAAATGAAGGGACAGAGTTAATGATACCTCACCCGTTGGTTATTACTTTTTGCTATCAATAACTTTAGATGTTGGTCATATTTGGTTGTGTTGTGACATTAGCGTGTGTGTGTGTGTGGGGGGGGGGGGGGGGGGCATTAGTGTGCATGAGCTGCAGTTTTGCCTTGAAAATGACAGGGGGGTGTACGTGTCAAAATATCAGTGATTGTCGACATCAACCAGCTGCATTCCCGTAAGTTATCTGAACAAGTATGTAATTTTAATGTCGCAGAATAGTTCCTTCTTATTTTGAATTGGCAGAGATTTTAATGGGTTTAAGGGTGGCTGGCTCATCTTGTATGTAATATAGAGGTGGAAAAAAATTATATCAAGGACAGAGCAGGGGTCTAACCATAAAATTTTTTTGTAACAATGATAGGTTAGAAATGTACCATTTTGAAGCAAGAACCAGCAGCTAACTAAGAATTAGTGCTCAGAAGTTTCTCCAGTAAATGAAACAGGTTGAGTGTGCCCTACATTGTGGTTTCATCCAGTGAAGCTGCTGTTGTAATTAGGGAGGAAAAGAATGTTTTAAATTTTGATTCTCTTCTTGTGTTCTTCAGTATCTTGGCTTACAATTACTGGTCTACTTCTTAGAATAAAAGTTCATTCAATTTCATGAAAGTGCTGTTTCTGTTGTGCAATTTACTACCTTGATAAGTTAGTAACTTGTGGTTCTCATTGCACAGCCGATAAAATCAAACTTTACCCAGTGAACACCACATGAAAGTGTCATTTATTCTGACAAGTCTAGACTATAAATGTAAAGTTTCCTTGCTTTGTCTGTTCAGTTTAAACAGTCAGCTTGAGGTAATTTATCTAGTATCCTATGCTCTTTAGCATAACAGCTCTTGGCTGGGGCAATTAAGACAAATGCACATACTTTCAAACACTTGGAGTGGATTAGCTACCATTTTATGGCCATAGCTCCACAGCTGTGCATTTATAATATGACTGCTTAAGTTTGCTCCATTCAGTATCACCTACTTGACTCTGACTTAAGTATCATCCAAGTGTAGCTACTATATTAATTTATCACCTGTTGAGATATATGTACTTGAATGATAAGTTTTATGTACATTTAGCATTTTTTTATGTTTGTCCTACTACAAAAATAAATGCGTGCTGTTGAACTCACTGTTTAGTGCCCAAAACTAAATCCACCCAACCATTGCAATGATTTTGTTAGTGTGATTCTGAGTTATCTACTTTCATTGTATTATGATAACAATTCCTATAACATTGTAAAATGGTCCTGTGGTGAATAAATAAATAAGTATTTAGTTGAAACATGCTTTCTCTATGCTAATTAATTGCATCTGTTTGCAGATCCTGGTTAAAGACAGATAAATGTGCTGAACCAAGGGTTGGTGAGAGAGTGCCTTATGTCATTGTCAATGGTCCTCCAGGCTTACCACTGATACGGCTTGTTAGGTCTCCTTATTCAGTGCTTAATGATCCTGGAGAGAAAATCAACGTGGTTTATTACATAACTCGTGTTATTATACCTCCTCTTGACAGATGTTTTTCTCTTCTTGAAACTGATATTGAATCATGGTGAGTTTTTTAATATACCAGTTGTTTGACTCTGTTCGGTAGTAAGTACTAGAGTATGTTAATAAGTATCTGCACTCAAATTTATAACTTATTACAGTAGTACAAAATTTAGAGTGACATTATTTTTCCATACCATCACCCTACTTCTCAATGCTTTGTGTTTATTGATGCACAGGCTTTTTGGGTTGAGCAGCAAGAGATGTGTGCACTGTTTCTTTTGCCTTTTGATTGAAGACATATCAGTGTCCTCTCAACACATCTTTGAATCAAAAAAAAAAAAGTAATCAGATGGAGCGAGACTAAGACTGAGGCCAGATGCTCCAACACCACAGAATGTTGCAGATTTTAAAGAGTTTACATAGTGAAGGCAGCTGAAAGAGATGTGCCCAAAAACACGTTCCACCTGAAAGTCAACCTCAGCATTTGGTTTGAATTGCAGGCTTCAACTTTTTGCTGAGCACATCACTATAATGTGAAGAATCTATGTTGCATCTCCAGTGATGATTCATTTCAGAAAGTATTCATGTTAGGGTGGCAGTCTAGACACTGTTAAATCTCAACCATATGCCCTCATGCATTTTACTGAGTTCTTTTGGGATATAATCTTATCATCCAGTGTGGCTGTAGCCTTACAGCCATTAATGAAGGTCTATCCTGGAGATCTCTGGGATGTTGTCTTTCAACAGTGTAATGTGAGACCTCATATTGCCCATGCTGTTCTGATGATGCTTGATTCATAGGGTGATTGGCTGTTGACTAGCCTCCACATTCTCCGGGTTTCTAACGTATTGAAAACATCTGGTTAGGGGCTGCTGAAAGACTGGTGTGCCACCCCAGCCACTATGATTGATGGTCTCTGGTATAAAGTTGAAGCAGCATGGAATGACATACCCTTATCTGTCATCTGAGCTCAGTTTGCATCTGTGCCCAGCTGGCTTAAATCTGTTGCTGCTGCCAGAGGTGGCAGTTCTGTGTACAGAATTTTGTACTGTGTATACCCTCTAATCACCACAGTATACTATACTGTGCACACTCAGTAGGCAATTTTCCGACGTAAAGTCAAGCACTGACACGCCAGTCGGGAATGATAGAGCACAGATGGCTGTGACAAGACAGCAGCCAATTACACACTGACCAACCCCTCTCTAGGACGACAACACAACTGCAGTGGCCTATATGTGAAGAGAACATAAGCACCGCATCTGACTGGTCACAGCCCACTCCTACAGCAGCATCAAGATTAGGCACTTCAAGACCAGCAACATAGGAATTATATATACTGAAGAATGTTGTTTATTTTGCATGTCGGCCTTTGCTTGCGACACATCTGTATTTCTCAGAGTTAAGTATCATCATTTATCTTATTGTAATAAAAACTTATTAATGCAATTTGTTTGAATGTTGTCTAGACTCCGCATATTCAACGACTAGGCAAGATTCAACCAGCAAACTTTCAATTTTTGCTATCCTACCTGCTCTTTCAATTTTAATGGCCAGCTGAGTAGTTTGTGTTGCAAAGTTGTGTCCTTTGTGGAAAACCAGAATACTCTTAGTTTAAGATACTGTGATATCAGTGTCTGAATTTTAGATATTTTAATGACTTTTTCTCAAAGAATTTTTGGTGCAACTATATGTCACATTTTCATTAATTTCTTTCGTAGTGAGGTAATTTAGAACTATGAAATATTTCTCACCTTTTAGTATTTTGAAATCTTGATGTTATGAATGTCATAAATATTTTGAGTAACTTGTTAATAATCATACTTTCCTCTTAATACTGTCTGTCAAATTAGTTTACATTATAGCAGTATTATGAAAAGGACAGTTACTACTCACCATGTAACAGAGATGCAGAGTCACAGATAGGCACAACAAAAAGACTGTTGGAAAGTGAGCTTTCAGCCAACAATGCCTTTGTCGAAAATAGACAACATAAACACACACACTCAACCAAACACAACTCACAAACACATAACCACAGCCCGTGGCAGCTGAAGCCAGTCAGAAACTGTGGTTGTGTGTGTGTGTGTGTGTGTGTGTGTGTGTGTGTGTGAGTTGTTTGCTTGAGAGAGACAGAGAGAGAGAGAGAGAGAGAGAGAGAGAGAGAGAGAGAGAGAGAGAGAGAGAGAGAGAGAGAGAGCGTGTGTGTGTGTGTGTGTGTGTGTGTGTGTGTGTGCGCATGTGTGCGTGTGTGCGTGTGTGCGTGTGTGTGTGTTTGTTTCAACAAAGATGTTGTTGGGCAAAAGTTCACTTTCTGACAGTCTTTTTGTTGTGCCTGTCTGCAACTCAGCATCTCCGCTAAATAGTGAATAGCAACTATCCTTTTCATAATATTGTTACCTTCCACCCTGGATTTTTCATTGTTTAGTTTACGTTACAGATATTTCAGAATCTTCTGAAGTGAGTATCCCAAGATAAAATGTTTGACTAGCAGACATGGAATTTTCTATTATTGTTTTATAATGTGGGTAGAATGTGAATTTTAAATACCATTTTATGCTCAGTGAATCAGTTTAGTGGGGATTTTGTGTGTGTGCATGGCGGTAAGGGGGGCGGCAGGGCAGGGGGGGGGGGGGGGGGGGAGATGTGAGGCATTATTATTGTTGCTAGTTTGTTACATAGCTCAGCTATGGGTTCAATCTTGTTTACATGCCTTTTTGCCGTGATATGTTGCAACTATATAATGAGGGGCTGTGTTATCTTGTTCCACCATTTGTGTTATTTACGTCACATCATCATTCACCATGATTGATGCCTCTTTAAAGCATAAGCAGTGTTTAATGCTTACACACATATATGACGATAAAGGGAATGCCTGAATAATACAGGATTTTGTAGCGCATCTTCATGCACATTTTACCATACTTCATGCAAATATGTACGTAGGTGATTCGTTGTTTGTAAGAGTCATTGACAGTGCAGAGCATTCCATCACACAACACCCTAAATGTTCTGTGTGGCTGATAAGTAGGTCTATTGGCCAAATCTTCAGTGCTTAACAGTGTAGCAGTGCAGCAATTGTGTGCTAAAATGTAGGGGGCAGGGGTGGAAGAGCCATTTTTCTGGTACTCAGGACAGTGATGGCTCTTCCATCTGGACATTGTGGACTTGTAGATGGCTTGGGAGAAAGGAATGTCATTGTGGACAGCTGTAAAACAAATGCTGAACATAAATAGTTCTTTATTAATTCATTCAACTTGAACAGTTTAATGTCAGTTCTTAATGTTCCGGCATTATAGCTGCAGGCAAGGTAGACACAGCATACGGTTAACACGTGCTGCTTGGGTGGTGGCATACTGACATGGCATAGCCACGAGCTGAGTTGACTGCGGTGGATGGGGCGCCACACGAGACTGTCTGCGAGGTGGCCGATGGCAGTGACAGACATTTCAGGTGGCAGTGACAGACATTGCAGATGGTTACAGTCCTGCCTAGAGTCAGATTCTGAACCGATGGCTGAAGGGCAATGGTGGGAGGCTGGCGTTCTCTGATGGTATGCTGCTGGTAGGTCATCTGTTCGTGTCCCGGCCATTGGGCGACAGCAAGTATGTCGGCAAGCTGTCTCATTGGGACTGTGGTGGAGTGTTGGCCATCAGGGGCCTGGGCAGTCAGGCAGTAGTCCCTGTTTCACGCCACGTTGGCAGCAGTCGTGGGGGCAACACAGTTATGGTGAAGACTCCGAGGATGCGGCTGATACAGATGGGCGCAACTTCATTGTTGAGCTGATTGACCTTGATGGCTGGTCAGGGAGGGGTTTAAATACAGCTGCTCATGCTGACTGTGGAAACGTCTGGAACAGGGTCAATGACCATTGTCCATCTATTGACACGCAGCAGTGTGTCAAACTGGAGAAACTTCCTAGAGGCTGGTCAGCATCCCAGGTCATTGGTAACGGAAGTGATGGTCTCTGCTGAGTTGCTGCATCAGTTGGGATATTGTTCAAAAATGGTTGATGCCTGGATTGCAGCATTGTGTGCTGTGCACTGGCTTTGTCTATTCTGTTACCACTCCTTCTCCTCAAGAAAAATTTGGCTCCCAAATTTCTGTTGGTAACTGTCAGCAACATAAGTACTGATTCAGTTTTAAGTATTTATGCTTTTGTATTCTCTTCTTCTCCCACAGTGATACACGGTCCTTTACACTATTTATAGTATCTCACAACTATTGGGTCTTTATGTTCTCATTTAAAGTGTGTTCACTTCAACTCTCACCTTTAATCCTGTTAACATCTACATTATTTCACACCTGGGATGGTAGGAATAGGAATCAGAAAGGCATTTTAACTCTCTTACAACACTGCTAGAAAAAAATTAGTACACCCTTTTAGAGGCTTTCATTTCACCCAACATTTATTGTTGCAACAGTGCGTATGAACTATATGAAATGATTACATTTACAGATCAGTAGCACAAACGATTCTGAGGTACCAGGTATTGATCCATGCTGAAACACCCATATTAGCACATGGTGTAGCCTCCACAGGCAGCAGCACAGGCACTGACTCTGGCATCCAGTCGATTGTACAGATGGCGAATACTGTCCTGGGTATGTTATGCCAGGCCTACTCGACCTGTTCACGTAGTTCTGTAAGAGTTGTTGTTTGACAAGGCACTCGAGTCACTTCTCATTACATCATATCCCATAGGTGCTTGATTGGAGGCAACTCTGGAGATGGTGCTGGCCAGGGAAGTTACTGTAGTCTTGCAGAGCATGTTGAGTTTCACAGGCTGTGTGTAGGCGAGCATTATCCTGTTGGAATAACACATCACCTTCCTGGTGCAAGAACAGCAAAACAACAGGTCTAACAACTTTCTGCACATACCAAACACTGGTTTGTGCCCTCTCCAGAAACACAAAAGGTGAACGAGAGTTGTAGCTTATTGCACCACAGACCATGAGGCTCAATGTGTCTTAGACGAATTCACTCTATGAAACAGCTCTCACCAGGTCTACATCGTATGCACAAATGATGATCACTTGCATGCAGACAGAATTTGCTTTCATCAGTGAAGACCACATTCCATTTTCCAAGTGATCTTCTGATGGCTCCAGTCGTGCTGTGCATGTTGATGCTGTGGCGCAAATGGAAGATGGGCTAGAGGTGTGCATGCCCATAGTCCCGCTGCTAATAACCGGTCTGCAACAGTTCATGTTGACATGTCGGAGCTGACAAGCCCTCTTATCTATCCTGTGGTAGCTGTTAGTTGTACCACTGCTGCCCTTACAGGACGACAATCCTAGTGGGTGTCTGTGCTGCATAGACATCCAGAACCTCGTCTATGGGTGTGAGAATGTTCACGTGACCTCTGGTACCAGTATAATTGCACAACTGACACAGCACATCCAACTTAGGTGGCAATTATCTGAAAGGACTATCCTGCCACTCAGAAGGCTGCAATTTGTCCCTTTGATACTTGCTCATTTGGTTGTAGGAAGCATGAGTGCATCTCTGTGGCATGGTTGCCTGCCTGCTTCAAGCATTTGCAGCACAATGAGTCCCCGTCAGTGAGCATTCCCTATTAAAGTAGAGACGTAGATGGGACTCTGGTAGCTGTGCCACTACACTATCTGTTGGCAGATGACATTGAAAGCATTATCAGTGTATCTACTGTCCCCCAGGTGGCATATGTCATCATTGGATCTAAATCAACATTGTCTTTCTGTGTGTACCTTTTTTTTACAGTGAACTTGCATTTACACATTATTCAACCTCTGACATCTAAACACAAGGCACTCCTTGGCTGTACACTTTTTTCGTTAATCTACATTCATAATATTTTGTTATTTTGATGGGGTCAGTGGCAGCACTTCTGTTGTCCATTTTCCAGTTGTATTGATGAGGAAGAGCTCTATAACTGAAATAAATCAATCCTTTTTATCTTCCTAACATGTACACACTTTCCCGGCCATTATTGAATTTCTTGACCTGGAAACTGCTACTTCTCCCCCAAGTAGCTCCACAGTCATCCTCATGAAGTTTGGTGCATCTCGTTCCAGTGGCTCCCATCCCCCTCCACCACCCCAAAGAAAAATTCCTGGCAGTACTGGAAATTGAACCCGGTTCCTACATATAGCAGCCAGACTCATTGATTAGTAAGCTACAAAATCAGACTGTTAGATGTAAATATTCTTGCATAGATTTGAGTATTCCTTGGTTTTAATCAGGATGATCACATCTGACTGGCACAATATTTCACCAGCACATCTTGGCAACATCATCAGGTGCTATTGATGTAGTGATCTGTCACAAGAGCTGCTCCTCCCTTTATACCTGCCCTCTATCCCCACCAGGTATGTCAATGAAATATTGTGCCAGTCAGATATGATCAACCAGCTGAAAACATGGAAAAATTCAAATAAACATCAGTGCAGAAATAATGTGAGACTTTACAGACTCGTCTAGTTTTTACAACTAACCCATAAGTTTTCTAGATTTTCATGATCCACATGCCTAATAAAATGCTACAGTGTTTTTCAGATTTGACTCTTATTAAATGTTATTAATTTTCATTTTCTGTCCATCAACAGGTATAGTACAATGCCAAGGAAAACTAGTGTTTACCTCTTTAATTTTCATTTTCTGTTAGTAGTATTTACCTTTTTAATTTTGATTTTGTGTGTATCAACAGGTATAGTACGATGCCGAGGAAATGTAGTGTTTACCTTCCAACAAAAATGTCTGACATAAGCAAAAAGAGCACCATTTCCCAATATTTTTCTACTGTCAACTGTGCTGTTTGTGATGAAGACACACAAACTGGACTTTGCTCAAAGTGCCAGAAACAGCCTCAAATATCTGCTCTAGTTCTGGCTGATAAAATTAGAGTCTGGGAAAGGAATAGTTATGCAGTTAATCAGGTAAAAGAATTAAAATTTTAATCTTAACATTTCTCGCTGCATCTTATTGCAAGTTTTGATTCCATATTAGTTTGAGAATGCTTTCAGTGATTATTAAATGAGAAAAATTAAAAACACACACACACACACACACACACATATTGGGGATAAATGTGGATAAATGTTTACACCTGCACAGGTGGTTTGGTATCAGTTGTACAGCTCTGATTCATACATCTCTGAGCTATCACATAGTTATACAGGGTGTTACAAAAAGGTACGGCCAAACTTTCAGGAAACATTCCTCACACACAAGGAAAGAAAATATGTTATGAGGACACGTGTCCGGAAACGCTTACTTTCCATGTCAGAGCTCATTTTATTACTTCTCTTCAAATCACATTAATCATGGAATGGAAACACACAGCAACAGAATGTACCAGCGTGACTTCAAACACTTTGTTACAGAAAATGTTCAAAATGTCCTCCGTCAGCGAGGATACATGCATCCACCCTCCGTCGCATGGAATCCCTGATGCGCTGATGCAGCCCTGGAGAATGGCGTATTGTATCACAGCCGTCCACTATACGAGCATGAAGAGTCTCTACATTTGGTACCGGGGTTGCGTAGACAAGAGCTTTCAAATGCCCCTAGAATGAAAGTCAAGAGGGTTGAGGCCAGGAGAGCGTGGAGGCCATGGAATTGGTCCGCCTCTACCAATCCATCGGTCACCAAATCTGTTGTTGAGAAGCGTACGAATACTTCAACTGAAATGTGCAGGAGCTCCATCGTACATGAACCACATGTTGTGTCGTACTTGTAAAGGCACATGTTCTAGCAGTACAGGTAAAGTATCCTGTATGAAATCATGATAACGTGCTCCATTGAGCGTAGGTGGAAGAACATGGGGCCCAATCAAGACATCACCAACAATGCCTGCCCAAATGTTCACAGAAAATCTGTGTTGATGACGTGATTACACAATTGTGTGAGGATTCTCGTCAGACCACACATGTTTATTGTGAAAATTTACAATTTTATCACGTTGGAATGAAGCCTCATCCGTAAAGAGAACATTTGCACTGAAATGAGGATTTACACATTGTTGGATGAACCATTCGCAGATATGTACCCGTGGAGGCCAATCAGCTGCTGATAGTGCCTGCACACACTGTACATGGTACGGAAACAACTGGTTCTCCCGTAGCACTCTCCATACAGTGACGTGGTCAATGTTACCTTGTACAGCAACAACTTCTCTGATGCTGACATTAGGGTTATCGTCAAATGCACGAAGAATAGCCTCGTCCATTGCAGGTGTCCTCGTCGTTCTAGGTCTTCCCCAGTCACGAGTCATAGGCTGGAATGTTCCGTGCTCCCTAAGATGCCGATCAATTGCTTTGAACGTCTTCCTGTCGGGACACCTTCGTTCTGGATATCTGTCTCGATACAAACGTACCGCGCCACGGCTATTGCCCCGTGCTAATCCATACATCAAATGGGCATCTGCCAACCGCATTTGTAAACATTACACTGACTGCAAAACCACGTTCGTTATGAACACTAACCTGTTGATGCTACGTACTGATGTGCTTGATGCTAGCACTGTAGAGCAATAAGTTGCATGTCAACACAAGCACCGAAGTCAACATTACCTTCCTTCAATTGGGCCAACTGGCGGTGAATCGAGGAAGTACAGTACATACTGACGAAACTAAAATGAGCTATAACATGGAAATTAAGTGTTTCCGGACACATGTCCACATAACATCTTTTCTTTATTTGTGTGTGAGGAATGTTTCCTGAAAGTTTGGCCGTACCTTTTTGTAACACCCTGTATAACATGCCTTTTCAGGAGCACACCATACACCAAAATACAATGTGATCTTCAACAATGTTGCACAATAAATTTTTGTGTAAAATAAAATTGACTTTTAAAGGCTTAAAATGTGCAAGCCTACATAAAGAAAATTTTGTCCCCTGCTAAATTTTCTGATAGTGTTAGGCCTTCAAGGGTGTATAAGAGCATACACAGTCACTTCCAATAACAATATTTGGCTAAAATGTGTGACTTGTGGAAAGAATTGCTTTACTTAAATCAATTTCTCATTATAAAAATTGTGATGGTGTTGAATTGCCTATAACAGATGTTAATTGCAATGTTTCTGAGTATATACTTTATTTGACAAATGAAACCAATTTATTGAGGCTTATTTTATAATGAAACATGTGTATTCAAGTATGTTGTGGATACAAGAAGACTGAGTTTCAAGTGGCATGCCCCAATTTTATGGAAGCAAGAAAGGCACAGATGAGCATACTGAAAGCAAAAAGAATGCTTATTGTTCTTTTCAAATGTAAATATGTTATGTGCAAGAAATTTGTACATACCAGACAGACAGTAAATGCAACTATGTATGTCCAGGTACTCAGTTGTTTGAAAAAAAAATTGTACGTATTTACCCAGGAATCTAGAATGTCTGAATCCTTCTTTCCTGTCTTTTTAGTATGACTATGACAAAGATGCAGTACATTGGATCTTTTGCCCCACCCTCCAAAGGTATGGGGTGGTCAAAAGGGTGTGCCTTAAGTGTAAGTGTAAGTGTAAGTGCTGAGTCCCCACCTCACATCTCCATTCCATAGCAACACCCTGTGTCTTTGATTCTCTGTATAATAGAATTGTCGCCAACTTCATCAACCACCCTGCCCACCATTGAGAAACCTCTGAAGGGTGAATTGGTTATTTGCCTTTTCTTCATAAGAAAAATCTTTTTTGCCTGATAATCTTTGGATAGAGGAGCTAATGACCTCACAGTTTGGTCCCTTAAAATTCCACTTATCATCTGTCCAATATCTCCAGTAAAAACTTCCAGTGCTGCTCCAGAGAATAACAAGAATGTTGGACATGATATACACACACCTTCGAGGGGACTACTTTCAAAATTGCTAAATCTATCTTAATATTATTTTAATTTAAAAAAAAAATTCAGAAGTTTTCTCGTTACATTTTAAACATATACTGAACTTTTTAAGAAAGTAAATTCCTTCATTTCTGAAAAATTATTTTCTTCTTCCTGAAGTGCTCAGCTTCATGTTACATTGCATCAGTGTGTCATCACAAACCACTTATAAAATGCAACACAGACATAACAGCTGTTAATGACTGAAAAAAAATCCTGCCTATGCTTTCTTTCATTTTTGAGAAAAGAGAAATTCCTTAAAGCATATTTTGGCCTAAAGTGTAGACACACCAGTATGTTTGTTGATCCATTGGGATACGAGACAGCAACCAGTCAAATATTTACCAAGCAAAATAGCTAAACAGCTGTATGTTTTGAGAAGTTAGACAACCAGTTACGGAATCTCATTAATGCTATCTTCTGGGCCCTGCATATTACAAACAAGTATGCATGTAGTGTGTATCAAGGTATACCACAGTTGCACGGTCTCATCTTATCACCTGGTATGGTACATTCAGTCTCTGTTGATCCAGTGTGGATATGGGACAGTGGTTGGTCAAATATTTACCAAGGAAAAAATTGACCAGTTGCTGTCCTATATCCACAGTGGATCAACAGAGGTTGAATGTACCGTACCAAGTGATGAGATGAGCTCATCCAGCTGTGGTATGCCTTGATACACACTACATGCATATTTCTTTGTAATATGCAGGGCCCAGAAGATAGCATTAATGAGATTCCATAACTGGTTGTCTAAATCAAATAACTTCTCAAAACATATGGCTGTCTGACATTTGCCCTTGGTAAATATTTGACTCGCCACTGTTCCATATCCACAGTGGATCAGCAGACACTGAATGTACCATACCAGGCAGTGGGACGAACTGGTGCAACTGTGGCATACCTTGATATACACTACATGTACAGTATACTCTTTTTAATATGCAGGGGCCTGAAGATGACATTAATGATATGCGGAAACTGGGTGTTTAACTAAAATAACTTCTCAAAATGTACAGCTGTTTGGCGATATTCCTCGGTAAATATTTGACTGACTGCTGCCCCATAACGACAGTGGGTCAATGTAGCATACCAGGTGATGGGACAAGCCGGTGCAGCTGTCATATACCTTGATGTACACTACATGTATACTCCTTTTTAATAGGGGCCTGAAGATGGCATTAATAAGATGCTAAAACTGGTTGTCTAAATAAAATAATTTCTCAAAACATACGGCAGTTTGGCAATTTCACTTGGTAAACACCAGTATCTGATTTCATGAAACAACTCAAGATTTATTTTATTTGCCATGTTATGGCGATATGTTCACTTTCAGCAAAGAAAGTGCATTTTTAATGTATGAGTGTCACTCCATCTCTGGATGGAATTCATGTGCCTACAATTCATCTTAACTTAGAATTTTGGATGACTGTTGTGACATGACAGAATCAAACCTACCATACACTTGTTGATAGAACTCCAAATGTTAATCTTTCTGTTACTGGAGGAGATTGTATGGCTTCTACTGACTTAAAATCTTTCTGACACAACAATATTAGAAGTGATCACCAGTAATCCAATCAAATGAGTGCAGTGAATGTACTGGCAGCCCAGTGCATGTCCTCTTCATTCACTCACATCACATGAATGCAGTAATAATGGCTGTTTGGTACTGAGCAACTCTTTTTCTTCAAAAACATTCTTTTTTGTCTGAATTCAGTGAAATACCATGCACACACAATCACAAGAATCCTAAAATGCACTGATTCACATTCATAGCCGCTTTGTAATTGCAGAGCATGACAGTGGAAGCAGTTCCAGTACTTACAACAAAGTCACTTATTGTTGAGACTTGAAGCAACAGATAAATATTTATCTTGAAAGTGTGACAGTATATCACAACAGTCATTCTCAAACATTTCCAAATGATACTTATATCAGTGAACTGACAAGGAAGTAAAAAGTTGGCTTATATCAGGGAAGCCACACAAACAATGTTCTGTATGTGTGTAGACATGCTTGCTGAGGAAAACAAAGTTTCTTCTTCTTGAAAACTAACAAAAAGATTGTCTCTAGATTTTTAAAGTATTTTTTCTTTATGACTACGAACACCAATTGTCCACTTCACAAATCTAATGTTTTCAGGCCGTGACCAAGTGAAATGGTACAGTAGTAAGTCAATGGAATCATATTTAGAAGAATGATGGGTCATGGTATCCTGACTTAGGTTTTCCATGGTTACCTTAAATTGTTTAAAATAAATGCCAGGATGGTTCCTTTGCAACAGCTTGTCCAAATTGCTTCTTCATCCTTCTCAATCTGATTGTTTACCATTTGGCTATCTGAGCACAACTCACAGCCAGACCCAAACTTCCATATGCCGTCTACCATGCGTCTACGACTTGAACTCGTACATCCATTATGTATATTCCCGTATAGGTCAGACGTTATACTTAAAAGTCACTTGCCCGGTATCGGCAGATAACCACAATATTGCAGTGCCTGTGTTATTCTGATTACGATGCAAAGTTCCTTTGGACATCAGAATAACACAGGCACTGCAATATCGTATTTATCTGTCAATACCAGGAGAGCAACTTTCAAGTACAACTCTACGGGAGTATACATAATGGATGTACAACTTCAGGTCGTAGACGCATGGTTGACGACATATGGAAGTTTGGGTGTGGCAGTGAGTCATGCACAGATAGTCAAATGGTAAGACGACTGCTCACGATAAGCGGGAAATCCGGGTTCGAGTCCCAGTCCGGCACAAATTTTCATTGTCATCATTCCATTCTACAGCCGATGGTAGTCCTTATTCACAATTGCAAATTCATTTCATGTGTTTCATAACAGCTGTGGTCGCTGCAGTACCTATTCCTTTAACCGTGCATGCAAGTCCAAAGGAACTTAGCATCGTAATCAGAATAACACAGGCACTCAATATCTAGTTGTCATTTTAAAAAAGGTGTAAGAAAGTTCAAGATCCAGTAAGAAGTCATCAGTGGTTGAAAATACTGAATATAGTGTTCATTCTGCAGTGCAGCCTTGCTGTATCTACACTAAGTGCCCAAAGCTGAAGGAAGACAATGAATGCAATTGAAGTAATCCAAAAGAGAAAATTAAGGAAAAACAACTTCTGCTTGATGGAACAAGGTAGAGTGCAGGACTGAGAAATGAAGTATGGAGACAGCAAATAACAGTTGAGATAGAAGGAAGAAGTAGATCAGTAGAAAAAGTAAAATACGATCCCAGGACATGTACGCAATTGCAGCAGGCATGGTCTATGCAAATAACAAGTCCCACCATGACCCTGCAGACATCACCACTTGTCATTAGCATAAAGAACAGAACTGCAATGAGGCTGATCCTGGTGACCTTGCCGCTGCCTTTATATCTATCAGTGATGGAAGCACTGTCAATTATATGGAGCAAATGAGTAGATTAATCTCTGCAGCTGCTAGTGTCTCACATTCAGCAGAATGTACTGATACTCATGTGCTGAAATTAACTTTCTTGGCAGATTAAAACTGTATGACAGTCTTATTCTTACCCATTGGTGGTACTCCAACAACATAAACAGGAAAACTATGAAGCTCTCAGCTCATCTGTGAGGGGTGCTCATGTTGTATTTCATGTAGTAGACATGTACAAAAGTAAAAGATTCGGGTTCAACATTATTTCATATCAGAAGGGTTCTGAGCCAGAAGTATATGGAAAAGACATTTTAGTCCGGTGCCAACTGTAATAAGTAATGGATAATAATAATAAAAACACAACAGGGCTACTGATGAGCCTCTGAATAGCAAAATACTGTTGAATCTGAGAATAGTTGTCAGTGGTGAAGATTTATCAATGGTAGAGAGAGGCCAGAAGTAAAATGAATAAAAGAAAAGGATGAAGGAATGTAAACAATGATGAAAACATTAATTAAAGTTTCAAAAACTGGGGAAATTGTGTGTGCCTGTGGAGACACACACACAAGAGAGAGAAGGCTCTATTGTCTCAAAATTTTTGTGATACATGATAACATAAATTTACAGTATTGTAATGTGGGAGATATTGTGTCACAAGTTGTTACATCTTTCATTAAAGAGCGTTTTTTCCCTATAGCACCTCCTAATGAATTGCATTAAACATGGTACTGTTAAAATATTGTAACCTGTTTAGATGAGGAATTCCTCTACTTGATGCCTGTTGGTAGAGATGTCATTACCATACACCTTACATTATATAATTCACATTAACTATTCCCACTGTTTGCAGACAAAATATTAAGACATTTTACTCCTCGCAGAAAGTTATAATATCACATATTTTGTCATACTACAACACTTTTTCTCAACTCGCCACTATCATCAGTCAGGATTCAGCATTCTACCACCAATCACTTATTACTGAGTGAAATGATTGGAACTTCACTTATGCCAATAGGGAGGTCTGTAATTGCTGTTTCTCATTGTGGGAACTGGTACATTGTTTGCATGTGTGGCATATAATAATAGGCCTGATGGTCTGGTAGTAAAGCTTCTTGCTGGAAACCAAAAGGCAGCAGGACTGAAACCCATTGGAACGACGAAAGGTTTTTCAGTCTGCCTTTAAAATAGCATTCACCTCCCAGTGATGTGAGGATTCACTGTGAATGACACAAAGTCCAGATTCCACTCTAAAGTGTAGACCCCCTTTATCTGAAAGGGTTACTAAGGTAGGCTAGGACATGCAAGTCACTGAAGCAGTGTCCAATTGAAAGACATGCACCAGGCCATTGAACCACACAATATTATTGTTGTTATATATGACACCTAAATGGAAATGATTCTTAAACCCTCCTAGACCTCTTTAACTATATGAAAAAAATAACTTTCTGACTCCTCCACCATCAGCAGCAGGAGAAAGACCTTGTAGCAGATGATCAGTGACTATCGTGTCTTGGTCTTAGACTTCAGGCAGCTCCTTAGTCCTTTTCTGTGTGTGGTCAGCATACATAAGGCCACTGGTGATAACATGACTCTCCTGGAGTCCACTACAACACAGGCTTTCCTGTGTATCATTAACTAATTGTGTTTTCTGCAATCTTGAGAAGGTCTGTGATACTGTGTGTAGGTAGGATAACTTCCTGTTGCTTTACACTCCTTCCTTTTATCATATTATTTTAGATATCGGGTTGGTAATATCCTGTTAGATTGTTTTAAATGAGAAACAGCAGTCCTTTAATGTTGCATTTTAAATTTGACCTGTTTTTAACTGCTGTAAATATGTATACATGGTAAGAAATCTCATTCATTATTTCCTGTTCATGGGAAATAATTGTCTTTTACTCTTCTGCCAGCCTCGCTGTGATCACATGACAGTAGTATCTAACAGCTAAGAGGGTAGAAGAGAGGACAGGAAACAATCAGTTATAAATTTTTGACTGAAAATCTATTTTTGTTCTTGCCGATAATTCACATCATACTTTTAATCTTCCACATATTAGAATGAGGCTCATCATTTAAAATTTCAAAATGTAAATGAGATTTCTGATCCCCATTTTTAGTGATAAATTGAACTGGGTCCTGCATCTGCGGAATCTGAAAACATGATTCCTCAAAGCTCTCAATATGTTAAAAATTTGATAGACAGAAAACATAGAAAGAGGATAAGACTTGTCTGCTCCACTTTTATGGAACCTTGGTGTGGCCTCAGGTTGACAGTGGTTACACAGTATATTGATCTGGACCCGTTATGATCTCTTCCCTGAGGGAATCAGGCTAGCTTTAGGGGCATTCAGGACCAGCCACATTTCCAGGTTCTGTGTCAAGGCTGAGTAGCTGCTGCTTCTCATCAGGCAACACCTATTCAGAATCCAGGCACATGCACATCATACTGTTGGCTATTCACTCATTTGTAATAAACTTTGATTCAAATGTTTCAATAGTGATTTTTATAGTTAGTTCCTTGCTTTTCATTTTTAGAATGTTACCCATGGTTCAATCAGGAAAACCATATTGATCTAGTCATGCAAATTCCTTTTTCAGAATTTTTCTGAGATCTACTTTATAATAAAACATTGATATCTTATCATATATAATGAACAGTTTCTGAAAATTTGTTGAGGGTCCATTGTACCCATAGGTGAACACACAGTGTTTGCATTTATTTTTCCATAATATTTATTGGATACTCTGTCGGCACTTGGAGCAACATAGACATATTAAAAACTTGAATACACAGAATTGTGCAACATCAACACTGTGTATTCATGTTTTTAATATTTTTCCTTAGTTAACTGCTGCAGAAATGCAAAAAAGAATATTAACAATGTTATACTGATTACTTAATGAGCATTACTTTTTTGCAGATTTGTCAGTCTTGTTGTGGACACCGTGGCCCTGTATCTTGCTTATCTCTGGACTGTCCAGTTTTATTTAGGAGGTATAGAGCTGCAAGAGACCTTGGTCAAGTGCCTTATGTGCATCAACTACAAGAAAAATTTTTTTCATTTTAAGCAGTCTTAAGAGCAGACACATTTTTTGTAAATCAGTGCCTGATACTTATTTACCTTGTGATAAGAAACCAAATTCACACATGAAAGTGAAAATAATGAGCTTTATAGTTGTATGTTGCATCAGTAGTAATCTAAACGCTTGTCTCTGGGAATTATTGTTCTCCTCTCCTGTCTCGTTCTCACTGCTTTTGATCTCTTGATTTTTAAAACTTTTGCTGTGCACTGTTATCTTCTTTATCTATTGCTCCCATTTCTTTCATTCTTTCTTTGCTTCTACCTGCTTTTTAAGTGTTAATCTTTGTGTTTTATTCTTTACCTTTTTACCATTTTCAGATTATTTTTATGTCTCTCTCTCTCTCTCTCTCTCTCTCTCTCTCTCTCTCTCTCTCTCTCTCTGTGTGTGTGTGTGTGTGTGTGTGTGTGTGTGTGTGTGTGTGTGTGTTTTCTCCATCAGTTGAGTGAGATATGGTATCTCTTGTTGCATAGTTTTACATCAAGTATTGGCTGTGATAATATGGTGATATTTTAAGAAAATAATTCTTGTATTTCAAATATATATATATATTAAATTAATTTTACAAAAATAAGTGCGCACATATGTTGTTTTCACCACTTGTCATCCCTTTCCTGTGTTCAGAAATCTTTTGTTGGATTGTCAAGTAGTCATAAATCATTATAAGAAATGAAATACAACTCATAAACAGACCTCTCTTTCATTAGACCACTTCACTTTGAAATGTTGCAGGAAAGTTCTGGTAGAATGTAAATACTTTTGGATTAAAAGAGACAACTCACTGGACAGCGTAAACATTGAGTTGTTGATAGTCCAACACAAAAAGAGAGAAAACTTGCTAGCTTTTGGAGTAGTCCTTTTCTTTTTCAAGCTAGAGTAAAACTCTCTCTCTCTCTCTCCCCCTCTCTCTCTCTTCCCCCTCCTCCCCCCTCCCCCCCCCCCCCCACACACACACACACCTATGCCCCTACATGCTGCTGGACAGACAAACAGGGCCAGCACCGCATTTTTGGCAGGTGGATTAGGTTGTGGTGGGGCTAGTGTCGGGTGGAGAAGGTAGAGGGACAGGGAGCTGGGAGGCAGGGAGAAGGATTGGGGTGGGTGGCTAGCAGCTCAGAGAGTAGCAGCTGGTTTGCCAGCTAGGATACGGGAGGAAGGAGTGGCAGATACACAAGCTAGGCATATGATGCACAGTTGTCAGAACCAGTGGGGAGTGCCACACGCTGAAGGTGAGGTGTGGATATGAATTTGGAGAGGGTGACAGGACAGAGGAAGGGGACTCTGTTGGGTGAATGGTGCAGGGGCTGTGGGTTACTGGAGATTGAGGCGAGGAAGATTATGGGAGTGGAGGATGTGTTTTGAGGGTAACTTCATGTGTGTAGTTCAGAGAAGCTGGTGGTGGAGGGAGGCCCAGATATAGTGGGTGGGGGGGGGGGGGGGGGGGCAGCAAACTGGGATATCTGCTCTGCACGGCAATTTCAGGGGGTGCCAAATTCACATTCTTGAAGAAGAAAAGCCTTGTTTCACAAAGTGCCTGGCATCCAGCACACATTGTTCTAGCAGTTATCCATATGATTTTGAAATGCATTCCTCTTGGTTTTTGAACACATTGAAGTTGAATTCTGATTGAATCATCGGTCGATTCTTGAGTGTATGCATAGTATATATGATGTGTCTGCCAGGAAATCCCCATTGCATATAGAAATAAAAAAAGAGTTTCGAGCAGACAAAAGGGAATAGGGCTATACAAGCTGAGCCAAATAAAGCCAGATGGGTGAATGCCAATCGCTGTTTGTTTATGGGGTTGACTGGGTGTGCGAATGATAGACATTGTTATAATTATTAGCAAAATCCATAGATTCAGACTACCAGAGTGGAAATAAATGACTAACAGGAGTAACAGGTAAGAAAGATTACATATTAATCTTCTCAGTGAACCCAAGAAAATTGAACTTTGACAGAAAATTTTTGCCAGATCTCTAAAATACTAAGGGCCAGTTGTATAGTCTCTGGTTAGCAGCCGCTTAAATTGTATTCTTGGAATAGTGCAGGAAACATGTTGTACGAACATGTAAAGGTGCCTGACCAGAGAATAAATGCAGGATAACTGAACTGGTGATTTTGGCACAGTTTGTGAAATTAACTGGAGAATAAGTTTCGACAATGGCAGCAGTAGTTACAGAATTAGTAATGACAAGTTTGTTTGTTAGAACGAGGAAAGAGAAGAAATGGGGACATCACACGAACTAAATGGAAACAGGTGACAATTCCAAATTTATATAAAAATTTTGTACTACTACTTTTCAATCTCATGTTTGAAAAACAGGAGCATATGAATGAAATGTGAAACTATTTCCCAACATAAAACTTTTTGCTAGTAGTACGCCTAATAGGCATTTGATATTGGTACTCTGTGAACTATATTCTGTCATGTTATTTATGTAAATGAGGTAGATAAAAATGACCATTTATGTCAAAGCTGTCTCACTTAATTGGTGTGTGTTACAATTGCTGCAATATCAGAAAGGCCTATTTCATTTTATCTAGCAGGCAATGACAAAATAGTTTTAATCAAACCAAGAAACCACACCAGTCTTGGGTACTATTCATATCAACAGTTTTTTCAGTATTAGACAATGAGATTTTGATTTTTCATATAGCAAAACGTTTGACGAACTTTGATGAGGTAATAGATTCTTTTGCAGAAAGGAAAGCACACTGTGTATAGCTGCGGAAAGATTAGAGAGAAAACAATGCTGGGACCTAAGAATTGAAAAATGTGTACTGTCTTGCTCGTCTCTTGTCTTTACTGGTTTTATGTTTCCTATATTTAATTATATGTCACACAAAAGAGAAAGTTATTAGTTAATAAGCAATAAAGAGTGCAAATTTTCCAAAGAGTTCTTATTCTTTCAGTTACAAACACTCCCATCCAGTTTTAATTGTGGTAATTTTTTAAGGGGATAGGATGTCAAATCAGCTGACTGGGAGCACGAGAGGCATCATAGGACATTTTAATTTCCACTGTCTTGAATATAGGTTTGATGGCTTCCATTACAAAATATACACATTTGAATTCCAGAGAGCAAAATACAGTGACGTGATAGAAGAATGCTGCATGAAGAAATATGGAACTGCACTTTGGCACACTTAAGACGAAATGACATGTCTTACACTTCCTCGAAAATACATGCTTCATATATCAAACTCTTCAGAAAGATACACGCTACAAAATGAACATATTTTTGACAAGTTGGTTTTTTACATTTTCGATAACATATCTCAAATGCTCTGGAAAGGGGGGGGGGCACTATCAAGTTTTTGCCCTGGTTCAGAAATAGGGAATATTGCAAATCCAGGGCTGGCTGGAGGGAATGCTCCAGATGGCCTGGGTTGTGAAGCAGCCATGGAAATTGAGCATGTTGTGCTCAGCTGCATGTTCTGCCACCAGCTGGTCAACTTTGTTCTTGGCAACAGTCTGGCAGTGACCATTCATCCTGGTGGGCAGCTGGTTGATAGTCATACTGACATAAAGAGTTGTGCAGTGTTTGCAGCAGAGTTGGTATATGACATGGCTGCTTGCCCCTTCTCTGGATCCCCCGCCTTTTCAGATTCCACCACTCCCTATCCCTCACAAACCTAGTACTGCAGAAACACCTCTCCATGGCTCAGGCATCCCAGAACTACATCTACTCCCTCTGCAAGATACTGTTACTGTGCAATCCCCAGTACATACACCACATCTCCAAAATTGAAATCTTTGCACACCAACACCTGAAGGAACATTCCAGACTCTACCTCTAGAAATTAACTAACATGTTGATATCCTACTCCCATCTAAGAGCACCACTATCCATCACACTTATCCTACTCACAGAGAACCCCCTCATCAATCCCCCATGGCACACGGAACCTGCCTACCTGACCTCTTCAGTTTACCACATCCTCCAAAACTCCCTCCCAAAGTCCCATATAACCCAGAACTCAAAATACTGTTTTAATCTTTCCATCAAAAACCTCAGTCTCACAGAAGTTTCAGTCCTATCCAATGGTCTCGCCTTCAGCTCCACACCAAAGTTTAACCATGTTGGACTTGTCAAAGACCTACTCTCCTCCTCCCAATTCCCACAGCACAAACACTTCTTTGCCACCAATCCCTCCAACCAAAGCCAACCTAATTCCAACATTGAACCTTGCCCCTCTCAGTTCATACCACCGTTTAATCATGACCCTCCCATCCTCCCACCTAATCATTCCCTGGTCACCTTCCAGGAATTCCTTACCTCCAGTTTGGCCTCATCATCCTTTCCCAGATTCCTTCTTAAGAACACTAACTTTTCAGCAGAAGAAAGGCCAGTCACATTAAGCCATGTCTGCATTTTGACAGCTCCCATCCCTTCCACATAAAATGCCTCCTGCACAGTCTCGCTACTGATGGACGATGTATCTCCAGTGATGAAAACTCTCTTGTCTTGTATGCTGAAGGTCTCATGAAGGCCTTCACAGAGAGGCACTACCCCCCAAACCTTCTCCATGAACAGATTTCCTGTGCCATATCCTCACACACCCCCAATCCTCCCACCACCCCAAGAATCAGCTGCAAAGCAGTGCCCCTTGCCACCCAATATCACTCTGGACTGGAACAACTGAACCATATCCTTGATCAGGGCTATGATTCTCTCTCATCATGCCGACAGTAATTTTTGTATTGTTGAAGTACATCAGATCATTGCCCATTTCACCTGATGGACCATTCCTACATATCAAATTTAACACTGTTTTTTTCTGACAGTAACAATGTTATTGCACAGTAATAGCACATAAGAGCAACAAAACTTTTGCAAAGTGTGGTACAGTCAGGCACAAGGCAGGAAGGTCATGTTCACTTTTTCAAATTTGTTCTAATTTTTCTGACAGTCACATCAAAATTGAGTCAGGATTTCCCTGATGGCACTAAGAAGGGAAATAAAGGTCATGGGGAAAAAATAGTCTTTAAAGATAACAACAAATGTCCATGAAGTCATACAACTTCATTGTATAGAAAGCAAACTTAAGTTACCAATGTCTTAAGCACAGTCATGATACATTTGCAGTTATACTTGGAGTACAACTTCTAAAGTCCATCAGCTACAAAACCTGTTGTTGTAAGCTTAAATGCAGGCTCCATAAGCATGACAAATCTCCCAGGTAGACATAAAACAAAAACAACTTTATTTTAACAAACATAAAAGTACCAGCAGGGAATTGCACTTATTGAAACACAAAAAATGTGAATATGTTCCTCTTTATTTAAAAGAGTCTGGTTGAAAAGGGAGGTACAAGCTGCTTCATTCTACCTTTCTCATCACCTTCAAAACTTTTCCCAAATATTTTGGCATGCAAACATATTCACACCTTTTTAACACGTAACTCACCTCAAACTCCCACAAGTTTCCCTAAATGTAACTCACTCACACCTACTAGTCCACCACAGTAAGTCACTCATACCCATTCACTCCCAGGTGCCCTTTCTCACTTTTTCCGTGATTTCCCTAAATCATTTCAGGCAAATGCCGGGATGGTTCCTTTGAAAGGGCACAGCCGATTTCCTTCCCCATCCTTCCCTAACCCGAGCTTGTGCTCTGTCTCTAATGACCTCGTTGTCAACGGGACGTTAAAAAAACACTAACCTAACCTTTCTCACTTACTCATTCAGCCTAACTCATTTCATTATCTCTTTGTGACACACTGTCATTTTCTCCTGTGTTACAGCCACAGCCCCCTTTGTTCTGTCCTACTGCTTCAGTCTCCTCTCACTATCACTGTCTCCATCATGCTGTCTCTTACAACAAATATCTCATTCCTTCCTTCCTACTGCTGTTGCCTCTTCTTACTGTCACTATTTCTCTCTTCCTCATTGTCATCTTCATATACTCCATCTCTCATTATCACTGGCTCTCACCCACTCCCACTCTCTTTCTCTTTACCAACTGGATATCTTCAGCCTGGTGCGACATTAGGGTGGTTTTTTTTTTTTAGTAAAAAAATATTGAAAACCCAAACAAATGGCTGACATGCTAAGCTAAAGCTACTACTAAGCTTCCCAGAGTGCTCTCTCTCTCTCTCTCTCTCTCTCTCTCTCTCTCTCTCTCTCTCTCTCTCTCCACCTTTTTTTCAGGGGGAGGGGGAGTGGCTGGGAGGAGCCATGTGTGCACTATCTTGTGTGTGAGTTTTATTTGTAAGATAGAGCACTGTAATTATCTACGTACATGTCTGCTGTCCATCTCCTTTATTTATTGTGCATATAACAATGAACTGGATGATGGATAATTTGTATAATGGATAGTGGCATTAATATAGAAGATGACTTAGGTAGTTAAATTACAACCATTAATATCTAACTGTGCTTTGGCCATTTCCATTTTTATTTTTTACATGATCATGCCCAACAGACTGTGTGCTGCTACAAGTTCCCTTCTCCGTTTTCTATCCATTGCTGCCATCTGCCATTCACCCACATCTATTGCTGACTGTTGCAGGCCAATTCTTAACCTCTTCTTTGGCCTTCTTGGGGGTCTCCTACCTGTCGGGTGGAAATCTCAGAGCTTCCACGGCCACCTGTCGTCTTCCATCTGAGCAACATGTACAGCCTACAGTGGTCACTTGCTTCTGATGATTTCTGCTTCATTGGCATCTCGACAAAGTACATGCAACAGCCAAAAAAGTGGGTCATGCCTGAATTCCAAAGTGTAGGCTGCACCTGAATGTATGCAACCAACATAGCATATCTGTGTTGCACATCGTCACAACCTTCCACAGTACAGTCGTAAGATACACAACGGGTACCGCTAGAAACTACTAGAGAACACCGGTTTTTATGACAGTCCGTCCAGATGTAGAGTAACACCACAATAGTACAGAAGAGATCAGACAGTCCTTAACATTTGTAAACTAAACTTAATTACAATAAGTGACATTTCAAACGTTATGGGACAACTAATTTTGGCACATAAATCGTTCAGTAATCCTCAGGCACAATTAAATATTTGAGACAGTATACGGATTTATAAAGTTGTATGGCAATTGGAAACAAGTTCTTTGCTGTCTAAAAGGTTTACCCAACACACGCTGAATGTCGTTCAACGGGGCATGGTTTTGCATCAACTTTACGTAATACTAAGCAGTTAAAATAAAACGTGAATAACGGCGGCAAGCACTCTATGGAAATCCCAACATTAACAGCGAATCACAAGTAATATCATTGTTCACATTACTCATCAACAGTTACTTGTACACAAAGTTGTACTTTAAATGACATGACCAACGTCTTCATTCTGGATCGGAGTGCAAACCCAGAACATAAAGCCATTGTTAACCAAGCAAAGCTTTGTGCCTTATCGAGACTCAATCACTAGGCAGAAAGAGACGTCAAATATTGACGTTTGCACCAGTATCAGTTATAAATTCTCAACTTGAATGTAAATGATGATAATGTTTGTACGAAATCAGGAACCCTAACATGACAATTACCTTCTTGGTAATTAACCTCGAGAGACGTTGTATATTGTTGCATTGTCAAGGAACAAAGGATGCTCGTGTTTAAAATTGAAATGCCATCATCTAATGCTGGTGACAAGGATGCAAACCCAGCACCTAATCGGATTGTTGTATGAGTACATAAAATCAGAATTTAGATATCACAGTTTGTCACCAGTAGTGAGGTTGGAACATTAAATGACGACTGAAGTTGTATTGCCTGATCAGGATTCGATCCCGGCGCCTACTGCCGTCGTTGTCTAACCAGGAACAAACGAGAAATGTCCAATGTTGGTCCACCATTAGCGAAATGTGCTCACGTTTAACTAGAAATAAGGAGACGAAAACGTCTATGCTGACTGAGAGTCGAACGCCATACACGGTTATGAAGACAAGTTAATAACCAAATTCTTATTCAGTAGTAGCTAGGAGTAGCATGTTTAGTTACAAACCTTAAGGTCTTTCTCATCCCTAGTAACATGTTGCCTAATATCTGCGATATCATGGTGTTAATTTACAAGTGGATTGACTGCCGTAAAGAGCAATGTTCTCTAGTAGTCGTGTATCAAATGGTTCAAATGGCTCTGAGCACTATGAGACTTAACTTCTGAGGTCATCAGTCCCCTAGAACTCAGAACTACTTAAACCTAACTAACCTAAGGACATCACACACATCCATGCCCGAGGCAGGATTCAAATCTGCGACCATAGCGGTCGCGCGGTTTCAGACTGTAGCGCCTAGAACCGCCCGGCCACCCCGGCCGGCAGTCGTGTACCATTGAGATGTAAATGAAGTGCCTCAGCAGAAAGTAATTTCCGTCGTGCAGCACGTATTGTTTCAGAGACACTGAGTACATGTTATAAATGCACAAAACGTGTATTATATACTACGTATATACTATTATTTGGAGAAGCTGCCGCCAAACCTGTTTACTTTTACATTCCGCTTAGTGGTCGTGGTTGAATCCACGCTTTCTTAAGGCTACATCTAACGCAAAGCGCTTACAAGAAAGAATAGTTTCCTGCGTCATGCTATTTCTTGCTAGGTGAAATATTTTGTGGTAGCTATGTTTAAAATGAATGTATTTTTGAACGTATTGTTCGTCAAATATTTGAATGAATCGTCAACTGTAGGGGTGCCTGCACATGTTATAGCATAATAGCTGTAGCTGCGTTAGTTTATACTACAGACTTGGGTAAGTTAGGTGTCACTTTTGATCCTTCAAGGGGTGATCGTGGCCTTGCGGCCCGGGTCTGTACTAGCCGCGGCTCGCGAGCTACGGGCCAGCCAGGCTGGCCGAGGCGAGATGGAAGTGAGCGAGCTGGCGGTGGCATTGGTGGACCAACAGCCCGGGACGAGCCAACACGGCTGGGCCGCATGCCTCTGCCTCTGCCGCTCCGTTTGACGTAAATATGTTTACCTCCTCTCCTGGCATCAGTATAAGAGCGGCAAGCAGAAATACACGTCAGGCTATCTGCCGTAATGGCTCACTGGGAGAGGTCTATTCGAGATAGAGTCGTCGCTCTCATTGAAGGAGGAGGATGTTCCATCAGAGAAGCTGGCAGACGGTATGGCGTACCACATACCACTGCAACGAAATGGTGGAGAATCTGCCTTGAAAGAGGCACCACTAACAGGGCTCCTGGCTCAGGCAGGAAGAGAGAGATCTCACAGCAGGAAGACAGGGACCTAGTGTCTAGGAGCAGAGAAAATCCCCTTCTGAATGCGAAGCAGTTGCGGCGGGAGACCAAATTCCCCGGTTCCAGTGACACGATTCGCCAAAGGCTGAGGGACACTGGACTGCATGCACGACGATCCGCTGTGAAATAAGAGCTCAGCGAAGACAATGTTTTATACTGGCTAGCATTTGCGGAGCTCCATCTGAGGGCGTCGCGGGACAACGTCATTTTCACTGATGAGAAGGTGTTTTCCACCAGTAACGACGGTCCACGAATCGTTTACAGGCCGCAAGGGACTCGCCATCGATGCGAATATGTAACAACGATGAGAAGTTGCTGGCTATGTTACTTGCTGGGGTTGGATTTCTGCGAGAGGAGCGGGAGTTCTTCACAGGATAGAAGGAACTTTGGAAAGCGTGCAGTATGCCCACATATTGGAAAATGTGATGCTTCCGTCAGTGCGAATGCTGTAAGCAGAAGGGGACGTCACATTGCAAGAGGACCATTCTCCCATTCACAAGTCTGCATTTGTTCAGCAGCGGCTCTCCACGATTGGTGTCAACGTCATGGACTGGCCGCCACAGGCGGCTGATATGAACCCCATGAAAAACATGTGGGCCGAGGTCGCCAGAACATTAACAGAGAACTCGCCACGAAACCAACCAACTACTGCGGACGCTCTTTGGGACTGTGTCCTGGAAGCCTGGAAGGAAGTTGCTTCTTCAGGCTGTTACGTCCGACGGCTTATACATTCTATGCCAAGACGCATGATAGAAGTACAAAATAATGAAGGATTCTGGATAAAATATTAGAGTCCTTAAAATGTTTTGCTATGTCTTCTTTTTCGTCATTTTTCCTCATTGGGAGCTAGTGGAAGATCGCGTGGCAACAGAAAAGATACAATATGGGTTAGTTTTCCTTTCAGTTGCCTTTTTAATTCAAGTGGGTTTCTTTTGAATATACAGTTTGTTAAATATTCTATTTTGATTTCATTTATACCCTGTCTAGATACTTACAAACTAATCAGCGTAGATGGACTCTGTCACAGTAGTTTTTGTTACTTCTCCTCCATCCATGAATACACCCTCCGTCCTCCATACAATATGCAAACGATTTCATATTATGTTTACTCGTTGTTAATATCTCCTCTCTCTCTCTCTCTCTCTCTCTTACACTATCGCCGCAAGTGCCCTTCTATTCCATTCCCCCAAAACTTTATAAACAAATCTAGCGGTTTCCATTGACGCAACATTTTCTCTTTTAATTGCTGCTGTCTTTACTCTCTATCATTCCGCACACCCGAAGCCGAGCGCGTTCCCCCCCCCCCCCCCCCCCCCCCCAAGGGGAAAATGCACAAAGAAGACGCCCCAACAACGGGCGGTGGCAAGAGTGGCAACACGACTGCCACCGCCCTTCAGCCTGCTGCGCCAAGGTAAGACGCTGCAACGGCAGCGCATGAAGAAATCCTGGTCGCAGCCGTCTCTGCACTGTCTGTGGCGATCGACAAGGTCGCACACCTTGCCGACACGCTGCAGCGTGTTGCAGAGGCAATGATGACGGCCACACAAGCGGCCACCAAGCAGCAGCCGCAGTGAGGCGCTCCCTGTGCCGTCCGCGCCGGGAGAAATGCAGTCGGCTCGCCATGGGCCAGCGCCGTTGTCCGCACACGCGGACAACACAGAAGTCAAAAATTCCTGAGAAGGGCAACGAACTGACAATAACAATAAGAGAAGAACAACTACAATTCGTCAAAGAGGAGACATGGAGGCAATTGCAGGTGCATCCTGCAAGAACTCCGGCTAACCAGGGGAAGAGGGTGCACCCTGAAGAAGATGCTCTAGCGGCTCTATCATTCCTCTCAACACCTATGAAACCGTATTCTTTGATCTCCCCTTCCCTATAACCCATTCTTCGTTCTGAAAACAGTCCTTCCTTATCTCTCGGTCCTAAGATAAAACGAACTGTGGCACACATGTAAGTAAGCAATACTTTGCAAGCATTTGACGCTTATATTTTGATCTTCCATACATTCCCAGATCCTGCCCTCCTTCCTGTTACCCGTCCCTTGACATCTGCATCTACATGAATACTCTGCAATTCATAATTATGTGCTTGGCAGAGGGTTCTGTGGTCTAGTGGAGTAATCTTGTATTGATGTGTAAAACTTGTAGGTTCACATCTCACATCAGGCGTAGATTTTTAACACACACCCTAGTAACGCCAAGTGCAGAACGCCAGTAAGCTCCGTAGTTCAACATCCGCAGTAAAGTTAACATCCCTTCGCTGCCGACTGGGGCAGAGCGCCATTCGTTTGAGCTGTGACAGATGGAGAAACCCCGGAAATCAGAGACTCTGTGACCAGCAAGCCGTCGTAAACTAGAAAACGTATTTCATTTAATGAACCAATGGCCATGTAAGTTCACAAGGCTCTTACTGTATTTGAAACTGAGACGTTGAAAATCGTGGTGCTGGACTGGGATTCAAATTCGATTTCACTGTGTTCCCCAAGATTGCAAACTCTTCTAGGCCTTCTCGAAAGACACCTATCTGGTTTCGAATCCTGATGAGCACAAAATATTCATTATTTCATTTCAAGCCCTAGCATGTGCACTCCGAACTACAAGTGAAAAATAGTTGCATTTTCAACGTCTCTTGCGTTGTCAGCTGTAACGTGTTCGCTTCAACTCACAGCCACATGATGAGCTTTTTATCACAACATTACAAGATCAAACGTTTCCTTACATGTTTTCAAGTTCAAACATTCCTCTCCATCCAGCTGGCGAAAACAGATTTGGGTTTGACGTTGTGTTCGTTGTGATCACCGACGACGATATGTTGTGAATTCAACTTCTAGCCAGCAGAGTATTTTCCATCACATCATTGAAAGTACAAACATGCCACTCCTAGCTATTATTGGAAAAGAATTTGATAGTTAAAGTGTCTTCATGACCACGTGTGCGGGGTTTGAATTCCATTCAGCACAGAACTTTTCGTCGCCTGATGTCTTGCTAAACATGCGCACATCTCGAAACTGGTGAACCAACAATAGCTATTTATCGTCTGTTCCTGGCTAGAAAAAGACGGCGCTAGATGCTGGGTCCGAATTCCCGTCAGGCAAAAACAATTCTATCGTCATTTAAGGTTCCAACATCTTGCTATTGGTGAAAACATTTGATATTTAAGTTCTGATTTTACGTACTTCGGTAACAATCCGATTAGGTGCTGGGTTCACATCCCCGTCACAAGCTTTACATGATGGCATTTCAATTTTAAACATGAGCATACCTTGTTCCTTGAGAATGACACCATATTAAACGACGTTGGGGGTAGTTCCCTGGAAGGTAACTGTTATGACAGGATTCCCAATTCAGTACAAACATTTTCGTCATTTATTTTCAGGATCTGAAATGATAACTGATACTGGTGCAAATGTCTATACTTCACGTCTCTTTATGACTAGTGATCGGGTCTCAATAAGGCACAAGTAAAGCTTAGCTTAGTTAGGAATGGCTATAGGTGCTGGGTTTGAATCCAGGTCCAGAACGACGACGTTGGTCATGTCATTTAAAGTTCAAATTTGTGTACACGTAGCTGTTGATGTGTTACGAGAACAATGATATTACTGGTGATTCACTGTTAATGTTGAGATTTCCGTAGAGTGCTTGTTGCCGTTTATCGCATTTTTTACTGGTTCGCTGGTCTAGCGGTTCTAGGCGCGCAGTCCGGAACCGCGCGACTGCTACGGTCGCAGGTTCGAATCCTGCCTCGGGCATGGATGTGTGTGATGTCCTTAGGTTAGTTAGGTTTAAGTAGTTCTAAGTTCTAGGGGACTGATGACCACAGATGTTAAGTCCCATAGTGCTCAGAGCCATTTGAACCATTTTTACTGGTTCGCCCAATATCCAGTTTCCAGGGCCACTCGCCGTTGAGCGACGTGCAGCACGTGGATGGAAAACCTTTTCGAGAGCGAAAAACTTTTTTCCAATTGTCGTACAGCTTTGTAACTCCATATATTGTCTCAATTATTTAATTTTGACTAAGGATTACTGTACGATATATGTAAAATAATCCGTTTTCTCAGAACTTTTGGAATGTCACTTCTTGTAATTAAGGTTAGTTTATGAGTGTTGTGGGGTGTCTTATCGCTAAGAACGTGTTTTCTGATGTTTTGTATGACGATATTAGTTGACGCTTAGACTGACTGCCATAAAGACCTTTGGTCTCTAGTAGTCTCTTGCGGTTCCCATTGTGTGTAGTCAAACCACTGTACCCCACGGGGTTTTGGTGTTGAGAGGACCTGCAACACAGCTACGTTGTGTCGCTTGTATTCTGCAGTGACCCACTTTTTTAACTGTCAAGTGTACAACTAGGTCACGGTTGTGTCTGATCTTCTGTTCACCTGTGTTTGACTCCAACTTCGAACCAAAGGTCTTCTGTAGCACTTTCTTCT
This sequence comes from Schistocerca americana, assembly GCF_021461395.2. Classification (NCBI taxonomy): domain Eukaryota; kingdom Metazoa; phylum Arthropoda; class Insecta; order Orthoptera; family Acrididae; genus Schistocerca; species Schistocerca americana. The sequence continues at coordinate 485,770,626 of NC_060130.1, forward strand.
CAAATACAAGAACTTTATGGAAGTCCTGCTTTCAGATACTCCACATCTCACAGCCATATAGTGCCATGGGTTGGATCAAAGTTTTATATAGCCAAATCGTCAACCATCTCAGGAGACATCTGGACTGAAGCAGCTGTATTAAGCTGTAGAAGGAGTGATTTCCTGCCTGGATCCTAGCACTGATCTCTGCTTTGTGTAATGGGTTCTCTATGAAAAGCGATCCCAGGTATTGAAATTTGTGAACTCTCTTGTAGGACTGGTCTCAAACCCACAGTGACTGCAGTTCTAAAGTATCTCAACCTAGTCGATGAGTCATAGCAAAGTAATCCATCTCAGGCAGCCCGAATTTGCTGCTGGCCATCTCCAATGCCTTGGTCATTTGCTTCAATTACTCTCCAGAGCTACTGTGTAAGCAGATATCATCTGTCTAGGCTAGATATGCCAGATTCTTCCCTTCACATTGGACCCCTTTGAAGTTCTCTTTAAAGTCTCGCGCATGATGTTGTCAAGGGCAAAACTGAACAGAATAGAACACAAACCATCTCTTTGCCTGAGACCTGTCACAGTTTCAAAGTCATCTGTTACTTGGTTGATGAGTTTCTGTGGCACATTTTAGACAACTGAACAGGCTTTTGCAATGTATCCAGTCATTAACCTTCTTGAAATCAACAAATGAAATGTGCAGTTCTTTACCATGTTCTCTTAGTTTCTCAGTGAGCCAGCAGGAAATGAAGATGTGATCTGTTGACTGTCATGGCCGAAAACCTCCCTGGTATTCGTCAATTACTGATCGTGCCAAGGGCTGGACTCTATGTGTGAGACAGTTGGACAGGATCTTGTTGCATACATTAAGCAGGGAGATTCGACGATAATTTTCACATTTCAATTTGTCACCCTTCTTATGGATTAGACAGATCACAGCCACTTTCATTCTGTTGGTTGGTCTTCTTTATTCCAGATTGTATCAGGCTGGTATAGTCTTTGTGCAAGTTTCTCGCCTCCTGCCTGGATCATCACAGCATGTGTTAAGCTGTAGACACAGACTACCTAACAGATCAAAACGAAAATTTCTGTTCCGACACTGACAATGTTGAGTGTTCATGGAAAAAGTTCAAGGCAATCGAAAATGTGTTTTAGACAGGTACGTGCCGAGTAAAGCTATGAGGGATGGGAAAAACCCACCATGGTTCAACAACAAAGTTAGGAAACTACTGCGAAAGCAAAGAGAGCTTCACTGCAAGTTTAAATGCAGCCAAAACCTCTCAGACAAACAGAAGCTAAATGATATCAAAGTTCGCGTAAGGAGGGCTATGCGTGAAGCGTTCAGTGGATTCGAAAGTAAAATTCTATGTACCAACTTGACAGAAAATCCTAGGAAGTTCTGGTCTTACGTTAAATCAGTAAGTGGATCGAAACAGCATATCCAGACACTCTGGGATGATGACGGCATTGAAACAGAGGATGACCGCACTGCAGTTCCTTCTCTAAATCCTCGCGCAGACAAAAAAATGGCTGACATCGAAATAAGTGTCCAAGGAATAGAAAAGCAACTGAAATCACTCAGCAGAGAAAAGTCCACTGGACCTGACGGGATACCAATTCGATTCTATACAGAGTACACGAAAGAACTTGTCCCCCTTCTATCAGCTGTGTACCGCAAGTCTCTAGAGGAATGGAAGGTTCCAAGTGATTGGAAAAGAGCACAGGTAGTCCCAGTTTTCAAGAAGGGTCGTCGAGCAGATGCACAAAACTATAGGCCTATATCTCTGACATCGATCTGTTGTAGAATTTTAGAACATGATTTTTGCTCGCGTATCATGTCATTTCTGGAAACCCAGAATCTACTCTGTAGGAATCAACATGGATTCCGGGAACAGCGATCGTGTGAGGCATTCGATACAGTTCCGCACTGTCGCCTGATAAACTAAGTAAGAGCCTACGGAATATCAGACCAGCTGTGTGGCTGGATTGAAGAGTTTTTAGCAAACAGAACACAGCATGTTGCTCTCAATAGAGAGACATCTACAGACGTTAAAGTAACCTCTGGCGTGTCACAGGGGAGTGTTATAGGACCATTGCTTTTCACAGTATACATAAATAACCTAGTAGATAGTGTCGGAAGTTCCGTACGGCTTTTCGCGGATGATGCTGTAGTATACAGAGAAGTTGCAGCATTAGAAAATTGCAGCGAAATGCAGGAAGATCTGCAGTGGATAGGCACTTGGTGCAAGCAATGGCAACTGACCTTTAACATAGACAAATGTAATGTATTGCGAATACATAGAAAGAAGGATCCTTTATTGTATGATTATATGATAGTGGAACAAACACTGGTAGCAGTTACTTCTGTAAAATATCTGGGAGTATGTGTGCGGAAGGATTTGAAGTGGAATGATCATATAAAATTAATTGTTGTTAAGGTGGGTGCCAGGTTGAGATTCATTGGGAGAGTCCTTAGAAAATGTAGTCCATCAACAAAGGAGATGGCTTACAAAACACTCGTTCAACCTGTACTTGCGTATTGCTCATCAGTGTGGGATCCGTACCAGGTCGGGTTGACAGAAGAGATAGAGAAGATCCAAAGAAGAGCGGCGCGTTTCGTCACGGGGTTATTTGGTAAGCGTGATAGTGTTATGGAGATGTTTAGCAAACTCAAGTGGCAGACTCTGCAAGAGAGGCGCTCTGCATCGCGGTGTAGCTTGCTGTCCAGGTTTCGAGAGGGTGCGTTTCTGGATGAGGTATCGAATGTATTACTTCCCCCCACTTATACCTCCCGAGGAGATCACGAATGTAAAATTAGAGAGATTCAAGCACGTACAGAGGCTTTTCGGCAGTCGTTCTTCCCGCGAACCATACGCGACTGGAACAGGAAAGGGAGGTAATGACAGTGGCACATAAAGTGCCCTCCACCACACACTGTTGGGTAGCTTGCGGAGTATAAATGTAGATGTATTCCACCTTCATCGGGGCTTTTTCCTTAAGCTATTTGACTTATGTTTTGATCTCACCTAATGTGGGGGTGGGGAGAGGGGGGGTGTTAATCAGGGTCAGCTGTGGTTACACACTGGAAATCAAACTGTATTTCAGGTTCATTGCAGTTGAAAAGTTAGTCGTAGTACTGCTTCCACCTTTTGGCAATTTTACTACTGTTGGTCAATATTGTCGAGTCCTTGACAAACTTGTTTGGCATTGTACCCTTTGCTAAAACACTTCATGTTTTGCGACATTTCCCTGGTTGTGTTTCCGTTAAAGTCTGCTTCTGCCTCAACAATGATGTCCTCAACATACTTTCTCTTTGCTCTTCTCAAGTTGGTTGGGTAGCTCTTCGTACCACCTCAAATTGCCCTTTACCCTGCAGCAGATCTGTCTCCCTTAGCCACTTGCTCCTGGCTTCCTGTCTCCATTACGAGGCATCAGTTAATTCCTTTCCAAACCAGATCTTCTTGTCAGCTGGGTCACCATTGATCGTTTCCTTTGAAGTGTCAGTCACTGAGCTCCAGATCTCTCTCCTCCATATTTGTTCACAGACTTCAGTGCCAACCTGTTCAATGACTGCTTCACAATGATTGTTAAATTTCAGCTGATATTTGGTCTTTATTGCTTCACCTTTTAGTCTTTCAACACGGTATCTGACAGCATTCTGTAGCTTATCCCGAGTTTTTTCTATACATTGTGCTCATAACAGGCCTCGTGCCTCCCACAAGAAAGTGGTCACCTCAACACTATTTTGTTTGAGAAAATATTTTCTTTTCTGAAATTCCTGTGCAGACATTATAACTGAAAATTATTTCACTACAACAGATTTTTCATTTAGGAAATTGGTTTTTATTGGAGTGGGTAGCAAAAACTGATCACAAGCCAATATTGTTATTATGGAAATGGTGCCAGTCATATTACATTCACCAACTACCTTAAAAATTAAGTTAGTGTCTTAGATGGATAATACACCATTATTATTTGTATTTTATCATAACACATTTTTTTGTATTCTGTTGTGGCATTAAAATGACTCTCATTGTTTTAATCCTACAAGTTTGTGATTGGAAACAAACTTTTTCTACACAGTTCTGATGTTTCTTTCCCCAAGAATTCAAATTGCTACTATTATCATTTTATTCTAGACGAAGAGTCATATTCTTGATCTGTTTGTGTAGTAGAATGTACAGCAGGCTAGTTTGCAAGACAGGAAGATAAGTTAGGATCAAATCCATGTGGCAGATTATGGACCATGGCTGGTACAGTGGGTAGACTGAGTGTGGTTTTTAAGGGGTTTCCTACACTCACTTAGGAAAATGCTAGGCTGGTCCCAATTTCTACCTCAGAAAATATGATACAGAAGCAGTTAGAATACAATCACACACAGAACAAAATTTACGCAATTCACAGACGGGTGCCACATGAGATCCCTCCCTTAAGGCCCCTTGACAAATTTTCTGTTTTCTATCCTCATGTTTGTTGCACAAGCACACAGATGTACCAGACAAGTTTGTCAAATTTAAACTCACTTTTGAAACATCTGTCATGCTGTGTGCATCATGTCAAGAAGTATCTTGACACTACTGGGCAATGTAGGAGGTACAATACATTAAGTCTAGCAAATTGTTTGAACATATACTGGGGCCTTCAAGTAACTGATGACTATGGCAACAAGGACATCCAGCCATTTTGTTGAATATAATAAATTTTACAAATATTGAGTACAGTCGACTCTGTACAAGACAGGATTAATGCTAAAAAAAAAAAAGTGTGTACTCTTGATCTGTTCAGGCAGTATCATTCTTTGTCGATGATACTTATGTTTACTTCAAAATTTTGTACCCCTGTAGTTTCCAAGTGCTCATAAACATCAGTTGCATATTGCTCTTACTGTAATGAAATTTGTATTATGGAGGAAAAAACATCCATCTTAAGGACACAGCTCCATTTCAACTCCATGACTGACAGTGGCTATATCACACAGAGCATGACAATGGAGACCGTTGCATATTTCACAGTTGTTGCACATTAGCAAAATTTGCAATTTTACATTAAATTTGTTTCTGCCACCATGTCTCTTGAAATACTGAGAATCCTTTCTCATAGATTCAGTATTATTAAATGTCAATGAAACTTTCACTGTTCTCTCTTGCTGTGAATTTCCTAATTAAAGTGGTGTCTGAGCCAGTTATGTACAGCTTGTTTGACAATGTTGTAAACCTCAGACCTGGTGCTCTGTAAAAACTCTATGAGTAGATCGTACAGAGGAAAAGTAGTTGCTGCAAGATCATGACTATAATGTCGATATAGCAACATGTCCAAGCCTAATTTTTCATCTCTTGCCTTCTCTGAACAAAACGAGGGTCTTCCGAGGCGACCCTCCAATGTCTTCTTACAATTGTAGGTTTAACGTCATTTTGAAGCATATTGGGATAGAACCCACTGTTCACAGGTATGCTGGCCTCCTACCAGCTTGTGGTGTGGCAGACAATACTTTGTGTACCATTGTCACTCCCCCCCACCCTTTCTTGTTCCAGCACAAATAATTTGTGGGAAGAGCAACCTTTTCATGAGATATATGTGAATATATATTATACAAAAAAAGATATGTAATAATCATCTAAGTTTTCTGTAAGATGCAAGCCAGTTGCTATTGCTACAATGAACACCAATTTTTTGACATTCAAGCAGTAAATGCTCCATGACTGAGCCACTGCCCCTTTTCATTTACAAATGAGTCAGGTGACACAATACTTCAGACAAAAGACTTAGATTTGGAAGGACAGTAGTTGAAATGCACAGTCAGTCATCAAGATTTAGGTTTTCATAGGAACCATAAATCACTTAAGGCAAATGCTACACAGGTTCCTTTGAAAAGGATGCCGCCGATTTCCTTTCCCGTCCTTCTCCAATCCAGTTTTGTCCTCTGTCTCTAATGAACTCATCATCAATGAGACAATAAATCCCCAACTACCATTACTTTCCTTTATGTATTTATTATGAGAACGAATCTCATTTCTGTTGAAGAAGATGTCCATTTACATTCACTGCAATCGCTTAGAAAATTTCACTCAAGATACAATAACTCTTTTTGTAACAATCACTGCATTTCCATTTTGATTCTGTTTGACTGCTCACCTCCATTGGAAGATCCAGCAATATTGATTTTTGTTCTAATGCTTTCCAAAAGAGCACAGCCTGTGGTATTGTTAACATACACACAATAAATTTCCCACCAGTTTCATAAGATTGTTTAAAACAGTACAACACAAATTTTAAGAAATATTATTATAATCTTCTTGTTTAACAACTGATGTTTTATCAAAAAAACTAATGCCGTGATGGACCCTAAATCAAAATATGCCTTCCAGGCAGACACTGGGGCAGCAAAAATTGAAACAGCACACTTGATGGATCAACAGGAAAGTGAAACATGGGAAAAGGTAACATGGAGGAGTGAAATGGGAATAGTTTAGATAGTTCTGTTACCATTTAGATCAATATCAGATGTAGCCTGTTGCTGTTGAGTAAGAGCAGCCTCATTCAACAGCAGTGACAGCAGGGCACAGCAGATCGTTAATAAAAGTTTAAGAGACAGGTCAAAAACAGAGTTCAGTAAAAAAAGGAATATACTGCTACTAGGTAGGAGTTTTTCTGGACAAACTGCAAGACAGTATCGGGTCACAAGTGTTGCACAACCTTGTGCTAGCCATGGAAAGATAACAGGGGATTTGAGTAAAGTAGAGAAAAGGGTGGGGGGGGGGGGGGGGGTTAGGAAACAGCCTGAGTAAAAATTCATTATCAGAATCAGAAGTGACATGGATAAGCTAGAAGCAGCAACCTCATCCACAAATGTGAGCTTTATTGAGATTCTGCCGGAGCATGATAACCTTGGACGAATAATGCTAACAGGTGAGTTAACCATGAACTGACTGGGTTGTTGTTGACTTTGGATGGGGTTGCATCAGTACTGTGCCAATAGCTCCTATTTGGACGTGAAGGTACTCAAGACACAGCCTATACCTTATTCAAACAAATACTTTAAAAGCTGTGAAGTGTGAGGCACTAAAGAAATTATTTGAGTAAGCTTACCATCATGTATCATAATGTTAGAGGGCTAAATTATCTGTTCTCACAATCTATACTGTCAAAAGTAAGTATTATATCTATCTGAGCACCATGTTAAAATGGAATCCATATCTTAAAAATAAAAGACTACATATGCAACAACAGCTTATCTCTATATGGGAAATATCGAGAGAGAGAGAGAGAGAGAGAGAGAGAGAGAGAGAGAGAGAGAGAGAGAGAGAGAAGTAGAAAAATAACACTAAGTTCACAGCCACTTAAACAAGTAGTTTCAGCTAGAATCAACAAATTGACGTCTATGCTCCTGAATTGCTGGTACCGAAAAACTCCTCCATCATTATTACAGAATCAATGTTGTGGGGTCAATATGGAAACATTAGGATGTGTGTGCACTGAATGGTGTGCTCCAAGACACTTGTGCCTGAACCACAATTGTAAACTGTTGTCAGACCTGCCACAGATTTCTGCCTATCCTGCTTTATAAAGTGGCCAAGCCTTTGATGTCCACATGCTGTGATGAGGTGTGGACATCCAGCCCCTTGTCACGTACTCATGGTTTCACCGTTCTTACATCAGTTCACAACAATAACACGCAAAGGGCTGACCAGTGTCGCTATTTCCAGGATGTTCATGGATGTAGAGCAATGTTCAATGTGAGTCATTACCTTTGACTGTTGACATAGGAAACATGAAAACTGCTGTAACGTGATAATTTTCTCAAATGGACTAAGCTACAAATAAGACTGTCACCACAACGAGGCTTTTTTCTTTTTAGTCACACACTCATTGGTTTCACCAACTCACAACCAAACTGTCACCTTCCAACTTAACCTAGAACTCAGGCTGAGCTACAGATCAATCTGTCACCACAACCAGTTTTTTTAGCTTCATATTCTGCAAAAAAGTCTCATGACAGCAGTCATTAATATTATGTCGGTGGCCAGATCCGATGACTCATATTGAACATTCCTCTTGACTCAATGCTCTTTCCCAAGTGCCAGGCCATAACAATCTGCCCCTTGTAAAAGTTGCTTATGTCGAAGGATTTCCCCATTTGTGGCCAGTATCATCATTACAATGATTCTCCATTTGTCTCTGTTCCCCTTGTATACTTTCCTCACTGGATCACAAAGCCACAATGCCAGGTTTCATTCAGTCTTGTGGTGGGAGTGGTCACAATGTTTTGGCTCACGAGTGTAAATGCTCTATTGAGGTTGCAGCATCTTACACACTCAATATTTACCCTTTGATTTTTTTGTACAAATATTTGGATATAACAATCTGTGAAAATGCAAAAAGAGAAAGAGCACATAATTTGTCATAGTACAGCACACAGTAATATTCCATAAGTTGGTCTTAAATAAACTGTTCTCAGCCCAAAGGTTGGTTTGAATATGACAGTGCTTAATTAGGTATGCTCCTGTTGGAGGTGGTATGCCCTTTCCTACTTACCTTTTAACTTTCTGACCCGCCCATTTATATGACCGACTATAGTTTAACATTGACTCCATATCATGGTGCAACTTTATATTTTTATTATGAACAAAGTCTTACCAGAGGTAAGAGAAAGAACAAGCAAAAGAAAGAAATCCTAGAACAGACTAATGATCTAAACCCATACCAAGAATTCAATCAATGCTCACAATAAATAAAAAGCTAGTGTGACTCATCCCCCCCCCCCCCCCCCCATGAACCATGGACCTTGCCGTTGGTGGGGAGGCTTGCGCGCCTCAGCGATACAGATAGCCGTACCGTAGGTGCAACCACAACGGAGGGGTATCTGTTGAGAGGCCAGACAAACGTGTGGTTCCTGAAGAGGGGCAGCAGCCTTTTCAGTAGTTGCAGGGGCAACAGTCTGGATGATTGACTGATCTGGCCTTGTAACAATAACCAAAACGGCCTTGCTGTGCTGGTACTGCGAACGGCTGAAAGCAAGGGGAAACTACAGCCGTAATTTTTCCCGAGGGCATGCAGCTTTACTGTATGATTAAATGATGATGGCGTCCTCTTGGGTAAAATATTGCGGAGGTAAAATAGTCCCCCATTCGGATCTCCGGGCGGGGACTACTCAAGAGGATGTCATTATCAGGAGAAAAAAAACTGGCGTTCTACGGATCGGAGCGTGGAATGTCAGATCCCTTAATCGGGCAGGTAGGTTAGAAAATTTAAAAAGGGAAATGGATAGGTTGAAGTTAGATATAGTGGGAATTAGTGAAGTTTGGTGGCAGGAGGAACAAGACTTCTGGTCAGGTGACTACAGGGTTATAAACACAAAATCAAATAGGGGTAATGCAGGAGTAGGTTTAATAATGAATAGGAAAATAGGAATGCGGGTAAGCTACTACAAACAGCATAGTGAACGCATTATTGTGGCCAAGATAGATACGAAGCCCACACCTACTACAGTAGTACAAGTTTATATGCCAACTAGCTCTGCTGATGACGAAGAAATTTAAGAAATGTATGATGAAATAAAAGAAATTATTCAGATTGTTAAGGGAGACGAAAATTTAATAGTCATGAGTGACTGGAATTCGAGTGTAGGAAAAGGGAGAGAAGGAAACATAGCAGGTGAATATGGATTGGGGCTAAGAAATGAAAGAGGAAGCCGCCTGGTCGAATTTTGCACAGAGCACAACATAATCATAACTAACACTTGGTTTAAGAATCATGAAAGAAGGTTGTATACATGGAAGAACCCTGGAGATACTAAAAGGTATCAGATAGATTATATAATGGTAAGACAGAGATTTAGGAACCAGGTTTTAAACTGTAAGACATTTCCAGGGGCAGATGTGGACTCTGACCACAATCTATTGGTTATGACCTGTAGATTAAAACTGAATTAACTGCAAAAAGGTGGGAATTTAAGGATATGGGACCTGGATAAACTGAAAGAACCAGAGGTTGTACAGAGTTTCAGAGAGAGCATAAGGGAACAATTGACAGGAAAGGGGGAAAGAAATACAGTAGAAGAAGAATGGGCAGCTTTGAGGGATGAAGTAGCGAAGGCAGCAGAGGATCAAGTAGTTAAAAAGACGAGGGCTAGTAGAAATCCTTGGGTAACAGAAGAAATATTGAATTTAATTGATGAAAGGAGAAAATATAAAAATGCAGTAAATGAAGCAGGCAAAAAGGAATACAAACGTCTCAAAAATGAGATCGACAGGAAGTGCAAAATGGCTAAGCAGGGATGGCTAGAGGACAAATGTAAGGATGTAGAGGCCTATCTCACTAGGGGTAAGATAGATACTGCCTACAGGAAAATTAAAGAGACCTTTGGAGATAAGAGAACGACTTGTATAAATATCAAGAGCTCAGATGGAAACCCAGTTCTAAGCAAAGAAGGGAAAGCAGAAAGGTGGAAGGAGTATATAGAGGGTCTATACAAGGGCGATGTACTTGAGGACAATATTATGGAAATGGAAGAGGATGTAGATGAAGATGAAATGGGAGATATGATACTGCGTGAAGAGTTTGACAGAGCACTGAAAGACCAAAGTCGAAACAAGGCCCCGGGAGTAGACAACATTCCATTAGAACTACTGACGCCCTTGGGAGAGCCAGTCCTGACAAAACTCTACCATCTGGTGAGAAAGATGTATGAAACAGGCGAAATACCCTCAGACTTCAAGAAGAATATAATAATTCCAATCCCAAAGAAAGCAGGTGTTGACAGATGTGAAAATTACCGAACTATCAGTTTAATAAGTCACAGCTGCAAAATACTAACACGAATTCTTTACAGACGAATGGAAAAACTAGTAGAAGCCAACCTTGGGGAAGATCAGTTTGGATTCCGTAGAAACACTGGAACACGTGAGGCAATACTGACCTTACGACTTAACTTAGAAGAAAGATTAAGGAAAGGCAAACCTACGTTTCTAGCATTTGTAGACTTAGAGAAAGCTTTTGACAATGTTGACTGGAATACTCTCTTTCAAATTCTAAAGGTGGCAGGGGTAAAATACAGGGAGCGAAATACTATTTACAACTTGTACAGAAACCAGATGGCAGTTATAAGAGTTGAGGGACATGAAAGGGAAGCAGTGGTTGGGAAGGGAGTAAGACAGGGTTGTAGCCTCTCCCCGATGTTATTCAATCTCTATATTGAGCAAGCAGTAAAGGAAACAAAAGAAAAATTCGGAGTAGGTATTAAAATTCATGGAGAAGAAATAAAAACTTTGAGGTTCACCGATGACATTGTAATTCTGTCAGAGACAGCAAAGGACTTGGAAGAGCAGTTGAATGGAATGGACAGTGTCTTGAAAGGAGGATATAAGATGAACATCAACAAAAGCAAAACAAGGATAATGGAATGTAGTCTAATTAAGTCGGGTGATGCTGAGGGAATGAGATTAGGAAATGAGACACTTAAAGTAGTAAAGGAGTTTTGCTATTTGGGGAGCAAAATAACTGATGATGGTCGAAGTAGAGAGGATATAAAATGTAGACTGGCAATGGAAAGGAAAGCGTTTCTGAAGAAGAGAAATTTGTTAACATCGAGTATAGATTTAAGTGTCAGGAAGTCATTTCTGAAAGTATTTGTATGGAGTGTAGCCATGTATGGAAGTGAAACATGGACAATAAATAGTTTGGACAAGAAGAGAATAGAAGCTTTCGAAATGTGGTGCTACAGAAGAATGCTGAAGATTAGATGGGTAGATCACATAATTAATGAGGAAGTATTGAATAGGATTGGGGAGAAGTTTGTGGCACAACTTGACCAGAAGAAGGGATCGGTTGGTGGGACATGTTCTGAGGCATCAAGGGATCACCAATTTAGTATTGGAGGGCAGCGTGGAGGGTAAAAATCGTAGAGGGAGACCAAGAGATGAATACACTAAGCAGATTCAGAAGGATGTAGGTTGCAGTAGGTACTGGGAGATGAAAAAGCTTGCACAGGATAGAGTAGCATGGAAAGCTGCATCAAATCAGTCTCAGGACTGAAGACCACAACAACAACAGTGTGACTCATATTATAATACTGCTCCAGTGCAAGGAATATACAAAATAATGTTAGGCTATCATGGTTACTGAGTGTAAAAGGAGAACAGCATGATAGTCATGTTGTTTGACAGCCAGAAATATGTGACTGGAATAATGAAAAACCTGAACTATGAGTGCTCAAAAAAAATCACTGACTTTCTCATTAAAGCCTTCTCTAAAAAGTTTAACAATTATTTGTCACTAATGCATCTTATAAAGCCCCATCCATTATTTTCGATGGGGATCACAAGGGATCCAAGACAATGATTTCGGACCAGGAAAGTCGACAGCAATTTTTCTTCTCATGTGTTACCTGTGAATGGAAGGAAAAGAATCACAAAACAGATCGCAATAAGAAGTACCTTCTTTATATTTTCGTGTCATAATGCAATTTAACATTTGCCACACAGCATGAATTTATTTAGTAATGCCTGGTAAAAGGCTCACTCCTGCGACTGTGCATAGATGACATTGAAAAGGAACAAAATCTGTGGGTTATTCCATAAAACTAAGCTTGCTTATTTGCTCTACAAAGGTAAGTATTATTACCAATGTTTCGCAATTTCTTTCTCAATGTTCATTTTCTGGCATATAAAATTCTTTTGATCTTTTATCACTGTGATTGCGCAAAATGACACTTTCTAACATTCTGAAAATAAACCAATATTTTTATCAATTCCTTATGAAATTTGGTGATTATATAGCAAAAAGTATAAGGACTGGGAAAAAAAGACACTACATTTAAGTAAAAAACCGTTGAGGCAGGACGAAATATATACCTTTCAATCTCTTGTATTTTACTTTGAAGGGAATAAAAATAATATATGCTATTACATTGAATATCGCATTTCAAGGGATAATTACCATAATAATGAGCAATGCATTTGCTATCTTAAGAGAGTTGTCATTCCCTTATGGTACTTAGAAACTGTTTGAATACATTCTTTTTCAATCCTGTTAATTAAGTCTATTTGTTTAATATTTTAATCAAATTTCAGTTTTGTCATCAATACCTGTATATCTGTAAATTGCTCACGACATTTTCAACTGTTGCCACTTCCTCCGAAATTCAACATGCTTGTCAGCACTTATTCATTGGTTTCTAACCTAAACATCATTTATTATAACAATTAACAGTGCCGAACAGCATGAAAATTTTCAAACCTTTAAAACGTAATAAATTTTCTGAGACAATTGGAGGTTTACTGATAAAAACTTGGTATTGCTCCTTGTACCTGTATGGAGTACAAATAAGAAGTTTCATCCAAACCTGAGAGGGTGGGCAAGATGGCTCAGTTGACTTGTCACGGAATGATCATTGCATCAATCTTCCACTTTTGTACCTAATTCAAAATCTATTTATATCAATCAGACAACAAAATACTATTATATACCACTATAAGAAATTCATTCAATATAACAGCAATACAGATTTGTTAAGGTAGCATTTTATATCAACAGAATAGTACCTAGTGCTGCTTTTCTCGTTATCTCACAATGCTACCAGGATTCATAGATGAGGCTGCTAGAACCTACTTCCATGGCATCACATTAGTAACGATTAGCAGTCCCTATTAACATATTCATATTTAGAGTGAGGGGAGCTGCCTACCAAAGGTATTTCAAACTCTGTTTAAACTGTGCTTTATCTGAAACCAAGCTTTTAATAGTTACTGCAATTTATTGCAAAAGTGTGTCCCTTTTTGGACCAAGGTAAGTGATTTTAGGTCTTAGTGTAGATTGTTTTTATTCATAGTACTGATACTATGTATTGAGCTATTGGTTAGAAACAGACACACATTATTGGCAGCAAATTTCATTCAGGAATAAATATACTGATACACAGTGGTTGGAATATTTACCCAGTTCTTTGAACAGGTTTTTTCACGATGTTCTTGAATTCACACCACAAATGAGTCTTATTACACTCTTGAAAACTTTTGCTTGGCTGAGATGTAAGTAACATAAACCTCTTTTACATCACAATAAAATAAATGGCAGAAAACATCCATCACCCTTTGTACATTCAAAAAATGAGATTTTCATTCTGAAATGAACATATCCAATATTTTCAGATAATCAAATTGAATGTTGAAAAGTAGTTACATGTGTCATTTAGAAATGCAATAATTTAATCATTAAGTCCATTTACGATTAGAATCTTTGGGGATAAAGGGAACAATATCATAAATCCAGCTAGTTACTATTTTATTTTTGTTTGTCAACACTTCGCATTTTTAAAACAGTACAATACAGCTTGAACAGAGCAATTATAGTAATTTACACCAAATTCTTTTATTACGTTTGCTGCTACTGAAAAAACTGCAACACTTACATACTTACACTACAGATAACTTTTTTTTTTTTTTTTTTAAACACAAGAAAATTCATGTTGACAGTTATAGAGCGAAACTGTATAGATAAGTGAAGTTTAATACATGTAGATGAGATAACATGAAAGTATACTTTTGCACAGGAAACTTGCAAGTCATCACACAGCTCAAACGTTCCCAAAAGGGAAAACAGCTGTACCACATTCACATGATTGATTACATGAAGAATAACATTAATATCTGCGTGTCTGTTATCATCATTTAATAACGGAGATGCATTTTGTGTCTATTAGTTAAGAAACTGCTGCTATAACTTTTTATTGCACTCTACTCATATGGATCAAAATGAATAGTGCGGGAACACACTACGGAAATCTTCGACTTATTTCTGATTCTGTAAATACTATACTGCATTACTATCTGTTTCACACACAATTGTTTCAAGACTGAATACAGTATATTCAGGTAAGTTTTGAAAGTAGCATTTTAACCAACAAGGGGGCAAATAATAAGATGAGGTGTCTACAATAAACATTCAAATTCACCAATCCACGTTGAAATAATTTCCAATACAGTGAATGACGTTTTTAATGGGGAGAAAAAAATATTCACACAGAACTAGTGTTCGGAGTGATATCACAAACAGTTCTCCATTTGCACGAAACGGAGTATCCCATAATTTTCTGAAAACTGGACTCGAGGTTTTCATTCACATCGCATTTTCTGTAAGTTCGACGATTTTACAACCCAGAAGTCCACCACCTGGCGACCATGATGCAGGAATCATGTGAACGTTTACGAAATTCCCCATCCGTTTAAGTTTCACGTTTATCTTCCGTCCAACAGAATTCTGAACAACGACGCTAAAATCTGAAATACTCCTAAAATTACTACTATTCAGTGAACCAAATTCCACTATTTCATCGCCTTCAATAAGGCCTGCACGATCTGCTGGAGAATGTGCAGCAACCCAGGCTACTTTTGCGACAGGCTGTGTGTTTGCTCGTTCTGTTGGAACACACATTTCTATACTGTCTTTCGATGCGGCATGGAGAGCATGCAGCTTTTCTTCAATTTCTACCATCATGTTTCTTAGATCATTTCGAAGGCATATTATTCTCTGCCTTGCTGCTCTTACTTCATACACATCTATGTCAGACCTTGGGTAGTCTTCTGAATCAACGAGAGGGTCTGTCATTCCAACCCCATTCTTTGATAACACAGAATATAAAGAAAGTAACTGCTTTTCCATACTCTCTTTCTCTGCAATCAATTGCAGCACCTCTTCTCGTGATACTTCGTTCGACGTATCCATCATAGACATAATGTGGACAACTGTATAATGACAACCAGGGTTCTCAAAGAACTAGAAATGCAGAAAATTACATGTCACTAGCGACAAAATACATTGCCACGCGCTTCACATTTCACTTTATTTACCAACACTAAACACAAGCCACTGCAACTCGACATTTACTATCCTTCAACGATATTATTTACATCATAGTATATTGCTATAAAACAGTGTCGCCATCCTATAAAAGTTACAAAATGGTTTCGAAATACTAACCACAAACAATCATATTCATTTACATAACATACAATTGTATGATGAAGGGGTAAAACCAGGAAGAGATATTGAAGGAAAAGGCTACCTTCCGTATATCTGTGAGTAAGCACAGTACCACGCCATACATTTCCTGAATGGTTATTCCAGGAACGACTTTCCCACCCATATAGGTTGGCAAAAACTGAGGAATATGCCGAGTATTTCGGCGCGCTTTATTAATGTTATGTACTGGCCGTCTGCAAGAATAGTGTGTTAAAAATGAGTGATGAGTGTGGCAGATCTAAAAATTATAAAATACTTTGATGCTGGTGGATACCGTTAAGACCTGAGGAGCTTAGTGTCCAACGAAATTAATAAATCACATTTCTTAAATGAGTATTGTGTATGCCTATATGGGGGGCTACTTTCATGAAGGCAAATTGAAACGTTTCTCCCCAATTCTCAAATAATTTTCGTTGTCCTTTATGCCCTCGCACTGTATCTTAAGAAGCAAATTCTGGTGAACACTTGGAGCTACACTTCTCGCTATCCATGGTTTCACCCACAATGGTTTCCATTTCTCTTTCTTTTCAACCAATGCGCTCGCCACGAACATGATAATGCAGTCGTGCAGGCGATTAACTGTTCGGCTTCGATTCCCAAACAACTATGACGAAAAATTTTACGATCGTGCAATAGCTTCAGTGAAATAGTTTGCTCAAAGAAATTTTACGAACCCTTTGACAAACATCTTTTAACGGCGTAATAAGGGCCTTGGGCTCCATGCGTTTGTGTAAGCAGGCACAACACCACTTCGTTGACGTTACACAGACGTGCGCTCAGGCTTGCATTTATAGTTGGCATCGGTAGTGTGTTGTGTGACGTCATGTCTGAACGACTCGAGCTACAGTCACGACGTATTCTAAATGGATCACGTTTTATAGCATGTAGTAACACTCTTTTATTTTGAATGTTGATGTTTCGAAGTTACTTCGTAGTGGTGTTCATGAGTGATTGGACGGATGCAGTTCTGTTTGTCAGGCATTGTACATTACATGTCTGCCTCCTATTGGAATTGCCTGTTCGGAGCTCTGTTAGTGATTCATCAGATTATCGGTAGTTATTAACTAGAGATTTGTTTTCGCCTTTGGAATTGTTAGTTCAGCATGTTGATAGCTGGAGGTTTACCATTTGTCTTGCATTGCTGTTATATGTGGATATTACGACGAAATTTACTAACAGATCTTTGTATGCCGTAATGGGTGACGATATAGCCAGAACAACAAGGTTCTTGCAGTTGTATGCTCTGCTGGTACAGTTTGTTAAGGGCCATGTTTGTGTGCAATATTTGAAGTTAACCAAAGTCAGACCATGGGAGAATATATGTGGCGTTATCGCCAAAGCTTTTCGATATTAGATACATCAGCGAATTTTTTATTTTTGGTGTAATGGACTTTGTTCTAACTATATAGGAGTACTGAGAGAAAGTTCGCTCTGCCCCATGTTGCATTGTTGCCAAATTTATTCAAAATGGTGGCAATAGATATGGCAATATTGCAATGATGTCATGGCAGGAAGTTCAAATTTTGGCGGGAAAATAGGTCAACTCCACTAACATAACCACCTCCCCCTCCCTCTGAAAATGGCGGGAAGTTCATATTTTGGCAGGCAAAAAAGGGCACTTGGGCTACATCCACCACCTAAGAAAATGGCAAGAAAAATATCTTTTGGGCTACCTCCAGTAACCTAAGAAAATCGCAGGACAATTTTGGCGGCAAAGTATGTCACTTGAGCTACCTCCTCCGACCGCCACCTTTTCCTTGGAATTGATGGGAAAAGGACTCAGCCTTTGCTGGATAGGATGGAGGTAAGTCTTTATTTTGCGTGCAGTCTTTATTTAAACAATTTGAGGCAGTATCTCTATCCAGTCTGTTCATCATGAGGTCCGGAGTCCAACTACCTAGTACACAGTACTGCAACCAGCGGTCACCATCATCCCTCCCGTGACATAATCCCAGATGGCGATCTGGGGGGAAAATGGCGGGAAAAGGACTCAGCCTGTTCTGGGGTTCTGAAAAGAGGAAGGACTGACTTTATTTATTTCGGAGCAATTTATTTAGCGATGGAAATGATGCAGTGCACTGATGTGCAGACATGGAAACAACTCGTAAATTGTCAAAAGTGCATGTAAAACGCTCTACAGACACGCTCACTGATTGTAAACTGTCGAAATAATGACGTACACAGCATACAGACCTGCAAACTACTTGTAAATTACCGAAATAATGCAGTACACTGATGTAAAGACATGCAAACATCTCGTTAACAGCCTAAATAATGCATTTAAAAGGCTCTGCAAACACGCTCACTAATTGCAAACTGTCGAAATAATGCATTGCACAGCATACAGACCTGCAAACAAATTGTAAATTACCGAAATAATATGTATCGCTCTGCCAACAAGCTGAAATAGTCGAAAATAATGCAATGCATGAACAGCCAGTGCACATAAAAACCACTTTTGAACTATCATCAACCGCAACATATCAGTGAACTGTCCCCAACACAGGTTCCAACACGCACATGCACCAACGCCATGGGAGCAACAAAGTCAGCGGCACGAGCGATTGCTCTCAGGTCACTGTTGCCTACAACCAGCAGGTGAAAGTCGCGTCTATTTTCAGGTATACAGATAGAACTCTTGAAGTGTTATACTGACATCACATGTCTATGTAAATAAGAGCCAAGTCTATCTCTGGATATGTTATAGAAATCTGTTGCAATGCTTCCCAGAACAACACATCTTTAGTGATCCTAATGGGAAACGCGAGATGCCTCCGGCTGCATACCTGTCGGTCCAGCATCAACCGAGAGATGTTTGCATAGCGACTCATCATGCAGGTGCAGTTAATCTTATCTTCACAATCTTATACTGACATCACATGTCTATGTAAATATGAGCCAAGTCTACTTCTCAGAAATAGTAGAGCACCATAGAAATATTTATCGGTCACCTTTGTAGGAGCGTTCATGATGCCTCAGCTTATCTGCATGGAAATTCTTGTCCTAACAGGACCTGTTCAGGAAAATAGCCCAGAATAACACAGATTTCATTCGTCCTGATGGTCCTAACGAGGCATCACATGTCACCCTTCCCGGAAATCGTAATGTCCTGGTATCAACATACATCTCAGAAACAGTAAACATTCTCGCTGCTATGTAGAGGCTTCTACACCCCACCACAAAGGATGTCTTGTGAAGGAATAGAGCATTCTGATTGGCTCTCACTGAATTTACCAGCCAAACTGCTGATTTTGCCACTGTGGATGCACTGTCCACGTTTTTCTTTCTGCAGACGACACTTTATTTTGTACAGATCGCAAAATTGTACTGGCAGTTAAACCATGCAAATGTGGCCTACAGATCTTCAAATACAGAAAGACTCTTGCTCAATTGCACTGCTCTGCCACTGAAGATGGAAACTTGAATATTTCAGCATGAAACCGACCTCCAACTCAGTAATATACACTCCTGGAAATGGAAAAAAGAACACATTGACACCGGTGTGTCAGACCCACCATACTTGCTCCGGACACTGCGAGAGGGCTGTACAAGCAATGATCACACGCACGGCACAGCGGACACACCAGGAACCGCGGTGTTGGCCGTCGAATGGCGCTAGCTGCGCAGCATTTGTGCACCGCCGCCGTCAGTGTCAGCCAGTTTGCCGTGGCATACGGAGCTCCATCGCAGTCTTTAACACTGGTAGCATGCCGCGACAGCGTGGACGTGAACCGTATGTGCAGTTGACGGACTTTGAGCGAGGGCGTATAGTGGGCATGCGGGAGGCCGGGTGGACGTACCGCCGAATTGCTCAACACGTGGGGCGTGAGGTCTCCACAGTACATCGATGTTGTCGCCAGTGGTCGGCGGAAGGTGCACGTGCCCGTCGACCTGGGACCGGACCGCAGCGACGCACGGATGCACGCCAAGACCGTAGGATCCTACGCAGTGCCGTAGGGGATCGCACCGCCACTTCCCAGCAAATTAGGGACACTGTTGCTCCTGGGGTATCGGCGAGGACCATTCGCAACCATCTCCATGAAGCTGGGCTACGGTCCCGCACACCGTTAGGCCGTCTTCCGCTCACGCCCCAACATCGTGCAGCCCGCCTCCAGTGGTGTCGCGACAGGCGTGAATGGAGGGACGAATGGAGACGTGTCGTCTTCAGCGATGAGAGTCGCTTCGGCCTTGGTTCCAATGATGGTCGTATGCGTGTTTGGCGCCGTGCAGGTGAGCGCCACAATCAGGACTGCATACGACCGAGGCACACAGGGCCAACACCCGGCATCATGGTGTGGGGAGCGATCTCCTACACTGGCCGTACACCACTGGTGATCGTCGAGGGGACACTGAATAGTGCACGGTACATCCAAACCGTCATCGAACCCATCGTTCTACCATTCCTAGACCGGCAAGGGAACTTGCTGTTCCAACAGGACAATGCACGTCCGCATGTATCCCATGCCACCCAACGTGCTCTAGAAGGTGTAAGTCAACTACCCTGGCCAGCAAGATCTCCGGATCTGTCCCCCATTGAGCATGTTTGGGACTGGATGAAGCGTCGTCTCACGCGGTCTGCACATCCAGCACGAACGCTGGTCCAACTGAGGCGCCAGGTGGAAATGGCATGGCAAGCCGTTCCACAGGACTACATCCAGCATCTCTACGATCGTCTCCATGGGAGAATAGCAGCCTGCATTGCTGCGAAAGGTGGATATACACTGTACTAGTGCCGATATTGTGCATGCTCTGTTGCCTGTGTCTATGTGCCTGTGGTTCTGTCAGTGTGATCATGTGATGTATCTGACCCCAGGAATGTGTCAATAAAGTTTCCCCTTCCTGGGACAATGAATTCACGGTGTTCTTATTTCAATTTCCAGGAGTGTACCACCACATACAATGTCGATGTAATAAACATACAATTCGTATCCTCCACCATATAAAATCGCTCCTTGTGCATCATGCATATAGCTATCGACTGCCACAGACTCGTGCATATAGCACAAAGGCAGACAGCATAAGCACATGCACTGTAGGCATACTCCTTGCAGGGCTAGGTATTTCCCACAAGGTTGGGCAGTCATCCTCGACAGCCTACGGTCACAAGTCATCCGCCCCCGATGCATCACCACAGAGCCCACAGTGGACCGAAGTCACTCTATGAACTGTCGTGCAAAGTCGGGCTCAGTCCCCCTCCCTACAAAGGCGTTACTGTTTGTGGTGCCAATCTGCTTGCTTCCTACACCTGTCTCCAGACTCTGGGATTACAATAACATATGTAATTTCACATGGTTTGCCAGAATGCACTATGATCGAAGTGTTAGAAATATGTAGATTGCTGTCTGGTATACTTTGAAGATATACATGTTCAAGAATTAACAATTAATTATCATACTGAACAGTCATCTATCTACATTTGCAATTATACTCGCAAAGTAGAGAATGAGTGATTTAGCGATGATACTGAAACTGGGAAGCAAGCTGTTGCATCATTGGTCAGTGTTGAAATTACTGTAAAATTGCTAAAATTGTTCATACTATCAACTGTGATGCTTATTATTACAGTACATCGACAATGTCTTTTTCATCCCACCCGTCCACTGTTGGTTAGCACATAATGATTGACTGACATTGCTTGTTTCAGATGGAGAAAGAGTTTTGGTGGAGGGGCAACATGTTGTGGGGATGGCTAGCACCGAAACAGTGACTATGTACATGACTGCAGTATGAGGGATCAGTCGAAATAAAATGCAGTCCCATCAGGTATTCCGTCATTGTGACAGATCAGTTTAAATGTAGAGGCCGTCAATCACCTTCAGACAGCAGTATGGAAATGCTCCACAATGACACCAAACTCTTCCAGTTTCCTTATGTTGTAAGTGTCTTTTATTTAAAATCATCCATTGTGTATGTGTGTGTGTGTGTGTGTGTGTGTGTGTGTGTGTGTGTGTGTTATGGTACCAGGAGTATAAACATGTGTGTGTATGTGTGTGTGTGTGTTATGGTAGCAGGAGTATAAACATGATTTACACTGTGTGACGTTGTAGTGGCACCACCATTTAGGATAGGGAAAGTTAGTTTTGTGCAATGTTCTCAGCACAATTTACAGCCAGGTGCGAGGTGGATTGCAGTGAGTTACACATACCAACAGTTGCAAAGTAGAATAGAGGCCTCAGGGCCATCAAATTGCAGAAAGAGTATACGTAGCGGCTTTGCATGTCACAAATCACAGGCAGAAGGGGCCCAGCCAGTATGTTATGAGTACGTGACAAAAAGCGGCACGTATGGTAACACAGAGGCACACAGTCCCATATAAATAGGTGTGTGTTTCTAACGAGATTCATTCAAGTGTGGCAGCTCTCATGAACGGTGGGGCATGTCACACCACCAGCTGCACATAACAGCAGATGGGGCGCCAGCATTCCAGTCCATGGCGGGTCACTGGTTCGACCCTCTGAGGCCGACACGGGGTCCATAGCCAGGAAGCACTGGGCCACTCCACATCTTGCTACCACAGCCAGGCATCCTGGCTTCCAACACACGCCGGAGGCATCCCGTGGCGAGGGCCGCAGAGTCGGATGCCAGATCTCGGGCACTTGCTGTCACCATCGATCTCAGCCACGCCAGCGAGAAAGATACAGCTGGCCGCCTGCAGCTCACACAGAGCAGCACTGAGTCAGCATGGACGTCAACCATTGAGTCGACTGCCAGCAGTCTGATGATGACGCAACTCCGCTGGCATACAAGGCTGACACGCAGTGCGTGCACGGGTCGCTGAGGCAGCCACTCCGCGCCGAGTCGTTTTGCAGATAGTGAAGTGGTGTCCTCAGCATTGTGGGACCCGGTGACACAGGCGGAGGGGAACACGGCACTGTAGTTAGAAATAATAAATCGCTTGGAGAGCACAGGAAAGTCTTAATACGGTGCCTTCTACCTCTTCCCGCTACATTTGGTCATCATGTTACATTCAGTGGCAGAAGATGTCACTACATTTGGCGTCAGAATAGATGATGTCGTCTGTCCAGTACAACGTTCGAGCCCACTGCCTGGATTACATTCACAAGATGTGGTGAGTTTTCACCAGTTTGCTTTTCAGTATTGGACGTTTTCTTGCCTTTTTGTGTTTTTGAGCATTTCTCATGGCAGGGTATTTTATATGTTTTGCATAGGCATATTTTTTTGTCAGGCTGAGTGTTAGTGTATTTGGGGCAGTAAGATTTATTATTTATTTTCGTGGCATTTAATTACTTTTATAGCCGGCCAAAGTGGCCGTGCGGTTAAAGGCGCTGCAGTCTGGAACCACAAGACCGCTATGGTCGCAGGTTCGAATCCTGCCTCGGGCATGGATGTTTGTGATGTCCTTAGGTTAGTTAGGTTTACCTAGTTCTAAGTTCTAGGGGACTAATGACCTCAGCAGTTGAGTCCCATAGTGCTCAGAGCCATTTGAACCATTACTTTTATACTGGTTGAAGTATACCATGGGTAAGCGAGGGCTATGACATGATCCTATATAGATAGGAGTAGATTTCTTGCATCAACATCATGCCAAAATTGACTTTGGACAACTTGTGGACCTTGGTGGAAACTGTTGTCAATACAGAGCTCTCGCAAGGGGCATTCAACGTAATGAACAAACCAACTGAACCGTGTACATTAGCAGTAAGACTTAATTAGCATGAGTGTGTGTCTAGTGGCACCGGGAAGTCGCTTTGAGTAGGTGTGGAGTCAAATGTAGCTGTGAGTACGGTATGTGTTACTGAACCATTGGAGGATACTGAAGTTTTTGGTCTATTGGGTTGTTTTGTGAAACATAGTGTTGTACGCACACAGGAGGGGAATGACGGGCGAGTAGTTCCCATGAACGTGGATAGTTTTAGCGCTGTAGATGCGAATTTGAGGAAAGGAGTTTTACCAGCAAATTTGGATGTGCCAGATGACGAAGACTGGTGTTCGAGAGGTAGGCGAAGTGATCAACCACTAACTGCTGATAGAACTGCATTGCGGTTCATAATTAAGCATTTTAAAGAAAGAGAGCATATGGAAGAATTATTGTCGGAATTTAACGATCTGTATTTTCCACAAGGTCCGTTACCAGCAACTCCATTAGTTCAACATAGGATACCAACAGGGAATGAAGCACCTGTTTACCGTAAACCATACAGAATACTGAGGTATTTGCAGCCAATTGTGGAGGATTTCACTGATCAGCAGCTTGCGGACAGTATTATAGAGCATAGTAATAGTTCCTGGGGAGCGGGCACTGTGGTTGTGCCTAAAAAGTCTGTGGATGGAACTAAGAAATACAGGTTCTGTTGTGACTACCGATACCTCAATAATAAGTCAGTAATGGACGCATACCCCATTCCAAACACATCAGAGACTTTGAATCACTTAGGTCAGTGCCAGTACTTTTCTATGATGGATTTGACAATGGTTATGATCAGTTAGAGGTGGCTCCAGAGAATCGTCCAGAAACTGCTTTCTTTACTCCTGGAGACCATTACCAGTACATTAGAATGCCATTCGGTTTGAAAAACGCTCCGGCAACGTTTCAGAGGTTGCTAGACAGTGTCTTGAGGGGTTTGAAACCACAGCAGTGTCTTGTCTATTTGGATGACATTATAGTGTTTTCAAGTAGTATGGAGCAACATAGACAGCAGCTAAGGGAAGTCTTTATGAGGTTAAGAGCAGCTCGTTTGACGTTGAGTCTGGAGAAGTGTCATTTCGCATTAGAAGAAGTAAAATATTTGGGTCATATTGTCAGTAAGGACAGGGTGCGAACAGATCCAAAAACACTTAAGGAAGTGCAGTCATTCATCGGAATTTGCAATTTCTATCGAAAGTTCGTGAAGGGTTTTCCGGATTTAGCACAACCGTTGATGCGATTGTTACAGAAGAGTGTGAAATTTGAGTGGACAGATGAGTGTCAGAAAGCATTTGACAAACTGAAAGAAGTGTTAACATCAAGTCCAGTTATTGTGTTTCCAGATTTTGAAAAGGAGTTTACACTAGCACACAATGCATTGAATCAAGCATTAGAGTGTGTTATTAGTGAGGAAATTGATGGGAAAGAACATCCTGTAGCCTATGCGTCTAGGCAGTTGAATGTAGCGTAGAGGAACTACTCAGCAACAGAGAGGGAGATCCTTAGTGTAATCTATGGAATCACATATTGTAAATGTTATTTATATGGGAGAAGATTTCAGGTAGTGACAGATCATGCTGCATTTAAGTGGTTGTTAGGGTTGAAGGATCCGTCCACTAGACTCGCTAGATGGGCTGTGAGGCTTAGTGAATTCGACTACAAGGTGGTGCATAAGCCTGGGAAGAAGCATGGTAATGAGGATGCACTAAGTAGGAAGGTGGTGACAGTAGAAGTCATAGGTTATGACCTAGCGGTATGGCAAAAATTACAGGACACAGACAACGATTATAAATTGTATCGGACACAGCCACAAGTTAATGTGTACCACGGTCTTCTGTGCAGGGAAACGAAGTTAGGGCCAAGGGTAGTAGTGCCAGCGAAGTTGAGGGATGTGGTTTTAAAGGAAGCACACGATCACGTGTTATCTGGTCATGGAGGGTGTAGAGCAACGAATAGGATAGTGGGGGAGAGGTATTGGTGGAGAGGTAAGAAAGGAGATGTGGATCAGTATGTCAACAATTGTATACCACGTGCGCAGAGAGCAGATTTGAGTAAGAAACATATACAGCTACAACGATTGCCGGAGGCAACATGTCCATTTTCTATGTTGG
This sequence comes from Schistocerca americana, assembly GCF_021461395.2. NCBI lineage: Eukaryota > Metazoa > Arthropoda > Insecta > Orthoptera > Acrididae > Schistocerca > Schistocerca americana. Next base: position 485,796,378 of record NC_060130.1, read on the forward strand.
GGATTGATGTCTTAGGACCTTTTAGGCGAACACCACTGGGAACAGATTCGTTCTCATGATAATCGCCCATTTTTCGAGGTATGTGGAGATGGTGGCTATGCCATATCAAAAGGCAGAAATAGTTGCCCAAGCTTTAGTAAACAACTGGATTTTGAAGTTTGGTGTACTGGAGACAATAATTACTGAGCAAGGGACCAACTTCATGTCGGGTTTAATGAAGGAACTGCGTAAATTGTTGAATGCAAAGCAGCTGAAGACGGGCGCATTATATCCACAGGTCAACGGAATGACAGAACGGGTACGCACAACAATTGGGAAGATGCTGAGTTTTTATGTGGATTCTCATCACCACCAGTGGGACGAGTATTTGAAGCCTATTGTATGTGCATACAATGCAAAAGTCCATACAAAAACCGGTTTGTCTCCATATGAGGTAGTGTACAGGTGAAAAATGCCATCACCATTTGACTTAGTGAAGCTACAGAAAGGAAGGACTAGTGAATCGGTATGTCAGTTCGCGAGAACAGTTCAGGATGTTTAGAAACGGGTACAAAAGGCGAATACGAATTCTTTGGAAAGGCAGGAAGACGCAGTAAAGCGGAAAGGAAGGTTACTGCAGTATAAATGGGGCAATGGGTAATGCTGTCCAGCCCTTATATGCAAAAAGGGAAAACGAAGAAGTTCCTCACGAGGTATCGAGGGCCATACCAAGTTGTTGAAACCACGTCTCCCGTTAATGTTAAGCTTCATCTGCCAACTAGAACAACGATAGTACACACTGGGCGGTTACGGCCATTTAAGGGTGGCCCGGATGCATTTCCAGGCGTGTCACAGCAATGAAAGAGAAAGAAAGAGAGAGCAAAGAGAGGTGCTAAGCACAGAGAGAACCAGGAACATAGAGTACGACATGAAGTACCATATGCTTTGCGACCCAGAAAGTAGTAGAGTATTTGTAGATTTTTGTTTTCGTGTCATGTATTATTGGGTTTACGTAGACAATTTAGGCATTGTATTTTCATATGTTGTATGTATTTTTGAATATAGCCTGCTGCGGACAGCAGTCCTTTTGAAGAGGGAGGGAGGGTGATGTTGATCACTGTCCTCAGGTCACTGAAAGGGGGAGCAGTTATTCATCTCTTCATCATCGGGGTGGACGCCTTATGGGTGCAGCACCTGGATGGGGGTGTGCTGTACTCAAGGCAGGAAGATGTGGTGTTGTCAAGTCACCAGTGCGCATTAAGGTTGGTATGGAACAAATGAGAAATGCGGAATGAAGTAAGGAGGCTTGAGGGAGTGTTAGAACATCTTAGGCAATGTGCAGAGGGCAAGGGAATGCTGAAGGAAGTTGCAGGGGAGTATAAGAAATTGCATGAGGCTTATAAGACGCTACGGAAGCAGGTAGGATGGATGGAGGAAGTGGTGCCATGGGTAAGATGGAAACGAGGATGGCTGCACGCAGGGAGGGAAAGTTTTAAAGACAGTTTTTGGAACAGCGGACGAAAGCAATATAAAAGAACTGAACAACACGGTGGAAGCGATGGGGCAACTCGCAGAGGAGAGTAGGGCAACGGAATCTTGGCATGCAACGCAGATAGGGACATTGGAAGGGGAAGTCCTGAATAACACACAGTTGCTCCGTGCATTAGCAGAGCAGGTAGTGGAATACGCTAAGGCGTCGGAAGACGTAATAAACCGCAACCTGGGAACCCTACAGGGGCATCTAGAAGTACTAGATACCATGGTGGTGTTAACCATACTTTTGCAAGGAGTAGCTAACAGTGTGTTGGATGTGCAGGGAGTAATAACGAATCTGCAAGAAGCGCTGCATCACTCATTGCAAGGCCAGATAAGTACCGATTTGTTACCGCTGGACCAATATTTACGCGTGTTGCGCAAGACGCAGAAGGAACTACCGTCAGGGCTATATTTAATAATGGAGCCCAGCGAGGAAAATTTGCCGTTTTTCTACCATGTTGCAACAGTAAGGGTAACAACCGACCGCGCACGAGCGTATATTATGTTCCAGTTCCTGGTTATGGGGAAGAACACGAGGTTTCAGTGTTACACGGCCCACCCATATCCAGTGAAGTGGGGAGCGTTGAGCAAGTTTGTGGAAGTGAAAACTAAAGAGGTATTGCTGATCTCAGCAACTAGAAACTGGTACGCCGAGACAGCAAGGGAGGAATTATGAAGCTGCCATAGAGGGAAGGTAATGGTATGTCCAGCCAGGTTGGTAAGTACCAGTCCAGACACATGCACAATGCAGTTGCTTTTAGCCAGGGGGAAAAGAATAGACTGTCCAAGGGACATGGTGGAGCCAAAATTGAGCTTGCAATGGGTCGGGATGCATTGGATCTTCTCCATCTATGAGAATTTGGTAGTAGTAGCAAGTTGTTTTCAGCGGGAGTATTTGCAGAAGCGAAACATATAGAGCTTGAGGGAAGCGGGATTTTAATCAATGGAACTAAGTGTAACACAATAGGACCAACCTACCACCTGCCAGTGTCAATTTCAGGAGTCATGCAATTGAATGTTGTGCAGCCACAGCTGTACTGGCCAGAAGCCACTTTAGAGTTTTTGCCAAGGCAGAATCTGACCTTGTTAAATCAAACTCTGGAGCCAGGTCTGTTTGATCCGTAAACCTGTTCATTTTCAGCAAGTGGGGCGCATATCAGCCAAACAGATTGTGCAACATGTCGCTCAGTGTAGGAAAAGGCAACGACAAATAACGGTCATTTTGAGCACCTCTGTGCCAAGTGTCATAGAAGCTTTAACTTTGTTATGTGTTGTTTTCTTTCTGATCAGGTGGAGAGCTAATCCTAAGAGGGAACCAAGGATACTCCGAGTCCCAGTGGATTGGATACTGAGGGCGTGAGATGAGTAGGTAAGGGGTTGATCAAGCAGTGGTCGTCCAGTAAGGAATTTTTACATTTTGTTCCATGTCATGGTTTTAAGGGGCACTAGACCACATTTAAGTTTTATAATAGTAAGGCAATATGCATTAGGTGCCCATTTAAGAGCTAGTTAAGGGTCAACCTGGGGACTGGGTCTTTCCAAGGAGGGCAATAATGCAGGGGCACCACCGTTTAGGACAGGGAAAGTTAGTTTTGTGCAATATTCTGAGCACAAGTTACAGACAGGTGCGTGCCGGATTGCATTGAGTTACGCATACCAACAGTTGCGAAGTAGAATAGAGCCCACAGGGCCATCAAATTGCTGAAAGAGTATACGTAGCGGTTTTGAATGTCACAAATCACTGGCAGAAGGGGCCCACTGGCCAACCTAGCGTGTTATGAGTATGTGACACAAAGCAGTGCGTATGGCAAAACAGAGGCGTACAGCCATGTATAAATAGGTGCGAGTTTCTAACGAGATTCATTCAAGTGTGGCAGCTCTCCTGGATGGCGGGGCTTGTCACACCACCAGCTACACGTAGCAGCAGGTGGGGGCCAGTATTCCAGTCTATGGTGGGTCGCTGGTTCGACCCTCTGAGGCCGACGCAGGGTCCGTAGCCAGCCAGTGGTGGGCGACTCTACATCTCGCTACCTCGGGCAGTCGTCCTGGCCTCCAACACACACCGGAGGCACCTCGAGGCGAGGGCCGCTGAGTCGGACGACGGATCGCGTGCGCTCGTTGATGCTGCGATCTCGGCCGCGTCGGCAAGACTGATGCAGCTGGCCGCCTGCGGCACACACCGAGCAGCGCTGAGTCAGCAGGGACGCCGGCCGATGAGTCAACTGCCAGCGTCCTGACGATGGCGCAACTCCGCTGGCATTCAAGACTGACCCACAGTGCGTGCACGGGTTTCTGAGGCAGCCATTCCATGGCAAGCTGTTTCGCAGACAGCAAGGTTGTATCCTCAGCATTGCAGTACTTGTTGACACAGACCAAGGGGAAAATGGCACCGTAGTTGGAAACAATAAATCACTAGGAAAGCTTGGACGAGTCTTAATATGGCAGTGGATCAGAACCTTTATATTTAACAGAATCGTCACATATGCTCGACGCCAGCACACAGACACTATTTGTTTTCGATGTATGGGAGGAGGGAGAGAGAGAAGCAGTAAAAATCTTATTGGGTTCTCTGTCTGATAAAATTAGTGGAGCTTTTATAGTTTGTAATTTTTTTCTCTTCGATTGTACAGAATACCAGTGATAGCACGTTGGGGTTATGGAAGTGAATGGGCCCTGAGGGATGCAGATCTGCTTTGGACTGCAGTACCTGTATGTAGTTTGGGGACACACCACAATGCAGTAGCAAAATCCTCATCCTTCTCTCAGTTTCCAAACTGTCTTTCATACTAACTCATGTTGCAGGAGCAGGCTTCATTTGGTGCTGACCTTACACATCGTAAACTGTTGGCGGAGCTATGATAACATGCTCCCATTTCCACCAAATGGTCATTACATTGTCCTTTCGCACTTACTCAGGACCCTCTGTTTCTACACGGGTTGGAGAAGTTGGTACATACAGCTCTCTCTGACTTCTGCTCAGTTCAGACTTAAATTGGAACAGTTAGATTCGCAAAGCTGCAGAAATAACAGCAGTTGCAAGAGGCATAAGGACTATCTACAATTTTGCTATAGTAGACAGGTTCGAAAAAGGTAACTCGTTTGGAGTAATGAGAGTGCCAGAAATATGATTCACTGGTGGCTCCATCGGATGCAGTGCAGGTATGTAGTTGAATGGAAAGATTTGATTCCAAATCATAGACATAATTTCTACCAGAAAGTGTAGGACTAGAGATGTGAAAAGCTAGTGTATATTTCGTACGACCTCAATCAGCACACCATCTACTGTTTGCGATGCTTCTCAATCAATCATCGCCTATAACTCGGAGATATCGCCAAACCTCTGATGTGGCATCGAGACAGAATGCATTACAAATACTGGAGAAATATCTAGCGGCGGCATGAGGGAGTTGCAAATTCTAGTTTTAGACCATGTTCCTTAGCTGAATCACATTTCCTAACTTCGGTAATTTTATTACGAGGTTGCACTGTTGGTGACGTGCAACCGCACTGTTAGTCTGATAATATACACTCTGGCGATCACTGTCTATGTTCAGTGTCATGGTATTTGTCTGAAAAAACCACTTCATTCGGAGGTAATACCATACCTCGATTTATAAAGCCGGTATAGGTTTTAACATGGATATTTGTGTGCACATGTAGAACCAAGACTGCTTGTGACAGTGGCATACAGTAGTTGTTGCGATCGTGTTTTTTTAACATCTGGCGGTTTGTGAGACGATTATATCTCTCTTTCTAAGACACAGTGGTACCACTCACAAGAAAAACTTATGAGACATGTCCACCCATCGCTGATTTTTGGTCAGTATTATTTCGTATCGCCAGCAATCGGTTATTGGCGGAGTATTATACTTAGTAGTAGCGGATGCGTGATAGGTTCACCTTGAGTATCAGACATAAAGTATGTTTGTGTTTTCCGACATGCGCAAAGGGAATGACTATGTCCAGTCATAAGGAAGATATGGATTTGGCGTGGAATACTGTGATAGCAAAGGGGAAAGTAAGTCAAGCAGAGGCGCCGACTTGAAAATACTTTTTTTGGGGGGGGGGGGGGGGGCAAGAATCATTTCATTAGGTACTACATTTGACAGATAACTTTGCGTTTCCATCTAGAGATTCGACACTCCAAACAAGTCCTATATGCAGATGACACCAGTGTATTGATTGAAGTTGGAAATAGAAAGTCTCTTAGGCTGTATGCTGAAGTAACAAATGAAAAAATTTCAGAGTGGTTTGTGAGGAATAAGCTACTGATTAACCCTTAAGAAAAAAAGAAAAAAACCGCCACTATACAATTCTACACACAGCAAAATTAAAAATCCATTAAAACCAAATATTTCTTTGGAAAACCAAAAAAATTAAGAGTCACTGAAACAAAATTGTTTTGTTTACTTACAAGACAATCTGAAATGGAATTCCCACATCACATTCTTAAATTCTAAGGTACCTAAAATGACCTATGCAATGAGAATTATATGGAACAACACAAGTGCTGAAGGAGAGAGGTGTATTATGCACGCATACTTTCCCTTTTGAGTTATGACATTCATATTCTTGGGAAATTCCCCTCACAGCATAACAACTTTCAAGAAACAAAAAAAGATTGTGAGGATAATGAAAAATGCAAACAGCTGAAAATCATGCAAACTACGATTGTCTGGCGACTAGCCCCTACCCCTCGACTCGCTGAAACGTCAATCACAATGTCATTTCAGTCGGAGTATTAGTCAGTAGTGGTACAAAACAAATACATAAATAAAGTTGAAGAAACATACCTTAATTTTTTATGGCAAATGTACTCTTCCTCAGATCATTCCTGCATATGAACTCGTCACATATGGCATCAAGGTCGAGTTTCATCGATTCATCTCTATGGGAGTTGAGAAGGGCGATAGCATTAAGACGATCCTCCCTCATTATAGAACGAAGATACGTTTTCACCCTCCGCAGACAAGAAAACGATCGCTCAGCGGTGCAGGACGTTACCGGAATCGTCAGCACTACACGTATGAATTTCACTAGTTCTGGCAGTAGGTCAAACAGGTGGTTTTCCTGTTTTAGGTATTTCATTATGTCATCCAACGAACTGATATTCGCAGGATCACTACTTTGGATAATCTCATGAAACATGCTTCGGTGGAGAAGCAAGCGTTCGTTGTCTATATCTGATCGTAGAAGATAAAATATCGAATGAATTTTTGTTATCACCAAGAAGAAATTGTTCAATTTGATTTACAAACATGAATGATTGAGTTTTGAACCGTGATTCCCAGAAGCTGATGGATGTATCCATTGTTTCATAATACAATCTTCTATATTTGTCACATACTTCAGTGAATGTTTCTACAGATGAATTAATGGAGTCGTCGTATTTCTTAGGGACTTTTCTTCTACGGGTAATTTTGGGGAATCAACATCCATATCTTGACATTTTTAAGTTACTTCACCCCAGAATGATTCAAAATTGTTTCTCATAAATTTAATAGAAGTTACAAGAGTGGAAATCATCTTATTGGCCTCTTCTAAGTGTAGGGATTTCCTCTGTAGTGCTATGTTTATGGTATCAATGTGACCAAACAGTTTTACCAAAAGTGATAACATGAAAAAGAAATCATATGTCTGCATATTAATCAAAAAGACGTTTGCTTTGGCCCCAGTGTCTGAACTGTCATTCCTTGAAACATTTAGAAAAAATTCCTAAAGTTCTGTATAGTTGGGCAAAACTGAAGACATTGCCAAGTATCTTACGGCCCACCTTGTAGGACAGAGTGGTTTCAAATTTGTAGAGGCATCTGCCTTCTGGTGAGCAAAAATATCTAATCATTTAGGTGAATCTCTCACAAAATGCATTTCGACAATCTGGAACTGCTTTCACAGCGTCTTGTAGTGTTAGATTTAAACAGTGTGCAAGGCAGTGCACAAACATAGCTCTCTCCTCCATTTCCATAAACTTTGCCTGGACACCATTATATAATCCGGCCATGTTAGCTGAACCGTCAAATCATTGGCCCCTACAATTAGATGTAGGCAAATCAAATCGTCTTAAAATGTCGATAATATCAAACTGAGGCTTAGCTGTGGTACTTTGCATTGTGTATAGCCCTAAAAAATATTCTTCTATCTCTAGCGAAGCATCAACAAATCTTATACTGATACTAAATTTCTCTTTGATGGCTATGTCTATTATTGCAAAATACTCTGCACTCTTCATATCTTCCAATAATTTTCTAAGAAGTGTATGACTTAAAATGGCCAAAATTTCGTTTTGCACATCATGGGATGTCCATTTGTAAGTTTCGCGTTGTAGCCATATTAAAAGTAGCTGGTTATCTTCACATCGAAGGCGTAATAAATTGTCAAAGTTACTTGTTTCATCAGTATGTCCACGTATTGCAAGCCCCTGCAGTGCTAAATAACGGAGGAAAGATATGATTTTTAGTAAACAAGCTCGCTTTTCTTTCATTTGTGTCAGTTTTTCTTTGGAAATCTAGCTAAATACATTGACATTCGATTTTAATCATTTGAATTTCAGTACAGCTTCTCTGTGGAAGCCCGATGCTTCATGTGCTTCCAACTTTTCTACCCCTTTCTTCCAGTTCGAGAAACCAGTTTCCATGAAAGCTTTTTCCGTTTTGTGAGAAAACTGAAAACGATTTTCTTCAAACATTTGTCTGAAAATTTTGCAAAACATAACATCTTTTACCTTATTGTAATCGATCCATGCAGATTGCTGTTTCCAAGAGGGCTGATAACAGCGTTGTTTTTTTCCGGGAACAGTGTTTCTTGTCACCGCCACAGTTCCGTCACTATCTGTGACTTTGTTGTCACACACAGCACCACTAACACTGGGTCTAGCTTCACCATCGCTAACACTTGCCACATTGTCACATTTCTTCCTAATTATAAACCTGTCCATTTTAAACTGGACAGTGAGGGACGAAAGATTAACAACTGAACCGAGTCACAGTAAGACTAACTGACCACCGGCGATGCCCAGCTCCGGAATATTTACGTTCGCTGCCAACATTAGCTGCGGCCTGCGTAACAGTACTGTTCGCCCAACAAGAAGTAGCCATGTAACAATAGCGTTGATTATTGCCGGCCGCGGTGGTCGAGCGGTTCTAGGCGCTTCAGTCCGGAACCGCGCGACTGCTACGGTCGCAGGTTCGAATCCTGCCTCGGGCATGGATGTGTGTGATGTCCTTAGCTTAGTTAGGTTTAAGTAGCTTTAGGTACTAGGGGACTAATGACCTCAGATGTTAAGTCCCATAGTGCTCAGAGCCATTTGAACCATTTGTTGATTATTGTCAGGGCCGGCTCTAGGGAGGTGGCGCGGGGGGGGGGGGGGGGGGGCGAACCGTGCCATCGCCCAGGGCGGCAGATTTTTGGGGGCGGCAAACCCATCTTGCGTAAATGAAGGAATGTGAGAATAAATTAGAAATACAAATTAATCATAAAACCAAGGGTCTTATTGAAAATTATCTATGGTACAGAAACAGTGTGCTCCGATTTACGAAAGAAACGTTTCCTCCAACAAAAATGGCTTAAAATGTATTGCACTGTAAATGTATCACTGACATCTGCTTTGATCTTAAAGACATAGTCACAACAAAGAGACGAATGAGAGTGATATGTGAAAATAAGGCGTCATGTATGAAATATATTATGGGAAAAGTTGACTATGTCGAAAAAGTGGGGGGTGGGGGGCGCTTGACACGTTCGCGCGGGGCGGCAAAATCCCTGGAGCCGGTGCTGATTCGTGTGGTGTTGTACCTAGTGATTGTCAATATAATTTACTAAAATGAATGAGGAGTCTTTAACGTTACCTAGTCCTTCTAGCGATCGCCATCAAATTCGGTGCCACTATTGCTCATTAGTTTCTTTTACAAGCTGCCAGCAGGCTGCTGTGGGAGGAAGTGGAGCTCGTCCTAGCAGCCAAAGCGCTGCGAGCTCGTGGTGAGATTTCGTTCCCTGCACACCTCCGTAGAGTAAAAGTGTGCGAATAGTACAGCTGCAGGGGACAAACCCTGTCACGACAGTTCGTCATATGCAGAGGCTGGAGGAGTAGCAGAAAGGAATACGCAATAGCTCGTAAAATCGGTATTTTTTTTCCTACATAATCATCACAGACTACTATGCAAACATGTATGTGCAAGTTTTAACAAATTTCCCATTAAAGAATGAGGAAGGGGGAGAGAGCGATGAGAAGTGCAAGTTTGAATTTGGGGGGGAGGGGGAGCGAGGCCCATACATTTTTAACTATTGGGGGGGGGGGCACAAAGTACCTTGCCCCCCCCCCCCCCAAGTCAGCACCACTGATGTCAAATCATAAGAATGGTACAGGTATTTCTACACTCCTGGAAATTGAAGTAAGAACACCGTGAATTCATTGGCCCAGGAAGGGGAAACTTTATTGACACATTCCTGGGGTCAGATACATCACATGATCACACTGACAGAACCACAGGCACATAGACACAGGCAACAGAGCATGCACAATGTCGGCACTAGTACAGTGTATATCCACCTTTCGCAGCAATGCAGGCTGCTATTCTCCCATGGAGACGATCGTAGAGATGCTGGATGTAGTCCTGTGGAACGGCTTGCCATGCCATTTCCACCTGGCGCCTCAGTTGGACCAGCGTTCGTGCTGGACGTCAGACCGCGTGAGACGACGCTTCATCCAGTCCCAAACATGCTCAATGGGGGACAGATCCGGAGATCTTGCTGGCCAGGGTAGTTGACTTACACCTTCTAGAGCACGTTGGGTGGCACAGGATACATGCGGACGTGCATTGTCCTGTTGGAACAGCAAGTTCCCTTGCCGGTCTAGGAATGGTAGAACGATGGGTTCGATGACGGTTTGGATGTACCGTGCACTATTCAGTGTCCCCTCGACGATCACCAGTGATGTACGGCCAGTGTAGGAGATCGCTCCCCACACCATGATGCCGGGTGTTGGCCCTGTGTGCCTCGGTCGTATGCAGTCCTGATTGTGGCGCTCTTCTGCACGGCGCCAAACACGCATACGACCATCATTGGCACCAAGGCAGAAGCGACTCTCATCGCTGAAGACGACACGTCTCCATTCGTCCCTCCATTCACGCCTGTCGCGACACCACTGGAGGCGGGCTGCACGATGTTGGGGCGTGAGCGGAAGACGGCCTAACGGTGTGCGGGACCGTAGCCCAGCTTCATGGAGACGGTTGCGAATGGTCCTCGCCGATACCCCAGGAGCAACAGTGTCCCTAATTTGCTGGGAAGTGGCGGTGCGGTCCCCTATGGCACTGCGTAGGATCCTACGGTCTTGGCGTGCATCCGTGCGTCGCTGCAGTCCGGTCCCAGGTCGACGGGCACGTGCACCTTCCGCCGACCACTGGCGACAACATCGATGTACTGTGGAGACCTCACGCCCCACGTGTTGAGCAATTCGGCGGTACGTCCACCCGGCCTCCCACATGCCCACTATACGCCCTCGCTCAAAGTCCGTCAACTGCACATACGGTTCACGTCCACGCTGTCGCGGCATGCTACCAGTGTTAAAGACTGCGATGGAGCTCCGTATGCCACGGCAAACTGGCTGACACTGACGGCGGCGGTGCACAAATGCTGCGCAGCTAGCGCCATTCGACGGCCAACACCGCGGTTCCTGGTGTGTCCGCTGTGCCGTGCGTGTGATCATTGCTTGTACAGCCCTCTCGCAGTGTCCGGAGCAAGTATGGTGGGTCTGACACACCGGTGTCAATGTGTTCTTTTTTCCATTTCCAGGAGAGTATTTGCAAAGCGACAGCCGTCAGCACGCTGTATTTCCGATACTTTGCTCATTGTCCAGTGTCGTCCAATTGAGATTGCGATCGTAATATTTAATTGTAAGTACAGTGATAAAATGTATATGTGGCCAGTTTCCTAGGATGATTCTGTCTTCGCCGGTGGCCTGTTGCTGGAATGATTCACGTTTCTGGCTAACTGTAGGAGCTGTCTGAATGGAGAGATCTGTTGGGATACACGAATGTAGCTGACTTAACCGTATCGTCCTCTAGACGGCTGAATAGCGAACTAATACTTAGTATGTGTTGGACAGTTTTCATGATCACGTGGAAATTTGAGAAGATTCATTATGGATGTATGTATGTGCTGAACCAATATTCCTTCACATGTAAATTGTCCGACTGACTACTTCTGCACACTTCACGCCTTCATTTAGTTGACAGAACATCGATTGTGGTGTACACATGTAGCAGGTGAAAGACGGGTGGAAGACACGTTTTCTGGTTCCGTAGACATGAGAATCACCTTAGTTGATTTTGTAAATTATAGGAATGATTTGGAATCTGTTACATCACCGACATCAGTATTTGCGAGTGGAAATATCAGTTACCTCTATTTTTATCGAGTTTTCACGTAAAGGTCTTTGCAGATGGGATAAGTTTCTAGTTACTCAGTGGTTTACAGCCTGCTCCACTTCACTAAGGTTTCAGGTTTCTAGAGAAATAATTTCCAGTCTATACCTTCAGAATTATGTTGTGTGAGCGATACTGCTATGCAAGCGATATTTTTCGGGGGCGGATGACTTGGGACCATCAGCTGCAGTGGATGGCCGCCCGACCTCGTGGGAAATATCTACTGCTGCGAGGAGTTATCTACGGTGCATGTGCTTATGCTGTCGGTCTTTGTGCTATATGTACGAGTGTCTGGCAGTCGATAGCTATATGCATGGTGCACAAGGGGCGATTTTGTATGGTGAAGGATACGAATTGTATGTTTACTACATCGACATGGTACGCGGTGGTATATTGCTGGATTGGCGATCGGTTTCACGCTGAAATATTCAAGCTTCCGTCCTCAGTGTCAGGGCAGTGTAATTGAGCAAGAGTTTTTCTGTATTTGACGATGTGTCGGCCACGTTTGCATGGCTTTACTGTCAGTGCAATCTGTACAAAATAAAGCCTCACTGGCAGAAAGAAAAAGGTGGACAGTGCTTCCACATTGGCAGCGGCAGCAGTTTTGCAGGTAAATTCAGTAAGAGTCAATCAGAGTGCTTTATTCCTTCACAAGGCATACTTTGCGCTGGGACGTAGGAGCCTCTACATAGCTGCAAGAACGTTTACCATTTCTGTGACATACGTTGAAAGCAGGACATTATGATTTCCAGGAAGTGTAACAGATGATGCCTCATTAGGACCATCAGGACGAATGCAGTTGGTGTTGTACTGGGGCCAGCCGTTGTGACCGAGCGGTTCTAGGCGCTTCAGTCCGGAACTGCCCTGCTGCTACGGTCGTATGTTCGAATCCTGCCTCAGGTATGGATGTGTGTGATGTCCTTAGGTTAGTTAGGTTAAAGTAGTTCTAAGTCTAGGGGACTGGTGACCTCAGATGTTAAGTCCCATAGTGCTTAGAGCTGTTTAGTTATTCTGGGCTACTTTCGTGAACAGGTCATGTTAAGACCAGAATTTCCATGCAGACAAGCTCAGACATCACGAAAGATCCTACAAAAGCGATCGTTAACTATTTCTGTGACGCTTTACTATTTCTGAGAGGTAGAATTAGCTGTTATTTATATAGACATGTGACGTCAGTATAACACTTGAGGAATTCTAGCTGTATGCCCGAAAATAGACTCGACTTTCACCTGATGGCTGTAGGCAACAGCGACCTGAGGGCAATGGCTCGTGCCCCTGCATTCGTCTCCCCCACGGAGCAGTGCGTGGGCGCCAGTTCGCTGATATGTTACAGTTGATGATAGTTCGAAAGCAGTTTTTTCATGCACTGGGTGTTTGTGCCTTGCATTATTTTCGGCTGTTTAAGCATGTGAGCGTACTGGCAGAGAGTTACACATGCATTATGTCGGTAATTTACAAGTAGTTTGCAGGTCTGTATGCTGTGTACTGCATTATTTCAACATTTTACAATTAGTGAGCGTGTCTGCAGAGTTTTAAACACATTTTCCACAATTTATGAGTTGCTTTCATGACTGCACATCAGTGTACTGCATTATTCCGGTAATTTGCAGGTCTGTAGGCTATGTAGTGTGACCCCAAGCATGTCAGAACAAGTGTTTTGTATCAGTGTAATAAATGAACTACGTGAAATCTATCGCTAAATAAATTGTTCCAAAATAAATAAGGTACAGTCTTTCCTCTCACCAGCAGGCCAGAACAGGCTGAGTCCTTTTCCCGCCATTTTCCTCCAGACCACCATCTTGGATTATATCACAGGAGGAATGACAGCGCCCGCTGGCGGCAGTACTGTGTACTAGGTTAGTTGGACTCCGGACTTCATGGTGAACAGACTGGATAGAGCTACTGCCTCAAATTGTTTAAATAAAGACTGCATGCAAAATAAAGACTTATGTCCATCCTATACAGCACAGACTGAGTCCTTTTCCTATCAATTCCAAGAAAGAGGTGGCAGCCGGATGACTTAGGTTAGTGGAGGTAGCCCAAGTAACCTATTTTACCCCCAAAATTTTCCTGCCATTTTCTTAGGCGAGTGGAGGTACCCCAAATGGCCTTTTTACCTTCTAAAATTTGAAGTTCCTGCCATGACGTCATTGCAATGTTGCCATATCTATCGCCGTTATGTTAGATCTGCCAACTTGAATAAATTTGCCAACAATGCATCGTGGGGCAGAAGGAACTTTGTCACAATACTTATAAGTCAAATGACATTTATGATAACAGTTCTGGTGCTAGTTGCGACATTGTGGACTTAATTTAGGGAATTATCAAAACGTCCATTACTGGCTTTCAGGTTTGAGCCATAACGTCATCAAGAAGGTAGACACAACCATTTCACCCATAGATGTATAAAATTCTTAAGTTATTCTTACCTCCATGATTTTGGCCATATGCTGCATGGCAACCATGTTGTCACACATTCAAGATGTGAACAGACAAAGACACACCCATTACACAAAATACAGGGTGGTTATAATTAAAGTGCAGTTACTCATGGAGGTCCAGTGGGGCTGTATTTGTCATATGGCAGCAAAACTTGGTAGATATGCCATTGCTTTAATGTGGAACAGATGTATGCTGGAAAAAATTAGTTCCAGCTATGGCCACCAGATACAAATCTGGTGTCCTACACTGTTTTATGACAGAATGATAACCATGCTGTCACTTGATGAGCCATAACGTGAGTGAGCAGTATGGCTATTCAGAAGAGAGACTGTGTGCTGTTAGTGAAACTGTCTTATGTGAACAGTAGCAATTCAGTGATGCATTGAGAGAATATTGTCGAATGAAAAGTATGAGGAGAGGCTTGATGTCCTTAAATGATTTAACGAAGATGATAATGACATTCGAAAACACAATCAGGTTCCTGGGAGAGGAAGGAGGCCAATACTGGTGGAAGTTATTGACATGGTTGCTGTTGTTGTAACTGACCATGCTGCATGCACTGTGGATAATACTAATGCTCATGCAGTGTTACAAGAATTTTCCATTCTGTTCTCAATAGTACAGAAAGTTCTGCACTTTATGTATTTTACACTGGTACCCATACAAGATCCAGACAGTGCAGCAACTGAAACCTCATGGTATGTAGCAACATTTTGAATTTGCTCTTCGTTTACTGGCATGGATGTGGCCAGCCAATTTCTGCGGAGTGATGAGGTACATTCTACACTGCAGGATGCAGTGAATACACATTACTGCCGAATCTGGTTTACTGTTAAACCACATTTTGTGCTCGAAGACCCACTGCACTCACCATATGTGACAGTAGTGGGGCATAGTCAATCTGAGAACAATTTCTTAGTTATGGTTGCGTATATACGTACATTCAGGGGCAATCCTGTTGTTACGCTGATTGATTTATGGCCGCAGGGGATAATCAATCATTCTGAGAAACCACAAGCCCCTCCCCTCCCCTTCATTTATGACACCATGGGGATAATGCAGCTTTCTGACATACCCTCCACCTCTCCTCCATTCCTCTCTCTTCCCCTTAACGTATTGTGCTTCTCTGTTCTCCTTAGCCATTCTCCTTGGGGAAATCACCCAGCCTTTCTCTCTCCCCTTCCCCGGAAGAAAATTGGTGGGAAGATCGCTCAGTCTGTACTGAGCTGTGTTGCAGAAGGTGCAATAATTACCCTGTTCAGCAACTATGTAATTACACTGCTGCAGATTGGAGGTGTTATATTGATGGAAAATTTTCTTGTGTGTGCTCACCTTGACATACAGGGCTCAACTGAACTAGTGTATTATACCACAAACAGAGGATGTCACAGCCCCTCCCTCAACCACCCCTCTCAGAAAAGATGGTGGGAAAAATTGCTCGGTCTTTGCTGAGCTTGTGGACTGGAATCCATATCACCATAAAACAATTACCACATGTAATTACACTGTTAAAGATTGTGTTAAACATATGTGTTAAAAAACCTTCTGATCGCGATGTCTGCCGTCTGCTGCCACAGAGAAATAGCTGTGCCACATGTGTAGACTGCATTGGCAGTTAAGTGCCAATTTCCCAGTATTCACATGCCTGCCATACCAGGCACTTTGAGACTGTCGATCAGTATTAAAATCACTCACGGTCGTGTGCATACTGAGCTATTAAGACGTCCAAAGGGTGCTACCTGCGACAGTGGACGCAAGAACATTTTCTGTGGTCGCTCCGCTGGCAGCACAATCTGTAGCCACAGTCTCCTTGATCGCGATGGTGACCTTTGCTATTCAGTACCAGAACATTCCCGTCGAAACAAATTCCATCTCTCTCTCACAAGTGCTTACTTCCTGACCAGAGAGCAACTCTCGTGTGCCGCTGGAAACCACATTAATCCCTGTTTTGTCCTGAACAAAGTAGCAGATGCCTGCTAAATTCCCAGCCCTCCCCAAAATGCTGGCTGTGGATGTCTTTGAAACAGTCCATTTGCGCTACTCCCGCCCTATCAAGGTGATTGACTAATTAATTAAGTTGATACACTCTGTGTGGGACAGTTTTCCTTGGCTCCTATTGGTGGATACTAGGACTGGCATAATTGGTGGAAAATCCTAGGGGCTATCTGGGATTTGATGCTGCAATCACCGGATTTTTAAAGCCAGCTCTTCCCCATATGGATTTTCCCTGCCTCCAATTGGTGGACACTGGCACAATTAGGTCATTTGGCGTGAAATCCACAACGCTGGAGGTAGCTGAAAATGTTAGTGAGAATTTCAAATTTCAACTCAATTGCTCTATGTCCTTACACAATTTGCAGGAGACAGGACAGAGGTTTGATTAGTGCATGTTCACAATACCATTAACGGAAACAATAAATTGATTGATCAGGAATTCAACATCTCGATTAGAAGCAGTGCTGTATAAAATGATAGCTATAATTTCAAATTTTGTTGGGAATTTTTTCGTAATTGTTGTGTAATTCCTGACCACCTGCAGGTCTGCTAAATGTGTTTTTTAAAGCACTATAGTGTTCCCAAGTTGGTTTGTCTTCTACATCAGAAAGAAAAAGGAGGGGAAAGGGTGTACTGCATGATGATTGTAACAACAACAAATCAAACTTTATTGAAACAAATACCACTCCACCTTTCTGCAGCAAGACACAGTCCACTGCGATGTACTGAGAAGCACTCAGCGCTACACACAGCAGCCCACATGGCCAGGGCACGTTGTAGAGACATACACTTAAACAATGATCCATTCCATAGTAATTGTCATGGTTAAGTGTCAGAGATTGTGGTAACTTCCATATGCCACAGACGCCAGTAGTTTTCGCTAACCCATCTCATGGCATCCACGCGCTGGCCATACCGATGTTCAGAGGCCAGATAGACTGTCACTGCGACCAACAAGCAGTTAATCGATCAGTTTACATTGGGTGGAAAGGGAATAATCGTCCAACGCAAACACTCTCCACAATTAGTCTTCTCAAATTTACAATACTCGAAACACACGTAATCTCAAAGCCTGCATAACAGATACTGAGTATTAGTTCACTATTCCCCTGCCCAGAGGTAAAATGCTCCCTTGTACCCTGCCTGACCAGTTCGAGAGGTTCAGCGGCAGCTAGCGCCTTAAGCCGGAAATGTTGATTCGTTCTGGCCACTGGCTACCTCCACCACATGTCCGGACACCAACTGGAGTCATCCTAGGAAACCAGTCACATATTTATCAGTGTAATTACAATTCAATATTACGATCACAGCGCCAGTCTGGTGACATTTGACACTGAGCAAAGTATCAGAAATACCTCTTCATGACGACTGTGGCTCTGCAAGTATCAGTATCCGACGTAAATCTATTTCCTCCTTATGACTAGACATATTTTTTCATGTAAGATCTTTCATTCCCCTACAGCTGGACATGAAATCGCAATTTTCCACGTAAAAATCGGAGAATCTATACATACCTTAAAACCAGACCTAGTCTGTTCGCTTCCCACCCATATCATTTTCCCTGCACATGTTGGGACACTGACCACAGTAACGTTATGTTCCAACACACACATTTCATACAAGCAGTGCAATTTATCGTTTACTTGTGTACAGTTTTCGAAAAAATTAAGGTATGCCCACACTCATACCAGGTGAGTGTCTCAATTATCTTCAGCTCTAGGAAATTATTTGACATTTCTATTCGAGAACAGACTGCAGGTATTTTCACTCAGCACTTCCAGAAGTGTACATCCCGCCAAGACTCTCTCAAACAAGTGTTGTGAATTACAAGCGTCTTGCTCTATGTGACAATCAACAACCCTGGAAACCATTTCGAAGAAATATAAAAATCCTGTAGCTATACCATATATAGCGGATTTAGCCGACGTTAAACTGATGTTCTAATGGAAGAATTGCCTGAAATATTGCAGCAGCTACATGTAGATAATTATGACCTTTTGGGTTTAGACATAATACAATAATCTGAGGGAATTTTTTACCGAAACTGAGATATGTGATTACCCAATAACAACCCACGTCTTCTGAATGGAAGGAGACCACCAGGGAAGCAGCAGTGAGATTGTTAGAAACGATAAGACAGCTGGAATAGACTGTTTAATGTGGATGGGCTTCAGTTGTAGAGTAAAGACATATGACAAATTTATATGTCAAACCAGTGGCCCAGATGTGGACAAAATTATAGGTAACCACCTTGTAGATTTTATAAACTGTCCCGACATGTGACTACGATAAAATATTTTGTCCTCCTTGGGTAAACAACATGGTATTACCAGATTGGGGGCTACAATAGACAATTACAGAATGGAACGTATGTTTGACGCTGTGCAAAACTCTTAAAGTGTTTTGAAGTCTAACAAACAGTATTTACAATTTACTCAACTGTACTCTGTGCCAATGACATCCATGTGGTGTCATTTAACTTATAGTGTACAGAACAGCTGTTGTTTGGTGTGCAACAACGTTCTGCAGTTTTTCTACTGGGACAATAAGAGTATCCGAAAACTGACTGGTGTCCAAGTAAGTCTGCCAGACTCTCAATACCGAGAAAAGCTTATACAGTTTTAATTGTCTACTTGTAAACTATGTGCAGATTCTTAACACTGACTTCAACAAAGATGATATAAGTGTTATACATGATTGTTATATTGAAGCAGGGCCAGCCGGTGTGGACGAGCGGTTCTTGCGCTTCAGTCTTGAACCGCGCGACCGATACGGTCGCAGGTTCGAATCCTGCCTCGGGCATGGATGTGTGTGCTGACCTTAGGTTCATCTACATCTACATCTACATTTATACTCCGCAAGCCACCCAACGGTGTGTGGCGGAGGGCACTTTACGTGCCACTGTCATTACCTCCCTTTCCTGTTCCAGTCGCGTATGGTTCGCGGGAAGAACGACTGTCTGAAAGCCTCCGTGCGCGCTCTAATCTCTCTAATTTTACATTCGTGATCTCCTCGGGAGGTATAAGTAGGGGGAAGCAATATATTCGATACCTCATCCAGAAACGCACCCTCTCGAAACCTGGCGAGCAAGCTACACCGCGATGCAGAGCGCCTCTCTTGCAGAGTCTGCCACTTGAGTTTATTAAACATCTCCGTAACGCTATCACGGTTACCAAATAACCCTGTGACGAAACGCGCCGCTCTTCTTTGGATCTTCTCTATCTCCTCCGTCAGACCGATCTGGTACGGATCCCACACTGATGAGCAATACTCAAGTATAGGTCGAACGAGTGTTTTGTAAGCCACCTCCTTTGTTGATGGACTACATTTTCTAAGCACTCTCCCAATGAATCTCAACCTGGTACCCGCCTTACCAACAATTAATTTTATATGATCATTCCACTTCAAATCGTTCCGCACGCATACTCCCAGATATTTTACAGAAGTAACTGCTACCAGTGTTTGTTCCGCTATCATATAGTCATACAATAAAGGATCCTTCTTTCTATGTATTCGCAATACATTACATTTGTCTATGTTAAGGGTCAGTTGCCACTCCCTGCACCAAGTGCCTATCCGCTGCAGATCTTCCTGCATTTCGCTACAATTTTCTAATGCTGCAACTTCTCTGTATACTACAGCATCATCCGCGAAAAGCCGCATGGAACTTCCGACACTATCTACTAGGTCATTTATATACATTGCGAAAAGCAACGGTCCCATAACACTCCCCTGTGGCACGCCAGAGGTTACTTTAACGTCTGTAGACGTCTCTCCATTGATAACAACATGCTGTGTTCTGTTTGCTAAAAACTCTTCAATCCAGCCACACAGCTGGTCTGATATTCCGTAGGCTCTTACTTTGTTTATCAGGCGACAGTGCGGAACTGTATCGAACGCCTTCCGGAAGTCAAGAAAAATAGCATCTACCTGGGAGCCTGTATCTAATATTTTCTGGGTCTCATGAACAAATAAAGCGAGTTGGGTCTCACACGATCGCTGTTTCCGGAATCCATGTTGATTCCCACATAGTAGATTCTGGGTTTCCAAAAACGACATGATACTCGAGCAAAAAACATGTTCTAAAATTCTACAACAGATCGACGTCAGAGATATAGGTCTATAGTTCTGCGCATCTGCTCGACGACCCTTCTTGAAGACTGGGACTATCTGTGCTCTTTTCCAATCATTTGGAACCCTCCGTTCCTCTAGAGACTTGCGGTACACGGCTGTTAAAAGGGGGGCAAGTTCTTTCGCGTACTCTGTGTAGAATCGAATTGGTATCCCGTCAGGTCCAGTGGACTTTCCTCTATTGAGTGATTCCAGTTGCTTTTC
Source organism: Schistocerca americana (assembly GCF_021461395.2). Lineage (NCBI taxonomy): Eukaryota > Metazoa > Arthropoda > Insecta > Orthoptera > Acrididae > Schistocerca > Schistocerca americana. The sequence continues at coordinate 485,817,083 of NC_060130.1, forward strand.
TATTCCTTGGACACTTATTTCGATGTCAGCCATTTTTTCGTTTGTGCGAGGATTTAGAGAAGGAACTGCAGTGCGGTCTTCCTCTGTGAAACAGCTTTGGAAAAAGGTGTTTAGTATTTCAGCTTTACGCGTGTCATCCTCCGTTTCAATGCCATCATCATCCCGTAGTGTCTGGATATGCTGTTTCGAGCCACTTACTGATTTAACGTAAGACCAGAACTTCCTAGGATTTTCTGTCAAGTCGGTACATAGAATTTTACTTTCGAATTCACTGAACGCTTCACGCATAGGCCTCCTTACGCTAACTTTGACATCGTTTAGCTTCTGTTTGTCTGAGAGGTTTTGGCTGCGTTTAAACTTTGAGTGAAGCTCTCTTTGCTTTCGCAGTAGTTTCCTAACTTTGTTGTTGTACCACGGTGGGTTTTTCCCGTCCCTCACAGTTTTACTCGGCACGTACCTGTCTAAAACGCATTTTACGATTGCCTTGAACTTTTTCCATAAACACTCAACATTGTCAGTGTCGGAACAGAAATTTTCGTTTTGCTCTGTTAGGTAGTCTGAAATCTGCCTTCTATTACTCTTGCTAAACAGATAAACCTTCCTCCCTTTTTTTATATTCCTATTAACTTCCATATTCAGGGATGCTGCAACGGCCTTATGATCACTGATTCCCTGTTCTGTACATACAGAGTCGAAAAGTTCGGGTCTGTTTGTTATCAGTAGGTCCAAGATGTTATCTCCACGAGTCGGTTCTCTGTTTAATTGTTCGAGGTAATTTTCCGATAGTGCATTCAGTATAATGTCACTCGATGCTCTGTCCCTACCACCCGTCCTAAACATCTGCGTGTCCCAGTCTATATCTGGTAAATTGAAATCTCCACCTAAGACTATAACATGCTGAGAAAATTTATGTGAAATGTATTCCAAATTTTCTCTCAGTTGTTCTGCCACTAATGCTGCTGAGTCGGGAGGTCGGTAAAAGGAGCCAATTATTAACCTAGTTCGGTTGTTGAGTGTAACCTCCACCCATAATAATTCACAGGAACTATCCACTTCTACTTCACTACAGGATAAACTACTACTAACAGCGACGAACACTCCACCACCGATTGCATGCAATCTATCCTTTCTAAACACCGTCTGTACCTTTGTAAAAATTTCGGCAGAATTTATCTCTGGCTTAAGCCAGCTTTCTGTACTTATAACGATTTCAGCTTCGGTGCTTTCTATCAGCGCTTGAAGTTCTGGTACTTTATCAACGCAGCTTCGACAGTTGACAATTACAATACCGATTGCTGCTTGGTCCCCGCATGTCCTGACTTTGCCTCGCACCCGTTGAGGCTGTTGCCCTTTCTGTACTTGCCCAAGGCCATCTAACCTAAAAAACCGCCCAGCCCACGCCACACAACCCCTGCTACCCGTGTAGCCGCTTGTTGCGTGTAGTGGACTCCTGACCTATCCAGCGGAACCCGAAACCCCACCACCCTATGGCGCAAGTCGAGGAATCTGCAGCCCACACGGTCGCAGAACCGTGTCAGCCTCTGATTCAGACCCTCCACTCGGCTCTGTACCAAAGGTCCGCAGTCAGTCCTGTTGACGATGCTGCAGATGGTGAGCTCTGCTTTCATCCCGCTAGCGAGACTGGCAGTCTTCACCAAATCAGATAGCCGCCGGAAGCCAGAGAGGATTTCCTCCGATCCATAGCGACACACATCATTGGTGCCGACATGAGTGACCACCTGCAGATGGGTGCACCCTGTACCCTTCATGGCATCTGGAAGGACCCTTTCCACATCTGGAATGACTCCCCCCGGTATGCACACGGAGTGCACATTGGTTTTCTTCCCCTCTCTTGCTGCCATTTCCCTAAGGGGCCCCATTACGCGCCTGACGTTGGAGCTCCCAACTACCAGTAAGCCCACCCTCTGCGACTGCCCGGATCTTGCAGACTGAGGGGCAACCTCTGGAACAGGACAAGCAGCCATGTCAGGCCGAAGATCAGTATCAGCCTGAGACAGAGCCTGAAACCGGTTCGTCAGACAAACTGGAGAGGCTTTCCGTTCAGCCCTCCGGAATGTCTTTCGCCCCCTGCCACACCTTGAGACGACCTCCCACTCTACCACAGGTGAGGGATCAGCCTCAATGCGGGCAGTATCCCGGGCAACCACAGTCGTAGTCCGATCAGGGGATGCGTGGGACGAGCTGGTCGTCCTCGACAAACCCCCATCCGGACCCCCACAGTGATGCCCATTTCAACAGCCTCAAGCTGTGTGACCGAAGCCAACACTGCCTGAAGCTGGGAGCGAAGGGATGCCAACTCAGCCTGCATCCGAACACAGCAGTTGCAGTCCCTGCAGGTTAGTTAGGTTTAAGTAGTTCTAAGTTCTAGGGGACTGATGACCTCAGATGTTAAGCCCCATAGTGCTCAGAGCCATTTGAACCATTTGAATTGAAGCAGGAGAAACATATTTTTCACAATCTGGGACATTATTCTTCACAATGCCATCAAATATAGATACTGCCGAATTGGGTCTGGTTCCCACACACAATGTTATTCCACAAGTGTTGAGGAAAAGAACCAATGTATCGAACTGACTTAAATCATCCCCTCTTAAGGAAATAACTCCTCTAAGTATGTGTGTTATGTGCACGAAAAAGAAACCTGGAACTGGAGAACATTGTAGTCAAGAAACGAAAACTGGAGCACATGGCGAAGACAGCCGCCATAAAGGAAGAATATAAACTTAAATTGGGAAAAGAAACAGCTATTACTAAAGTGCAAGCAAGGTTTGCATTTGTCGTTAAACGTAGTGTATGGAGCAATCTCGCTACAACCAGGGAACATAAAATATACGCATTTACAGTAAACAGAACTACAAATTCGTCATGTGTTGGAATGCTAGCAGAAATCAATGGACTCGAGAATGTTTAATACATTAAATAATACACGAAAAAAATTTATAAACCTCCATTAATATTTGGGTTGGCTTAACAAATGGTTATATTATATCTAAATGTGGCAAATTGGATGTTGCGCACCTACCTACAGAACAGTCATCTGTGGGGTTTAAAACCGATGGAATAAATAGTCTACATTTAACGAACAGTCGTAGAATTTAAGTTCTATACAGAAATTCGGCAGGAATGAGTGGGAGAAGAGCTGTTGGCGTACACACAGGAAGATGTGGAGTGCCTTAACAATAGTATCATGAAGGAAATAAGCAGTAAGGTTAAAATCCCTGAATTCTCTCGTCTAGTAGAACTGTAAGAAGGACCAGAGCTAACTTTTAAATCCACAAAGAAAATAAATTACAGGAACAAAAATAGATATATATTACAATTCGAGATCATACCTTGTTTTTACCTATCAAATTACCGGCTGGGAAAGAACTATCTGATTCAGATGTGAATTCAAGTAGTAAGTTAAAAATCAAGTTGGATGTTATTAAAACAACACCCAACAAACATAAACAACAGGTTGTTCTCTGAGTGTGAATACATATGCAGAAATTGCTGAAGATTTAGTACTGGAATATTTGCTTGTTAATCAGCCAAAAATCCTAAGACATTTCCTATTTACAATGATGTCCGTGCAGGTATTTTGGACGAAGGAAGCATGTAGTTAGATGACTTGAAAAGTAACCGAAACTAGGTAGCTGAAAGAATGGCGACCCACTTTTCTTACCTATCTGAGGGTACTTACATGTTTGGCCAGCTGTATGAAAATCATTCCATTCCTCCACCATGCAACTGACAACTGATGATGCATACTATCTGTGCCCTATGGGTTCAAATCCTCACAATAACCCGATGTCCCACATGCTGTTATTCATTGTAAGCCATAGAAATTTGGGTAAAATGCACTTAAAGTACAGAAAGCCTGGTAAAATTGCGAAAATTGTTGGAAAATACTTAAAATTAAGGAAAATACAAAAAAATGTGGATGAATGGAGGTAGTTACATGTTCGTTTGGGTATATGAAAATCATGCCATTGCATTCCTCTCTCCATTGTAGTGGATCTGAGTAACCAAGGGTTTCAAACTGCACGGTGCAGGTCAGTACTGGACTCCAACATATGCACCATCCATTAAACCATGGATCATTCCAGCGATACCACATGTGGATGGGAATATATAAAAAGCCACGATCTATCACATCAATACATAATTATGCAGCACTCATCGTGAAATCTGGAGACAAATCCATTTATTTACGACATCCCAAGGGCAGAATACCTACAGTTTGTTCTCAATTCTGATTGACTGGAAGACCATAATAGTGAATTGTAACTAAACACCTCATTTCCATGAAAAAGATTTGCAGTAATCAAGAATTCTTAAATTTCTATCATAGATACAAAAAGATCTATAGGAAGGTGCTGATTGCTCCAAAAAAGTCATTTAATGACAAAATAATATACAGGGTGGTCCATTGATCGTGACCAGGCCAAATATCTCACGAAATAAGCGTCAAACAAAAAGCTACAAAGAACGAAATTTGTCTAACTTGAAGGGGGAAACCAGATGGCTCTATGGTTGGCCCGCTAGATGGCGCTGCCATAGGTGAAATGGATATCAACTGCGTTTTTTTAAATGGGAACCCCCATTTTTTATTACATATTCGTGTAGTACATAAGGAAATATGAATGTTTTAGTTGGATCACTTTTTTCGCTTTGTGATAGATAGCGCTGTAATAGTCACAAACGTATAAGTACGTGATATCACGCAACATTCCGCCAGTGCGGACGGTATTTGGTTCGTGATACATTACCCGTGTTAAAATGGACCGTTCACCAATTGCAAAAAAGGTCGCTATCGTGTTGATGTATGGCTATTGTGATCAAAATGCCCAACAGCCGTGTGCAATGTATGCTGCTCGGTATCCTGGACGACATCATCCAAGTGTCCGGACTGTTCGCCGGGTAGTTACGTTATTTAAGGAAACAGGAAACAGGAAATGTCCCTGATGTGAATCCTTCACATCAGGGACATTTCCAGAGCCGCTAAAACAGACAAGAGCTGTACCTTTGCTTACGAAAGGTAATGCAGAAGACATAGAAAATTACTGGCCCATTTCCCTGCTGTCAGCATTCTCAAATATAACACAGCTCTACAAAATAAATTTTTTTTTCCATGCCAGGGAAGTTTGAACGAAAATGGGATATTGTTATGATACTCATTCCGAGTATATTTGTACTTTTTCCAAATTGGCTCTGGTTTTTGAGATATAGGTTATTTGTGGAAATGAGAGTTTCATGTGGATAATATCGACTGCAGGGTTCATATATGGTGTAATGTATTTGCTACCTGTTTTTTAATTAGTGATATTGTACTATCTTTATTAAACAATTGTGCTCAGGGAGTGCATCTGTGTGGTTGAGGATTACATCATGCAAACATCACACTGTCAGCATGTGTTCAGTCCTGTTGTGCGGTGCATGTGTTGAAGATATTGAGGGTTGTGCAGATTTGAATTCGGCGGTACTCGACATTCATTTGTTGGCCGAGGTAATCCCCGCAACAGCCGATAGGTAGCATTCAGTGTAAACAAGAAAAATGGCGATGGTCGAAAGTCACACACATGTGCAGTGCAGCTTCAAGGAGATAGAACCTTTTCATCGTGACGTAGCAAATAAGAGGTGAGTATTCATTTCACACAAAACAATTAATGATGTTTGTTGGATGTGATTGACATGCAAATACAAGAAAGTTCTGCATAATATGTAGTATTTGTGCAATTTTGATTTAGGAAAACATGAGTTCTTCACGCCGTCTTTGCGTGAACCATCCAGATGAGTTCTGCTACATTTGTGGTGAATACGTTCTTCAAAAGAACAGGAAGAATATCACTCCTTTTGTGAAGGAAGCGTATCTGGCATATTTCGGAATTAATCTTGGAGATCAATACAAGGCGTGGGCACCCCATAAAGTTTGTAAATGCTGTGTGGAGTGCTTACGGCAGTGGACAAAACGAAAAAGGAAAAGCTTAAACTTCGGAGTGCCTATGGTATGGCGAGAGCAGAAGAACCACACAGATGATTGCTATTTTTGCGTTGTTAATGTGAAAGGTTTTAATAGGTTCAAAAAACGATGTTCCTGTACCAACCTTCACAACATTACCCACGCTAACATCATCAGATGACGATGTGCACGGCTAGGAATGTACAAGTAGTGGTTCGGAATAAAGGACGTGAGACACAACCCCAGCAGTTCGACCAGAAGGAGCTCAGTGACTTGATACGATAACTCAATCTTTCAAAGCAAGCATCAGAACTCTTAGCATCCAGGCTTAAGGAAAAGAACTGTATTCATCCAAGTGTTAAAATAACAGCTTACCGGACAAGAGAAGAAAACCTTCTTCCATACTTCAACCAAGAAGAGGTTATAGTGTATTGCAGCAATATACCTGGACTTTTACTTGAATTGGGGCTGCCGGAATATAGACCAGAGGACTGGCGTCTCTTCATAAACAGTTCCACTAGAAGTTTAAAATGTGTTCTCCTACACAATGGCAATCGTTACGCATCTATTCCAATTGCCCACTCAACAAAACTTTGTGAAGCATATGCTAACATCAAGATGGTTCTGCAGAAAATTCAGTATATGCAGCACCAGTGGTTGATTTGTGTTGATTTGAAAATGGTGAACTTCTTGCTTGGACAACAAAGTGGATACACAAAGCACCCATGTTTTATCTGCATGTGGGATAGTAGGGCAAAGCACGAACATTGGAAGCAGAAAACATGGCCTCCAAGGGAACATATGGCTGTTGGTGAAGCAAACATCATTAATGAACCTCTGGTTAGTAGGGACAAGATTGTTCTTCCACCATTACATATTAAGTTAGGACTAATGAAGCAATTCACCAAAGCTTTAGACAGAAATGGTAATTGCTTCACATACATCTGCAATACGTTCCCTGGACTCAGTAGTGAAAAACTTAAGGCAGGAATATTTGATGGTCCTCAAATTCGCAGGCTCATCAACGATACCAATTTCACAAGTGTCATGACTGTCACTGAAGCATCAGCCTGGAACAGTTTTGTCGCTGTTGTAAAATGTTTTTTGGGCAATCATAAAGCTCCCAATTACGAGGAACTGGTCAAAAACATGCTCACTAACTTTCAAAACTTAGGAGCTAACATGAGCATAAAATTGCACTTCCTTCACAGCCACTTGGATCGATTTCCTCGTAATCTAGGTGATTTCAGTGAGGAACAAGGAGAGCGGTTCCATCAAGTTATGAAAGGAATAGAGGAAAGATATAAAGGAAGATGGGACAGGCATATGATGGCAGATTATTGCTGGAATCTGCAACGTGACTGTTCTGAAGAGACCTATAAAAGGAAAGCGTGCAGGAAGCGGTTCGTCATGGACGGAAAATGATATACTTATAGAGAAACTTTTCAATTATGTTTTATACGTGGACAAATGCCTATCAGGTTTTCATAGAAGCTATTTATAAAGATTATTTTCTTGTTTCATTGTAGTTTGTAGTGCTCGAGTTCAGTATTAGCAATTTTTTCTAATTTTTTGAATAAATCATGCATTATCTCAAAAACTAGAGCCAAACTGCATAAATGGTTGCTATATTCGTCCTCAGCACCACTAACCCATCCTAAAGCCACTCAAATATCCTTGGCAAGAAAATGAGTGTTGACCAGTGTAATAGAAGCAATTATGAAAGACGGATTAATGAATTACCTGCATAAATACAATCTTGCCGGCCAGTGTGGCTGTGCGGTTCTAGGCGCGTCAGTCTGGAACCAAATGACCGCTACGGTCGCAGGTTCGAATCCTTCCTAGGGCATGGATGTGTGTGATGTCCTTAGGTTAGTTAGGTTTAAGTAGTTCTAAGTTCTAGGGGACTGATGACCTCAGATGTTAAGTCCCATAGTGCTCAGAGTCATTTGAACCAAATACAATCTTTTAAGCGATCACAGTTTGATTTCTGAAGTGGCAAAAATACGGAGTCAGCCATAGTAGAATTCACAGAAGTTGTACTTGATGCTCTTGATACAGATGAGTGTGTCACAGGCATATTTTTGGATCTTTCTAAGGCGTTTGATACAGTCTACCACAAGATTCTATTAAATAAATTAGAAGCATGAGGAATAAGAGGGGTAGCGAATGACTGGTTTCGATCATACCTAGCAGACAGGGTACAAAGAGTAGAGATAACACATATTTCAAATAGATCTAAACATTTAGTAAACACTTATCACAACCAAAACAAATTAATATAGGGGTTCCGCAAGGTAGCATATTAGGACCAATACTATTCCTGATATACATCAATTACTTTCCCAGAAGTGTTACTCACAGTGAAAAAACTCTCTTTGCTGATGACAGCAATATTATATTCACTGAGAAAACAAGACAAACTCCTTGCCGAGAAAGCAAATGAAACTCTGAATTAAGTTTATGATTGGTCAAAAAGTAATAAAATGACATTGAACATAAAGAAAACTAATGCCATGAATTGCAGTTTGAAGAGGAAGAATGACAATGTTAAATTAAATGTAGATGGCACCTCTATAGAGCGTGTAACAAATGCAAAATTTCTAGGAACGAATATTGATTCTCAGTTGAAGTGGTGTGAACACACAAACGTACTTGCAAACAGAATGTCATCAGCATGTTATGCCCTTAGAATCCTATCATCAGTGTGTAACATGCAGTGTCTTTTAGTTACATATTATTCATATGTACACTCAGTTCTTAGCTATGGCATTCTTTTTTGGGGAACAAACATACAAAATAGGAACACAATTTTCAAACTCCAGAAAAGAGCCATAAGAATAATAACCAAAAATACTATTCAAACTCATTTTAAAGATATATTCAAAACGCTGGGGATTTGAACTGTTCCATGTGAATACATTTACCAGTCAGTTGTACACATCAGAAATAACATTGGTAATTATTGTACAAACAGCTCTGTCCATGACCATGCAACAAGAGATAGACTCAACTTACAAATACCAAGAAAAAATAAACATAAAACTCAAAACAGCATTTTCTACCAAGGAATAAAACTGTACAATAAATTACCAAAAGAGATTAAAGAAACTGCAAAAATACACTGATTTAAAAAGGCAGCTAATAGTACCTGCTATGCAATACATTTTATAAATTGAAGGATTACTTAAATAAAACAGAGTAGGGGTTTGATAAAACAATGTTATACAAATAAATAATAATAATAATAATGATTATAAAACATCCAACATTCCACATAACAGCTTCACTTCATTTTTTCCTTTCTAGAAACTCTGTTGTTTCTTTCAAACTATTAATTTTATTTTAGTATGTATATGACGTTGTCTATTGCTGTAATGGCCGAATGACAATAAAATTATTATTATTATTATTATTATTATTATTACTCTCCCCTCAAGCTTTGCATAGGACTATACTAACACCTCTTCCTCTTTCTGGGCTCAGCATCTCACTCATTATGGAGGGATGCTGACTTAATTTTTCAGGATAGCAAATGGGAAGTTGCAGTACAGAAAACGTCCCAGAGATCACCAGTGTGTGTGTGTGTGTGTGTGTGTGTGTGTGTGTGTGTGTGTGTGTGTGTGTGTAGTGTTATGAAACAATGTGTGTATTGTGTGTGCAGTGAATGATAGTGATATATGAGTGAACAGTGTGGCATTACATTATTTAATACCTTATTTGCAAAAAAAAGTATTGTGTGCCAGGAGTAAAATCTAATTATTGTCTCTAACGAGAAGTCTGTAAATACATGTGTATACGAATTAGCTTATTTTAAATTGGTCTAAACCTGTAAATACTTTGACATGTCCTATATCCTTGTAAAAAGAGATCTACGGATGAATAAAGCTACTGCTACTACTACTACTACACTCATAAATATGTGTTTGGTTCCCTAGGATGACTCCAGCTGTTGTCCAGACATGTGATGGCGATACCTGGTAGCCGAAGCGCATGGACATTTCTGGCTTAAGGTGCTAGCCATTGCTGAGCATCCCAAACTGGTCAGGCAGGATAAGAGGGTGCAGTTGACCTAACTATGTTGCCCTCTGGGCAGGTGAATATCGAACTAATACTCAGTATCTGTTGGGCAGCCTTTGAGATTGTGTGTGTTTTGGGTATTAGAAATTTGAGAAGATTCTTTGCGGATAGTGTTTGTGCTGGACGATTATTCCCTCTAGACTCTATGTAAATTGATCCGTTGACTGCTTGGTGGTCAAGGTGTCAGTCCCTCTGGCCTCTGAGTGTCTGATTTGGCCAGTGTGTGGATGGCATGAGATGGGCACATGAAGAGGTCTGGTGGCTGTGGCCTATGGGAGTTACCGAAATCTCTAACACTTAACTAAAACAACAACTACAGAGTGGATCCGTGGTTTACATGTATGTGTTTGTGCCCTGTAGATGTGATGATAGCTGCTATGTCTGGTATTGAGTGCTCCTCAATGCCCCCCCCCCCTCCCCCCATGGCCTCTGTCTTTCTGCAGAAAGGTGGACTGTTACTTGTTTCAATAAAGATGGATTTATTGGTGTCACTATCCTATCACACCGTAGAACAAACTTGGGAATTCTATAGTGCTTTAAAAAATACACTTAGCAGACCTGTAGGTGGCTGGGAATTACACCATGATGGCATAAATTCCCACTGGAATTTGAAAATACAACTATCATTCTACATAGCACTGCACCTAATGGCGATGTTGAATTCCCAATAGATCAATTTATTGTTTCTGATAGTGGTATAATGAGCATACTCCAGTCAAATAACTGCCCTGTCTCCTTCAAGTTGTTTAAGGACATAGCGCAATTGAGCTAAAATTTGAAATTCTCATTATCATTTTCAGCTACCTTCAATGTAATAGATTTCTACCCAAATGACCTAACTGTATCGGTATTCACCAATAAGAGGCAAGAAAAATTCAGAAAGGGAAAGAGCAAGGTCTGGAAATCAGGTAGTTGTGGAATCAAATCCTAGATAGCCCCCAGGATTTTCTGCCAAATATGCCAGTTCTAGTATCCACCAGTGGGAGGCAAGAAAAATTGTCCCACATAGAGGGTATCGATTTAATTAATTAGTCAGTCGACTTGGCAGAGGGGGTATAGTGCAAATTGATTTTTTCCAAGAAATACACAGCCCAAGATTTTGAGGGGGCAGGGGCTAGGGATTTACCAGGTATCCGCTACTTTGATCAGGACAAAAGAGGGGTTAGTGAGGTTTCCGGCGGCGGCATGCAACAGACGATCGCTGGTCAGGAAGTAACCACTAGACAGAGAGAGTAGGAGAGAGAGTAGGAGGGAGAGGAAGGGAGAGAGAGAGAGAGAGAGAGAGAGAGAGAGAGAGAGAGAGAGAGAGAGAGGACATGAGTTTATACAGGAATTTCTCCTGATACTGAAAATCAAAGGACCCTGCTCCGAAGAAAAGGTTGACCTGCCAGTTGAGCATCCACGAAAAATGTTGATGAAGTTATCGTCTGGGGTGAGGCTCTAGTCAGAGGCGTCTGTGTTCAAATATTTCTCAAGTTCATCTTTGCGTTTAGAAGTTTATGAACACCAGCTTCAGAACTTCTTTACAGGAGAGGGGGCAGGATCTTCTTTCTCTTCTTCCATGACTACACTGTTTAGCTTCTGACTGACAGGTTGATAAATTTTATTTCTTATCTTCACTCAGTACTAAGAGTTCCTTGAAATATGGATGAAAAACTTTAGCCATGTAATGTGAATCCTGTCGTCCGTTTACGATTTTTTCTTATAGGTAGGTTTCTGCATTTCTGCCCGTCCTTTCAGCAATTTAAATACTGCATTGCCATCTTCACTTTGGCATGTATATAGTAAACTAAATACCCATAGCACCACAAAAGGAAGAGTCGGTTCTGTTTCACCCTCCAAGTCATTTGTGGCCTCTGTAATACGCTCAAGGAATTTACTACGGCCTCCATTACATCAGGCTGATAAGAAGATATCGTTTCCTGTTCGTTTTTTACCAACAGCAGATTCTCAGTTTCATTTTTTATGAATGAAACGAATCCAACATCTTGCGGGTACTATTCCATCTCTTTTCAATATCTCGGTGTAATGATTTTCTAATCTTGCCACCAAACCGGAGCGTTTCATATATCCTACTGTTCTATGTACTGCATGGATGGATTTATAAATATCAGGCAATTCTGCACTAAGGAACTTGTCATCCAGCGTATGCCTTAGCGCTGTGTTTATACTTGAACCGTCACAAATGTCACTTTGTTTGGATCCAGAGGGGACATATCTATCTCAGACAATTTTTCATATAAATCTGTAAGAATGTTTTCACTCGTATTTGAAATGTCAAGAGACTTCATTGTGAGGAGGACACTGTATCTCAGTTCACACCTGTCCTCAGAGTCTACAATAATACTTGATGTGACATTCAGGTAATGTATTTTGCGACAATTGTCAGTCCACAGACCGAACATCATAGAAACTCGCTCTTCTCAATATCTTTCTTTACTTGAGGCAAGATATCTCTTCTCACTTGACCGGCGATATCTTCTATATGTCGAGAGACAGTTCTCGGAGAAGGCAAAATCCCAGTAACTGGCATCAATGTCGGTTAGTCCTTGCGATAGGCTAATAAACCATTCCCTACTAAAAATGTTGAGCGGCCGTAGATCCAACACACACATTTGCATGCATCTGTCCGTGATTGACTCTTTATGGCTGTTCGAAACTGTTTTAGATGTCGAATGTATGATACTTTTGCACGTTTGTGTTTTCATGCTTGTGGTGCTTCCCTTGTGTAAGAGTAACGATTTGCGTGCCTCTCTTCGGCGCTGCACGTAACCCACAGGAACGCAAGTATCCCTGTCAGACACTATGTGAAATTAAAAATTGCAATAACAAACATATTTTTTGTCGAATAGAGCTACTATTTTTTTCTCGTATTTCTTTAACATAATGAAACATTTTTTTCGGAAATTATAAGGCAACAAAAGTAAAGAGGAAAATATTATGATTGTTATTTCCTCAATGTATCAAGTTGAAATCTGGTGGACAGTCACTTCAGTACATTGTAAATGTCATTTAAATCTCGATGAAGTCGAAGGAACACATTTACTATATGCGTTCGCTAAAAGTATTGTGCATTTTATTTTATTTCGTTTATTTTTAGCAGCGTCTTTCGCCGTGACCGAGCCTTTCAGCTTTATGTGGAAATGAGTTAAATTAGACTATGAGGAAAAGAAATTTGCCAGTTTTTATAGTTTGTAATGTGCATGTCCTGTGTCCACATTAATCGTGTTTTGTAAAGCTTTGAATTAAATGTAAATATAAACTTGACACAGGATTCGTTAAAACACAGCGCAGGTTCTAAATTATGTCATGTTATCGTAATAAAAACACACCAGCTAACGAAACGTCGTACTACGCAACGCTATATTATTAGTGCATTAGAGCAGAAGGCACTTTAGGAAATTTGGACTTTAGTAGCAGGAGGCTCTTTGATCACTTTCATTTAGTGGAGCTGATGGCTCTTCAAAAAACTGCGCATTCAGCGCAGTGCGTCACTAATTAATTCAACTTATGTGATGATGTGATAATTTAACTCGTGCATTCAAAATATCTGGTTGACACTGATTTATTAACACTATTAAATACAGATCTTGTCTTTCCTAGGCAGTCTTAAATAGACGAAGCAAACACCCGTAAGTACGAGATCAAATGAAATTTAGTTTTACAAGCTTGGTCGGCCATCAAGCAGAAGTAATTAGTAGTACGAAATACGAAAGTTTTAACGCGGCGTAACTTCTTTGGTTCACTTATTCGCAAAGCTTTAGCTTATGAGTGCACAGGGTCCGCATTCGTAATAACATTCACAAATAAACTAAACGCTCTAATAATGTACTACAAGCTTTCAGAAAGTAAAAGAAACATGAAAATAAATCTTGACCACTATTGTTTGATATGGCTGTAAGAATAAACTTAAGGAAAATCGGATAACACTATCGTGGGCACCTCGTTCACCTAACATGGAATGATACAAATTCCTAATAAAATTAAGCTATTACCTGGAACTTATCCCAGGAGGAACTACCCCAGCTTGTTCCAGGTTTGTCCAGCAGAACATACGCCCGGCTGCTATCATTTGCAAAACGTCCTCTTTCGTCGTCATAGCTCTGTAAGAAACGGCACTGAAATGTCTATGAGTCTCACAAGTGCTGTGGAAACTCGTAGCGAGCTGTGGCAGGCTTGGCCGGACCCATTGCCCCGCGTGGCTGCACGTACAGCTTTTGGCGGTAACGAGCTACGAGCGAGACTGAAGGCTGACGTGACCGGCTCTATTTTTCTCCCAGTGAAAGCTCTCTGCTTAATGTGCATCCATCCATGAGCGTGTTATCTCCAGAAGTTTCAGATGTATGGCCTGCAAAATCACCTGATCTGAATCCATCTGACTTTGGCTCTGGGGATATGTAAAAGACCGCATTTACCAGGGACACGTTTGAGGTCAACCTGATCTAAAGGCCAGTATACACGAGCACATTGCTCAGATTCCACCAGAACTGCTGCGAGCAACTGTCGAACACGTCGTTTTACAGATGCAGCTTCTCATCGACGTCTCCCGTGCTCATACTGAACTATTTGTGTAAGTGGCATTTAATAGTAAAATCAACATTATGTCTTTCTCGCTTGTTTGATCTTTTCCGCTGACATCCGATTTCTAACCCACTGCATATGGTAACATTTATATACCTGTCTCTTGCATTCACAGCGCCAGATTTTCATCTGGTGTGATTGGAATTAATTTTTTTCCAGCGTAAATCTGCCCCAAATTAACGCATTAGAATATTTACTGAGTTTCGCTGCCATGTGATAATTACAGCCTACACTGGATCTCTGTGAGTAGCAGCACTTTAATTATGGCCTCCAGGTTTAAACAAGGTAATTCTAAAAAGCACTTACATGGAATTAATGGGACGACTGCGGAATTGGGGAGTTTTGAGCAAAGAGCAACAAATTAAATGACATTTCTAATATGAAATGTATATGTTGTTGTGACCTTTAATCTGAAGACTGTTTTGATGCAGCTTTGCAATCTACTCTATCCTGTGGAAGCCTCTTAATCTCCGAATAACTACTGCAACACAAATCTGGCTGAAGTTTAGATCAGGGCTAGTGGTAATCATGGAAGTGCTTATCTACTGCTCTTAGGTTGGCAACACGTCAGTTTCGCTTAGCCAATGGGATAATACTTTCACATAACCAATGGGAGACAAGAAGAGAGGCAAAGTATTTGTAGCGCCAAAATTGAAACCACTACCTTGTTTGCTGTTTTTAGGTTTATTAGTGAATTTCGAGAGAAATATTTTGTGATTGTGGCAGCGAGTACTATAAAGTGGACTGATTTAAGGGGCTCCGGAAAGACCTTTCTTTCCAATGTTAAAATTGCGTTTATAAACTACGTTTTCTCAGAAAGTATTAGAACTAGGAAGTTGAAATTTTTACAGGTTATTTATAATAGTATTGTAAAAAAACTTAACACAGAGATTTAAAAAAAATTAAATTCAGTTGGTAGATATTAATTTTTTCTGTAGTAATAAACATTCACTGCTTTTGTGCCATTTTTGTTTATGAATTCAACAGTATACAAGTTTTGGAAAAAGTCTCTGTTAATTTATGCAGAAGGGACTGTGTAACATTTCCTGAAACTTTGAAGCAAATTAGTTTGGTAGATCCTGAGAAAACATGTAATTTGTATGAGAAAGTAAAACTTTTCGGAATCGAGTGACAAAATTTGGATTACCTTTTTAGTGCATTTCAGGGATTATCTTCATCTTCTGCACACTTCTTGTCCAACTTGGGAGGTAATAAATAAAAATATAGGTAGACACAAAAGAAAAGATAACAGCTTTGTCATTAAAAGTGGGGGTAAAACTGTTAAGGACCCACTTCAGATTGCCAACATATTTAATGAACATTTCACAAATATAGCCATAAATTTAATTAAAACTAAATGCAATTCCAATAGCAAGGTAAAAATCCCCATGAATGACATGACAATGTTCCTTTATCCAGTATCTGATTCAGAGGTACTAAATGCTATAAGTAAGTTAAAAAATGAAATGTCATGTGGGTGTGATGGGATTCCTGACAAAGTCATTAAGCAAAGTGCAAGAAACATAGCCTCGCATCTCACTGAAATTATAAATGAATCTTTTAAGACAGGGGTGTTCCCATCAAAACTTAAAATGTCTACTATAAAGCCACTTTACAAGAATGGTGATAAATATGATGTTAGTAACTTTAGGCCTTTATCAATGTTGTCAGGTTTCTCAAAAATAATAGAAAGGATAATGTATCAGAGACTATACAAATTTCTTATTAAGAATAGAATATTGGTTAATGCGCAAAATGGTTTCCGTAAAAATAAATCAACTGAAACAGCTATCTTCAATTTTTTGCAACTTGTTCTAAATTCCATAAACAGAAAGGAATTAAATTGTGGATTGTTTTTAGACTTATCAAAGGCCTTTGATGTCATCGACCATAAGTTACTGCTTAGGAAGTTATATGCCTATGGGATACGTGGAGTTGCCCACAAATGGTTTGAATCGTATCTGTCAGACAGGTATCAGAAGGTGGAGATAAGCCAGGCAGATAGGACATATTCATCAAGATTCGAGAGAGTTTTGTATGGAGTACCCCAGGGATCTGTATTAGGGCCATTACTGTTTTTAATATTTATCAATGACCTACCAAGTCATCTATCTGAAGCAGAGGCAGTACTGTTTGCTGATGATACAAGTTTGTTTGTTAAAGCAAATAGTGAAGCTGACTTACAGGAAAAAGTCACATTAGCAACAGACGAAGCAGACAGATGGTTTAATGAAAACAGACTCATTGTGAACGCCAAAAAAACAACGTGGATCAACTTCAGACATATTACAAATAAAATAAAAACTAACCTTACAGTAGAACTGGGTAAGTGTAAGATCGAACAAGCATCATACACTAAATTCTTGGGAGTATGGTTTGATGAACACTTAAGATGGGAAAAGCATGTAATATCATTGAACAAAAAATTAAGTCAAACATGTTATATACTTAGAATGCTTAAAAGCTCATGTAATATTAAAACAGTGTTATGTGTTTATTTCTCATTCATGCACAGTTTATTAAGATACGGCGTACAGTTTTGGGGGAACATCAGTCTAACAAAACACTCATTTAGACTACAAAAGAAGGCAGTCAGAGTAATAAAAGGTATAGGATATAGAGACTCTTGTAGGCAAGCTTTCAAAGAATTAAAAATCATGACACTACCATCTTTATACATATATGAAAGCATATGTTTCTTAAAAGAACACGAGAAATTTTCTACATTAAACAGAGAATTTCACAACTACGAAACAAGGAATAGGAATGATTTCCACAGAGAAATTCATAAAACAGCTATGTATCACAAAAGTGTACTATACCAACCCAAAATCCTCTACAGTGCTCTCCCCAAAGAACTGAAAATAATACCAAAACTGTACATATTTAAAAGAGAATTAAAAAACTTTTTATTAAGCAATGGTTTTTACAGTATTGAAGAGTTTGTGAATCGTTGACAATAAAAGCGCAGTTAATATTTCCCTGACATACTAAATATGTGTAATTGCTCACATTTAAATACTTGCTGTTTCTATGAAAGTGTGAAACTGTTAATGTAAGAATGTAAATAATCTTTGATGTGAGAATCACTAACTTTTTTTTTTTTTTTTTGTACGTTGTTATCCTACTTGTGTATTTTTATGTTAATGTTCTAAAAGTTCTATTAAAATTGTAATGTCTAAGTGACATGTAAATTCAATTACAAATTTTCATGTATATGTATTTTAAATTGTAATGTTTATTGACAAGTCCTGTATCATTTCAATGATGTACTACAAGGACGCTAATAAATTGAATTGAATTGAATTGATGTTCCTCTTTGTTCTCCTCCTATTTACTCTGGCTTGTATTTTTAGGCTATTTACAGGCCTGTCAGCAGCCCGAAGACATTCCTCGTCTAAAGCAAGCACGTATACACCATGTTGAAATCTATCTTGATTCCTGTATTTTGAAATACCTAGCACCTTACAACATAGCCATCATTGAAAGTAGCAACAGTATCACACACACCGAGCTAAAGTGTTTCTATTTCAACAAACACAGCCTTGGGGATTCTTGGCCATATAACACTATTTAGACTTTCATTGCCTTTTGAGTTTTTTCATGAACACACTTTTTCAACAGTTCAGGTGCTGCTAAGTCTCTGAAAATAGGTTTTATCACCTCCATTACCGCATCAGGCAGACTATGTTTATGAGTGCACATTTCACCAGTTAGCAATCCCTTGTTGTATTTACACCAACTGTTTTCTCCTTTCAGATGCAAATGATGGGGACTTCCATTACCTGAAGAAGAATGAAAAGAAAAGAGCCCAAACATCCTTCATCATTTCATTGATACTGTATGTGTTTTACCTAATAGCCATTCCATAATAGTTCTGTATTTTGTCAATTACACTCTCAGTTAACCTTCCCTTCCCATCCAAACATTTACCATTACTGAATTTTTGCTTTTTGTATGAAGCTTTCAGGTGCTGAAGTCTTTATCCCATTCATTTCTGTAAGTGTCCAATACACTCAAATTTCTGCACTATAACATTATCACCAAAGGGCTTCAGTTCTTGGACATGTTTGAAACTTTGAGAATCACTGTTACCAAGGTAATGCACATATTGCACTTCATCACACACAACAGAACATTGAAATATACTAGCAACACCAGCCACTTCCATTCCTCCTCTACTGCCAGTATAGTTAGCTGTGCAATTACTTTCATGTGTACCTTTATTTTTTTTATTTTTTTTTTTTTTTTTTTGTGGACACCTACAATATTTAGATATTACTGCTACATCTAGAACTTTCACTGTGTACATACTGGTGGCAGATACTACATCATGAAGAGATGTCTGCCCCTGTTTATGCCAGGTACCATTGAACACTTCAGTCAAGTCTCTATTACCACTGTTTTCTATTAACGCCTCTTCCACAGCTTTCTTCATAGAGTCTATACAGACTTCTTCTACGTTAGACCCTATAAATTTATTATAGTTTGTAAAGTTGGTTGGGGGATTTGGAAGATTCACCATGCCACGGAAAACTGCACCTGCAGTAGCATCCTTACCAACCGTATCCAAGGCAAACACAAATCTAATGCTGTGTTCATAGATTTTGTTAGCATTTTCTTTATTTGGAGTTATTGCATCACTGTTCCAAAAGGTGGTCGTGTATGAACACTTACCAAACTTGAGTTCCATTTCACTAGCAAGTTCTATGTGATTTTTTATAGAGAGTTCCAGACCAACTTTACTACACTGAACACATCTTACACAGTTTACATATATTCCATTGAGAACTGACATATCAACTATTTCATTCACATCCAATTGTCCATAAAACATTCATACTTTTCACTAACTGAACCAAGCTTCCTCTGCAAAGTACTTCTTTTCTCACTTTCATTGCAATGGGCAGATGTACCAGCAATGATAGGTTCATACACTTAGTTATCAACTTTATTGTTTACAGTAATAACACCTACCTGTGGCTTTCCAACATATCTCCTTTTCTTAAAAGCCTTCAGAGGATTTGTAGTCACTTTACATTTACCCATGATTATCCTTCAAGAAAACAGAGACTTCAACGAACAGAGTTCACTACAAATATTTTCAGGATTACAAAAGAGTAAATAAATATGAAGCACACAACAATCGAGTGAGTGATCTATATCAAACTATCACAGGTTAGCCACAACACATATTTTGTAACACTTATTTTCTCACACATCACTAAAATGTTCATGATGAGCATGTAGATTCATGAGTGCAACATTTGACAGCAGTTTAACAATGCCACAGTGGGTCACACCCATGCAGAACGTATTTCAAAAATATTTTAAAAATAGCTATAGTCTTCTGAACTGCATAATTGATACATCAATTTAAAGGGGAAAGTCTGCAGATTTTTAAAATGCAAAAAAGTAAAAGTGAAACATTTCATTATTTTGAACCTTTCCGGAGCCCCTTAAGTGATTTAGTTCTGCTCAGTGATGTTGTCTGTTGGTGCATGTTTCCTGGATTGATTGTAGACACAAAAAAATGTATCAAATCTGATGGTGAAATGACTCTCAGATTGTCAAAGATTTGTGTAGGTGGAATCATCTGGAAGTGCAGCAGAAGTCACCACTTTTCCAAAGGTTTCATCACAAAGAATTGCTGGTTTCCTGGAAGCAAGCTGAAAATTAGTACCATTTTACAGTTTATAGCTTATGGGCAAATCAAAACTCTTGTCTCAAGAATTGTATTTGGCCAAGCAAACTGTGGTGGACCAGCAACAGTTTTGTAGGGAAGTTTATATGAAACTCTGCCTGAGACAGAATGAGAAACTTGGTCACAAAGGCCAGATTGTGGAGATTGATGCATCTCACTTTGGGAAGAAGAAGAAGTTTATGAAAGGGAACAACAAAATAGGAAAATGAGTTTGGTGCTGTCCAGCGAGATCACCTACATACAAATGTTTTCACTTTTTGTGTCTAGGTGTTCAAAATCTGTTCTTTTATAACTTATTAAAGAGAATGTTCTGCCATGGACAGTCATTATATCAGACAGTTTTGCTACATGCAAATGTTTTAAAACCGAAGGTTTTCAATACCTCCCAGTCAATGACAAACTGGTTTTCAAGGATCCTGAAACAGATGCCCATACAAATACCATAGAGGGCACATGCCATTAAACAGCTCTTGCATGGCACAAAACAATGCAAGACTTTCGTTGATAGCTGTCTCTTTGAATCAGTCTGTAGGAAACAGACTGGGCTGCTGCATGACCTACAATCCAAAAGAACAAAATTTGTTTCAGTATAATTTTTGCTTACTTTTCATTAGTACTTGTTGTTCCTAATATGAGTAGCAATTGTATTTGCATTGAGGTGACCAAAATCATGGGATACCACCTAATATAGTGTCAGATGACCTTTTGCCTGGTGTAGTGCTGCATCTTGATGAGGCATGGACAGGACAAGTTGTTGGGAGTCTGCTGCAGAAATATTGAGCCACACTGCCTCTATAGCCTTCCATAATCACAAAAGTGTTGCTGGTGCAGGATTTTGTGCTTGAACTGATCTCTCAATTATGTCACATAAAAGTTTGATGGGATTCATGTTGGGCTGTCTGGGTGGCCAAACCATTCACTTGAATTGCCCACAATGTTCTTCAAGCCAATTGCAAACAATTGTGGCCACTTTGTCGTCCATGGTGAGATGTAATGCCTGAAACGTGGTATTCTCGGCATGCACTTTTGACAAAGTGGATCATAGAATATTCAGTTTCCTAATCATTTCCAAAATTGAATGTCCGATGTATCTAGCTCGAACTGACATTCCTTGTTCAGAGCCTGTTAATTGTTGTCATGCAGCTATAATCACATCAGAAACCTTTTCACATGAATCATATGAGTACAAATGATGACTCCACCAGTGCACTGCTCTTTTATACCTTGTGCACATGATACTACCGCCAACTATATATGTGCATATCACTAATCGACGACTTTTGTCCGCAAGTGTATGTTATTCATTGCCACTAATTTTTGACTATTTTTTGCTATTAACATCAGTATCTGTGAGGTTGTTGTAAGGTTCAGATGCGGAAGTGTGGTTGTGAGTCGGCAAAACCAACAAACAAGTCTGCTTACAGTGACTGACTGGTCTGTAGTGTAGCCCAAGGTCTATGTTATATTGGAATGTAACAATTTGGTTGTGAGTTGGCGAAGACAACAAATCTGTAAGCAAAAAAATCTAGTTGTGGTCACAGGCTGATGTGTAGGTTAGTGTGAAGTCCAGGCTACATTAGATGGTAACAGTTAGGTTGTGAACTGGCTAAGCCAATGAATCTGAAAGCTAAAAGAACTTGCTTGTGGTGACAGACTGATTTGTAGGACATGCAAATTTTACAGTTTCATTGACGGAAATTGTATCTATAATATTATTCTTAAGAAATAATTCATCATTTTTTATAACATGTCATGAATTATGACATTGTGCTGACATGGAGTCCTAATAATGAAGCTTATGTTCCTTACTGCAAGTAACCAAGGAGAATTAATCAATAATTTTTATCATCACAAATATTTGATTCCTACTTCCCGAACATGTTACAAATTAGTATGCTGTGCTTATGTAGGGACCTAATAGCATATTTTAATTCTCTGGCAATGAAACATGCATCAGTTATAATAATAATCTTTGTTGTGACAAATATTTCATTACTTTTTCTGAACATGTCACAAATTACTATGTTGTACAACATACATTGTTGCTTGTGAAATAAGTTCATTGGCTTTTTCTAAATATGTTTTGAATTATGAACTTAGGGTTATTGATGCTAGAAGGACATTTTACATTGCTGTGAGTGAAATGAGCAACGATTACATTATATTATCTTGATATTCAAAATAGTTTCTCGTTTTTTCTAATGTATCATATGTTATGATGCTGTCCTTAAGTTTGCAGATACTAGCGCAGTTTAATTAGGTGTGACTGAAAGAAGGAGCAATTAAATTTATAATTCTCATTCTGAGCAATGTTTTACCCTTTCTTCCGAACATATTGTTTCAAAACATATCATCTGCCTGCTGCTCTCTCATTGGTTGCGTAACACAAACAGCTGACACACCTTCTTTTGGAAGGAGAAACAGCATTGGTCGTATTTTTTTGTTTTATTATCTGCAAAATCCTCGGTGCTAGTTATGTTATGCTCGTCATGTGAAATTTTTAACTTCTAGCACTGAGGATGGTCACTAAGTGACCGAAAATCGATTTTGCAGATAATAAAACAAAAAAAATACAACCAATGCTGCTTCTCCTTCCAATTATATCCATTATCTGGTCGTGGTGCACAGAACACTCCATGGAGTTGCCAATCAACACCTTCTTTTGTTCCATCATACCCCACGGCAAATGCTGACAGCATGCAATTTTTATCTCCCCTCTTCCCTCCAATACCAAATTGAGGATTCCGGATATAGAAGAATGTTTGACACAAGTTGTCGGCTTCGACAATTGGTGTAAGAAACATGCGACAAATTCCGTAAACAGTATGGCAATTATAATGTGATGTCATTGGTGATTTTGTTCAAAAGGGCTAAGCTGCTGTTCAGTCCACAACCAGGTTTCTTTCAGTATCACATTCACTGTCTTTGCCAACTCACAACCAAACTGTCACGTTCCAACCTAACCTAGACCTTGGACGAACCTACAGATCAATCTGTCACACCAACCAGGTTTATTTAGTTTCAGATTTGGTGGTTTTGCCACCTAACAACAAAACTGTGAATACATGTAGTGAAAGGTGACAGGACAGCAGCGATTAACATTGCATCACTGGCCAAAGGTGATGATTTGTATCAATCATTCCTATTAACCTAATGATTCCTTGATGTTTCAGAAACACTTTTCTTGCTGTTGCCAGTCTAAATTTTATATCCCCTGTACTTTCGCCATCATCATTCATTTTACTAACCTAATAGCAAAACTCATTATTGCCTTGTTTTAATAAGATAAAATACCATTACTCTTATTTTGCTTTTGAGAATATTTATCTTATACCTTCCTATGAAGATGCTGTTCATTCCATTGAGCTACACTTTCAAGTCATTTGGTATCTCTGACAGAATTACAGTGTCATTGACAAACCTTAATTTTCATTTCCTCTCCCTGAACTTTAATTCCTTTTCTAAATTTCTTCTTGGTTTATTTAATTGGTTGCTCAGAACTGTTGGTTCCCATTCACATTCTTTGACTCTTATAACTGACGTCTGATCTCTGTACTAGTTGTATATAACATTTCGCTCCTTGTATTTTACCTCTGCTACCTCTAGCATTTCAAAGAGCATATTCCAGTCAACACTGTCAAAAGCTTTCTCTAAGTTTAGAAATACTATAATCATAGGTTTGCCTTTCCTTGACTGAGCATATTCCAGTCAACACTGTCAAAAGCTTTCTCTAAGTTTAGAAATACTATAATCATAGGTTTGCCTTTCCTTGACTGATCTTCCCAAACATCAGCTTCTAGTAGTTTTTCCATTTTTCTGTAAATAATTCATGTTAATATTTTGCAACCATGATTTATTAAACTGATAGTTCAGTAAATTTCACAGCTGTTAGCACCTGCTTCCTGTGGAACTGGAATTATTACAGTCTTCTTGAAGCCTGTAGATATTTCCCCCATCTCATATCTTTCACACCAGGTGAACAGTTTTGACATGACTGGCTCTCCCAAGGATATCAGCATTTCTGAGGGAGTGTTGTGTAATCCAGGTACACTGGTTCAAGTTAGGTCTTTCACTGCACTGTCAAATTCTGCTCACAGTATAATATCTCCCATCTCATCTTCATCTGCTTTCTCTTCCCTTTCTTTAACAATGTGTTCAAGTTTATTTCCCTTGTACAACCCCAATATTTTTCACCTAGTCCCACACACTTCTATAGTCCCACATTTGTCCTCTAGCCATATTGCACTTTCCATCAGTCTCGTTTTTTATAACTTTGTGTTCTCTTTCACCTGCTTCCTTTGGTGTATTTTTATACACTCACCTTTCATCAGTTAAATTCAGTATCTCCTGTGATATCCAAGGACTTCTACCAGGCCCTGTCTTTACCTATTTTGTCCTCTGTCGCCTTCACTACTTCATCCATCAAAGCTACACATTTATCTTCTACTGTATTACTTCACCCACTTTCAGTCAATCATTGCCTAATGCTCACTTTGAAACTCTCAGTAACCTCAAGTCCTTCCAATGTATCCAGGCCCCATCTCTTTAATTTCCTTCCTTTTTTGCAATTTCTTCAATTTTAATATACAGTTCATAATTAATAAATTATGGTCAAAATCCACATCTGACCCTGGAAATGTCTGATAGTTTAAAATCTGGTTCTGTAATCTCTGTCTTATCATTGTATAATCAGTGTGACACCTTTAAATGTCTCCATGTCTCTTCCACATATACAACCTTTTTTCATGATTCTTAAGCCAAGTGTTAGCAATGATTAAATTATGCTCTCTTCATTCCTTCCCTCAGTCCATATTTTCCTACTATTTTTATTTCTCTTCCCCTTTCTACTACCAGTTTCCAGGCTTGCATCACAATTAAATTTTTGTCTCCCTTAACTATAAAAATAATTTCTTTTATCTCGTCATGCATTCTTTCAATCTTTTTGTCATCTATGGAGCTAGTTGGCATATAAATTTGTAATACTGTGGTGGGTGTTAGCTTTGTGTCTAGTTTGACTACAATAATGCCTTCTCTGCATTTATATTTTCTTACTCATTATTATACCTACTCCTGCATTACCTCTATTTGATTTTGTATTTATAACCTCAATTGGCCTAACCAGAAATCCTGTTCATTCTGCCACTGAGGTTCACTAATCTTTACTATATCTAACTTCAGTCTATCCATTTCCCTTTTTAATTTTTCTAATCTATCTATCCAAGTAAGGTGACTAACATTCCGTGCACCAATCCATAGAATGCCAGTTTTGTTTTTCCTTGACATGACATCCATGTGAGTAGTCCCTACCTGTGGATCCAAATCAGGAATTTCTTCCATCTCAAGAATATTTTAGTCAGGAGCATGCCATCATTTAACCATACAGCACAGCCGCCTGCCCTCAGAAGAAATAATGGCTGTAGTTTCCCCCTTGGTTTCAGCTGTTTGCAGCACCATCACAGAAATACAATGTTGACTGATGATACAAGGCCAGGTCAAACTGTTGTCCCTGCAACTACTGAAAAGACTGCTGCCCTATCTCAAGAACCACATTCGCCTGGCCTCCTCTCAGATGCTCCTCTCTTGCGGTTGCACCTATGGTACAGCTACTTGTTTCGTTGAGGCACACAAGCCACACCATCCCAGTAATGTCCGTGGTTCATGGTGCAGAAGACATATCCAAATAAAAACATAAGTAAGAATCCATTAAGCTAAAATTACATGACACCCACAAAATTAGTGTCACCAACTTCAATTAACATATATAGATAAGCTGAACCCTAGGATACTGACATATAAATGAATCTGTAAAAACTGACATTGGGAAGTTCACTTGAAATGCTCTTGATCAAGTACTGTATGTGGCATGCTTGCTATACTTCTGCCAGGCAGTTAGCAGAATGTTTATGATCATTATTTTTGGATCTGGTTTTAAACATTGCACATGACAAACAGACCATTTGTATCATAACTTTAGTGCAACTTTGCAATGTGAAGAAGTTCTATAAATGAAACAGGTTGTGACACAATAAATGTATAATAATATAGCTGAGGTGGCTTTCATTAATTATTAAGAAAGTTCATTCAACCTACACTGCTAGAATGGTGTCGTCAGTTGCTGTACAACCTGTCTGCTTTGACTTGTGACGTAGCTTTCTTGAGTTATGTGATGTCATTGTGGTGCAGCGTTTTTGAGTTCGGTTGTAATATTTGGTGGCACCCTCTTTTGCTGGATGTTTGTGTTTCAATTCTGTCTGTTAGGTACCTTAGTGAGTCATCTGATGTTATTAACTGAGTGTATAAAGTTGTCATTGGAAGAGTTTGTGATGGTTTGCTAGTAAGCTATTTTGACATTGTGTATTGTGGCTCATGGATTCATGTTTGTGTTTGGTATTATTATTGTCTTTCTCACGGTCAGAGAAAGAACCAGAGATTGCTGAGAGGTTCAGAGGGCACATTAGGCAATGGTTAACCAGAACAGGAGAAAAGAATACAGAAGATGAATGGGTAGCTTTAAGAGATGAAACAGTGAAGGCAGCAGAGGATCACATAGGTAAAAAAACAAGGCCTAGTAGGAAGTTTAATTGATGGAACGAGAAAATATAAAAATTCAGCAAGCACCGCAGGCAAAAGGGAATACAAATGCCTTAAAAAACGATATTGACAGAAAGTGCAAAATGGCTAAGCAGAAATGAGGGTAAATGTAAGGATTTAGAAGTGTATTTCACCAGGGGCAAACTAGATACCACCTACAAAAAAATTAAAGAGACTTTTGGAGAAAAGAGAAGCAGCTGTATGAACATCAGGAGCTCAGATGGAAAATCAGTGACAAGCAAAGGGCAAGCTGAAAGGTGGGAGGAGTATATAGAGGGTGTATACAAGACAGATGAGCTTGACGACAATATTATAGAAATGGAAAAGGATGTAGAACAAGATGAGATGGAAGATATGATATTGCAGAAAGAATTTGTCAGAGCACTGAAAGACTTAAGTTGAAAAAAGGCCCTTAGTGTACATAATATTCCGTCAGAACTACTGATAAATTTGGGAGAAGCAGTCATGACAAAACTCTTCCATCTGGTGTGCAAGATGTATGAGACAGGAAAAATAAACTCAGACTTCTCCAAAGAAAGCAGTTGCTGGCAGGTGTATAAATTACTGAACTATCAGTTTAAAAAGTCATGATTACAAAATACTGATGTGAACTCTTTATAGAAGAATAAAAAAATTGGCAGAAGATGACCTTAGTGAAGATCACTTTGGATTTCAGAGAAATGTACGAACACATGAGGCATTATTGACCCTACAAATTATCTTAGAAGATAGGTTAAGGAAAGGAAAATCTAAGTTTATAGCTTTTGTAGACTTAGGAAAAGCTTTTGACAATGTTGAATCGAATATTCTCTTTCAAATCCTGGAAGGTGCAGGGGTAAAATTCACAGAGCAAAAGGGTATTAACAACTTGTCCAGTAATCAGATAGCAGTTATTAGAGTCAAGGGGCGTGAAAAAGGGAAGCAGTGGTTGAAAGGGAGTGAGAAAATGTTGTAGCCCATCCCCAACATTATTCAATCAGTACATTGAGCAAGCAGTAAAGGCAAACAAGGAAGAATTTGGAGTAGGAATTAAAGTTCAGAAAGAAGAAATAAAAACCTTGAAGTTTTCTGATCACACTATAATTCTCTCAAATGGACAGTACCCTGGAGGAAGATATAAGATGAAAATCAACAAAAGCAAGGAAAGGATAATGGGATATAGTCAAATTAAATCAGGTGATGTTGAGGGAATTAGACTAGAAAATGAGACACTTAAAGTAGTAGATAGATTTTACTATTTGAGCAGCAAAATGACTGATGATATCCAAAGTAGAGAAGATGTAAAATGGCAATTACAAGAAAAGCCTTTCTGAAGAAGATAAATTTGTTAATGTCAAGTATAGACTCAGTTATTAGGGAGTCTTTTCTGGAGGTATTTGTCTGGAGAGTAGCCATGAATGGAAGTGAAATGTTTATTTTAAACAGCTTAGACAAGAAGAGAATAGAAGCTCTTGAAATGTGGTGCTACAGAAGAATGCTAAAGATTGGATGAATAGATCACGTAACTAATGAGGAGACAAGAAATTTGTGGCACAACTTGACTAAAAGAAAGGATTGGTTCATATGACACATTCTGCCACCAAGGGGTCACCAATGTAGCTTTAGAAGGAAGTGTGGTGGGTAAAAATTTTAGAGGGAGAGCCAGAGATGAACACATAAGTAGATTCAGAGGCATGTAGATCGCAGTAGTTATTTGGAGATCAAGAGGTTTGAACAGGGTAGAGCAGCATAGAGAGCTGTGTCAGATCAGTCTTTGGACTGAAGACCACAATAACAACATGGTTGGAGATTTAATATTAATTTTCTTTGTCAGTTTTAGATATGCAGAGAGATTCAAAAGTATGTCATTGCTTTTTGCAGTGAGCAAACATACACTGTTAACAGTCCAGTTCTTACCCTTATTTGGGTTGATTGTGGAGTACTTAAGGTGTCATGTTTGTTGTTAGGATATGATGTTGACCAAAGTTGCCGCTTCTCAGATGACGGTCATGTATATGTGTCATTGCCAGTGGGATAATGTATGGCAATCCATCCTTAGGTGTTCCTGGTTTCGGGATTCTAGGTTGTCCATTCATGAAATTGTTTTGGTTATGAAAAATTTTTGCTATTACCTTTGCAGGGAAGTTAGTTCTGAATTTATTAAGTATAATGTTAATGTAAGAGGTTGTAAAGAGTTCCAGAGAGAGCATTAGGGAACTATTGACAAATACAGAGGATAGAATGGGTAGCTTTGAGAGATGAAATAGTGAAGACAGCAGGGGATCAAGTAGGTAAAAAGACGAGGGTTAGTAGAAATGCTTGGGTAACACAAAAGATATTGAATTTAATTGATGAAAGGAGAAAATACAAAAATGCATTAAATAAAGCAGGCGAAACCAAATATAAATGTCTCAAAAATGAGATTGGCGGTAAGTGAAAAATGGCTAAGCAAGGGTGACTAGCGAGCAAATGTATGGATGTAGAGGCATATATCACTAGGAGTAAGATAGATACTGCCTACAGGAAAATTAAAGAGACCTTTGGAGAAAAGAGAACCACCTGTATGAATATCATAAGCTCAGATGGAAAACCAGTCCTAAGCAAAGAAGGGAAAGCAGAAAGGTGAAAGGAGTCTTTAAAGCTTCTATACAAGGGTGATGTACTTAAGGGCAATACTATGGAAACGGAAAAGGACGTAGATGAAGATGAAATAGGAGATATGATACTGCGTGAAAAATTTGACAGAGCATTGAAAGATCTAAGTCAAAAAAAGGCGCTGGGAGTAGACAACATTCAGTTAAAACTACTGATAACCTTGGGAGAGCCAGCCATGATGAAACTCTACCATCTGGTGAGCAAGATGTATGAGACAGGCGAAATACCCTCAGACTTCAAGAACGATGTGATAATTCCAATCCCAAAGAAAGCAGGTGTCGACTGGTGTCAAAATTACCAAACTATCAGTTTAACAAGTCACAGCTGCAAAATACTAACAAGAATTCTTTACAGATGAGTGGAAAAACTGGTAGAAGCTGACCTCGGGAAGATCAGTTTTTAACGAACTCTTTTGTTATGCACATTGGATGACAGTTAATTGTAATAATTGCTCATGGAGTTAAAATATTGGTCGCTGGGTCTAATGGTGGTTTTAAAGAAAAAATACTCATCTTGTTTTCTAATGATCTCCTTCAATACGTTGCTTGAATTTCTTCTGTCTGGAAGCCAGATTCTCTTGTAGGTCTGTAAACCCTATAGGTTGATGTGTTTCTTGAAATAACATAGATAACAAACTTATTTGTGCATAATATTCATCTTTAATAGTCCTAGATGCCTTGCTGCCATCAATTACAATGTTCACTCAGCAAAATACATTCCATTTGTATGCAACTCCAGAAAACTTTACATTTCTTCTTCCTTCCTTCATGCCAGACAACGTACAACCAACTGGCACCCCGTTAACACCGAACCAAAGCCCATCAGTAAAGATGTAGTCATACTAAGATCGAAACATAGAACATTAAATTGAAAATAATTTACAGAAATGAAATTCACTCAACAGCATAATAGAACAATCATGATAATAAATATTCACATAAACATAAATTTATGTTTTTGTAGTACAGCAATTTTATAAAATTAGTTTTTTAAACACAGGGGTTAATTGTGTTAGTACAACATATACTACTATATAGTCAGAGTTCAAAACGTTTCAAATAAGATCAGAAACAGGTTAAGATCATAAATTTGTGAATATACATGGTCCAGACGGCTAATAGCACATTACACACACCTTGAGAGTTTCACTCGCATTCCACTGCAAAAGAAAGTCATGAAGGGGTGCACAATGTTTACAAATTTGAAAAGTAGCATATGCAGTAACACAAGAGTTTATGATATAATCGTAGGTTTCTGTGGTCTGAATAATTGAAAGCTGGTAAAAGGAGGCATCCGGTGTGCACTGAATTTGAGGATGGTGTCCGATGGTACTTCATACTACTGATGGTCTTGATGACTTTTTAGGACTGGACACAGCTCCCTGGGTATTTCCTACAACATTTCACAGTGTATCAGGTTCAGAATCCAAAGTTCCTTAATCAGATATATGAAATATTCCATGAGAAAATTGCAAGATAAATAAGGCTCTCAGAATTTGAATTTCAAAAAAAGGAAAAGACGAATGTCAAAATGACTTCTTAACTGATTTGAAGTTAAGTGAAAAGAATACCCTTAGTCAACAACAAATACTACCTCATTTTGAAAAAAAAAATTGGAAAAGGTTACTTCTCGCAAAAAAATATTTTAGATATTGTCAGATGTAATTATGCTGTTGAATTTTGTAGAAATACTAATTAGCAATATTAAAGGAAAAATAGTAAAGCAAATATTAATGCATTAAGGGTAACAAGACTGAAACTAACATTCAACAATCAGTAAATTTTAACTTGGATGCAGAAAATAATAAGATTAATGATTTGTTCTCTTATACTCTTGACTTCCTAAAGTTACTCAAATTTTGAAACGTTAATACTATTTTGTAAACAGTCTTTTCTGTTACTTTCATCATATCTGCAAAATACAATACCACTTGCAATATTGTAGACAACAATAACAATTTCACTAATGAAAAATGCGATACCATATCTCAGAAGCAAGTCCTCTGTGCCTTTTCCGCACTACCATGGCTTACAATACCACTTTACATTGTCAATAGTTCATGTAATACTGTGTGTAGCATAAACACTACTAAAATGTCAAAGCATTTGATAAAGTTCTGTGTTCTATGTAAGCGCTACTCAGTTCGAGGATAATAGATTATGTGCATAGTAGTTCAAATATAAGTTCGGTGTGCTAACATGGCACAACTTCAGTTGGGAATACCATGTAGTGTGTTTAAACACACAGCTAAGCTCCCTATCAATTTGGTTCTACTCATGCCTGAGGAATAACAATATCAATAAAAAACTTATATTTATAAGAACTATGTTGAGTGTCCATAGAACATGTCATCTAAAGCACAAAAATGAAAATGTTCTCCCCAGATCATGGGGTTGTCTGAAATGTACATACCATTTCCAGCTGAAAAGTTACTTAAAGCTAGATACGATTGGAAAATGTCCACTTAGGTCATAAACAAGATTATATACTGTACATAGAAAATATTACACTGTTGTTGTTGTGGCATTCTGTCCAGAGACTGGTTTGATGCAGCATCCTTCTGAATCTGTTTAATGTATTCATCTCTTGGTCTGCCTCTACGATTTTTACCCTCCACGCTGCCCTCCAATACTAAATTGGTGATCCCTTGGTGCCTCAGGATATGTCCTACCATGCGATCCCTTCTTTTAGTCAAGTTGTGCCACAAATTTCTCTTTTCCCCAGTTCTATTCAATACCTCCTCATTAGTTATATGATCTACCCATATAGTCTTCAGCATTCTTCTGTAGCACCACATTTCAAAAGCTTCTATTCTCATCTTGTCTAAACTATTTATCGTCCACGTTTCACTTCCGTACATGGCTACACTCCATACAAATACTTTCAGAAATGGCTTCATGACACTTAAATCTATACTCAATGTTAACAAATTTCTATTCTTCAGAAATGCTTTCCTTGCCATTGCCAGTCTACATTTTATATCCTCTCTATTTCAACCATCATGAGTTATTTTGCTCCACAGATAGCAGAACTCATTTACTACTTTAAGTGTCTCATTTCCTAATCTCATTCCCTCAGCATCACCCAATTTAATTCGACTACATTCCAATATCCTCATTTTGCTTTTGTTGACATTCATCCTATATCCACCTTTCAAGACACTGTCCATTCTGTTCAGCTGCTCTTCCACGTCCTTTGCTGTCTCTGACAGAATTACAATGTCATCAGCGAACCTCAAAGTTTTTATTTCTTCTCCATGGATTTTAATTCCTACTCCGAATTTTTCTTTTGTTTCCTTTACTGCTTGCTCAGTATACAGATTGAATAACATCGCGGATAGGCTACAACACTGTCTCCTCCCTTCCTGAGCACTGCTTCCCTTTCATGCCCCTCAACTCTTATAACTGCCATCTGGTTTCTGTACAATTTGTAAATAGCCTTTCGCTCCCTGTATTTTACCCCTGCCACCTTCAGAATTTGAAAGAGAGTATTACAGCCAACACTGTCAAAAGCTTTCTCCAAGTCTACAAATGCTAGAAATGTAGGTTTGCCTTTCCTTAATCCATTTTCTAAGATAAGTCATAGGGTCAGTATTGCCTCACGTAATCCAACATTTCTATGGAATCCAAACTGATCTTCTCAAGGTCGGCTTCTACCAGTTTTTCCATTCGTCTGTAAAGAATTTGTGTTAGTATTTTGCAGCCGTGGCTTATTAAACTGATAGTTCGGTAATATTCACATCTGTCAATACCTGCTTTCTTTGGGATTGGAATTATTATAGTCTTCTTGAAGTGTAAGTGTAATTTGCCTGTCTCGTACATCTTGCTCATCAGATGGTAGAGTTTTGTCAGGGCTGGCTGTCCCAAGGTTATCAGTAGTTCTAATGGTATGTTGACTACTCCTGGGGCCTTGTTTCGACTTAGGTCTTTCAATGCTCTCTCAAACTCTTCACACAATATCTCCCATTTCATCTTCATATATTTCCTCTTCCATTTCCATGATATTGTCCTCAAGAACATCGCCCTTGCATAGACCCTCTATATACTCCTTCGACCTTCCTGCTTTCCCTTCTTTGCTTAGAACTGGGTTTCCACCTGAGCTCTTGATATTCATACAAGTGGTTCTCTTTTCTCCAAAGGTCTCTTTAATTTTCCTGTAGGCAGTATCTATCTTATCCCTAGTGATATACAGCTCTACATCCTTATATTTGTCCTCTAGCCATCCCTGCTTAGCCATTTTGCACTTCCTGTCGATCTCATTTTTGAGACTTTTGTATTCCTTTTTGCCTGCTTCATTTACTGCATTTTTATATTTTATCCTTTCATCAATTAAATTCAATATCTCTTTTGTTACCCAAGGGTTTCTATTTGCCTTTGTCTTTTTTCTTTTTACCTACTAGATCCTCTGCTGCTTTCACTATTCCATCTCTCAAAGCTACCCATTCTCCTTCTATTGTATTTCTTTCCCCCATTCTTGTCAATCGTTCCCTAATGCTCTCCCTGAAACACTCTACAACCTCTGCTTTTTTCAATTTATCCAGGTCCCATCTCCTTAAATTCCCACCTTTTTGCAGTTTCTTCAGTTTTAATCTACAGTTCATAACCAATAGATTGTGGTCAGAGTCCACATCTGCCCCTGGAAATCTCTTACAATTTAAAACCTGGTTCCTAAATCTCTGTCTTACCATTATATAATCTATCTGATACCTTATAGTATCTCCAGGCTTCTTTCATGTATACAACCTTCTTTCATGATTCTTGAACCAAGTGTTAGCTATGATTAAGTTATGTTCTGTACAAAATTCTACCAGGCAGCTTCCTCTTTCATTCCTTACCCCCATTCCATATTCACCTACTATGACTCCTTCTCTTCTTTTTCCTACTATCGAATTACAGTCACCCATGACTATTAAATTTTTGTCTCCCTTCACTATCTGAATAATTTCTTTTATCTCATCATACATTTCATCAATCTCTTCATCATCTGTGGAGCTACTTGGCATATAAACTTGTACTCCTGTGGTAGGTGTGGGCTTCATATCCATCTTGGCCACAATAATGTGTTCACTATGCTGTTTGTAGTAGCTTATTCATTGTTACACCTACTCCTGCATTACCCCTATTTGATTTTGTATTTATAACCCTGTATTCACCTAACCAGAAGTCTTGTTCCTCCTGCCACCGAACTTCACTAATTCCCACTATATCTAACTTTAACCTATCCACTTCCCTTTTTAAATTTTCTAACCTACCTGCCCCATTAAGCGATCTGATATTCCACTCTCCAACCTGTAGAACACCAGTTTTCTTTCTCCTGATAACAACGTCCTGAGTAGTCCCCACCTGGATATCTGAATGGGGGACTATTTTACCTCCGGAATATTTTATCCAAGAGGACGCCATCATCGTTTAACCATACAGTAAACCTGCATGCCCTTGGGAAAAATTACGGCTATAGTTTCCCCTTGCTTTCAGCCATTCGCAGTACCGAAACAGCAAGGCGTTTTGGTTAGTGTTACTGATCAGTCAATCATGCAGACTGTTGCCCCTGCAACTACTGAAAAGGCTGCTGCCCCTCTTCAGGAACCACATGTATGTCTGGCCTCTCAACAGATGCCCCTCCGTTGTGGTGGCACCTATGGTACGGTTATCTATATCGCTATGACACACAAGCCTCCACACCAATGGCAAGGTCCATGGCTCATGGAGGGGGGGAATATTACACTATGTGATCAAAAGTACCCCCAAAAACATACATATTTCATATTAGGTGCATTGTGCTGCCACCTACTCCATATCAGCGACCTCAGTAGTCATCAGATATCATGATAGAGCAGGCTGGGGTGCTCTGTGAAACTCACCGACTTCGAACATGTTTAGGTGATTGGGTGTCACTTGTGTCATACGTCTGTATGCAAGATTTCCACAGTCCTAAACATCCCTAGGTCCACTGTTTCTGATGTGACAGTGATGTGGAAACGTGAAGGGACATGTACAGTACAAATGCGTACAGGCCGACCTCGTCTGTTGACTGATAGAGACTGCTGACAGTTGAAGAGGGTCATAATGTGTAATAGGCAGACATCTATCCAGACCATCACACAGGAATTCCAAACTGCATCAGGATCCACTGCAAGTACTATGACAGTTATGTGGAATGTGAGAAAACTTGGATTTTGTAGTCAAGCAGCTCCTCATAAGCCACACATCATGCCGGTATATGCCAAACGACACCTTACTTAGTGTAAGGACCGTAAACACTGTACGACTGAACAGTGGAAAAATGTTGTGTGAAGTGACAAATCATGATACACAATCTGGTAATCTGATGGCAGGGCGTGGGTATGGCGAATGCCCGGTGAATGTCATCTGCCAGCGTGTGTAGTGCCAACAGTAAAATTTGGAGGTGGTGGTGTTATGGTGTGGTCGTGTTTTCGATGGAGGGGGCTGGAACTCCTTGTTGTTTTGCATGTCACTATCACAGCACAGACCTGCATTGATGTTTTAAGCACCTTCTTGCTTCCCACTGTTGAAAAGCAATTCGGGGATGCTGACTGCATCTTTCAACATGATCAAGCACCTGTTCATAATGCATGGCCTGTGGCGGAGTGGTTACATGACAATAACATCCCTGTAATGGACAGGCCTGCAAAAGTCCTGACCTGAATCCTATAGGACATGTTTGGGATGTTTTGGAATGCCGACTTCATGCCAGGCCTCACCGACCAACATTGATACCTCTCCTCAGCGCAGCGCTCCATGAAGAATGGGCTGCCATTCCCCAAGAAACCTTCCAGCACATGATTGAATGTATGCCTGTGAGAGTGGAAGCTATCATCAAGGCAAAGGGTGGGCCAACACGATATTGAATTCCAGCATTACCGATGGAGGGTGCCATGAACTTGTATGTTATTTTCAGCCTGGTGTCTGGATAATTTTGATCACATAGTGTATGTATCAATTTTTTGGGAAACCAGTACATACAGATTTCAATAACCCTCCTGATATCTTTTACACACTTTGGTGAAGATAGGGTTTGTTTGTTTCAGAGTTCTGTGTCATAGACCTCAATGTAAAATTGCATGGTGCATTCTGCACTGTTTACTAGTTGTTCAAAGACAAAGGATAGTATACATATATTACTCATTATCAGACAGTATCTTCAAGGTATTTACAAAATGATAAAATGTAATGCAGTGTTTATGCGATGTGGGTATAGTATTCAATGGCAAAGTAGTCTTTGTACTTCTTAGTATTATTCAAGAATCACCCCCATATTCATAGTTGGTTACGTAAATAACAAAACATCAAAGAAAAAATGCAATAGCACTAAGATATTTACAAGTCATTGTGTGGGATATGGTTGTGTTGAAACACTTAAAAACTAGAATGTCTGTACAGATAAATGTTGAACATTACATGTTTGAATAAGTCACTATATGGTTGTAACACTTGGTGCACACCAAGCACAAGACAAATTCGGTATAAAGTCTCCCATCTGGGGTAAAATGTTTCAAAAGCTTAGTATATATACCTCATCATGTTTTCAGAAAAGTAACAATATAACTCCCACATGTCATTAGATTTTCAGAAACAGTAATGAAACAGTTATATGTCTCAAGTATATAGTCTGATACAATAAGTTCTACAATTTATAAAGCCTTATGAGCACTGAATACATCAGCCATCAAGTGTTCAGATGTGTTGTCCTGGCTTACCTTATATGATTCAGTGTAAGCATAAAAAATTTCATAAATTCAAAAATAAATAGTTTTCACTTTGCATTACCTTTCAACAGTGTACAAGTATGTAATGGTGTATAGGTATAGTTGTTAATTCACTAAAAACATTCTCCAGTTTACTTACTATCTTCAAGTGTCATATTATTCATATTAATTACCAACAAGATGCTTAACCACTTTTCAGTGTACAGATTACTGACATGTTGTTTAATTAAAAAGATGTCATATTTCACATAGACTCAACCTTTCTACATACATATAACTGAGTATTTACTTGCATCTGTTACTTCAAATCTAAAACAACTTTCTTTACAAACCTTGCTGGCTATGTGTGTCTTTCATAAACTTTCTCTGTAGTAATAAAAAGCAGGTTCCCTAACCAGTCCCTACCTAACATCATTCTCTTCCTTACATCAGTAATACATCGATACTTCATTAAATACATCATATATCTCCGCACTGCATCAATAAAATAACTTCACCTCATTTCCTCATAATATTACCTCATTACTCCACTAAATACTCCAAAATAATAATCACCTAAGAAAAATCACCTGCTTCATATTACACAATAGACCAACCTCACAAAATGACATCATGTAGCAGCAGACCTGACAACTGTTATAGCTTTTCCTCTAACAATAGAATCAGACACTACACTTTATACATGTTTTATTACTTTACTGTATGTAATCATTGCATTGCTTGCACAACTCATTACTGTATACGATCATATTACTTCAACTTAAGGGTCAGAAAGGTAACACTCCCTACAATCACTTCATTACTTTCAAATACACTTCACTAGGCAAACTATACTGTCACTTGTCTGCTTGTGTCTGTATATGTGTGGATGGATATGTGTGTGTGTGCGAGTGTATACCCGTCCTTTTTTCCTTTTTTTCCCCCCTAAGGTAAGTCTTTCCGCTCCCGGGATTGGAATGACTCCTTACCCTCTCCCTTAAAACCCACATCCTTTCGTCTTTCCCTCTCCTTCCCTCTTTCCTGATGAGGCAACAGTTTGTTGCGAAAGCTTGAATTTTGTGTGTATGTTTGTGTTTGTTTGTGTGTCTGTCGACCTGCCAGCACTTTCATTTGGTAAGTCACATCATCTTTGTTTTTTTTATATATATGTATATATATATATATATATATATATATATATATATATATATATATATATATATATATATATATATATATATATATATATATATAAATTGTGTATACTCTGTGTTGTACTAATCTCATTACTCCTGCATTCATAGAACCTTTTACACTTTCATGTTTACTGGTTACTCAGGGTGTTCAACATAATTTGATATACTTGTACATTTTGTAAAATTCGATTACCTTACCTTTTTGGTATAATTGAACCTTTTTTTTCACTACAAACAGAAAAACATCCTCCTGTATTACTTCTGTACTCAGAAAATAATCAAATAGGTGTCAACTCTCTAAGTTTTACATAATCAGTGTTGTATGGAATTTATATTACTGTTTACGGCCAAAAAATGACTGTTCACCAATGTTTCTGCCAACCGAGAGGGTTTCAGTTTAACCTACCACCTCTACTATCATTATCTCTGACATGTGGGGGGGGGGGTCCCAGAATTTCTATTCTCATAAAACTGTTGGACTCCACAGTTTGGTCCTACATCCTGATAATTTCTAAAATTACTTGGATTCCTGTCATTGCGTTGTTATGCCCTTGCATGAAGTTGTATTAGCCTCCTAAAATCAGTACTATGTTGGCCAAACCCCTTGTATGCCCTGTCCAACTTTTCTTCATTGTTTAGGAACTTGTCTACAGAATCATCTGGCCCATAAACTAACCCCATTTGAATTCTTTCTGGTAGCCTTCTCTTAAGTGCACCTATTTGAGTTAATTCATCAAAAGCTTGGTCTAAGTGTGGAAGTTTCATGATCTAGTCTTTGCAAAACTCTTTCATACTCTCTCTCTCTCCTCCCTGTGCATCAGACTGAAGTGGGGAAGTGTGGTATCACTGCTTACAGTCATTAATGTGCAGCGAACCAGCTTTATTGCCGTGCCCTCACACTACGTTCAATGGGTATGCTTGGTGATGGGAATGACTAGAGCAGTTTTGGATTTGACACATTTATTCTTCACAAGTCTTACACTAAGTTACAAATACAATTCACCACTAATGCCCGTCCCTACAGGCGTGTTGCACTAGTGGTACAGATCGATCACCTATCCTGGAAGGTATACAGTCCAGTGATGAGCCATGGTGTGACCGTATGGACTGAGCAAGACAAAATCAGCATCGCCGAATGTTCAGCTCCTGGTGCGACTGGAGGTGCTGTGATGTCTGCGAAATGGAGAAAGGCACTGCCAAACGGAAGGGTCACGTTAACTCGACGCACGTGGTCAGCGGTGGGAGAAGTCAGAGATGTGTGTTGCATGGGGTTGACCAGCTCACACTGTCTGTCCACTTTGTCCCGTGTGGTCCGGTGAGCTACCCACCATTGCCAAAATTCGGCGTAATGGTGTAGCTGCACTCGTGAATGCCGGGCATTGGTTACTTGTGTCAGCTGTGCCATAGTTCAGCCCTTCGCATGTTTGAACGGCGCAGCTCCCCCTTGGACAGTGGAGCTCTGTAGCTGCGAAAATGCGGTGATTGTTCTGTGGCACACGTGTGTTTAAAATTTGCACCCTGCGTGATGACAGTGTGACAGCATTGGCAGGGGTTAGTCAGTGTTGGAAGGGCGCGGTGTCCCAAGAAGTCAGTGCACAGGACCGGCGAGCATGCAGTGGGGATGTCCTTGCGCAGTCGGCTAGTGACAGCAGTGGCAGGCAGTGGCTACAACTGTCTCTAGCAATGCGTGGTGAAGGCATGCATTAAAGGTCATTTGGTATGACGTTTTGAAGGCACTGACATCTCAATAACAACGCCGAGTATTCACAAGACCTACAGAAAAAGTTCACTATTTACATTGT
Organism: Schistocerca americana; assembly: GCF_021461395.2. Taxonomy (NCBI): domain Eukaryota; kingdom Metazoa; phylum Arthropoda; class Insecta; order Orthoptera; family Acrididae; genus Schistocerca; species Schistocerca americana. The sequence goes on from NC_060130.1 coordinate 485,857,338, forward strand.
TCAGAGTGATGTCAATAGTGGCAGGTCAAAGTGTTCATACATTGCACCATTCCACAAGTTCGCTGAGTGACTCAGTCGTGGGAACACAGTGCAGTGAGTATGGTACCATTGGGACCCAAACGTAGGTCCGTAGGTCCGGGAGCTGTTATGGACAAGACAGGCAGTGTGGAGTGCGATGTCCGGTGCTCGACGGTAACGCGAATATGGTAAACCGACGCGGATGCTGATGCGGCCTCAATGCCCGATGTGGCGGAGGCACAGGGACAGGAACGTGGGTCCAGGAGCTGTGACGGACATGGGAGGCATTGTCTGGGGCTCGACTGGAGTTACTGGCCGAAGGCGCGGGCAGCGGGAGGCTGGGTCTCTATAGTGGACGGTGGCTCGTGGACGCCGGATTCTGACGGCGTTTGGCAGTTTGGGCGCGTGTTTGCTGTTTAGGGTGGCGTGGCACATTGGCGACGCAGCACAGCCATTTGAATCGGACACGGCAGCCGGCACACGTGATGAAATTCGCTGGCGGCTGTGGTGGGGGTGACCAGTGCGCCTGTGGTGGGCGCAGTTTGGGCGGCTATGCCAGCTGTCTGGGTGGGGTGGTGGGAGGCGCACGTGGCGGTACGATGACAGCACACTGCAGCTGTGCGTCACCAGCGGCTACGGGTGCGGGCTCCGTCTGACCACTGACAGAGGGAGTGTCGTCTGTAATCAGATCTTCTGCCAGGTCAAAGAAATACATGGTTGCTGGTGTGGGCAGGACATAAGCTGGCTTGACATGGTTGATTGACACTGTAGAGGGCTTCCTGTTGCACTCAATGACCAGCGTTTTGTCTCCTTGGGAGTTCACGCGGCACGATCCGCAGTAGGTGGTAGCAGTAGGGTGGCCAGAGAGGTGGCTGTACTGCTTCAGTACGCAACATGACGTGTGTGCATTGTTGCAGGTTGGCGTGCACGGATACCTTCTCGGTGCCATTCCGTGTCAGTGCATGTGCTCGGAGCCGGCCATGTGAGTGCACAGACATTCTGCCAGAACGGGTGCTGCGGTGTTGTATGGAAGTGGCACTTCTTCGACAAAATCGCCCGGGATTGTCAGAGGTTGTCAATAAACAAGGTCGGCAGGTGACACGCCGATCTCCTCCTTCGGCGTTACTTGCAGGCTGAGCAGCAAAAGTGGGAGTGCCACTGGCCATGAGGTGTCGTGGCAAGTTAGGGCAGCTTCCAGAGTCCTGTGGAGCCATTCAACGCCGGATGGTAGCTTGTTGTCCTGTGTAACCGGATGCCGCACAGTCTGGCGACACGTGTGAACAATGCGCAGTCAAACTGGCGGCCGCGGTCAGTTTTCATGTGACTAGGACATCCAAAGCATGCCACCCAGGTGTTGACAAATGCGGTTGGCAATGGTCTCGGCAGTGATGTCCACGACAGGCATTGCTTCCGGCCAGCAAGTGAAGCAGCCCACCATATTTAAGAGATACCAATTTCCTTGAGAGAGAGAAAGCGGGCCAACGAGGTCCATGTGAACGTGCGCAAATCAGCATCTCACGTCAGGGAAGGTGCCCATAGGTGCGTGGGTGTGCCTCCTGACTTTGGCATGCTGACATGCTGTGCAAGTGCGCACACATTCGTGGCAGTCCTTCTGAAGCCCAGGGCAGACGAAATGCGCAGCCACGAGTGTCGCATTGGTGTTGGTGCCAGGGTGTGACAGTCCGTGGGCATGGTCAAAGGCACTGCACTGGAATTTCTCCAGAAGGAACGGTTGGTGTGTGCCGGTTGAGATGTTACACCAAATCTTCCAGGCAGTGCCGGGGACAGGCACCAGCTCCAGTTGCAGGCCACTGGAAGTGTCGTGACAGAAGTGGTGCAGGTCTTCATCAGTGTCCTGTATTTGGGTGACAACCTCAAAGTTCACATGGGGTGAGATAACGGCTCACGCTCGGGACAAACAATCGGTGACGATATTGTCTATCCCTGAAATGTGTCGGATGTCTGTCGTGAATTGCTGGAGCTGGCGTGGTGAACACTTAGTGTGATTGTTCTGGAACGCATAAGTAATCGGTTTGTGGTAGGTAAAAATGAAGAATTGTTGGGCTTCTACGGGCGGTTGGAAATATTTCACTGCCGCATACACCGCAAGCAACTCTCGATCATAAGCACTCCAAGTGCGTTGCGACTCGGATAGCTTCTGCGAGATTCCGTTTTGGGTCCATGAAGCTCTGCTCCATTGTGTCCATCCAATTCACAGGGGTCTTTTCCTTTGAGGTATGACCTTGTAACGCCTTAGTCAACGGCTCTTACATGGTGGTAGCATTGGGCAGGTGTCAGCATAAAAGTTCAACATCCTCAGGTAACGGCGTGTGTCTGCAGGCACGGCATGTTCAGTATTGCTTGCATTTTCTCTGGTAGTGGCATCGATCCAGTGGGGGTGGTTAAATGGCCAAGGAACTCGATTTCCGTCACACCGAATTTGCATTTCGCTGGATTAATAACAATGTCAGCTTCACTCACGCGCTGAAAGACAGCTGTTAAGTGGCAGCGGTGGAGATCGGGTGACTTCGAATACACCAGGACATCGTCGAGGTACATGAAACCAGATGGGAAGCCTCGCAAGACGCCATCCAGGAACTGCTGCAAAGTCTGAGCAGCATTCTGAAGACCAAAAGTCATAAACAGGCTTTCTAAAAGCCCACAGAGCATTACAATAGCTGTTTTTTCAATGTCTTCGGGCGCCACCAGAATTTGGGCATGCGCCTTTGAGCAATCTATCTTGCTGAACACCGCGCAGTCCTCCAAAGCACAACTGAAGTCTTGAAGGTGTGGGACTGGGTATCGGTCCGGCACCGTTCGCGAATTAAGGGCAGGATATTCCACATGGGCGCCACGAATTGTCTTCTTTGATACTAAATGTAACACCAATGACCATGGGCTGCTCAATGATTGAATGATGCTTTGCCGCAGCATGGCCTCGAACTCTGCCTTTGCTGCTGCAAGCCTATCAGGTGCGAGTCGACGTGGGCCACGCGATGTGTGGGGTCTGGGTGTGGTTATTATGTGGTGCACCGTTGAATGTTTAATGTCTCTTGGTGAGCCAGCTGTGCAGCTGAGGTCGTGGAATTTTTCAAGGATGTCAGCATAAGGTCCGAGGTACTTCACAGGTATAATACTAGAGTGTGGCCTGCTGGCCCTGTCCCACTATCTTTAAATTTGTTGTCGCATCGATGAGCTGGCTGTTTGGGATGTCGACTAGCAGCCCATAGTGGCCAAGAAAGTCCTCACCCAGGATCAGCTCATTGATGTTGGCCAGAGTAAAAGTCCACGGGAATGTGCGGCATAGGGCTAGATCTAAATTGCGGCTGTGTGTGCCATAAGTTTTAATAGCTGAATTGTTCACCACTGTGAGGGAGAGTGCCTTGACCTGCTTGCAGTCTCGTAACATAGAACGGGGGAATATCGAAAGGTCCGAACCCATGTCGACAAGGTACCTCACGCCTGCACCCTGTTCTGCGACAAGCAGACACTTCGATATTGTTCTGCAGCCGGGTGCGCATCGGATCATGTTGGGGTCACCAGTGAAGCGGGGACGTGTGGTATCACTGCTTACAGTCATTAATGAACTGGCTTTATTGCCGTGCCCACGCACTATGTTCGAAGGGGAGGCTTGGTGACAGCAACAACTAGAGCAGTTTTGGTTGTGACGCATTTATTCTTCACAAGTCTTTCACTAAGTTACAAATACAATTCATCACTAATGCCCATCCGTACAGGCGCGTTGCACTAGCAGTATGGCTTGATCATCAATACCGGAGGGTATACACTCCAGTGATGAGCCGTGCTGCAACCACGTGGACTGAGCGAGGCAAACGCCACCTCACTGAATGTTCAGCTCCTGGTGCAACTGGAGATGTCATGCTGTCTGTGAAAGAGAGAAAGGCACTGCCAAATGGAAGGGTGCACACCACAAAATGGGTGACTGCATTTAAGACTGTGTGCACGCGTTTACAGGGGAGTTGCATTAACTCAATGCAGGTGGTCAGCGGCGGGAGAAGTCAGAGACGTGTGTTGCATCACATTGACCAGCTCGCACTGCCTGCTTGCTTTGTCCCATGCAGTCTGGTGCACGATGCACCGTTGCCAAAATTCTGCATAATGGTATAGCTGCAATTGTGAATGAAAGGCGTCGCTTACTTGTGTCGGCTGTGCCATAGTTCAGCCCTTCTACATCTACATCTACCGAGTGATAAAAAAGTCAGTATAAATTTGAAAACTTAATAAATCACGGAGTAATGTAGATGGAGAGGTACAAATTGACACACATGCTTGGAATTACATGGGGTTTTATTAGAACCAAAAAAATACAGAAGTTCAAAAAATGTCCAACAGATGGCGCTCCATCTGATCAGAATAGCAATAATTAGCATAACAAAGTAAGACAAAGCAAAGATGATGTTCTATACAGGAAATGCTCAATATGTCCACCATCATTCCTCAACAATAGCTGTAGTTGAGGAATAATGTTGTGGACAGCACTGCAAAGCATGTCCGGAGTTATGGTGAGGTATTGGTGTCGGATGTTGTCTTTCAGCATCCCTAGAGATGTCGGTCGATCACGATACGCTTGCGACTTCAGGTAACCCCAAAGCCAATAATTGCACGGACTGAGGTCTGGGGACCTGGGAGGCCAGGCATGATGAAAGTGGTGGCTGAGCACACGATCATCACCAAACAACGCGCGCAAGATATCTTTTATGCGTCTAACAATATGGGGTGGAGCACCATCCTGCATAAACATTATGCATTCCATCAGGTGTTTATCAGCCAGGCTTGGGATGATGCAATTCTGTAACATATCAGCGTACCTCTCACCCGTCACAGTAGCAGTTACAAAACCAGAGTCATGCATTTCCTCGAAGAAAAAAGGCCCGGTAATGGTAGATGTGGTAAATCCAACCCATACCATGACTTTCGCGTCATGCAATGGAGTTTCCACAACAGTTCTAGGATTTTTGGTAGCCCAAATTCTGCAGTTGTGGGCATTGACAGACCCTCGAAGTGTGAAATGAGCTTCATCGGTCCACAACATGTTATTCAACCAATTGTCATCTTCCGCCATCTTTTGAAACACCCACACTGCAAATGCCATCCGCTTCACTAAATCGCCAAGTAACAGTTCATGATGCCGATGGATTTTGTACGGATAGCATTGGAGGGTACGCCTAAGTGCCAACCAAACAGTGGTGTATGGAATGCCAGTGCAACGTGTGACTGCACGAGTGCTGACTTCCCCATGCATAGACGAACCTGCTACAGTCTCCATTTCTTCCTGAACTGTCTCAGCAGCATTATGCCTTGTGCTCAGTCAGCCACTACGGGGTCTATTGTCTAAACAACCCGTGGCTTCGAACTTCGAAATCATTCTCGCCACAGCTGCATTTGTCAACGGACCTTTACCCATTCGAATCCCCCTCCTATGACGATAGGATTGTAACGCTGAACTAGCACATTCCCCATTGTGATAATACAGCTTCACTAAAAGCGCCTTTTCAGGTAACGTCAACATGCTGTGACTGCTGGCGCATCTGATTCTCTCTCTCATTACAGCTCCTTTTATACACGATTGTCATGCGCAGTCACAGACGTGTGGCTGTCCAGTGCCATCTGTCAGATGTTTTGTGAACTTTGTTTATTTTTTGGTTCTAATAAAACCCCATGTCATTCCAAGCATGCGTCAATTTTTACCTCTCTATCTACATTATTCCATGGTTTATTAAGTTTTCAAATTTATACTGACTTTTTGATCACCCGGTACATCTATACTCCACAAGTCACCTGACGGTGTGTGGCAGAGGGTACCTTGTGTGCCTCTATCGGTTCTCCCTTCTATTCCAGTCTTGTATTGTTCATGGGAAGGAAGATTGTTGGTATGCTTCTGTGTGGGCTCTAATCTCTCTGATTTTATCCTCATGGTCTCTTCACAAGATATACTGGTATGAAGGAGGGAGCAATATACTGCTTGACTCCGCAGTGAAGGTATGTTCTCAAAACTTCAACAAAAGCCCGTACCGAGATACTGAGTGTCTCTCTTGCAGAGTCTTCCACTGGAGTCTATCTATCATCTCCGTAATGCTTTCGCGATTACTAAATGATCCTGTAACGAAGCGCACTGCTCTCCATTGGATCTTCTATACCTCTTCTATCAACCCTATCTAGTACGGATCCCACACCAGTAAGCAGTATTCAAGCAGTGGGCGAACAAGTGTACTGTAACCTACTTCCTTTGTTTTTGGACTGCATTTCCTTAGGATTCTTCCAACGAATCTCAGTCTGGCATCTGCTTGACCGATGATTAATTTTATATGGTCATTCCATTTTAGATCAGTCCTAATGCCTACTCCCAGATTATTTATGGAATTAACTGCTTCCAGTTGCTGACCTGCTATATTGTAGCTAAATGATAAAGGATCTATCTTTCTATGTATTTGCAGCACATTACACTTGTCTGCATTGAGATTCAATTGCCATTCCCTGCACCATGCATCAATTCGTTGCAGATCCTACTGCATTTCAGTACAATTTTCCATTGTTACAACCTCTCGATATACTACAGCACCATCTGCAAAATGCCTCAGTGAACTTCTGATGTTATCCACAAGGTCATTTATACATATTGTGAATATCAATGGTCCTACAAATCTCCCCTGCGGCACACCTGAAATCACTCTTACTTTGGAAGACTTCTCTTCGTTGAGAATAGCATGCGTTTGAACGGTGCGGCCGCCACGAGACTATTTAAAAACTCACTCTTTATCACTGTCTGTTCGGTATCAGATCAAAACTTTTTCAAGAAACACTTTTCAAATTGATCTATCGATAAATTGCTACAATCAAGTTGGGTGGCCCATGACAAGGCTTCTCCTAATGATCTCTTAATAAACTTAATATTTAATTCATCACTCATCCCAGGGAGAAAACTATCATGACAATGTTGTATAAAATCTACTGGATGAAAATGCTTGTCACCAGGGAAACACTTTAGTGGCATAGTAGGAAAACTTGGGTGTCCTACACTGTTGAGAATATGTTCAAGAATTGTGTAGCAAATCAATGTTAAGGACATTGGTCTGTAATTTTACAGGTTCGTTCTTTTACTCTTCTTATATATAGGGGTCACATGTTTTTTTTTTTTTTTTTGTTTTTTTCTTTTTCAGTCACTGGGGTCTTTGTGCTGGATGAGAAATTCACAATAAATGCAAACTAAGTAAGGGGCCAACGCCATGGAGTACTATTCGTAAAACCAAAATGGGATTCTGTCTGGACCTGATAACTTAATTGTTTTCAAATCTTTCAGTTGCTACTCTGTGCTAAGGATGGCTATTACTATGTCCTCACTATGGGAGTCTTTGTGATGAGCAAACAAGTGATGAGCAAACAACAATATGCCCATGTGATCTTCCTGTGTGGACAATTTCTTAAACATGAAATTTAAAACTTCAGCTTTCATTTTGCTGTCTTCTATTGCTACACAAGACAGCTAAATGACTGACTGGATGGAAGCCTTTGACCTGCTTATGTATTTTACACAGGGTCAGAATTTTCTCATGTTTTCAGCATGACCTTTGGCTAAGGTATGATGGTGGTGGATGTTATGTGCTTCACACACCGATCTTTCTACAGATGATGAATCTCTACTAACTTTTGCCTGTCATCATTTGCAAGTTGTCTTTTGAATCAATCTTTGCTTCCTCGGCATTTTCTGAATTTTATTATTACACTGTGGTGCGTCTTTTCTGTCCTTGATCCACTTACTAGGCACAGACTTTTCCAGAGTGTCATTTACTGTCCTTTAAACTTGGCCCATAAGTCCTCTATGTCCATCATATTTGAACTAAATACCGCCAATCCTCTTTCTAAGTGAGATGCTAACAATTTCTTATCTGCTCCTTCTAGCAAAAGTACACTCCTAGCCTTCCTGATCAATTTATTAACTTTAGTAACCATTCTCACTATGATGGCATGATGGTCACTAATCCCTGTGTCTATACTGACACCATCAGTAAGGTCAGGCCTATTTGTAGCTATGAGGTACCAAGTATTTCCATTACATTGGGGCTCTCAAACTATCTGCTCACGACACTTTTCAGAAAATGTGTTCAAAAGTACTTCACAAGACTGCCTGTCTGCACTCCCTGCAGTGAATCTGTCATATTACCAGATACTACTGATGCAATTATAAACAGTATCTTCTCTGCTTCAGCCGTCTGTATTACGGAAATGTTTATTACTAAAAATGTAAAAAAATTGTTTTTTTTATGAGTTTTTACAAATTATTTATTCGAAAAGATCCATCCAAAAACTTTTGAGAATTATACAAAATATTGTTTGATTAATGTGCCAGTAGTTAGTGCAAAGGCATAGGGCAATGTTTTTCTGTGTAAAGTGTTAAAATTTTTCAAGATTCTGCATAATTCGCATCACTGAATTTCTAGTGTAAAATATGCATGTTGACAACATTGTTTCCAGTGCTCTTCTGTTTATAACAAACAAGTGAGAACTTGAAACTTCCTGGCAGATTAAAACTGTGTGCCCGACCGAGACTCGAACTCGGGACCTTTGCCTTTCGCGGGCAAGTGCTCTACCAACTGGCAGAAGTAAAGCTGTGAGTACCGGGCGTGAGTCGTGCTTCGGTAGCTCTGTTGGTAGAGCACTTGCCCGCGAAAGGCAAAGGTCCCGAGTTCGAGTCTCGGTCGGGCACACAGTTTTAATCTGCCAGGAAGTTTCATATCAGCGCACACTCCGCTGCAGAGTGAAAATCTCATTCAAGTGAGAACTTGCACACAAACTGTTCTGCTACAAGCTTTGTATTTGATCTGAACTTTTTGACAGGTACAGTGTCAGTGAGGAAATACAGTAGTGAGAGAGTGAGGTGCGTGGACTATGAAAAAAGACACAAGAAGGTGGTGTTTAAGAAAAGTGAAAAACACTTCACAATTGTTGGAAATCTGTCAGAGGTATTGCAGTAATATCTTGGTGCCCAAGAAATTGTATTAGCATCACATCCATTGTGTAGGAATTATACACTCACAACAAGAATAAATTTAGTGACAACCCACCTGAATGATCACCATCACCTGAATGTGAAACTGAAGAAGACAGTGCAGATATTTATTATATTCCTGGGTGTGAAGTTGTTGGTGTGTTGAATGTTAGCATTTCTACTGTAGCCCCTACTATATCTCCCCATAAATGTCCGCAAAAGGTAAGAAGCACAAGAAGAAAACAGTATGTAAAAAGAAAAGTGCTAAAATTTAAACAACCAACTACTTTTGAACTTTGTGAAGTGTATGATGTAGGTGCACTTGGTGCAGAACCTGAAGATAGTGATATGTGCACAAAATGTGCTATCTCAGCAGCCACCTACACTGAGAAGATGTGCAGTTACTGACACTAATACCAAGTAGCTACTCTAAGCAGCAGATACAGAAATACATACCCACTTCCTCACATTATTTGATTTCAAAAGCTCATAAAATAAAGAATGAGATAGGTATTTGGGCATGCCCAGATTCTTACTGTGGGCATCCATTGCAAGATGATACACTTACTGTTGTGCCAGAATATTACCTAAGCGATGACAAGGATTGCAGCAGGAAAAGTCCTAACCGAGCTCATGTCATCTCTGTTAGTGAAAATGGTGAAAAAGTTAAAAAGGTAAAAAGATATATACAAAGATCAATAAGAGAAGCATACCTCCTAATGAAAAAGGAGAACCCAAATTTAAAAACTGGTCTCACAAAATTCTACTCCATACGACCACAATGGGTAAAATGCCAGCCAGTGAAGGAAGTATGAGAGAGAGACTTGATGCTTCTGTTTATATGTCAAGAGCTGCAAGATAAAAGTTGGTTGCATGAGTGAGCAATGAGTCCTGGTGCTGAAGTGATGGCTGTTGTGGCAGTACACCTTCAGGATACTGACAATGACATAACCTATGCATTATGGGAGAGAGGAGAGTTGATGAAGAAGACAGTAGAGCTGGAGAAGTCTGTTATAGAGGTTAGGCATTGGGTCATGAAAGGAATAGCTCAGCATCATATCTGGAGGATTCAGAGGCCCATAGCAGAAGTAAAATTAGCCACATCCCAGTATACTGGCACATTAGTTCTTCATTTTGACTTTGCTGAGAACTGGTCTGTTGCTTTGCAGAACAAAATTCAAAGTTACCACTGGCCCACACCACAGGTATCAATATCCACATGTGTGACAGTGCACATACACACTACACTGTCAGCATGATAACTGATGACCTAGCACCTAGAGACCATGCATTTCCTAAACATGTGTATGTGACTGATGGTGCAGCATCTCATTTTAAAAACTGATTTCACCTTTATGAGCTTGGTCAACACTGAAGTACAGGAATTAAGACAAAAAAAATGGATATTTTCAGCAACAGGTCTCTCACTTATAATGGGGTAGGAGGTCTCTGAAAACATCTTGCAACGAGATTTAATCTCCAGCATGAAGGTGTTGTTGATATAAGAGATGCTACTGGATTTGTACACACCATACCAACATTAGTAACAACATGAAACTCTTAATTCTAAACGAAAGTACATTAATGGAATTCCATTTAAAAAAGAGAGAAGCAGGGTCTGCTACTAAGCCTGTGGTAGGAATTCAATCAAGTCACTACTGGGTTGCATCCTGAAGTGGCACATACATTGCAAGGAAGGTTCTCCATGAAATGCAGCCTGTTACTGTGTGTGAAAGATTGAATAAATACCATTACATCTTAAGAATGCTTAAGTGCTAACATTAACATTAAAACTGTGCTACTTGCTCACTTCGTAAATATGCGTAGCTTGTTAAAGTATCATGCTAAGCTCTAGGGAGATACAGGTTTTGCAAAATAATTATTATAAATCAAAAATATCCAATAAAATAATTAAATGTCACTGACAGTGAATCATGGAGGGGTATTTTAAACTAGAAGTAGGAATGCTTTTCATAGAGAAGTAGATAACATCGTAACATGTGCCATATAAGAAAAGTATGCTATATTAACATCAATCAAACTTCAATGCATTTAATCATTGTTGTTCCCAGCAATACTTAGAAAGGATTGGGAACATCAAAGGTACTTCTCGATATCCACTGCTACGTGTAAACAAACCTCATTCCCTTCTTCCTGACTGCTCTCTCTCACATTGTACGCCAGATAAGCAGTGGAAAATAATTATGCACTTTAGAAAATTCATTTATTAATTTGGATGAGTAAATAGAGTTACAGCATAAATTTCTGCAGACTGACCAACTTGCATTGGAATAACATGAAAGAATTAAGATCATCATTAAGGACAATTATTCACAGTGATTCAATAGCAATATAAGGCAGTTCAGGAAAAAAAGTGATGCTAATATATGCCTGCTTTGAATGAGAACATGAAACAATGTACAAGTTAATAGTCAATAAATAATCATTTATCAAAACATAGTGGTGCTGAAACTAATGAAAGAAGCTTCATTTGCATGACACAGTCAGACAAATTATGTTTAATGGTCCACGAGTGCAGAAATGAGTTTCTTAAGATAAGCACAATTCTTCAAAAAAACTCGGTTCAGTACAGACTTAGAAAGCACTTCTCTTATCAGAATGTCATCATATGTATACTGATGATCCAAAACATTATGACCACCTGCTTAATAGTTTGTTTATCCTTCTTTGGAATGAAATACATCACTGATTCAGAAAATCAGGGATCTGACAGTTTGTTGATAGGTTTATGGCAGTATGTGGCACCATATGTCTATGCCCAGGTCATGTAATTCACACAAATAATGGACTGCTGATTTACGTATGTGGTGATGGCGCCTAATAGCGACCCACAAGGGTTCCATAGGATTTACATCAGGTGAATTTGGTCACCGAGACATTACTTGAGTTCAATATAATGCTCCTCAAACCACTGTAGCACTGTTCTGGCTCCAAGATATGGACAATTGTACAGCTGAAAGATGACATCACCATGGGGGAAGACATCGAGCACGAAGGGATGCAGGTGGTCTGCAACTATCAGCGTGTCTTTGATTACTCTAACACAGGGCTTAACAACTGGCTGGTTTTGAGCACGAGTACTCACGTCTGCTCAGGCACGAGCTCGCGAGCAGATGCAAGGTTGCAGAGTAGGGAGGGAGGGGAGGGAGGGGAAATGCCCGCGCACGTTTGAATAGGGCTGCAGCGTGCCTTTTGAATTCGCGCCGACTGTGTAACGTTTAAAGTACTACGATCAGCTCTAACAGTCACTTCACTGGTTAAGAATCATGTCAAGTCGCAGTTGTGTAACCCCAGCCATGCTTTCGCACTTCAACTCCCATTGGGAGGAATTGTATCTGTTTACAGAAAAAGATGGTGTTGCAAAATGTTTAGTATGTCACAAACCGCTGAATTCTTTTAGGAAATTTAATTTGCAGCAACATTATATGTCGTACCACGCAAAAGACTACGGAAGCGGAAAATGTGATGGACCAGATCGTGCACAGGAAGTTATTAAACTTAAAAGGAAGCTATCCGAAGAAGATCTGGACGACGAAGAAAAATCAAATGAGGCAGCTCTCAGAGTGAGTTACAAAATTGCTTTGCTTTTAGCAAAATCCCTGTGCCCCTTCACTGATGGCAATTTAATAAAAGAATGTTTGGTAGTTGCAGTGGAACATTTGTGTCCATCTCAAGTTGAACAGTTTCGGATTGTGCCATTATCTAACATGACCATTATGCGTCGCATACAGGACATGGCAGATGACGTCCAGAGCCAGCTTGCAAATATCTGTAAAGATTTTATGGCGTATTCTATAGCTCTGGATGAAAGTGTTGATATCACTGGAACAGCGCAGCTTGCCATATTTATTAGAGGTGTTAATAGAGATCTTCAGGTGAGGGAGGAGCTCCTCGATGTAGTAGCCATGAAGAACACTACAACCGGAGGTGATATTTTAAGTAGTGTTGAAGAAAGTGTTGAAAATATAGGATTGTCGTGGAATTCTTTAGTTTCAGTGTCTACAGACGGTGCACCAGCGATGACAGGGAAAAAAATCAGGTTTCGTTGCGCTGTTGAAGGACAAAATGCAAAAACTGACCGTGCCGAATGAAATAAGGGGCGTTTACTGTGTGATCCACCAGGAAAACTTATGTGCAAAGAGTATCACTTTAAAACATGTGATGAGTGTTCTTGTTCGTACAACCAATTGTATAAGGAAGCATGTGCTACAACACAGACTATTTAAAAGCTTTCTTGAGGATGTAGAAAGCCAGTATGGTAGCCTGCCTTATTACAGCAAGGTCCACTGGCTTAGTAGTGGCGAATTATTAAATCGATTTTTTTTGCCTATTAGATGAGATAAATATGTTCATGGAAATAAATAACATGTGTGTTCCTGAATTGAGCCGGCCGGAGTGGCCGAGCGGTTCTGGGCGCTGCAGTCTGGAACCGCGCGACCGCTACGGTCGCAGGTTCGAATCCTGCCTCGGGCATGGTTGTGTGTGTTGTCCTTAGGTTAGTTAGGTTTAAGAAGTTCTAAGTTCTAGGGGACTGATGACCTCAGAAGTTAAGTCCCATAGTACTCAGAGTCACTTGAACCATTTTTTCCTGAATTGAAAGAGCCTTCATGAAGATGTGATCTCGCGTTCTTAGCAGATTTAACTAGCCATCTGAATGCTTTGAACATCTCACTACAAGGTAAAGATCTGCTAATTACTCATTTCATAGATCGAATTCGAGCTTTTAAAATGATATTGACACTTTGGGTGCGTCAGCTGGCAACAGGAAATCTAGCTCATTTTCCTAAATTGTCATCCATGCAAGATGTTCACAAAGACTGTGAACATTATTCACATAGTTTAGTCGCCCTTAAGGAAGAATTTGATCAACGCTTTCCAGATCTGACAGCACTAGGCAGTGATTTTGATCTGTTCTGTCCACATTCAGCGAATATTGGAAAAATTTGTCCTGAGCTGCAACTAGAAATTATTGACCTGCAGTGTAACAGAGAAATTTCAGAACAATAAAAACATTTTGGAATTCTACAGACACTTCCCTCAGGATAGATTTCCTTGTTTGCACAAACTGGCGGCTACAATAATATCAATGTTCGGTTCCACGTATGTTTGTGAACAACTGTTCTCTGCAATGAAATATAACAAGATGCGCCTGAGAAACGCATTGTCTGATCGAAATTTAAACTGCACACTGCGCCTACAATGCACAAGAACAATTACTCTGAACATAGACGCAATTATAAAGGGCAAAAGTACAAGATAACAGAGAATCCCACACTTCAGTGACACCTTTTATTGTGTAACAGTTCACAAATTAATACGAATGTAGAAGCATACACTAAGCTAATAAAATTACGTGGCACGTTTCCATTCTCCTTTATTTGTTTCATTTATGGCAGTAATAATTCGTGAGTGATATCCCTGCAGGTGGCCGCGGATTTACATTGACTGGCGGCAGCTGTTGTGTGCCCCACGTGACTCTCCCCACTCTCTGCTCTGGTCCGGTAGTGGGGGTAGCGTGCTCGCGCTGTTCCGTACTCGCGCCTTGCTGCTCACAGCTTGCTCCGCGAGCACGTATGTTGTGAAGCCCTGCTCTAACAGGTCCCATGCAAGTGAAGGAGCATGTCTCCCATAGCATAATACTGCTTCCACCAGCCTGCATCCATGGTGTGCTGCACGTTTCAACTTGCCGTTCACCTTGATGATGGCAGTTGTGGAGATGACCTTCAACCTAGTGTAGCAAAAATGTGATTCAGCCAAAGAGCCAACACATTTCCATTGATCGATGGTTGAGTCCCAATGGTGCTGTGTCTGCTGCAGTCGTAACTGACAATGTTGTTGGGTCAACATGTGAACATGCAGAGGCAGTCTGCTGCGCAGCTCCATGTACAATAATGTATGATGAACGATGTGCTGCAAAAATATGCTGCTCTTTTGGCGGAGATGAAACAGATTACCATCTATACAGCCAGCCGCAGTGGCCGAGCGGTTCTAGGCGCTTCAGTCCTGAACCACGTGGCTGCTACGGTCGCAGGTTTGAATCCTGCCTCGGGCATGGATGTGTGTGATGTCCCTTAGGTTAGTTAGGTTTAAGTAGTTCTAAGTTTAGGGGACTGATGACCTCAGCTGTTAAGTCCCATAGTGCTTAGAGCCATTTTTTGAACCATCTATACTACTTTACAGAGCAAAGAAGCCTCCAAACCCCATTTACCGTGAAGAGCTGTGGACTTCCAACCATTTGGCACCAAGTGGTAGTTTCACTGTCCTTTCACCTCTTTCCATAGATGCTCATGACAGTAGCTAATGAACATTAGACCAGCTTCAATCACAGATTGTGCATAATAATAATCTGTGCTTTTTCAAAGTCACTTAGCTCAATGGATTTCCCCATTTGCAGCCCATATCTTTGCTACAGTGATCCCCTGTCTATGTCTGTCCATGTGACTTTTGTTATCACATCACATGTCCGCAATGCCACCAGATGGCATCCAATGTTGCGGTGAGCAGTGGTCATAATGTTTTAGCTTATGAATGTATTATTCTTCCAAACAAGTGATTAGGAAAAGGTTCTTTAGACATAAAATATAAGAAGAGAGGAAGAATAGTGTTTAATATCTTGTTGATAAGAAGGGAAATTAGAAACTGAACACAAGTTAAAATTGGACAAGGCTGAGAAAGAAAATTTTCCATGGCCATTTTCAGATGAACCTGTCATTTACCTTCAACAATTTAGGCAAATTACTGAAAAATCTAAACCTGGGAGGGCGGAAAGGGGATTTGAACTTCTGGATGGAACTCAGCACCTAAATTACTGTGCCATCTTAGGTAGTAGGTGAAATCTAATGATCATCATGTACTGTGAACCTTCAGTTGAGATATGAAAGACGTTGGATTCCCATGAAGAAGTGTAATTGGATCACATCTTCACTGTATGACTAAGCCATCTATTTAAAAAGTGTTTTCTTGATGTTTAGTCGTCCGCCGCTCGTGGTCTCGCGGTAGCGTTCTCGCTTCCCGAGCACGGGGTCCCGGGTTCGATTCCCGGCGGGGTCAGGGATTTTCACCTGCCTCGAGATGACTGGGTGTTTGTGTTGTCCTCATCATTTCATCATCATCCAGGAAAGTGGCGAAATTGGACTGAGCAAAGATTGGATACTTGTACGGGCGCTGATAACCACGCAGTTGAGCGCCCCACAAACCAAACATCATCATCATCATCATCTTGATGTTTAGTCAGAATAAAAGTTACATTTTTGATCAGAATATTACAACAACTTACCTAGTTATCTTTTTCAGGTGCTTCAGACAATAGTTTTAGGTGTGCTCTGGGGTCCTGACAACACAAACACTCAAGTTCAACATAGTCAACACCTGATAAAGGTGATATGTTTGTAGTCGAAGAATGCTGTATAAAAATTTAATCAACAGCTCAAAAACATATGCAGTCAATCACAGCATGGAAAAAGCACAGAAATCGCCACTATAAGTGGGCTGAGCCTGTTTTTTGAACTATTTTAGTGAGACTATTTCTGTTTAGTATGAGCAGTCATACTAACATAATTGTAAAGAAATCCAGTAATATCTAAACAAAACTCCAATTGAAGGGATTCTAAATGTAGATAAATGCAAAATGTTGCACAGACAAGAGGGAAACCTTTGATGCCTTTTTGCAGCAGACTCGCCAATATGCCTCTGGAGTTGGTCAAATAGATAAAATATATAGGAAATTTTTAACATAGCTGCTCTTCAGCAACAATGTCTGTAAATGAATGATTTGAGAAAATCAGCCAACCAGTTGCAGGTATAAATGTTTATTAACAACCCTTGACCCTGGTTTCAACAACTGTAAAATTTTCTTTCCCAGAAGTAAATGGACATGTAAAATCACATACTGGTGGTGACAAATTTCAAAACAATGATGCTCATGTGAAGTAACATGGTATATGTGACCATCAGTAAAACGAAATAAAATCCAGTCAGACATTTTTATTGGAGCTGGGCTAATCATAAATGTCTTCATATTAAAATGTACATTGAATTAAAAGGCAGTGAAACAACCAGTATGTGGCTGTTCTGAAATTTTTCCAGATTAAAACATCCACACAACTCCAAACCACCAGACTGCAGTCAATCCTTTTTATCATCATAATATTATTTGGACATCTAAAGCGGCCTATTCCGTAGCTACCTCAAAGGACGTGGGAGTCCGCAAATGCAAGTCAGCTTGCCTGAGAGTGGGTGCAGGTTGGATAGGCAACCCACCATGTAGTCCTATTGCACCCCGTTCAAATCTGGTTCTGCATATGTGCAAGCAATTTGTCCATTGATACCTGCAGGCAATGTGAGATATGATTGCAGTGCCTGTGCATGAGCACGTTGCCCACCCTAAGCACCTGTGCCCATGTGTGCCAAGCTGTCTGTGGGTAGCCATTTGTGTTAAACAGCATTATCTAAAGGAACCTCTGAACCCATGTGGCAGGTGCATTTATACTGCATTGAGATGCAATTTGTAATGGGATGCATCCAGTGAACTCAGTAGCCCCGAGTAGTCACAGCTCCTTGCCTCAGATGAAATACCCCTGACAAACACACTGAGTGCATACTGGTTTTACTTCCCAACCTGTCACCTGAAACTCTCACAATTAAAATTCCATCATCAGAAACCAGCATGCAATAAACATCAAACTGGCATAAAATGTACTACATGCCTGAATATGCAAATGGTAAGTATTTCTGCATCACCATACAAAGGGGTTTTGTGAATAAAACTGTTCAGATAACTTTATTTATATCTTTATTTATAATATCATTTTGGCTACTGCCATCATCAGATCTATAATTAACATTACATAACATATGGACAAGAAGTGTTTCTAATACATCATCAGGCTACAAAAGATGAAATTTTTTTTTTAAAATTTAAAAAGTTCACTCGCCTAAACTAAAAACTTGTAAAACAAAATTCAATGTCAGTATAAATGAAACCCATGCCTAAGTGGGCCATCAACTGTCAACTCATCTCAAATATATCAAAGATGTACAGTAAGTGCTAGCCAATAGGTGACTGGAATGATCTTGAAACTTCCTGGCAGATTAAAACTGTGTGCCGGGCCAAGACTCGAACTCTGGACCTTTGCCTTTTGCGGGCAAGTGGTCTACCAAATGAGCTACCCAAGCACAACACACGCCCCGTCCTCACAGCCTTACTTCTGCCAGTACCTCATCTCCTACCTTCCAAACTTTACAGAAGCTCTCCTGCGAACCATGCAGAACTAGCACTCCTGCAAGGAAGGATATTGCGGAGACATGGCTTAGCCACAGCCTGGGGGATGTTTCCAGAATGAGATTTTAACACAGTTTTAATCTGCCAGGAAGTTTCATATCAGCGCACACTCCCATGCAGAGTGAAAATCTCATTCTGGAAACATCCCCCAGGCTGTGGCTAAGCCATGTCTCCGCAATATCCTTTCTTTCAGGAGTGCTACTTCTGCATGGTTCGCAGGAGAGCTTCTGTAAAGTTTAGAAGGTAGGAGATGAGGTACTGGCAGAAGTAAGGCTGTGAGGATGGGGCGTGAGTTGTGCTTGGGTAGCTCAGTTGGTAGAGCACTTGCCCGCAAAAGGCAAAGGTCCCAAGTTCGAGTCTTGGCCCGGCACACAGTTTTAATCTGCCAGGAAGTTTCATATCAGCGCACACTCCACTGAAGAGTGAAAATCTCATTCTGGAATGATCTTCCTGGCACATAAAATACAAGTTATGATTTTTATCTTGTTAATATTTGTATGATACAGAATTATGTTGGATCTGTCCAAGGCTTTTCAGTAACCTCTCATTTTGATAATTTTATAAATTAATAATAATGATGGTGATGATAGTAACATTAATAACCCATATCCTTGTCTACAAATTTTTTTCAATATTATAAAATAAGAAAAACACCCAATACCAGTGTGATAAAAATGAGTATATGGGAGTCCTTACCACAGCGGGGCTACATAAATCATTGCAAATTAACAGCTTCCTCCTGTTTTGCTCAGATCCAAAATTAACATTAGCCAAATATCTCTCCCTTAAAATCACAAAATATCTACATACTCCAAAGTATCTTGTGCAGTGATTTGATACTCATCAAATCCTTACTCTCTGTATTCCACTAATGTGTCATGTCAGAAAGAAAGCCCAGATGCCTAGAAAGACCAGCATACCACTGTATGTTCTTTTTACAGTTTTACTGTTTTAAAACAATTTGTTGTGTAAATAGTTTGTATGGTTGAAGAGCAGCTAGTCAATCGCTGTCAACCTCCAACTGCAGAACATAAAATAAATAAACAAATAAATGACCCAGAAACAGTCATAATGGTATAATATAAAGTGAAATGTCTGTGGACATACACAGTTGTTTCACCTAGAGATGCCATCCACAGAAACTAATAGTGTGTAGAAGCTTCCTTTGCTACTAAAACAGTATTTAATGTCTAGTGACAGCTTTCAATTAAGTTGCAGTACTGCACACTTTTTCCTGGAGCTTTGTTAATGACTGTTCTCAGGTTTTTGGACAAACTAAAATGGTGCTCATTAGAAGTTCCAGTTCGCCCCATAGATGTTAGTTGGAGTGCCAAGTCATCAATTTCACACAGTTTTCTTTGAATCACAAAGACTGTTCACCACACTGTGGACAGAAGTAATATTGCAGTGATACAGGAAAGATTTGATACCAAACTATTCCTCACAGTGTGACACGCATGGCTAGTCTAAATTGTATAGAAAAAAAACCTGAATTTTTGCCACAAAATAAATCTACATCTACACTCTGAAACCACTCTGAAGTACATGACAGAGGGCACTTCTCACGGTACCACTTATTAGGGCTTCTCCCATTCCACACTCATGTGGAGCATGAGAAGAACTGTTGTTTGAATGCCACTGTGCATGCTGTAATTAATCTAACCCAATCATCACAATCTGTAGAAGAGTGACACTTAATGCTGGATCTTGAAAATTTTTAAGACCGAGTGCATTTTCCTAGTACCCTATCAATGAACAAAAGTCTACCACCTGCATTACGTACAACGAAGCCAATATGATCACTCCCTTTCATATCCCTACAAATTGGTACTTACAGCTATTTATATTGGTTAACTGCTTAAAACCATTTTGCATTTTGTGAAGTGCACAGTTTTACATTTCTGAAAATTTGAAGTGTGATGACCAGACAGACGTATTTCTGTCCAGTCATAACTATGGATTCGTTGATTGTTCTGGGAGAAGGCTCATCAAACTAGAACACACAAAATATTATCTCACTTTATTACATAAAGGAATGAAAAATTTACTTAACTTTGACATAGTTCTTTGTTACAGGACTACTTGATAATTTACAACTGTGACTGACTATGAAAACATCACTTTATGCACAGAATAAAAAAGTTTTCTCTTGCAGCACGGTATTCAACATTTGTGACAATGAAAGTTCATCTGAAATTTCAAAAACTCATTGGTCCTACACTATGATGTTGACTCCTTCAGATGAGGTCATAAACTGGGCAGAGTAGTTGCACACTCGACACTATACTGACCTCACCATGAGGGTGCTCCTATACTAAGAGGGAGGCAGTGTCTTGGAGAGTGTCTTCCATTGGTTGTTGCAGATTGCAGTGAGCCCTCACTAATGTCCATTGTATCAATTCGCACTGCCAACTTTGGTGTTTGACTGTGACCTGTGGACAATACCACATAAAGTAAGTTGCCAATCTTTGCAGCACTTTGCAATCTTATCAGTATCTGGCTGAATATTGGAGCAGCTTTTTCTTCAGAACGTAATCTGTTGTAGATATCTGCATCATCTGTGAAGATATTGAGATTGCTATTAACATTGTCATTAATGTACAATTTAAACAGCAGGGATCCCAACAAACTTCCTTGGGGCATGCCTGGTGTTATTTCTGCATCTCTTGATAACACCCCATCTGAGATAACAGACTGAGCCTTCCTTACCAATAAATCCTCGATCTAGTTATAATTTTGGCTTGATACCCCATATGATTGCACTTTTGGTTATAAGTGTAGGTGTGGTACTGAGTTCAAGGCGTTTTGGAAATAAAAAAATACTGCAACTACAAGACTGCCTTGATCTTTGGTTTTCAAGATATCAACTGAGAAACATGGGAGTTAGATCTCACATGACCAATGTTTTCATAATCTGTGCTTGTTGGCATGGAGAAGGTAATTCCATTTTAAAAACTTCATTATATTTGAGATCAGAATATGTTCTAAGATTCTACAACAGATGGATATTGAGGATATTGGACAGTAGTTTTATGGATCATTTTTGCTACTGATCTTGTAGAGAGATGTGACCTGTTCTTTCTACAACTGGGTACAGCTTTTTGTCCTTTATAGAACCTGATAAGGATTCCATCAGATGCTGGTACTTTGTTCTATTTTATAAATTGAGTTGTTTCTGATTGTCACTATACCAGTTTTCTCTGCAGTAGTGCAGAAATTCAACTGGGAAAATACTTTTGAATTATCCTTTGTAAAGGATCATTTATAAATAAAGATCAGTGTTTCTAATCCACTAAATTTTGGACATGCAGCCATGCAAATACTACTTCTTCAACTGATATTTCAGCTGTGTATCATTCGGTGATCCTCAGAGTGAGGAGCAAAGTGCCAAGTGTAGTCTGGTGGCATCTCCACAGTGGTACTCCGTATACGGGTCACAAATGCCAGTCAACTTACATATGTGCCACCTGTGGCAGAAGTGTTCAGAAACTGAATTTGCTTATTGACGTATATTCAGTGGCAGTACCACCTTGATGACTTTTGTGCACTTTAGTTACACCAAGAGCCAGATTCCATGTCTTATACAAATTAAAACCATTATATGTATTTACTGAGTTATCACGTAATCTAATTTCTATGGCTTTCTTGAAAATAGAATCCTAAAAGGTAGAGGTAGATGTTAAAATTTTCACATCACTATGGTGCATTGAATGACCCATATCTATACAATGTTCTGACACAGCTGACTTATGTGGCTGTAATAAGCATGTGTATCTTTGGTGTTCCACGCACCTCTCACGAACAGTGCAGGTCATTCAATGGACTACAGTGACATGATAGATTTTAGCATTCACCTCTTCTGTTTGGGATTCTATTTTCAAGGAAGCCTTAGAAACCAGATTAACTGATAAGATAATAAATAAAGGTAATGGTTTTAATTTAGATAAGGCAAGGAATCCGGCTCTTGGTGTAATTAAATTGCAGAGAAGTCATCAAGGTACTACCACCACTGAATATGTCTGAATGCTTTCACCACAGGTGGAATGCATGTAACTGTACTTCTGTGCCACTGATCAGCATATGTGACCCACATGTGCAGTGCCTCCATGGTCAAGCAGTGCTTGACACCTATCTGTCAGTCTTGCAACTTACTCTGAGGATGGCCAGATGATATGAGGCCGAAATATGAGATGAAGAAGTAGTATTTGTGAAGCTTCAGGACAAAAATATAATGGATTATTCACTACTCTATGAGGAGGTAAAAATGCACATAAGTATTTCTGCTTTTGCTTTACCACCCTCAGTTTCAGTTCTTGTGTGTCTGGATATTATCATAGTTTCTTTGGGTTTTGTGAGAAATCTTTTGACAACATTCTGCAATAGCAATCATTGCAAGCATTATCTCCTTGACAATCAAACATATTTCATTTAGCGTTTCTCTATCTATTTTACTATGTTTCGGTTTACAACTGTTGTGTAGCACACATTGTGATTACGGTGATTGTATATCGTGGAGGGTCCCTCTCATCATGAACTGTTCTGCTAGGTACATATCTATCCAGAGCATAGTCAACTATTCTTCTAAACTCAAGCCACTGTTATTCTGCATGCTCTGGCCCAGAGTTACATGTTTGAAGTCCCTGACTGAGGTAAGACACTGAAACCTCTAGTGCATTGAGCATATAAATAATTCTACTTGTTTTAGTTGTCTCTTGTACTTTTCGCAATAATTGTTTCTACAACTGCCCCTTGGTCACTGATACTAGTTTCAACATGGACATCCTCAATGAGAACTTGTCTGTTTGAGGCCATTGAATCTAATAGATTTCCATCATGAATGGGCTCCCAAACTGTTTGTTGTAGGCAGTTTTGTGAGAAAGCATTTAGTACTGTTTCCCAGGACATCTTGACCTGCCAACCACTTACAGAACTGCAACTATCCCAGCTGATTGTTGAATGATTACAATCTCCTCCAATGTTGATGGTATGATTGGGAAGAAACATGCTAGCAAACTGATGTTTCTCCTACATTTTTCAGTACATCTGGGGGTGACTGGTGATTGACAGAAAGATCTAATTATAAGTTTATGCCCACTCTAGTCCACCTGCTTAGCCGGGTGGTAATGTGCTTGCCCCAATGCAGTGGGCCCGGGTTTGATTCCCGACCGGGTTGGGGATTTTCTTCGCTTGTGGACCGGGTGTTGTGTTGTCCTCATCATCATGTCATCCTCACCATTGGCCACAAGTCGTCCAATGTGACATTGACTGAAATAAGATTTGCACTTGGCAGCCGAACCCGAGTGGGACCTCCCGGCCAACGATGCCATACGATCATTTCATTTCATTGCCCATTCTAGGTATGGAGTCTTGCCCAAACTATCTCAAATGCAGCTTCATTTCCTATCTTGGTGAGTTTGAGATTCTTGTGTACTGAGATAAAGACACAACCTCCATTTCCCATGAGCCCATCCTTTTGATATACACTTAAATTGTTCCCAAAAATCTCACTGCTATGAATCTCAGATTTTAACCAGCTTTTTTACCTAGTATTATGTGAGCTCCATTGTATTTTATGAGTGCTGGGGTTTGGAGCCAAACCCCAGCACTTTGTTGTTTGTGCTGTAGTAGGTGATCACTATGGAAATTGTTCTGGTGGCAAGTGGAACAAATATTATCACATATGTGGACAGGTCAACTGATAAGATATTAATTAGCTGAAGGGTCATGGTCTTTGTCTGAATCCCAGTCTGGTCACAGTTTTAAAATGTCTAGCAGTTTCACGCCACTAAGTGACACTGAAAGATTCTAGGTTGTGGCTAAGTCACTAAACAGGATGTTCTTTCTCTTATGAAAATTAATGCAGCAAGGGATGTGCTGAGTTTCTTGGGAAGCTACAAACAGATTGAAGGTAAGCCATAAAGCAGGCCTGGATGGTCAGTCGATAAGAGTATTGCCTGTGAAAGGCAACCCGTCAGGTAGTTTTGTAATCAAGATATCCTTTCCCCCTTTTTTAAAGAGACATTTAAGCATCACCATGCATCAACTCTACACAGTACAATTCTTCAAAAACATTCTACTATATGTTTCACTATTTCAGTTGGACAAAGAACTAGAAGTCGTATAGTCAAGATCTATTCTAATGAAACAGTCTGGCAATCACCTAGTTCAGGAAACCACAGAAAAACTTGATTTGAATTGCCTCATGAGGATTATTATTCACTTCCACCTTCTTCTGCATAGGTAGGAAAAGGAATAATTTTGAAGTTAATCTTACAGTAGTCATTACACCCCTGGAGCACTGTACATGGTACATTTTACTACAAAAATATTCTTGTTAAAACACTGGGCTAATTGATAATGTTGAACAATGAATTCAGTAATAAGTGCTGTAGTTCAACAGAATAAATAAGAACAACATATTTAACATCTAAAACAACCTGTGTCCTTCAAGGTATCCATAAATATTAATCCTGAATCATAGTCAATGGGATTTTAC
This sequence comes from Schistocerca americana, assembly GCF_021461395.2. NCBI lineage: Eukaryota > Metazoa > Arthropoda > Insecta > Orthoptera > Acrididae > Schistocerca > Schistocerca americana. Next base: position 485,882,157 of record NC_060130.1, read on the forward strand.
TCCATTCCTCACAAAGATACTATTATGATTTCTTGAGAGATCTTGAAGGGGTTTGTGGGCCCTTAATTGCTTTTTTCCACTACAGACTGTAATAACATGACAATAATCAAAATCAGTAATTGTGGAGGACAGGGAATGTATATTACTCCACCCTCATTTTCACAAATCCAATCTTAGAGGCTGGGTTGTTTTGGGGGAGGAGACCAAGCAGCAAGGTCATCAGTCTCATCACATTAGGGAAGGACAGGGAAGGAAGTCAACCATGGCCTTTCAAAGGAACCATCCCAGCATTTGCCCAGAGCGATTTAGGGAAATCACGGAAAACCTAAATCAGGATGGCCGGATGTGGGATTGAACCATCGTCCTCCCGAATGCAAGTCCAGTGTGCTAGCCACTGCGCCACTTCACTTGGTTCAATCTTAGGTGGGGCCAGCTTGTGAGTATGGGCATCCTCTTAGAAAAATAGAGTCCACACTGCTGAGAAGTGCCTGCAACACTGAATTAACATACCCACATAAAATAGCTTGACAGACCTCCAAAAAAAGGGAAAGCTGCCATTAACATGAAGGATGATTTGAACACCACATTGATTTACTGGATACAGTACTATTGGGAGGTGGTATGCTCCTACCTTCATCTGACCTTCTGCTTGACTTAACCATTCAGTTATAGAGGGACCTACAGTTTAATGTGGACTCAGTAGTGCAACTCAGTAGTGTTTCACATCAACACACTTCACCAGAGCTGAAAGGAGTGGTAAGTGAGAGATAAAAATCCTAGGACTGAACAGAGATAAAAGTTCTTGTAATTGATCTCCATTCTGCCACTTTTCACTTTTTCACCCCTGGCAATGTTTGTTGATGTGAAAAAATTTGAAGCTGCACCATGATTCAGAGTCCACATTAAACTGCAGGTCCCCCTATAACTAGCTAGGTATGTCAGGTCAAAGGTTGGGGAAAGGCATACCTCATCCAATAGAACCAAGTCTAGTAATGCATTGTAGTGTTCAAGCCAGACCTTATTAGTTATCTTTTACTTTCAGTGTGAGCATAGCTGATGAGCAAATAATGATCACCAGACCATTATAGAACATACGTGACTTGTCAAAGTTGGAAGATATAACTTTATTATATGTGAATGTAGACTTCCCCAGCATATACTGCTGACAAAATCTTCTTTGACTTGCATCTGGATGGCCATGTTTAAATTTCACAGTGTTTTGATAAATGTCATTCTTGTCACCTTCTGTCAACAATGATCAGAATGACACTCAATCCCAAGAAGATTTCATCAACATTGCTGTATTGTTCGTCTTATGTTCACAGATAATCACATCCTACAATTGAGGATAGAAAAATAATAAAATCACCAGCCCACTCTGTTGGATTGTTGCCACTGTTTTTGGGATAACTACACCACTAAAACATCTTCTTCTCATTCCAATAATGGAAAGTGTGGCGATGCCATTCGTTGTATATTTGAGTAGCAGTCACATAAACAAGACTGAAACTGTTGCAGGCTATTTGAGCAATACTCCAGGCTTGACACCAACTTTTGTTGTCACTGATATTTCCATCCATGATTTCTGAACACTTCTGCCACAGGTTGTCTGCTCATGGTCAGCAGTAAATCCAGGTTTGACTCTCAGTCCACATATTTTCAATTGTCACTGCACCATGTGCATTGCAGACTCAACGTATCTGAACAGTTTACATTTATATCATTTCATCTCATTGCATCTTCACTGATTTCATTCACACTGATCCAGTCATTTAATTTGAGAGCATTTAATTTGCCTAGAGCAATTAGGCTTAGCAGTCAATTACAATTCAGTGGTATTCTTATGAGAGCTAATACACCTGTTTAATGTTCTGCTGCCTCTTCAATAATTTTACATTTTCCTTTTCTATTGTGTTATGGGGATGGTGTTTTGCCATCCACTCTGTATGTTGTCAAGGCACTAGACATAATAATTAATGGTATACCTCCCTGATTTATCATTTTTGTAATTATTGCAACATCTAAGTAAGCCCTGGAAATTTGTCTAGTTGAAAGTCTGTAAGATCTTACATGATATTAGATCAACACACACCCCACAACGCACTAAGACATATTAGTGACACAGAACATTGCCACAGGTCTCATAGTGCAAGAGACAAGTGGGAGATGATGTCAGCATTTTTCAGGTAAGTTATAAGTTAGCCCTGTAAATGTGGTGCTTTTACGATGATGTACATATTACTTTGTCCAGCCTTTGCATACTCATCATATCCATAGAAATATGGGTATGAAACACAAAATGATGAGAGGACACACCATACTGTCACTTTAACGCTGTGACCTGACTTGTCTGAAGACTTAAGAGCTGTCACGTAACAAGTGTGTTAAGTTTTATTCATTGACTAGACTTGAAAGGTGAAAAGGGAATTCATCATTAATCTCTTTATGTGCAAGGCCTAATTCTCAAAAGGAAGTCTGTGTGCATGGTTGTAATTATTATGTGCATTCACTTTTTGAAATTCACAAGTGACAGTGCTGATTTTGTCACAAAATTCCACTTGTTCTGTGATCAGAAATGCCTGGTGGTAACTGATGCTGATATACTGCTCTACTAGCATACCATCTACTCTAGCATTACATCTGAAATAATACTGATTTCCTTTTTAGTTGTCCTCTTAAGGCATGGCAAGCTCAGAAGAAGATGTTCTCCACATTATTATGATCATAACATGCACATGGAGACGTAAGCTGCATCTACCTCACTTAGGGCAGCAACCTAGGAAAACAGAACACACTTTGTTTCACAGAAAGCACCAGCCAGTGGTAAGTGTCAACAAAACTGCAACTATGTCTTCAAAGGTGAGCTATGAATACATCTGTGATTGACCAGGAACTGCTTCATTATTTGTTTTTGTTCAAAACACAGGCTCATAAATGACGCACGACATATGTGAAAGAAATTATGACTGCTAGTGTGCTACAGTGTAAGAGATTTACAAGGGCTGGTAGAATCTGGAGCTATCATATTGTTTAACTGAAGCTGGCCAAGTTCTGTCAATACAGAATTTAAGGAGAGATATAATGTGTAGGTAATATACACAAACAATACAATGCAAATTCTTTCCCTCAAATAGATACTATTTTTTTATCAAAAGAACATAATCCATGTTATGATAGTATGGTAGCAGGCACCAAAGCATTATAGGGGTTAGCAGAGTATTCTCATTGTAATCTAACCTCCTGATGTTGCAATAGAGCTTGACTCCACAAGCTGATGATAATGCATAACTGTCCCTTAGCTCTTTCATATGTTGCTATTACAATGGCAACAGGTTTAATCATAACTGTATAAATATGAGGTAATAGAGAAGTAGTTTGCCGTGCAGGATTAGCTGAGCGGTCTAAGGCGCTGCAGTCATGTACTGTGCGGCTGGTCCCGGCGGAGGTTCGAGTCCTCCCTTGGGCATGGGTGTGTGTGTTTGTCCTTAGGATAATTTAGGTTAAGTAGTGTGTAAGCTTAGGGAATGCTGACCTTAGCAGTTAAGTCCCATAAGATTTCACACACATTTTTGAAGAGAAGTAGCTTATTACTGACTGTTCAAGTGTAGTTTGCAATTGTGGATTTACAGGCCCCACTAAATGTGCAGTGTATTTATCACCTACATCTTCTTTTATTCGTGTAGAAGGTTTTATTTTCTCAAAGATATAAGACAAGTGTTGCATGGCACTTATCAACATGATGTGAGTTTTCAGCGCTGCCACATGGCTGGAAACCCAATGGCTTTTGATCAGTTATATGGTCAGTTGTGAAAGAGGCATATGACTGGTAATTGATGTAAACATATTACATATTTTCTGTGGGAGAATGGAACTGTTAGTGATGCACTAGAGTTGTGAAAATTATTTGATAACCACTTCAGGCAATAGCTGTCAAGTTAAATCAGGATTTAATTTTTACTGGCAACTTTGCTGAATTTTCATATGCTGATCTCTTAAGAGAGTTATGTAACATATAGATACAGGAAAAACTGTAAGGCTAAAGTAGTATCAAATATTAAAACACTGAAAAGTAAAGACTCACTTTGGTATGCTGCAATATCAAGTAAGCTTATTAAAATCAGTACACCATACTCTGTCATCCGTGCAATGTGTTTTCAAAACAGGTAACTTTCAAGACATGTTACAACACTCATTAATAAAACTACTTGTGCTGAGAGATCAAGAGATAATGTAGGCTATTACAGTTAGTCATGGAAGTAGGGAAAACAGTCAGCAGTGGTTCATTTCATATCTAGAAAATAGGTTACTAGTATCACAAACAATTTTGTATATACATATTTTATATGTGAATCAACTTGATGCAAGAAACAAGCCAGGCTCTTGTATGAAGGACTATTAAAAAAGACGTTGCCTGAGGAAACATTGAGAAACATGTTGGAAGAATATTCAGTCCAATATTAAGACCACCCTATCAAAGAGATGAAATGATGAAAAGTACTGCTGTCCACAACCTAAAGGCTAATTTTAACAGCACAGTGCTTCTGGCAGAGGTATGCCCTTGCATTCCTCTGACGTTTAACTGGCTAATCAAAGGAAACCCTACAGTTTAACACTGATCCCTTACCTCAGTGCATCTTTGAATTTTTCACATTATCAAATTATCTTAAAACTGAATAGGGACATGAACCCCCACACATCAGAGTTAGTTGTCTGGCACTTACCCATTGCGCCATGGAAATGGGATGGGCTCTACATAGTACAGTCAGTCGCATAGTACCAAAGCTGAAAACCTATGTACATTCCCTTTGAAATTCACACCATACATGACCGATGTAAGCTCTTGAAAATATAGTGCTTACAATACTGTAATTTTCCACCGCCTAAGGTATTTTGTGGCGAGCAAAAGTATGGACTGAAATTATGGATGGAATGCCACGAAATAAAAATTAGTAACGGTAAAATATTAAGGCAGCTAGGTATTTACGATAAATAGATGATCTAGGTTCGAGTCCCGATCTGGTAATAATTTTCGTTGTATGTGACATACTGGTGTTCATTAAATTGCAAGTTCTGAGAGTTTTTAACTGATTTCGTTTCTTGCCACTGTATGTTTCCTTATTTCATCCTCATTATGTCCATTCATTTGATGTCAGTGAATTTAATTTAATAGATGCATTGAACAACGATTGGACATTCATTCATTGCAGGCAGATATTATTATTATCATTCATTTTTGTGCGGCATGCAAATGTAAATGGAGGCCAGGCTGTGCACCTCGGCTAAAGGTTATAAGTAACAAAATGCAGTTTTACATGACACCACAAAATTCAAAACTATAAGAAAATGGTGAAGAAGGTGTGGGAATATAAATTTACAATCACCTCCGAACGTACGTCAAGACGGCCGAGAACAAAATAAGATAAAACCTAAAACAACACATATTAAATCGCTGTTTCTCATCTGTCGCTAAGATTCTTGAAATGATGTAATTTTATTGAAAGCTCAAGATTTGTATCAGTACGTATTGTAAGTTATGCTTCCTAATCGTACAGATGTTATCCATTAATATGGTATGCAATCAGCTGACATATAAACAATATTTTCCTCTGTATAGTGAGTAGTGATACGTATCACCGCAATCATAAATGTAACTTTGCTGCATTAATATGGTATGCAATCAGCTGACATATAAATAATATTTTCCTCTGTATAGTGAGTAGTGATACGTATCACCGCAATCAGAAATGTAACTTATGTTGCAGTTCACTGATATGTGCCGTCGTACTATCAAATGTGATGGTTTGGTCCAGACTAGAAATGAGATGAAATGATATGAAACGAACTGCCGCCCACGCCCTTCAGATGTTCGCAGCACAGACCAGTCATTGGCAGTGTGTCACGTTGAAGGAAGCCAATAGGAAAGCGGTAACGGGTAGCCAATGATAAGCTCTTAACCGGTGACGTTGAATTGCCGGAAAATACGAATTGCTCGTACTGTGTGGACAGATCTTACTCTAATTTCTGCTTCGTGACGAGCTCTTAACCACATGACGTATATTTCCCGGAAAATGCGAACGGCTCACATTTTGTAGATGCCCTTCCTCCACTATTTGCGTTTGTCTCATGAAATGTCTCAATATCGCCACAGGATACATCTCCTTTAAGTACGTTTCACACAAGCGACTATCGTGTCTCAGTCAGCTACTCGTGGCAATGTATTGAGTGCAATACGGTAGCGTGCTGCGGAAATCGCTAACATTAAACTGCAATTGCCATGTGACTTCAGTAAATAATGGCATTTTTGGATGTGGGGGTTTGAACTATGGTAGCGGAAGACATCGCTAGACGTCGGACTTGAACTGTCACGTTTACGACACTGCAAACCTTACACAAGCAATCGCAGTGTAGCCGTTACCAAATGCTTTGTGTTCTATCCTTCGATTTGGGTTGTGTATTGCTCGTTGTATTCCTTTCGTATTTGGAAATGAGTGACGGGACTAATCCTGTTCCATTACAGGATTTGAGCATCACTCTTACGCACTAGAATGTATCAGAGATCCCTATGACAATGGGTGAATGTTGGCTGACAGCCTCGCGATTTTGTGATGGAGATTTGTTCCTCCGTACCGCGCCTCACCCCTCGGGAGATGGAAGTTCGTATTTGTTTACGCTCACGGCCGACTGCAAAGTCATATTTTCGGCAATAAAGTGTCGTTTATTTAATTTTGTCGTTAAGACGGTGGCTCTTACACGCGTTTGTCTTGTTTTCACACATTTACCTATTAGCAACGGATAACATATAACTGTGTAAAAACATGCTAAATGCATGTAATATTAAAGTTTCGGTCTTAGCACCAAATGTGATGATGACAATAATTTCACGTGCCTCGACGGCCTGGTGCAACCTTGAGTGTCCCAAGTATGCCCCAGTAATCCTACTAGTAAAGAGGACCTACAGTTCAACGAGGAATTCTATTGGAACAGCGTGTCGTTTGTAGTGAATCTTAAGATGATTAAGAGGCGAAGACTAGGTTAAAGGCAGACTAGAATGATTCCAAGGTTCGACCAAGATTCGATCCCACAGCTTCCCAATTTACAAAGCGAGCTCGTTGCCGTTATATCACCTGGTCCAACTACTGTACGGAGTGTAATGAACACAATGTACTCTCCAAGTTGCTAACAATACATTGGAATTTTCATGTGGCTGTTTCTTTATGTTTAGCACTAATCCCACAACTTTAATATTACACGCATTTCTCCTGTTTCACGTATATATTTATTAATAACAGCATTGTTGAAGAGATTAAAGCTGCTGCGGATGCAAATCGAAATACATGAAAGAAGGAACCGTTACTTTCCATAGATAAGTACCACAAATTCGCGTCACTTTGAATATTGATTATACTGGCCACAAAAATTATGTTGTACGTATCTGAATCCTCATTCCACATTTATTACTACTTTGTGGCAAGTAAGTCTACCGCAACGCCCCTGGTGTATTGTTCTTGTACTAACAGTCGCTTGTCGCGAGTACTTTGTTTTTCATTGTGACAGCGCCAAGATCGCATGTGTGTACAAAGGTGGCTGCGTGCTTGGCGCACATGTTTTTTTGTGAAAGATAATTCATATTAGACATCCAAGAACGTTATAAACAGAAGGGAACTTTACTGTCAAATGGTGGTGTGTTTACACTAGACGAAACGTCGATATGATATTTACGTCGCGTCGCGTAGCCCAGTACTGAACGGGAGAAGTGAGGTTATAAGGAGGTTATAAACAAACGTGTAATGTAGTAACGGCATTTAGGAGCGAGAAATGACAGCAGACTTCATGAAACCTTTTTAAACTGCCGTCCATGGGTTTCACTTGCTCGCTCCATAAACCAGATGTTGGCAATGCGGGTGTTTGAGGCAGCCAATCGGACGAGAGAATGTGGTAGCCAATGAACAGCTGTTCACCAAATACTAATTCATACCGCTCGTATACGAATTACATGTTTCGGACAGCCTTTCGTCTTATTATGCTTTTTAAAGTTATATTTACCCGTTTTGTATGTGAATGCTATTTGTGATTCAGTCTAAAATACGTAACTTGGTTCTGGTGACAAAACTAAACGGAAATTAAAAGCCACACAAACTGCTTGCGTTGTGTGGGCGGCCCTATCTTGATTTTTTTACTTTTGGGCATTATTACGCTTCTGTTATTAATGTATACTTACCACTTTCTTGTCGAAATATTTATTAATAAGTTCATCTGAAACACCGAATATTTGTTTCGGAAAAGATATGATAAGAAACTGATTCTTATAAAGTAGGAATTATGATAGTGGTTTCAGACTCATTCATACATTTAGCACTGATGCATCTTTCGAGTGACAATATTTTAATTATTTCAACTGAAATACGAATCTTGGTTGTGGTGAAAAATGCGAATCACTCGCGTTGTGCATCACGCCGTTTCTGTTCTTGGTATACATTACCCTCTAGACTTTTATAGAAATAGTTTGTAATGCAATCGTCTGAAACTCGAAATATTGGTTGCGATGACAGATGGATACGGATTAATTCATAAAAAATACTAGATACTAGTTGTGACAGAGTCATACGAATTACTCGTATTGTGTGGAGGCCCTTCATTAATTTTTTAAAGTTTTTACACATACATCCGTTTCTGTTATTGATAGAAACAGCAGTTTGCTGTCTCTGTTGAAATGATATCGTCTCAGAGGCCAAATGTAAGTTGTAATAGGTTGATCAGTGGTCTAGGTTAGATTCGAAGGTGACAGTTTGGTTGTGAGTTGGTTTAGCCAGTGTGTGAAATCTAGATGGTTATGAGAAACTGATCTGTTTGGCGAATCCCGAGATCAAGGTTAAGTGGGGTGAGTTTCGTTGTGAGTTGGCGCATACAACGAAGGTCAAGCTTGTATCTCGGTTCCGATTCCTGACAGACTTTGTAGTGTAGCCCAAGGTTAGGTTAGGTTGGAAACTGATAGTTTCGTTTTTCATTCTTTAATACTTATTTGCGCCCTGAGTCCTGCACTATTTTACAAATCACAACATGTTCCACCTGGATTGTTACTGAATGTTTTATTTACCATCGCGATTTTGGATATTGTGCTGTTCTCAAGTAATACCTGTAACAACAAACGAGTCAGAAAGAACCATTTCAGTTTTATTGTTACATTCTGCTGTCATAAAATTTTCTTTTTCAAAAGATGATATACATTTTTAAAAAATATTGCCACTTCTTAGCCCGCTACGAACTGTGTCATTATACATTCATTCATATCAAGAAAGTATCATCCTCGTGTTAACTATGTTTACACATTGCATGATGTGAAACAACAAAGATTCGTATTTCGGCAATATCATAAAACAAAAATGTGAAAACGTTGTATGTACCTGTAACAGAAACTCCTGTATTCGAGGGCAAGGCCGCCTATTCATTTGAGTGAATTTGGTATGAACCAAAATTCCAAATTTTGTGCTTATTAATTCGTATCAGAAGACCACATCAGGGCAAGCGAGATTTTTTGTTGAACACTAATTCTTTAATAACTATTTCAATAGAAAAAGTACAAAAATTCCATCCATATGAATAACAGAAACGTCAAAAAAAAAAAGAAGGAAAAAAAGATCGCTTCGCGATAGCCGTTACCTATTTACACTTCAAGGTCAGAGGGTGGGCAGCCCATCGAAAAGTAAAACGCATGAAGAATGTTCTAGTTAAAGGTCGTGTGGTAAATATCCCACACTGCTTACAGCTGAAAGTCTAAGAAAAGTGTCCCACAAATTTCAAAACATTGATATTTGTATCCTAAAGGAAGTATGTGTACACGAACACATCAGACAATATTTAGAAATGAATTTTTACTTTATACGTAGAGCCGTGTTTCCATCCTTGATGACAAATAAAGTGAAACACCTATCATTGAATTCGACAGGGTAGACTTTTTCACTGTTGACACAATTTTTTTTAATACACCTATTTTTAACTACCGATATTTACTTTCTTATTTATGCACGATATATAAATTTTCTTAGACCACGTAATGTAAAACCTATAATTTATTGCTTTCAGATATTTGATCTGTCCTACATAACACTCCTGGAAAAAATTAAGTCCTTAAGCAACTTTCAGACAGTGTCACGAAAACAAAGCAAACTATGAAATAAAGTTTAACAACGCAGAAAGTCCAATTTCGTACTATAACATAATATAGCACTGCGAGAAATGGTTAACTTTCCATGTTTAGACGCACCATGGTCTCCTATTTCAGCACATGTGCAGTCTTCATCATACACAGGACTTCTGATCATTGACGTTATCGAGGAATTTGCGAAGCGGTTGGCTACTGATGTACACACTAGCATCTGACACGCACGAAAAAAGTCGCTCGTCTAAAGGTTCAAACATTCCTGTGATGCCCCTTATAGTTGAAACAAACCATTAGTCGTTTTGTGTTCACCTTCGTTAGACACGTCCTATATCCCCTGCTAGTCCTATTTTGCATGTATCGCACACACTCGAGGAGAACTGGAGGATGGATCGCATGAATTTTTGTGTAGAAATTTCCTTTGAAGACCAACCATATTTTCCCAATCAACTGAAGTCTGCCACCTACTTTACCAATTGAGACTATGTTATCACCAGATTTCATATCCAAGGCCAGTTCGAGAACACTTTTCCACACTAGTGACGTATCATTTGACGCCACACCATCCTTGGGATTTTACTCATGCCATAAATATACAAATTAATTCGCTCCTTAGCTGAATCAAAGTGTTCACGCTTTTCACGCAGTGGACCTGGATTGGATATAGTGGCAGTATAAATTTAAACTGACATGCTCATCAATGAAATGAAGTCAGTTGAAAATGTCTGCTCCAAGCTGTAATCCACAAAACATCTATCTCTATGTATATAAAAGGCAGTGATTGTTCCAGCTGACTGACTCATTCACTGACTGACTGACTCACTCCCTCACTTACTCATCATCAGCCAGCCCAAACCGCCTAAGGATAGAAACTTGAAATTTGCAGAAGGTGTTGATCTTATACTGTAGGCGTCATTTAAGAAGCAATTTTTCGAAATTACAACCCTAAGGGGGTGATATAGGGGATGCAATTTTTTTTGGAAATATATGGCTATTACGGCAATTTTTAAGCCAGACCTACGAAAATTGGTATTTGGTTTCTCGGTCAGAAATAAAGAAACACGTGTTTCAGCATTTCTGAGAATTTAATCCCTTTGGGGGTGAAATAATGAGTGATATATTTTTTAAAAAACAAGTCATTATTAAAGAACTAGCAAAGTATTTTTAAAGCAACATCCATGAAAATTGGTATTTGGCTTCTATGATTCATATAAAAGAAAATACGTGTTCCAGTGTTTTTGGAAATTCCATCCCTAAGGGTATGAAATTGGACCTGAAGTGTATTATGAAATATTTCATTATGAACGCACTTTCAAAGCTAAATCTATGAAAATATGCATTTGGTTTCTCCGTTATAAATAAAGCATGCGTGTGTCACTGTTTTTCGAAGTTCAGCGCCTATGGGGGTGAAATACGGGATGAAATTCCTTGTGGAAACGCTTCATTATGCAAGTATTTTTTAAATTAAATGTAAGAAAATTTGTATTTGGCTTCTTTATTAGAAATTAAAAAATACTCATGTCTTTGTTTTTGGAAATTAAACCTCTAAGGGGGTGAAATAGGCCAGACTGATTCAGTAACTTACCGTCGCGCAGCCGAAACCGCTAAGGATAGAAACTTGAAATTTGAAGAGGGCGTGGATCTTATATTGTAGGTGTTTAAGAAGGGATTGTTCGAAATTCCACTCCTAAAGGTGATCAAAAGCTTTTTGAAAATATTAAGCCAATTTTGAAGATATAACTACCAAAATTGATACTTGATTTCTTGGTAAGAAATTAAAAAAAATACCTGTTTCAGCTTTTTTGGAAATTCAACCATTAATGGGGTAAAATAGTGGGTGCAAGTTTGTTTTGCAAATAATTCAGTATTAAAGACATACTAAAGCCGTGCGGTCTAGGTCGCCTTGTCACGGTCCGTGCAGCTCCCCCCGTCGGAAGTTCGAGTCCTCTCTCGGGAATGGGTGTGTGTGTGTTGTCCATAGCGTAAGTTAGTTTAAGTTAGACTAAGTAGTGTGTAGGCTTATGGGCCGATGACCTCAGCAGTTTGGTCCCATAAGACCTTACCACAAATTTACAATTTTTTACGTACTAAAGCATTTTTGAAGCTACATCTTTGAAAATTAGTATTTTACTCCTCGGTTAGAAATTTTAAAAAAATACGTCTTTCAGTGTTTATGGAAATTCAGCCCCTAAGGGAATGAAATAGGCGATGAAATTTTTTATCAAATTATTTCCCAATGAAAACATTAGACTCCTTTCTGTACTAATGTCAGTCCATTGAAGTCTTTGTATAGATTATTTTTCGTCTGGCTGTTATATGCATGCTTTTTACTCTTTTTGAGAATAAAGAAATATTAGTGATGATAAAGGACATTAATGAATACCGATATATATGTTGTGAACTGGCTGTCGAGATAGCAATGTGTTTGAAGGTCTCTACAGGATCTGATAACCTTTACAGTAAGTTTAATTTTTACGTCACGCTTCTGTGAATGCAGTCATTTTAAGTAAGACGTTTCCACATCCCAGAGACTTACTTCAGCGGAATTCGTGTGATGACTAATGTGCCACGGAATAGAGAGGGGTAGGGGTATGGATACCGCCACTGATATCGATTCAATCACAATTCTTATTATTGTATGCGATTGAAACTTCTGTTCAGCTTAGACGTACGAAACGGTTATTATTATTATTATTTATTGAAATTATGGTCTCATTCGAAAAAAATATACTTGATCGAATTATTTGTCGGTATCGGATGTCATGTTTAATGGTTGTGATGTTGGTGACCATTTTAGCCACTGCTATTACCGGTTTATTCCTCAGCACATGTGCGGGCCAAACAATTTGAAAGAGAGAGTTTGGGATTTTTTTATCCGTTTGAACGCCGCTTTTCGGCCTCGCACCACGTGATAAAAAGAAAAACAGTTTTAGTTCGCAATCACAGGAAAAATGACAACAGGGACTTTTAACGTCAACAAGATGATTATCTCACATCTTCATTCGTATACACCATCAGAGTGTCATCAAGGTCAGAGCGGATATAGCAAATGAAGTTTCCGTACTCTTATTTAAGAGTTTCAAGCAGTTTCTTCATTAGAATCAGACGGAACGGAGTGAAAGATGAAAACAGATCCAGTTCTTTATATCCTTAATCGACATCCCCAACCAGTCACAAATGGTATCTACAGTTTAGAGGGTACTGATTTGCTTGTGACTTATAGCATCCTTAATTCCGTAATATTTTGTTATGCGAAGTTAACTTCTACGTTAATACGACAACTGAAGGACGTAGTTCCCGAGATGTTGTTCTCGCAGGTTCTGACAAACCATTACTGTGGAATGTCTTAAGAATGTTCTTCGGACTGATGTTGGAAACATTGTACTTACCAACCGTAAAAAAAGTTACAGAACGCAGAGATTACGGACAGTAGAAGACGCCTTAACAATAACATCTAGTTTCATTCGAACGCAGACGAGAAATAAAATCCCACCAATGTTGCAAGTATATTGGGGCGAGATTGCTTGTATCATTTGTGCAACTTAACAGTATGAGTAACCAGAATTGATATATTTCCTGGAGGGTCTTCCGGTCAGTTCAATTGAGCAGATGTTTAATGGCATCAGAATTCTTTTAGAACCTACCTGCCAAGTATATTCAGAGAGATTTCTATGACACCACATTGGAGCATTTATCGGGATTATTTGGGTTTTAGTTGCCAACAGCGTTCATCTTACGAGCTCGTATTCAAATACGTATTACATAATCATCTGAATTAAATACTAACGATTGTGAAAAAAGGGCTTTAATAACTAAACTTTTGTAGCTACCAATACTTAAGTTTCATCACGAATCAGTAATAGCGCATCGACGATGCTACCTAGACACAATTTTGGTCTTCAGGTAGTGATATAGACTACCTATTTTAGGCTGACCAGATTTCAGAGAAAAAAAACCTGGACACCTGTGTTTACACCTAATTTCATTACTACACTCACGCTTATCTTTCTTGTTTGTTAGCGTGATATTTTGAAATCTATAATGCCTGTGATGATGCAGCAGTTGAAAACCCCGTATCAAGAATGTATCTTCACTTTGTGAATTGGAAGAGAAAATGTGGGCATACTACACATAAATAAACTTCTCTTCTTCAGAAGCAAAAAAGACTTTCTATTGTAATAGCCTCCATATGTTTTCTGCAATGTTTAGTCATTAGGGTGCATAGGTACTATTTGTTAATTCTAAAAACTGTGTAATATTGCTAATCAATTATCAGATACAAATTATACGTTTCATATTAAAATTTAAGATTTCAGACAGTTAGGGCAAGCGTGCATAACGGATAAACAATATTCAATAAGCGCTGCTAACACGCGCCGCGCCGCTCACATTCTTCACAAAATTACCTTCCACAAGGCTGCAGTCCCGCTAGGCAAAATGTTTTATATTATGTGATGCTCCTTTATACCTGCTTTGGTTTTGGTTTTATTGGTCTCGAGGGCCATAAAGTGGAAGGTTAGAGGCGAAGGTAGGTAATACCTGCTTTCCTTTTCAATATATCTCTTACTTTTTCTTTACGCATAAGATGAGTTAAACCAAGTCCGGTAGACCAATATACTGTGAAAATATATATTTCGATACCGTTCTACGTCTAGGAAACTTGTTTCCCGCAAATCTTTAATTAAAGGAAAATATTACATTCACTTTATTTCTTGATTAAAAACCGGGACAATTATGTGTCTCGAATTATTTACTCGAGTAGGTCATTTATGTGAAAACCAGGACTGTCCCGACAAAACAAGGACGTGTAGTCAGCCTGACAATATTGCGGCATGCATTTGCAGGCGACTTCTGGAGTACTGATCAGTTTATGTTAATTGTAGTTCTTTCATTAACGGTTTTTATTTATTAAAACGTGAAATATTGTATAGCGTTTGATTGTACTGAAAGATACATGAAAGGAAATAGTATTTCGTCCCACACATAAAGTTGTTTTAAAAACACAATAAATTGCGAAACTTTTTTCCAGATTAAGTCAGTAAATTTACAGGCTGAAACTAAGGAATATGTATTGTTGAAGAATCGTCAGAAACTAAATAGCTCTTGCCACACTGATAAAAAAAAATAATAATAAAAATTAAAAAAACTTCAATGTTTCAGACTGTCTGGTACCATTTCATCTGGTCCAATGCAAAACGACAAACATAATATTAATATTTGGAATTTCGGATGAATTAGGGTAACTTTATTGCTACAAGTCATCCAGTTGTTAAAATCAAGGCTTGATTTCAACTATAAGTGAGAAAAACCTTAAATGTCAGAGCCACTCGAGTTTTCTGCCCCTTAACACAGCCCCTTAACACAGCAGAAATAGGGAAGTATATATATTCAACCCTCACATACATCTTCGAAGAACGCCATATATGTAGAGAAATACACAGTAGCATTTTCCATTTTCTCTCTCTCTTCCTCTCCTGAACACACACACACACACACACACACACTTGCTCATGTGTTAACTTTATCTGGATTTGTTCCACAGTCACGATACAACCTCGCGCCTGAAAGACAAGGTCTATGTGAATCTTGGAAAGTTACGGTAGTTAGACGTTTTCAAGCATCCAGGCTTTTGCGATGCATCCCACTCGCATTCTGTTGCTGGCTAAAACAACTATTTAGAAGCGACATTGGCACAAAGCTCCTTTAGCCATCCATTCGGTGTGGCTTGTATCCCCTCAGGACAGAAAAAAAAGAGGTTGTTTCTCAAAAATAGGTCTTTTAGATTTTCTTGGCTATAATTAGTGCTTAGTGTTCCAGGTACACAGCAGTACACTTGCCTGCCCAGGGAAACTAATTACAAGATAAGCAGCAAAAATACTCGAGTTAGGATTCTACCCTTAGATAATAACACAGACGAAGCAATGGACAACAGGCAACGTAATAATGTTCGGACCAAGTGACCAACGCCATTAGATGCAAAAGCAAATGCATACGTTTGTGGAATTAACTGGACAACAAGAGTAAAACCGTCGAATTAAAAACATTTAGAAAAGAATCTGAATACATTGATACAATTTGTGTAGCTACACTCCATCTTATTGGCAACAAAATTTTCGAAGGCAGTGTGCCAGTGTATTACTTTTGTCGATTAGTTCTCATGGGTTAGTAAGGCATCATTTCGAATGTACCGGTACAGCTATGATTGATTTTTGTAAATAATATTTTTCCCTTGTAATTACAGTAATTTTCACATAAATTACAGGTTACCAGTTTTTTATTACCTCAAATATTGCTATTCTTTTAGACATGTACCGGCACAAGAAAGAATGAGCGTTCTTTATATACGAGAAAATATAATCAGAAGTCGGATTAAAATACCTCCGAATTAATTTCCCTGCAGGACGCTACACTATACACGAAACGAAAGAGCCGTAATAAACAAGCGCAAAATGCGAGACAACATACGAGCTGTGTACCTATGCGAGAGATTAGTTCGAGGAAAATTCCAGGAATGTAGGCCTGACTGGTGCCTACGTCCGTAACCGAATTAGTAAGAAGCGCTGAGTTCATGTCTTACTCGCGCTGAGCATGATGTTTGAACACATCCGAACTTCCTTGCGTTTCATTATAACTAATCGTAGCAAAAAGGATGGCTTTTGTCCCGATGCTCCAGAATAACATATAACACTAGTCAAAGAAGTACTGCACCAGCTAGCTAGTCAGATGTCGGTACTGACAACTTTGAGTTAAACGACCTCGAAATACGTCCCGTGGTTTTACATCTACATCTACATTTATACTCCGCAAGCCACCCAACGGTGTGTGGCGGAGGGCACTTTACGTGCCACTGTCATTACCTCCCTTTCCTGTTCCAGTCGCGTATGGTTCGCGGGAAGAACGACTGTCTGAAAGCCTCCGTGCGCGCTCTAATCTCTCTAATTTTACATTCGTGATCTCCTCGGGAGGTATAAGTCGGGGGAAGCAATATATTCGATACCTCATCCAGAAACGCACCCTCTCGAAACCTGGCGAGCAATCTACACCGCGATGCAGAGCGCCTCTCTTGCAGAGTCTGCCACTTGAGTTTATTAAACATCTCCGTAACGCTATCACGGTTACCAAATAACCCTGTGACGAAACGCGCCGCTCTTCTTTGGATCTTCTCTATCTCCTTCGTCAAACCGATCTGGTACGGATCCAGAGGTGTACAAATTCCCCTTGCAGCCTGCTTGCCCCTATCACCTCTGCAACCATTCATGCAGGTCAGCCTGCAACGATGTAAACACAAGAGTGCGCGTGTACTGAGGCATAGTGGGCAATGCGGGCGATACGGGCTCCCGCAAGCCCGGGCTACCTGGGTTCCCGCAAGCCTGCCAAGCTTCACGGGACCCGCTCAGCTTGCTGCGCCTGACAACAGGTTGCGCTGTCAAGCTACCGTGACTAGAGTAGCCAGGTAGTTAGCCTGCAGTTCATTTATCGCAACGGTGGAGGCAGCACAATGAATAGGTCGAACTTTAGTGAGATTGAAAAAAAAATTGACAACTGGCGAATACATGCTGGTAACGAAACAGAGCACAAGTGCCGCATGGGAAACGTTTTCGTGTGTTTATGAGGCCGCTTCAAATAAATCGGTAGGTGTGTCTCAATGCAAACTATGTAAAAAGCTCTTAAGTACTTATTCGGGAACCTCGAGTATGTTACGACATGTGTACAAATTTGACAAGCAGTTCCCTCACTCCGCAAATATCTTGAAAGAGGACAAAGATTTAGTGGCCGAAAAGTGCGTCGAAATGTGTGCTAAGGACCTGAGACCATTTAGCAGTATAGAGGGAGAAGGATTTCTTAATTTAGGGCAGACACTGATCGACATAGGTAAAAAATATGGCTCAGTTGATATTAAAAATGTTATGCCTTCCCGAGTGACAGTAGCTAGGAAAGTTCAAACCTTAGCTGATAAAGTGCGCAGCAAAATGCTCCCAGATATAGTGCATGCGATTCGTTCTGGTATATGTGCCAGTACAATTGATCTATGGACAGACAATTACAAAGGGGTGCATTACATGTCCGTGACAATGCATTACATAAATTCAGACTGGCGTTTGAATAAATATGTACTAATGTGCTCTGCGTTTCCTGACTGCCCAAAAACAGGCTCGAATATTCGAAACGAGTTGGAAGATGGCTTAGAAACTATGGGTGTTTCTCGTGAAGACATTGCCAAAATTACGTTTGTCACAGACCAGGGCAGTAACATTGTCAAAGCTCTCGAAGTATATCAGCGTCTTCCATGCATGGCTCATAGTATAAACACAGTCTTGAAACATGTTCTGAGCGAACAGTTTTTGAAAGAAAATGTTCCAAATATATTAGCCATTCTTAATACAGTGCGGGCTACGGTTTCGTACTTCAAGAGAAGAGGTCTCTGTGTGAGACTGAACTCATCTTTAAAGCAGTGGGTTTCAACTCGTTGGAATAGTTATTTTGACATGCTTGTATCAGTCCATTCTCAGATTGATTCAGTGAAGGCTGTTTTACATAATGAAGGTGCCTCTGATAAGATGCTGGGTTATGACCACCATATAACTGGCCAGCTTATAGAATTTCTTAAGCCGTTTAAAGAAGCCACAGTTGATCTAGAGAGTGACAAGGATCCAACCCTACATTTAGTTCTACCGTGGTTTTATGCCTTAAAAACTCACTGTACCGTACGGGATAACGATGAAGAGGTTTGTAATTTTATTCCATCTGAATATTATAGAACCACTTGTGAAATATGTATGTTGAGAAAATGTATTTTCAGGACATGAAACCTTTGAAACAAGCCGCTGATGCCTTCCTAGAACAGAAAATGTGCGTTAGTATGTTGCATAAAATTGCAACGTTTATGGTGGCTAACTACCGCACATTAAGAAAGTTAACCGAGAATGAAAAAATTGAAGTTTACCAAGCAGCACGACAGATGTGTGCTGAAGGTAAGCTCCTTAGATAATGCATATATTCTTCACCTACATGTACATGGTTACTCTGCAAGACACACGCAAGTGCTTAGTTGAGGGTTCATCGAACCACTTTCAACTTATTTGTCTCCTTTTCTCGAATTTCGCGCGGGATAGAACACCTACAGCTCTCCGTCTGAGCGCTGCTTTTTTGTATTTTATTCTGATGATCATTTCTTCCAATGTATATGGGACTCAAAAATATCTCTTCGAATTCGGAGGTGTACGTTGGTGATCGAAATTTCATATATAGATCGCGCCACGTCAAAAAACGCCATTGTTGAAATGATTACCACCCCAACTCTTGTGTAATTTCCGCGACACTCTTTCCCCTGTTTTACGATAATACCAAACCAGCTGCCCTTATTTAGACTCTTTCGACCTCTTCCGTCAATAGTAAGGCTCTCCAACTTCGTAGCAATGCTCCAAAAGAGTGTTTTGTCATTAAAACACCTACAGCATTTTCTGTGTGTCCATTCCTATTTAAGTAGGTCGTAATTGTAATCAGAGGTATTAAGTAGAATCTACAGCCTTTAGATTTGACTGGTTGATCTTGTAAACGAAGTTTAACGGACTTAGTTTAGTACACACAGGGATAACCTCGCTCTTGTCATTATTTATTGCCAAGTGCTAATTTTCACACCAAAAATATATACCTTGTTTAAATCGTCCTGCAGTTAGTTTTGATCTTCTGGTGACTTTACAGGACGATAAATGATAGCATCATCTAAAACCTATTATAATTTCAACTATGTGTAGTACGATCTTCACATTATTCTGCAAATATTAATTGGAACCTGTACAGTTTCAGTACAAGTGCCCAATCACAGCAACCAAGAAACAAATCCAGGGCCGTACAAAATGGCGAAATTTGAGGACTGAGCAGAAGAGCCTCCTCTCCTACATGATGAAGTCAGCAGATACTTGCAAGAACACTGTGTGAACGAGGGAGATATTCTACAGTGGTGGAAAAATAACTCTCAACGACTTCCTCGACTTGCGTGTGTGGCAAGAAAAATATTAAATATACCAGCCACTAGTGCCTCTAGTGAGAGAATTTTTAGTTGCGCTGGAAACCTAATTAGCGAAAAACGATCACGTCTTAATGCAGACAGACTTAACGATCTCGTCATAATTAATTCAAACACTAATCAGCAGACACATTGAAAATACAGTAGAACATTAAACGGGAAACTATGAGTTTGAGCGCAAATTTACTAATTAAGAGTGCAGATTTCTTTCTTGTGCTTTCTGGGCGTCAATTTCTGAGATAGAAATTTTGTAATGCATACAGTTCATTTTTATTTTAGACTAAACTTTTTGATTTCAATCCTTCCAAGTGACATTAATTATTGTTTGTAAACCATTTTCTGTTACTTGGGTTTGCAAAAGTAGCCAAATATTTTTAGGAGTATCTGGTTTGGCCTAAATAATACTTTCAGGGGAACTGAAGGAAAATTTGTAAAGATTTTATGTTGAAAAGTGTTCTGCAAAATAAAATATTCATTTGTGGAGTAAGGCAATACACATTATGAGTTTAAATTACAATTTATTTTGTTGAGTTCCACACACATTGCAAAATGTAATTTTATTTTTGTATTTCTATATTAAGGGGAATCCCACATGCAGAGTAAAGATGCTGAAGACCTAGACACTACAAATACTCCTAAAATGAAGAGCGTCTTTTTCCATGAATGTATTGTAGTAGGAATATAATGGAAACTCTGAGCCACTCTCCACAGCGTCTATATCTGCGTCATGGGGATTCAGACTCGTCGTTTAGGTCTGTGTTATGAGGGTCTAGAGTCGTTGTTTAGATTTGCATCATGCAAGTAAACACTCGTCGTCTTAGTCTGCATCATGATGGTCCGAAATATGGTCCCTCATGATGCAGACCTAGACTACAAGTGTGGACTCTCATGACGCAAACGTAGGAGCCGCGAAAAATGGCTCAGGGTCGCCATTGTATTCCCAGTACTATAGTTTTTAGACGAACTGGATACGAAACAAGTCCTTCGATTTTGTTAAAATGCATTTTGGCAATTTAGAATGATTTTTCCAACTTCGAATGAATTCACAGAACCAGTAAAATACATCCTGGAAACGTAGTTAAATATTTAAATAATTGGTGTCATACTTGGCTGAAACATACTAAAGTTAAAGAATCTAGACTTCCAAAATCTTAATTTGGTTCTCATTGCAGTACAGTGGTTAATAGGGGCGTATATAATTTATTCTTCTGGGGAGGTGACCAATCTTCTTTTTGGGGGGTGGAGGTTCACTTCTTTAGTGCAAATATCCATCCGTTTCGGTGTTGAAAAGTGCAGCACAGACTGCATTGCGTTGCCTGGGCATTTATTTATTCCATACTCTCGTAGTCCATCTTCCCTCCCGTATTTTCTCTCTATCCATTTAGTCCTCTCCTACTATCTCTTTCATCACCTCCAACCCCCCCTCCCCCCCACTCCCCATCCCTTGGCCGGCCGAAGTCGCCAAGCAGTTCTAGGCGCTACAGTCTGGAACCGCGCGACCGCTACGGTTGCAGGTTCGAATCCTGCCTCGGGCATGGATGTGTGTGATGTCCTTAGGTTAGTTAGGTTTAAGTAGTTCTAAGTTCTAGGGGACTGATGACCTCAGAAGTTAAGTCCCATATTGCTCAGGGCCATTTGAACCATTTTTGAACCCATCCCTTGGCCCATCTCCCCCCCACCCTCTATCCTTCTCCTCGTCCTCTCGCTGTTGGATTCCGCCACCTCAGTTCATCTCCTCTTCACCTATCTATGAAAACTCATATATATCTCCAGAATGAGATTTTCACTCTGCAGCGGAGTGTGCGCTGATATGAAACTTCCTGGCAGATTAAAACTGTGTGCCCGACCGAGACTCGAACTCGGGACCTTTGCCTTTCGCGGGCAAGTGCTCTACCATCTGAGCTACCGCAGCACGACTCACGTCCGGTACTCACAGTTTTACTTCTGCCAGTACCTCGTCTCCTACCTTCCAAACTTTACAGAAGCTCTCCTGCGAACCTTGCAGAACTAGCACTCCTGAAAGAAAGGATATAGCGGAGACATGGCTTAGCCACAGCCTGGGGGATGTTTCCAGAATGAGATTTTCACTCTGCAGCGGAGTGTGCGCTGATATGAAACTTCCTGGCAGATTAAAACTGTGTGCCCGACCGAGACTCGAACTCGGGACCTTTGCCTTTCGCGGGCAAGTGCTCTACCATCTGAGCTACCGCAGCACGACTCACGTCCGGTACTCACAGTTTTACTTCTGCCAGTACCTCGTCTCCTACCTTCCAAACTTTACAGAAGCTCTCCTGCGAACCTTGCAGAACTAGCACTCCTGAAAGAAAGGATATTGCGGAGACATGGCTTAGCCACAGCCTGGGGGATGTTTCCAGAATGAGATTTTCACTCTGCAGCGGAGTGTGCGCTGATATGAAACTTCCTGGCAGATTAAAACTGTGTGCCCGACCGAGACTCGAACTCGGGACCTTTGCCTTTCGCGGGCAAGTGCTCTACCATCTGAGCTACCGCAGCACGACTCACGTCCGGTACTCACAGTTTTACTTCTGCCAGTACCTCGTCTCCTACCTTCCAAACTTTACAGAAGCTCTCCTGCGAACCTTGCAGAACTAGCACTCCTGAAAGAAAGGATATTGCGGAGACATGGCTTAGCCACAGCCTGGGGGATGTTTCCAGAATGAGATTTTCACTCTGCAGCGGAGTGTGCGCTGATATGAAACTTCCTGGCAGATTAAAACTGTGTGCCCGACCGAGACTCGAACTCGGGACCTTTGCCTTTCGCGGGCAAGTGCTCTACCATCTGAGCTACCGCAGCACGACTCACGTCCGGTACTCACAGTTTTACTTCTGCCAGTACCTCGTCTCCTACCTTCCAAACTTTACAGAAGCTCTGGCAGAAGTAAAACTGTGAGTACCGGACGTGAGTCGTGCTGCGGTAGCTCAGATGGTAGAGCACTTGCCCGCGAAAGGCAAAGGTCCCGAGTTCGAGTCTCGGTCGGGCACACAGTTTTAATCTGCCAGGAAGTTTCATATCAGCGCACACTCCGCTGCAGAGTGAAAATCTCATTCTGGAAACATCCCCCAGGCTGTGGCTAAGCCATGTCTCCGCAATATCCTTTCTTTCAGGAGTGCTAGTTCTGCAAGGTTCGCAGGAGAGCTTCTGTAAAGTTTGGAAGGTAGGAGACGAGGTACTGGCAGAAGTAAAACTGTGAGTACCGGACGTGAGTCGTGCTGCGGTAGCTCAGATGGTAGAGCACTTGCCCGCGAAAGGCAAAGGTCCCGAGTTCGAGTCTCGGTCGGGCACACAGTTTTAATCTGCCAGGAAGTTTCATATCATATATATCTGTCAACTTTGGTGGTGATCAGTGAATCAGTGTCAAAGTTTATTGCTAGGTAGCATTTATTGTAGTACTTTTTGACACGCAGCATTGATAGTTTTGCTTTCTGGTGCGTAAACAAATGAAGTTGAAGGTGTCCCGACAGGGCAATATGCGACATACAAATAGCCATGTGAAAAACATGATTTTCAAGATTGATGCCACAAACATATAACAACTGCCCCTGCGATTTATCTATCGACATGGCAAATGTAAGCTGCACTGGAAATTATAACCGTTTAAAGTCGAATGGCATGTCGGTCGGAATCTTAGTGATATTGGAATCAAACTGTCCTCACCTTTGTACTTTCCTTTTAAAATTGTGGCTTCGATTACGTTGTTCTTTAACTTCTTCCCCGCAAGCCGGGTGCCATTACAAAGACGTGGCTGGTTTACCTTTCGCAACATGATTGCCGATCCGACTTAATTACAGATTGGGAGGCGGTAATCCGGGGAAATCCAGCGAATTTAAAAATGCCGTAGGACAGTTGACTACATCATCTTGGTTAGTAACGGAATAAACCGACTTGTATGTCAGCAATTCGCCAGGTGTCATATTTTGGATCGGAAAATTCATTTCGTTAACATCAAGGTTTTTTGCAGCCAATATAACACGTTCACTCAACCAAAAATGGTTTGCAACTGTTAAACGACATTTGCTGTGCGCGAATTGTCCAACACGATGACTGTGAATGTGTCAGACAGCTCTCAAATTTCAAAAAGATCATAGACATTTCGTTTAAAAGAAATCTATATATATATATATATATATATATATATATATATATATATATATATATATTTCTTTTAAACGAAATGTCTATACTCATAGACAAATACATATATATATACATATACATACATATATACATATATATACGCATATACATATACATATATATACATATACATATATATACATAAACATATATACACACATATATATATATATATATATATATATATATATATATATATATATATATATATACATGCACATGTAAATATTCAAAAACCTTCTCCATGGAAACATGCGTACATAGTGAACTTTCATGGTAACCCGCAAACGATGTCAAAATCTTTTGTAAGGTACTCTCTTCAATGTACTGTCCGAAATATTATATAGACAGTGATGTTCCTCTTGATGGTCAAGTGTGCAAAATTTCTTCAAGATCGGAATAAAATTGTAGGTTGGTGTAGAAGTGTGTATGTAAAGTACCCTCCGCCATGCACCATTCAGAATTTTAAGCAGGCAGCGCCCTTCATCCTGCTTTAAATATCAAGTGTGCCAAATTTCATCAAGATCGGAATAAATACGTACAATTTGTCGAGTTCCGTTATGTAAAGGAACCTCTGCCATGCACCATATGAAATTTTATGTAGACTGTGACCTTCCTCTTGGTTTCAAGGTATAGTGTGCAAAATTTCATCAAGATTGTATGCAATACAAACACACGGACACAATGAAAACGCACTTTCAGTTTTTGTCAAATTTTCCAATTTTTCGGTCGATTTTCGAAAAATTTTATTTCATAAAAACCTTGTCCTGAGAATTACGAACACAGCAAAAAAAATTTATCAGAACTGGTCCAGGCGTTCTCGAGTTTTACGCTTATCAACACATTTGGCAATTAATTTTTATTTATATAGATAAGAAGCCCGAAATATACGCGTAAAGGAAGAATATACAAATAAAACCAATATTTTTTTTACCTGAAATTAATACATATATATATAATGTGGGGGTTTGTCTTTTGGTGCTCAGGTGAAATAAAAACTTTTGATTAACGTTCATAATACGACAATGACGCGCGCAGACTAAACGGCTGCGCAGCGCAGCTCAGCAGTAATATGGGCAGGCAAGCAAGTTTCCCGCTGCCTGCCCGGGTTGGGTTCTGCTTGGCTTGGCTGGGAGTGAAGCAGCCTGCCCGTTCTGTTGACAACGAGCGGCGGCCTGCCCGCCTGGCCACCGGGCAAGCATGGGCGGGTTAAAAGCGGGATATGTACACCTCTATACGGATCCCACACTGATGAGCAATACTCAAGTATAGGTCGAAGGACTGTTTTGTAAGCCACGTCCTTTGTTGATGGACTACATTTTCTAAGCACTCTCCCAATGAATCTCAACCTGGCTTTTCCGATGAAAAGCCAGCGTTACCCGAAGATGTCCTGATGAGTGGTATTACAGAATTAAAAGTCTAAGTAAACAGCAATGAACGTAGTGCTAAGACGACTGGACTTGACTTTCTGTAACGATGAAACCAAATTGTGTACAAGAAATTAATAAAAGTCACCCTGTTTAAACGCCAACATTGGACGAAATTTACATTTGCCCAAAGATGACAGAATACTCATCGGTGCAGCTTTGTTTTACTACTCACTGTAGTGAAAACGAAATCCGCCCTCGACTCACTGTAGTTAAAACGAAATCCGCCCTCGTTGTTAGTAGACAGTATTTAAAAAGCCTTGCGCTTTCGCACATAATTTGAAATACTTAATGTAGAAACGACAGCCGTACAATTAAAATCTGAACCGAAACACTTAGTACATAGTTCTC
Organism: Schistocerca americana; assembly: GCF_021461395.2. Taxonomy (NCBI): domain Eukaryota; kingdom Metazoa; phylum Arthropoda; class Insecta; order Orthoptera; family Acrididae; genus Schistocerca; species Schistocerca americana. The sequence continues at coordinate 485,908,274 of NC_060130.1, forward strand.
CATTAGCCAATTGAAGTATAACAAATAGTTGCACATGAAGACAGTTTCGAAGTTCTGACAAAGTATTAATTCAGAGGACGCTGTCAAATATTATTATATATATTTCTGTGAGTGATGAGGTCCTAGATCACATAAGGAAACTGGAGTTATTTAACGTCGTAAAGCATGTTCCGTGTGTACAGCTGTAGTCAAGATCACGATGGTACGATATTAAATTGGCGTACAACAGCCAGTTGAACTGGCAATTTCAGCGACTGAGGTCAACTGGCTGTTGTACGCATCGTCAACTTCAGCTGATGTTGCTGTCTGAAGTTGGCCTAAGTATAGGCTTAAGCTGGTCATTTTAATAAAGAATCATCGCGATCTAGACTGTTTTTTCACTGATTTTATGCTCACACGACAGCTAAAAAGCACGAAAACGGCATTCTTTGTCATGCTCCTGGGACACTATCAAACCTAGGTAACGCATTTTCTATTCAGAAATGCCAATGAGATAGTCTTAAGAGTTATTCATACGTATTACAGCTGGAGATAAAACAGAAGCATGCACTCGGGCAAACGGGTGCAGTCATAAAAGTCTGTGCTATTCGATAATGTCGTTTTAAAAATGCTTTTGGTCAGACACTAAATGTGTTATCTGACGTTGTGAATTCAGTGCACCAGTAGAGCGGTAAAATCCGTTGATTTTCTCGTGTCGTACACGTCATTGCGTTCCAACTATTATTGCCTGATCTCGCAGCTACCTTAGTGGCACGAACTTAGCCTACTGTACGCACACACGTCTGAAGTTATAATTCATTGCGTCACTTTTACAAAAACTGTGTGCAAGTGAGCACACGTCTTTTCATCTGTAGTGTACTAGTGTCCTAGACGCTCGAATTTTTTTTTTTTTTTTTTTTTTTTTTTTCCCCGAAGGTGGTGATATTCGTACACTTTTGACAGAACAATAATTGGGCGAAATTGAAATTTGATCAACTCCATAAGGCAGTTACACGGAATCTGATTACTTTACAGTGTGTAGAGCTCAGATAATAAAAGTACAGCAAAACAGCAGTTATATGTGATTATAAGGGTTACTTAGGAAAGACATTTGATTTGAGGTGGTTTCAAGGACGCAATAGTGACAAGATGTCGGTGTGACTAGCGTAGTGTGTCTTGGTAGATCACGAAGTGGCAAGTATAAACGCCTTCGTGGGTATTTCGATTGTTCGTGCGGACTAAAGTTAGTGAGTGAATTAGTCAGTCGCAGTGTGTATTGAAGATGGATAATGCTGGAGCAAGTGGATCTACGAGCCCTGTGAAGAATTTTACCGATAAATTTGGAGAAAATTTTGTTTTTCCGTACTGCGATGACGCTACAAAACACCAGACAGTGGCAAAAATAGGTGAAGGAACATACGGAGAAGTGTTTCAAGCGCGACATAAGGATGATCCGAATAAATTTGTCGCACTGAAGAAAATTTTCGTGCCTAACGAAATGGAGGGATTTCCACTGACAGCACTGAGGGAAATAAAACTGCTGAAATATCTGAAGCATGAAAATGTCGTCGATTTAATTGAAGTCTGCCAAAGCCAAATTCTCCTGCACAATCGACGGCGATTCTCATTTTATTTGGTGCTCGAATTTTGTGAGTATGATTTAGCTGACCTGCTGTGTAATTTGAAAGTACACATTAGTCTGGCAGATATTAAAAGAATAATACAGCAATTGTTAAATGGGTTGTATTATATCCACATCAAGAGAGTAGTTCACAGAGATTTAAAGCCAAATAACATCCTTATTACAAAGGACGGTATCTTGAAGATAGCCGATTTTGGTCTAGCACGAGAGTTTAGTGATACTGAATATGGAAAGAAGCAGTGTTATACAAGTCCAGTTGTGGCATTGTGGTACCGGCCACCGGAGGTTCTGCTTGGAGCCCGTCACTATGGGTCAGCTCTTGACATGTGGGGTGCTGGCTGCCTTATGGCTCAGATGTGGAGACGGAGAGCAATTATGAGAGGCAACAGTGAGCAGGCACAGCTAATAATAATCTCAAAGCTTTGTGGTTCTATTACTCCTGAAGTTTGGCCTGGCGTACAATCACTTCCATTGTACAACAAGATTCAGCTGCCACAGGGACAAAGACGCAAGGTGAAGCCCTGGCTAAGGCAATATGTGAATGATCCACATGCATGCGATCTCTTGGATAAACTGCTAGTCCTCGACCCATCAAAGCGGTACGATGCCAACTCCGCCCTCGACCACAATTTCTTCTGGACGGATCCTATGCCAAGTGATCTTACAAGGTTGTTGACCCAACATAAAGAAAGCAACTTCAAACGTGTAACAGCGGCACTTCAATGTAAGGGTCGTAAGTTATAGGAGCAGCAGGAAAGGCTGCAAAGTCATTAATATATTGCATTAATAGACAGTGGACATCAAATTCTTGTGCCTTAAGAATCACACTTTCAATGGACCTTATTCACAATTTTTCAGTTTTTCTTGTGTTAAATTGAAACTTTTTCTACAGGATTATGCTTATGCTGCCTGTAATGCAATAGTACCAGTACCTCAAAACTTCTGCCACACCTAAAAATCACACTTTCAAATATGTCTTATTCATAAACTTTCATTTCTTCTTGTGTTTAGTTGTATATTAATTCTACAGGACTAGTCATTATTGTCTGTGATGCAATGGTAATTCAAAACATTTATCTTGTCTAAAGATCACACATTCAAATGTGCCTTATTCATAATTCTGCAGTACTTCTTTGGTGAAGTTGTTTGTTAATTCAACAGGACTATGCCATTATTGCCTGTGATATCCCTAGAAGTAAATCAAAGCTTTTATCTCAACCAACATTGGTCTTATACACTGTTTCTCAAGATCATAATTAACAAGTAATTTAGCTAGACTGTTGTCTGTAGTTTTGACGCAATGTAACTAGGATAAAATCAAGTGTTCATTGCAAGTGTTTTACATTCTCTGCTATCCATTTGATGAATTATTAGACCAGTCTTATTGCGTTCTGTGACTGAAAGTTACTTAGTAATTTGTGCTGTGGTAGACAATCCAGTGCTATGTGACATTAATCATGAAGAGACAGGTGGTGCAGATTACAAATAAATGTTTTATTTCATTCTATGACTCAAAGCTACTTAGTAATTTGTGCTATGATAGACAATTCAGTGCTATGTGACATTAATCATGAAGAGACATGAGATGCAGATTACAAATAAATGTTTTATTTCATTCTATGACTGAAAGCTACTTGGTAATTTATGCTATGGTAGACAATTCAGTGCTATGTGACATTAATCATGAAGAGACATGTGATGCAGATTACAAATGAATATAACTTCTGTATCGATAAAAGTTTGTTGGGACATTGACATCATGATACATTAGTCTTTTTATTTGCACTATATGTATTCTTAGTTGTCTATGACTATTGTTATAGACATTAAATGTCCAAAGAATACTGAATGTTTACCAGAGAATGTAATTTTCTTTATATAGTAATATAATTGTCTTGTATCATTTTATTGTATGTCTGCTTTATTACTGGAAATGGTCATGAAGGAAATATGGAACTTCTCATAAACTGGTAAGAACTTGGCTGCCATGAAGTATATGGGTGTAAACTGGAAAGAAAGTAATTGAACTGAAAGTGAGGTGGTGCAGTTGTCTGAACTTGAATTGTGTTCTGTCACTGGCTACTATGGAACAAATGTTGCACTTACAGACATCTCTCACCATGTTTGACTACCAGTCAGTGCATCAGAATACCACCACCTCATACAGAATAACATATATTGTAATATATTGTTTAGAACAAAGAGTACTTTTGAATAACATTACATTTCAGGTGGATATCATAAGAAAGTAAGCACTTTCACCTCTTCACTTTTACCCAAAAATATCTCCTTTGCCAGACTGAAAATGAAAGTATCACACTGACAGATGGTGTTCCTGAGTCCTACAGAACAATCAGTGAGATAGGTATGTAGCTAAACACGAAAGCTAAACAGGAAGGGCAGCAGGCAGTGTTATTAGTTGTACTAAGATCTGTTGTCTGTGTCTCATGTAATTCTTCATTTTTGTAATACATTCTAAATTCCAATATGAAGGTACCATTTTGTACTTTCCAACCTCAAGTTGAGCAGTGTGGTAAGTATTAAGACATAAATGTGCAAGGATGACAATGGCCTTGCTGCAGTGGTAACACCAGTTCCTGTCAGATCACTGAAGTTAAATGTTGTTGGACTTGGATGGGAAACCATCTGGTCAGCCAAGTACTGTTGGCAAGCTGGGTGCACTCAGCCCTTTACTGAGGAGCTACTTGATCGAGAAGTAGCAGCTGTGGTCTCGTAAACTGACATACGGCCAGGAGAGCAGTGTGCTGACCACATGCCCATCTGTGTCCGCATCCAGTGACGCCTGAGTGCTTAGGATGACACGGATGCCGGTCAGTACTGTTGGGCCTTCATGGCCTGTTTGGGCAGAGTTTATTTTAGTTTGTAAATGTGCAAGGACCCTCTGAAGTACCAGCCTTATGAAGTGTTACCTTTTCTAAGATATTGCATGGCTTATTTTCCACTTCCAAAGCATCCCATGTGACAAAACTGGAGCATAATTTAAATAACACTCCCTTTAATTGTTATGGGCAGTTGATATGTACACCCAGCACATTAAAAGCTATACTGTGTGAAGTCTTGCTGAAAATACAAAGAAATGCATCAGTAAACAGCAGTAATAGTCCATGCTCAGGGCTGTATAATTCAATTGTTGTTGCTGGTGTTGTTGTCATTGTTGTTGTTGTTGTTGTCTTCAGTACAGAGACTGATTTGAGAAGCCTCTTCATCTCTGAATAACTACTGGAACCTACATCCTTCTGAATCTGCTTAGTGTATTCATTTCTTGGTCTCCCTCTATGATTTTTACCCTCCACACTTCCCTCCAATACTAAACTGGTGATCCCCTGATGCCTCAGAACATGTCCTATCAACAGATCCCTTCTTCTAGTCAAGTTGTGCCACGAATTCCTCTTCTATTCAGTACCTCCTCATTAGTTACATGATCTATGCATCAAATCTCTGTAGCACCACATTTCGAATGCTTCTATTTTCTTCTTGAGTACACTGTTTATCATCCATGTTTCACTTCCATAAATGGCTACACTCTGTACAAATACTTTCAGAAAAGGCTTCCTGACACTTAAATCTGTATTCGATGCTAACAAATTTCTCTTCTTCAGAAATGTATTCCTTGCCATAGCCATTCTACATTTTATATCCTCTCTACTTCGACCATCATCAGTTATTTGGCTCCCCAAACACCAAAACTCAACTACTACTTTAAGTGTCTCATATCCTAATCTAATTCCCTCAGCAGCACTTGATTTAATTTGACTACATTCCATTATCCTCGTTTTGCTTTTGTTGATGTTCATCTTATATCCTCATTTCAAGACAGTGTCCATTCCATTCAGCTGATCTTCCTTTGCTGTCTCTGACAGAATTACAATGTCGTCGGCAAACCTCGAAGTTTTTATTTCTTCTCCACGGATTTTAATTCCTACTCCATTTTTAGTTTCCTTTACTGTTTACTCAATATATACAGATTGAATAACATTGGGGATTGGCTACAATCCTGTCTCACTCCCTTCTCAACCACTGCTTCCCTTTCATGCCCCTCAACTCTTATAACTGCCACCTGATTTCTGTATAAATTGTACATAGCCTTTGCTCACTGTGTTTTATACCTGCCACCTTCAGAATTTGAAAGAGAGTATTCCAGTCAGCATTGTCAAAAGCCTTTTCTAAGTTTACAAATGCTAGAAATATAGGTTTGCCTTTCCTTGATCTACCTTCAAACATAAGTCGTAGGATCAGCATTGCCTCACGTGTTCCAACATTTCCATGGAATCCAAGGTCCGCCTGCTTAGCTGAGTGGTAATGTGTTTGCCTCCCATGCAGTGGGTCCGGGTTTGATTCCTGGCTGGGTTGGAGATTTTCTCCACTTGTGGTCTGGGTGTAGTGTTGCCCTCATAATCATTACATCCCCATCACCCACTCTCAAGTCACCCAATGTGGCATCAACTGAAGTAAGACTTGCACTCAGCGGCCGAACTTCCCTGGATGGGGCCTCCTAGCCAACAATGTCACAAGATCATTTCATTTTTTTTTTATGGAACCCAAACTGATCTTCCCCAAGGTCAGCTTCTACCAGTTTTTCCATTTGTTTGTAAAGAATGTGTGTCAGTATTTTGTAACCATGACTTATTAAACTGATAGTTCAGTAATTTCCACACTTGTCAGCACCTGCTTTCTTTGGGAGTGGAATTATTATACTCCTCTTGAAGTCTGAAGGTATTTTGCCTGTCTCATACATCTTGCTCATCAGTTGAAAGAGTTTTGTCATGGCTGGCACTCCCAAGGCTATCAGTAGTTCCAATGGAATCTTGTCCACTCCTGGGGCCTTGTTTTGGCTTAGGACTTTCACTGGTCTGTCAAATTCTTCATAAAATATCATATTTCCCATTTCATCTTCATCTACTTCCTCTTCCATTTCCATGATATTGTCTGCAAGAACATCGCCCTTGAATAGACCCTCTATATATTCCTTCCACCTTTCTGCTTTCCCTTCTTTGCTTAGAACTGGGTTTCCACCTGAGCTCTTGATATTCATACAAGTGGTTCTCTTTTCTCCAAAGGTCTCTTTAATTTTCCTGTAGGCAGTATCTATCTTATCCCTAGTGATATACAGCTCTACATCCTTACATTTGTCCTCTAGCCATCCCTGCTTAGCCATTTTGCACTTCCTGTCAATCTCATTTTTGAGACTTTTGTATTCCTTTTTGCCTGCTTCATTTACTGCATTTTTATATTTTATCCTTTCATCAATTAAATTCAATATCTCTTCTGTTACCCAAGGGTTTCTATTTGCCTTCGTCTTTTTACCTACTAGATCCTCTGCTGCTTTCACTATTCCATCACTCAAAGCTACCCATTCTCCTTCTACTGTATTTCTTTCCCCCATTCTTGTCAATCGTTCCCTAATGCTCTCCCTGAAACACTCTACAACCTCTGCTTTTTTCATAATATTGCCCTCAAGTACATCGCCCTTGTGCAGATACTCTATATACTCCTTCCACCTTGCCTAGGACTGGTTTTCCATCTGAGCTCTTGATATTAATACAGGTGGTTCTCTTTTCTCCTAAGGTCTCTTTAATTTTCCTGTAGGCAGTATCTATCTTACCCCTAGTGATATATGCTCCTATGCTTCTACATCCTTACATTTGTCCTCTAGCCATCCCTGCTTAGCCATTTTGCACTTCCTGTTGATCTCATTTTTGAGCTGTTTGTATTCCTTTTTGATGCTTCATTTACTGCATTTTTATATTTTCTTCTTTCCTCAATTAAATTCAATATCTCTTCAGTTACCCAAGGATTTCTACTGGCCCTCGTCTTTTTACCTACATGATCTTCTGCTGTCTTCACTATTTCATCTCTCAAAGCTACCCATTCTTCTTCTACTGTATTTTTGTCCCTTGTTCTTGTCACTTGTTCCCTAATGCTCTATCTGAAACTCTCTACAACCTCTAGTTTATTCAGAGCCCATCTCCTTAAATTCCTACCTTTTTTGCAGTTTTTTCAGTTTTAATCCAGAGTTCATAACCAGTAAATTGTAGTCTGAATCCACATCTGCACCTGGAAATGTCTTACAGTTTAAAACCTGGTTCCCACATCTCTGTCTTACCAGTATATAATTTATCTGAAACCTTCCAGTGTCTCCAGGCCTCTTCCACGTATACAACCTTCTTTCATGATCCTTAAATCAAATGTTAGCTATGATTAAGTTATGCTCTGCACAAAATTCTACAAGGCGGCTTCCTCTTGCATTCCTTACCCCTATTCCATATTCACCTACTACTTTTTCTTCTTTTCCTTTTCCTACAATTGAATTCCAGTCCCCCATGACTATTAAATTTTCGTCCCCTTTCACTATCTGAATAATTTCTTTTATTGCATCATACATTTCTTCAATCTCTTTATCATCTGAGGAGCTATTTGGCATATAAACTTGTACTACCGCAGTAGATGTGGGCTTCATGTCTATCTTGGCTACAATAATGGGTTCACTATGCTGTTTGTAGTCGCTTATCCACATTCCTATTTTTTTTTTTTCATTATTAAACTTACTCCTGCATTACCATTAATTGATTTTGTATTTATAACCCTGTACTCACCTGGCCAGAAGTCTTGTTCCTTCTGCCACTGAACTTCACTAATTCCCACTATATCTAACTTTAACTTATCAATTTCCCTGTTTGATTTTCTAACCTACCTGCCCGATATCCAATCTATAGAACACCAGTTTTGTTTCTCCTGATAACAACTTTCTCCTGAGTAGTCCCCTCCCGGAGATCCAAAAAAATCTCCATGCTGCCGAGAAAAATTACGACCATAGTTTTCCCTTGCTTTCAGGTGTTTGGTTGATGTTACAAGGCCAGATCAGTCAATTATACAGACTATTGTCCCTGCAACTACTGAAAAGGCTGCTGCACTTCTTCAGGAACGACACTCTTGTCCTACCTCTCATGAGACCCAGAAAATATTAGATACAGGCTCCCAGGTAGATGCTATTTTTCTTGACTTCCGGAAGGCGTTCGATACAGTTCCGCACTGTCGCCTGATAAACAAAGTAAGAGCCTACGGAATATCAGACCAGCTGTGTGGCTGGATTGAAGAGTTTTTAGCAAACAGAACACAGCATGTTGTTATCAATGGAGAGACGTCTACAGACGTTAAAGTAACCTCTGGCGTGCCACAGGGGAGTGTTATGGGACCATTGCTTTTCACAATATATATAAATGACTTAGTAGATAGTGTCGGAAGTTCCATGCGGCTTTTCGCGGATGATGCTGTAGTATACAGAGAAGTTGCTGCATTAGAAAATTGTAGCGAAATACAGGAAGATCTGCAGCGGATAGGCACTTGGTGCAGGGAGTGGCAACTGACCCTTAACATAGACAAATGTAATGTATTGCGAATACATAGAAAGAAGGATCCTTTATTGTATGATTATATGATAGCGGAACAAACACTGGTAGCAGTTACTTCTGTAAAATATCTGGGAGTATGCGTACGGAACGATTTGAAGTGGAATGATCATATAAAACTAATTGTTGGTAAGGCGGGTACCAGGTTGAGATTCATTGGGAGAGTGCTTAGAAAATGTAGTCCATCAACAAAGGAGGTGGCTTACAAAACACTCGTTCGACCTATACTTGAGTATTGCTCATCAGTGTGGGATCCGTACCAGGTCGGGTTGACGGAGGAGATAGAGAAGATCCAAAGAAGAGCGGCGCGTTTCGTCACTGGGTTATTTGGTAACCGTGATAGCGTTACGGAGATGTTTAATAAACTCAAGTGGCAGACTCTGCAAGAGAGGCGCTCTGCATCGCGGTGTAGCTTGCTCGCCAGGTTTCGAGAGGGTGCGTTTCTGGATGAGGTATCGAATATATTGCTTCCCCCTACTTATACTTCCCGAGGAGATCACGAATGTAAAATTAGAGAGATTAGAGCGCGCACGGAGGCTTTCAGACAGTCGTTCTTCCCGCGAACCATACGCGACTGGAACAGGAAAGGGAGGTAATGACAGTGGCACGTAAAGTGCCCTCCGCCACACACCGTTGGGTGGCTTGCGGAGTATCAATGTAGATGTAGATGTAGAACAGATACTCCTCTGTTGTGATTGCACCTATGGTATGGCTAGCTGTAATACTGAGGCACACAAGCCTCCCCACCAATGGCAACATCCATCAAGGTGATCATCAATAGAGTAAAAGAGGTTACTGACAAGTGATAATCTGTGATTTAGCTCTGAAAAAAGATAGACATCCTGAGACTATCTGAGTACCACATAACCACAAGGTTACATAAGTTACATATTAAAAATTAGTCTCTAACAGCTTACTCGTGCACAACTAATCTGGGAAAGGCAGGAGTTGTTACATATATTAACAGAGGAGACAAGTTCAAAAACATTGATGCAAGTAGAGTTTGTTGTGATCAGCACATAGAATTATAGGCTTGTGAATTAATACTGAAAAACTGTTCATTTTTAATTGGAATTGTATATAGATCCACAGTGGGAATTTTTGAACTGTTTATGAAGAATCTGGATTCCTTACTACACTATCTGCAAGACAGCAGCAAACAGTTTATGGTCTGTTGTGACTTCAGTGTAGATAGATATGAGCTGAAAACCTTATTTGGGTCATAAGATTTGATGTCAGAAATTAACCTTCCAACATGGGTGGAAAAAAAAGTACTTGCCTAATTGATTATGGTTTCCTTTATGAAGCTCAGAGCAAGAAAATGACAGTTGTATACCCAGTAACAAATGCTCTCTCTCATCATGATGCACAGTTAGTTAGGATAAGTAAGATAATACTTTACTGTACTGATATTCCTCCCTTGAAAACAGAATAATTAATGACTATAGAAGAAATGTTCTTAACAATAGTTTTCAAGAGATAACCTGGGATGAAATTTATAATGAACCAAATGCTGACATCAAATTTAATCTATTCCATGATAAATTCATACAATTACTTGAAAATGGCTTCCTGTGTATGCTAATCAGAAAGGACATTTGATACCCATCTAAAAAACCATGTACCACTATACAGATTAAGTATCTTGTGAAAGGAAAATGGAAATGTATCTGTTGCCAATAACGAGTGGAGATTCTGCAGTAGTTGCGCACTACAAAAACTGCTCAGAGTTACTCAGAAGGGTTATTAAAAATCAGGTAACATGCACATAATATCAGAAATCAGTAATTCTGACCACAGGCTTAAGGCTATATAGAATGTAGTGAAGTGAGAGACAGGATAACTAACTACAGAACAAGATGACATCACTCTTGAACTGAAAAGAAGGGCTATAAATGTTGAGTCACAGGTAGCAAATATATTTAATAAACATTGCTTAAATGTGGTAGAAATTATAGGGACAAAGTGTTCCAAGAGAAAAATCACAGCAGTGCAGTGAAAAAGCAACTCTCATAAAATTCGGTCATATAACTGTATCACCAACTTCTCTTTGTGAAATTAAAAAAATAATATATTCTCTCAAAAATAAAAGCTCATTGGATTTTGATGAAGTTTCCAACAGAGTACTAATGATTTTTTCCCAAAATAATAAGCCCTGTCTTATCTAAAATATAAGGAGTAATAAGAAAGTAAGTTTTGACTGGTTGTGAAATGGAAACCACTGTGAAAATGAAAAATGTTTTGTTTTCAAGAGCTAGCCACAACTTCCAGTTACATATCTACAGAGGCACTGATCCAACTTAGACATTTGTCGTAGCATTGTACCAACTTTCCAATACCCTCATCACAGAAGGTAGCGGCCAGTGTTTTCTGCCAATTCTCTATGCTGGTTACAGCTCATGTCTGTGCCAAAATGTTGTCTTCATAGCCAGCAGTTCATGTGAGCAGAGATGAAACTCAGAGGAGCCATTTAAGGACTGTATTATGGGTGATCGAAAACTTCACATTGAAAATGCTGAAGGAGCATCTTCATTGCCTCTGCAGAATGCATGTGAGGATTGTCTCTAAGAAGGAAACACATGACAGTTATGTTATGTGGGCTGCATAGCTTCAGGTGAAATTTCTCATCAGGCCCTCATACTTGGTGGGAGACACTATTTTCTAGGCATCTTTATGTGCTCACTGTGTGCTCAGAACTGAATAGGCCAACATGACGCAATCAACGGGTATGCTAGAGACATTGTCCAACACCTCTGTCCTAAGATTCATTGGATTTTCACCGTGGTTTCCATTTTGTTACCGATCAGAGTTTATTTTCCAAATAGCCCTCGTATGTAATGCATTGCTAACTCAAGTTATTTTTCCAGAGAGACTGAAATGTACTGTTGTCAGACCCCTCTTTAAGAAAGGTTAGCCGGCTGGAGTGGCCGAGCGGTTCTAGGTGCTACAGCTGGAACCGCGTGACCGCTACGGTCGCAGGTTCGAATCCTGCCTCGGGCATGGATGTGTGTGATGTCCTTAGGTTAGTTAGGTTTAGGTAGGTCTAAGTTCTAGGGGACTGATGACCTCAGAAGTTAAGTCCCATAGTGCTCAGACCCATTTAAGAAAGGTTATGGGAGAAATGTCAATAGCTACTGACCTGCATCACTGCTGACATCATTTTCCAAAATCTTTGAGAAGGTGGTGTACTCTACAATAGTATCTCACCTATGCAACAGTAATATCCTCAGCAGCTCACAGTTTGGGCTTCATAACATTTGCTCTACTTAGAAAGCCATTTACATGTTCACTCACCAAATTTTACTACCATTAAATAATAAAATATCGCTGGCTGTTATTTTCTATGGCCTATCTAAGGCATTTCACTGCATGAATCACAGTATTCTCCTAGATAAATTAAAGTTTTATGAGATTGATGGTATAGCCAACTGATGGATAATGTTATATCTAACCAAAAGAATGCAGAAAGTTGTACTTATTAATTAAACGACTGTAGCCGGCTGGAGTGGCCTTATCACTTATAGATGTTAACTTATTTATGGAGGACTTTAAATGACACTTACACATAAGCTTTTGTCCACAGCCTTTGTTAGAAAAAGAAAGAAAAACACCCAACAGTCATTCAAAAAAGGGGTGCACAATACTGCAACTAAAATATTTGCTATCTTACCCAGTGATATATCTGACAAACAGCAAAGTAAAATTTGGGGGTAGGAATTACTAACTCACATCGGCACATCTTTCTTTCTTTTTAAAAAGGAGTTATAAATGTTGAGCATGTAGCCATATTTACAAATTAATTTGTGATATGAATGTAAAATGACTCATTCCACATCAGTATGATTTACTGTGCAAATGATTCATGGAACATGAAACTAACTAACTAACTAAACAAGCTCATATTGGGCAATGATGGGCAAGAAAATTGGTGTGGCTCCTGTTTGAGGTCAAATGATGGGTCTTTGGTAATTTCTTTTCCTAGATCTGAAAACCAATGATTTAATTTTATATGTTGGCATAGATGGTGATTTAAGTTCTACCGTATTTTCTGCTGTTACTCAAATAAAATAATTCTAGAAAATCTCTATTATTAACCTTGCTTCTTTTTAACACAGGTGCAGTTGTGAAATGATACTCATAGTGTTCAATTTATAACCATTACAACATTTGTGAAAACAGTGCAATATCAATGTTGTAATATTTTAAAAAAAGAAACAGGAAATAACAATAATTATATATGTGTCACCTGAGTCCCTTTGATCTGCTTGAAGAATCATAACATTTAATCAGTGAAATACTGGATATAAAAATGTTGGAACTTTGTCATCCCATGTGCTTACTCCAACTTACTTCTTGTTTAATGATAAGTTTTATGGACAAGCTGACAGTGGCTATGGGAAATTCCTTATCACTTATAGATGTTAACTTATTTATGGAGGACTTTAAATGACACTTACACATAAGCTTTTGTCCACAGCCTTTGTTAGAAAAAGAAAGAAAAACACCCAACAGTCATTCATGCAAGCAAGCACACCTCATGCACACATGATCACCAATTCCTGCAGCTCGAACCAGATCACAAGCCTCTTGACCAGCATACATTGGGAAGAATCCAATCTTAAATGTAATCAAAGGAGAAGCCAGTGACCTTAGATCTCTAGTTTATAAGACACCATCCCTCTGTTCATCAAGTGATGACTGCCAGTTGTCGACTGATGACTGAAGGGATAGTATCATGTAAGCCAGAGATCTATGGACACCGGTTGTGGATCAAGGGGCCTGAAGATGATGTAATGGAACACTGAAACTAGCTGGAAAAATAAATTAAACACAAAAGAGATGGCTGCATGTGTTCTAATTTTCATTTCACATTGAACAGCTGAAATCCTTGTAACCATCTATTCATATCAAGATTTAAAACTATCTTGTGTCTGGAGATGTGTTGATGACATGGTTTTAGTATGGTCACATTGAGTGATGCCCCTAACTACACTACTGGCCATTAAAATTGCTACACCAAGAAGAAATGCAGATGATAAATGGGTATTCATTGGACACATATATTATACTAGAACTGACATGTGATTACATTTTCACGCAATTTGGGTGCATAGATCCTGAGAAATCAGTACCCAGAACAACCACCTATGGCCGTAATAATGGCCTTGATATGCCTGGGCATTGAGTCAAACAGAGCTTGATGGCGTGTACAGGTACAGCTGCCCCTGCAGCTTCAACACGATACCACAGTTCATCAAGAGTAGTGGCTGGCATATTGTGACGAGCCAGTTCCTCGGCCACCATTGACCAGACGTTTTCAATTGGTGAGAGATCTGGAGAATGTGTTGGCCAGGGCAGCAGTTGAACATTATCTGTATCCAGAAAGACCCGTACAGGACCTGCAACATGCAGTCGTGCATTATCCTGGTGAAATGTAGGGTTTCGCAGGGATCAAATGAAGGGTAGAGCCACAGGCCGTAACACATCTGAAATGTAACGTCCACTGTTCAAAGTGCCGTCAATGCAAACAAGAGGTGACCAGGACGTGTAACCAATGGCACCCCATACCATCCAGGTGATACGCCAGTATGGCGATGACGAATACACGCTTCCAATGTGTGTTCACCACAATGTCACCAAACACGGGTCCGACCATCATGATGCTGTAAACAGAACCTGGATTCATCCGAAAAAATGACGTTTTGCCATTTGTGCACCTAGGTTCGTCATTGAGTACCTCATCGCAGGCGCTCCTGTCTGTGATGCAGCGTCAAGGTTAACTGCAAACATGGTCTCCGAGCTGATAGTCCATGCTGCTGCAAATGTCCTCGAACTGTTCATGCAGATGGTTGTTGTGGTGCAAACATCTCGATCTGTTGACTCAGGGATCGACACGTGGCTGCACGATCCATTACAGCCATGCAGATAAGATGCCTGTCATCTCGACTGCTAGTGATACAAGGCCATTAGGATCCAGCACGGCGTTCTGTATTACTCTCCTGAACCCACCGATTCCATATTCTGCTAACAGTCATTGGATCTCGACCAACGCGAGCAGCAATGTCGCGATAAAATAAACCGTAATCGCGATAGGCTACAATTCGACCTTTATCAAAGTCGGAAACGTGGTGGTACGCATTTCTCCTCCTTACACGAGGCATGACAACAACGTTTCACTGGGCAACGCCGGTCAACTGCTGTTTGTGTATGAGAAATTGGTTGGAAACTTTCCTCATGTCAGCACGTTGTAGGTGTCACCACTGGCGCCAACCTTGTGTGAATGCTCTGAAAAGCTAATCATTTGCATATCACAGCATCCTCTTCCTGTCAGATAAATTTTGCGTCTGTAGCATGTGATCTTCGTGGTGTAGCAATTTCAATGGCCAGTAGTGTCTTTCTTAGGGGTATTAATCTTGTTCACACCAGCATTAAGTTTACACAGAAAGTGGATATTGAGAGAACTTCCCATTTTTGGGGCATAGAATTTACTGTAAACCTACACATACTGATCAGGATATGCATGCAACTAGCTGCCATCCACCATATCCACGCACTGGGGTTGCTAGGTTGCTGGTCCAAAGAGTGTATTCTATGCATGATGTGGAAAGCTTACCACAGGAAATTGAAGATGTAAAGCCTGTATTTAAATGGAATGGATTCTCTGCAAAGCAGATCTGTCATGCCATGGAGTTTGGACAATCACTGAACATACAGCAGTGTGAATCTACATCAGACACACTCCTAACTTTTGCAGGGAGTATACCAGCCAAAGTAGAGAGAATTTTAAGGAATATTACCAGCAAGGTTGTGTTTCATCAGGCAACCAAGCTTAATGCCATTTTGGATTAGTGTTAAAGATGATGAGGGGCTAAGGAAGCTTTCATGCTACTGTGATAAAGCATACTGTTGAGGCCAAGCATGTAGAAAATCACCACCACACACAGTAACAAGAGCATGAAAAAATCTGTTGCTTAGCCAAGGGACACACATTGAAATATGAAACATACATAATTACTGCCACTGCCCATTCCTGGGATTGTTTTCTGAAAGAATCTATTCAAATTAGGCTGGTTGGTAATCTTACTAATAGAAACAAGATCCTCTGAGTAAATCATTCATCCCTGTGCCAACCTACATTAAAACATGACATACTCAACTGGCAGAATATTTTGACATTAGTTGCAGCTGTGATATCTTTGTTTTTGTTTGCCTTCACTACTGATGGTGCTGCTCATGTCTTTCCACTTCCAGCAATTGGCAAATGTGCTGAATAGAGTCTTCTGTCCTATATAGGGGTTTTGGCTCCAGAGTAGCAACAGTTTAACAGGATTCAGCAACAGCAAAGTCTCACCTGATGATGATGGCTAGATGGACCACCAAAATATTGTGACAACTTTTCTTGATGATCTGGCTGCAAACCTGAGAAGAGTGTCACAAAAACAAGAACGATAATAATGTACATTTGAATGGAAATTCACAAATTACCAGAAACCAAAAAGATAGCAGATTTGGTTATAAAAATGTGCAGACATGATCTCTGAACCACTAAATTATCTTATAAAATTCTTCTTCTCTATTGGTGTATTTCCAGACTGCTTAAAAAAACGAAGATGTGAAGTGGTGACAAAACTACTAGCCAGTCTCTTAACTATTAGTCATTTAAATATACTCAAAAGTTTGTTTATAACAGACTGTCAGATTTCTTAAATAAATACAATATACACTCCTGGAAATGGAAAAAAGAACACATTGACACCGGTGTGTCAGACCCACCATACTTGCTCCGGACACTGCGAGAGGGCTGTACAAGCAATGATCACACGCACGGCACAGCGGACACACCAGGAACCGCGGTGTTGGCCGTCGAATGGCGCTAGCTGCGCAGCATTTGTGCACCGCCGCCGTCAGTGTCAGCCAGTTTGCCGTGGCATATGGAGCTCCATCGCAGTCTTTAACACTGGTAGCATGCCGCGACAGCGTGGACGTGAACCGTATGTGCAGTTGACGGACTTTGAGCGAGGGCGTATAGTGGGCATGCGGGAGGCCGGTTGGACGTACCGCCGAATTGCTCAACACGTGGGGCGTGAGGTCTCCACAGTACATCGATGTTGTCGCCAGTGGTCGGCGGAAGGTGCACGTGCCCGTCGACCTGGGACCGGACCGCAGCGACGTACGGATGCACGCCAAGACCGTAGGATCCTACGCAGTGCCGTAGGGGACCGCACCGCCACTTCCCAGCAAATTAGGGACACTGTTGCTCCTGGGGTATCGGCGAGGACCATTCACAACCGTCTCCATGAAGCTGGGCTACGGTCCCGCACACCGTTAGGCCGTCTTCCGCTCACGCCCCAACATCGTGCAGCCCGCCTCCAGTGGTGTCGCGACAGGCGTGAATGGAGGGACGAATGGAGACGTGTCGTCTTCAGCGATGAGAGTCGCTTCTGCCTTGGTGCCAATGATGGTCGTATGCGTGTTTGGTGCCGTGCAGGTGAGCGCGACAATCAGGACTGCATACGACCGAGGCACACAGGGCCAACACCCAGCATCATGGTGTGGGGAGCGATCTCCTACACTGGCCGTACACCACTGGTGATCGTCGAGGGGACACTGAATAGTGCACGGTACATCCAAACCGTCATCGAACCCATCGTTCTACCATTCCTAGACCGGCAAGGGAACTTGTTGTTCCAACAGGACAATGCACGTCCGCATGTGTCCCGTGCCACCCAACGTGCTCTAGAAGGTGTAAGTCAACTACCCTGGCCAGCAAGATCTCCGGATCTGTCCCCCATTGAGCATGTTTGGGACTGGATGAAGCGTCGTCTCATGCAGTCTGCATGTCCAGCACGAACGCTGGTCCAACTGAGGCGCCAGGTGGAAATGGCATGGCAAGCCGTTCCACAGGACTACATCCAGCATCTCTACGATCGTCTCCATGGGAGAATAGCAGCCTGCATTGCTGCGAAAGGTGGATATACACTATACTAGTGCCGACATTGTGCATGCTCTGTTGCCTGTGTCTATGTGCCTGTGGTTCTGTCAGTGTGATCATGTGATGTATCTGACCCCAGGAATGTGTCAATAAAGTTTCCCCTTCCTGGGACAATGAATTCACTGTGTTCTTATTTCAATTTCCAGGAGTGTATTAATAGAATTCCAATGTGGATATAAAAGGAATCACTCAACTGAAATAGCTATATTTTCTTTTCTGTTTGAAGTGTAACAGGGAATAGGTAGATAGGATATTTTTTCAAGCATATTTCTATAATTACCAAATGTTTTTATACCATGTGCTATGGTAAACTGCCTAGGGGGACAGAGAATTAGATTTACGGTAGCAAAATGCCTCGATTAAATTGCACCCCCATCAAAGAAATCAGCCCATAGAGATAACACAGGAAGAAAACAACACAGTTAATAACCATTAATAAGATCTATTAGCAATCAAATATGGTGTGCCTTAAGTATCCATATTGGAGGCAGTCCTGTTTTTACTGTATGTAAATAGCTTAAACATAAACAGCATCAATGGTAACATATGTATGCCAATTTGCAGATGACACCAGCATCTTAATAACACGAAATATGGAAGAAATATTGGGAGAAATATTTAAGGCATCAAGCAGAATACAGTAGATTACTTTGAGGTAAACAACTTATTTATTACAACTCATTACAAGTTATTTATCGACTTGGAAAAAACTGTTACCAACGACATATTTACTACACAGAATAGGCCACCAGCTAACCCCCATATTAAAATAAATGGACAATCACCAAGCACAGAGTACAAAATATCTAGGCATTTGGATACAAAAGAACATGACTGGGGTATACATATGAGACTATAAACAGAAAATTATATGAAAAATAATGAGGTGCATCTTGTATAATAATCACTGGAATACATATTTTGATCGAGCTCACTCAGTAGTGAAATATTGGGTAGTATTTTGGGCAAACTGTGAAGCAAGCCAGATATTTTTCAGATAGCATGAAAAGATATTTAGATTAGATAAGCAGATCAAAGAATATCACATAGGCAACTATTTATGGAAAATAAGTTTTTACCTCTTCCCAGTAGATACATATTAGAAGATGTAATTCTTACAAGAGAAAAAATGAACAGCAATGATCACTGTATCTCTTGTAGTGAATTTGTACATAGATATTACATAAGACAAACAACTAATGTATATGTTCAGCAGACAAATACAGCACTATTCCATAAACGCATACTCTGTCCTATGATCTAACTATGTAACATATAACAGAGAAATATAAAAGTACAATAATAAAATAATAGCATATTTAAACCATCAGTAAAAGATTACTTGGTTGAGCACTAATTCTATTCTCTCAATAAGTACCTAGAAAAACAAAATTATACCACCCTTTAATGCTATATTTGTAAAATGTCCACAATAATACAACATTCTGTAATATTATCTCTAGTTCAAAAATAATTGTGTTTTGTATAAGTATACAGTACAGTACTAGATGTACATGATCATTAAGGAAATAAGTACACTGCAGTAAACTGTGACATCTTAAATACAAATCAAGACAGGCGATCCTTTAAGTTTGTCAAAAGCTTTGTCAGACAGTAAACTTTATTAAAATAGGAATGGATATTATATTCTCTCTCTGAAAATCAGGAATGGATCAGAATTAGTCTGCTGTGGAATAAATGCTGTTATGACATTTCCTGAAAGATTTTAATGTTTGAAGCACAATTTGACAAAGAGTTTGACTGGTAAAGCTGTCATGTGGTGTGTACATTCCTTGCACCATGAACTTGTAAAATAGCAGTTGTTTTCAAAATGGTACTGATCACAACTTATTTATTACAACTTACTGCAAGTTATTTATCGACTTGGAAAAAACTGTTACCGACGACATATTTACTACACAGAATAGGCCACCAGCTAACCCCCATATTAACCATTTGTGTTGGCCTTCTCTGTGTGTGTTCAATATTCCCTAATAGTCCCATGAAATACTCTAGAATGGGTCACATGAATGATTTGAAAGCAATCTCCTTTATAAGCTGTTTACATTTCCACAGGAAACGGAGGTAATGACAGTGGCATGTAAAGTGCCCTCTGCCACACACCGTTGGGTGGCTTGCAGAGTATAAATGTAGATGTAGAAGAGTAAATTGCTCCCATAAAAGTGATAATAGTGAAAAAGTGTTAATATTGTAAGTTATGTTACAAAAAAGTCAAGAAAGGTATCCAGTGCAAATGGTGTACTTAGTGGTTCCATGAAAACTGTTACAAAATAAACATAAAACTGGTAACTGTGAACTACTTGTAATCACGTGATGCTTGTGTTATGGAAGTGTGCGAAAAAATTATTCAGATATTATCAGAGACAAGGATTCAATAATTCAGATGTTGCAAAGTGGTACTGAAGCATTACAAAGGAATTGTGCTGCTCTAGAAAACAAATGTAAGATTCTGAGAAAGAGCAATACTCTGAAAGTGGAAAAAATACATGTTTTGTAACATGTGGCTCACATGTAACAAAGAAAGCTACCAATTTTGTAAAGTTATTAGCTATGGAGGCTCTGCAAACTACAGGGTTATTACAAATGATTGAAGCGATTTCACAGCTCTACAATAACTTTATTATTTGAGATATTTTCACAATGCTTTGCACACACATACAAAAACTCAAAAAGTCTTTTTAGGCATTCACAAATGTTCGATATGTTTCCCTTTAGTGATTCGGCAGACATCAAGCCGATAATCAAGTTCCTTCCACACTCGGCGCAGCATGTCCCCATCAATGGGTTCAAAAGCATCGTTGATGCGAGCTCGCAGTTCTGGCACGTTTCTTGGTAGAGGAGGTTTAAACACTGAATCTTTCACATAACCCCACAGAAAGAAATCGCATGGGGTTAAGTCGGGAGAGTATGGAGGCCATGACATGAATTGCTGATCATGATCTCCACCATGACCGATCCATCGGTTTTCCGATCTCCTGTTTAAGAAATGCCGAACATCATAATGGAAGTGCGGTGGAGCACCATCCTGTTGAAAGATGAAGTCAGCGCTGTCAGTCTCCAGTTGTGACATGAGCCAGTTTTCCAGCATGTCCAGATACATGTGTCCTGTAACATTTTTTTCGCAGAAGAAAAAGGGGCTGTAAACTTTAAACCGTGAGATTGCACAAAACACGTTAACTTTTGGTGAATTGCGAATTTGCTGCACGAATGCGTGAGGATTCTCTACCGCCCAGATTCGCACATTGTGTCTGTTCACTTCACCATTAAGAAAAAAATGTTGCTTCATCACTGAAAACAAGTTTCGCACTGAATGCATCCTCTTCCATGAGCTGTTGCAACCGCGCCGAAAATTCAAAGCATTTGACTTTGTCATCGGGTGTCAGGGCTTGTAGCAATTGTAAATGGTAAGGCTTCTGCTTTAGCCTTTTCCGTAAGATTTTCCAAAGCATCGGCTGTGGTACATTTAGTTCCCTGCTTGCTTTATTCGTCGACTTCCGCGGGCTACGAGTGAAACTTGCCCGCACGCGTTCAACCATTTCTTTGCTCACTGCAGGCCGACCCGTTTATTTCCCCTTACAGAGGCATCCAGAAGCTTTAAACCTGCTCATACCATCGCTGAATGAAGTTAGCAGTTGGTGGATCTTTGTTGAACTTCGTCCTGAAGTGTCGTTGCACTGTTATGACAGACTGATGTGAGTGCATTTCAAGCACGACATACGCTTTCTCGGCTCCTGTCGCCATTTTGTCTCACTGCGCTCTCGAGCGCTCTGGCGGCAGAAACCTGAAGTGCGGCTTCAGCCGAACAAAACTTTATGAGTTTTTCTACGTATCTGTAGTGTGTCGTGACCATATGTCAATGAATGGAGCTACAGTGAATTTATGAAATCGCTTCAATCATTTGTAATAGCCCTGTAGTTCATTTCTCAGCAAACTTTGAAATCAGACAGAATTTTAGCCATCTAGATGAAGAACTCGTATTTCAAAATTTTACAGAATTTGAGGAGCGTAACTGTGAATCATCAGTATACACTGCATTGCTGGGTACCATATAAACTCTGAATTCCTGTATAAATTACATACGCATCTACATGTCTATTCTACAGACCACTGTGAAGTGTATGGAAGAGGGTATGTCTCATTGTACCAGTTATTAGAGTTTCTTATTGTTCCATCCACATATGGATCGCAGAAAGAATGATCCGCTGCAATTAATCTAATTTTGTCCTCATGATCCGTCTGTGAACTATACATATGGAGTTGAATTATATTCCTACAGTCACCATTTAAAGCCACTTGTTGAAACTATGTAAGAAGGCTTCTTGGGATAGTTTATGTCTATCTTTAAGTCTCTGCCAGTTCAGTTTCTTCAACATCTCTTTCGCAATCTCCCAAGGGTCGCACAAATCTGTGACCATTTGCGCTGGCCTTCTCTGCGTATGTTCAATATTCCCTAATAGTCCAATGAAATACTCTAGAATGGGTCACATGAAAGATTTGAAAGCAATCTCCTTTATAGGCTGTTTACATTTTCACAGTATCCTACCAATAAACTGAAGTCTACTATCTGCTTCACCCATGACTCAGCTTATGTGATCATTCCATTTCATATCCCTACAAAATGTTACTCTCAGGTATTTGTGTGAGTTGGTCAATTTCAGCTGTGACCCATTGCTGTTGTAGTCATAGGATAGTATGCTTTTTCATTTTGTGAAGTGCACAACTTTACATTTCTGAACATATAAAGATTCGTTGTAGATAACTGCATCATCTGCAAAAAGTCTGAGGTTACTACTCGTATTGTCCACAAGGCCATTAATATACAGCAAGAACAGCAATGGTCCCAACACACTTCACTGGGGCACACCTGAAGTTACTTGTACATCTGTTGATGTATCTCCATCCAAGATAACTTGATGCTTCCTCCCCACCAAAACATACCAGTCACAAATTTTGCTTGATATTGCATATGATCATACTTTTGACAATAAGCATAGATGTGGTACTGACTCAAATGTTTTTCAGAAATCCAGAATTACTGCATCTACCAGACTGCTTTGATCCAAAGCTTTCAGTATGTGAGAAAAGTGTGAGTTGGTTTTCATATGATCAATGTTTTTGGAATCCTTGCTGGCTGGCATGGAATAGGTCATTCTGTTCAAGATACCTCATTGTGTTTGAACTCATAATATGTTCCAATATTCCACAACAAATCAGTGTCAACGATATTGGACAGTAGTTTTGTGGATCACTTTTATTAGCCTTGTTGTAGCCGAAAATTGAGTGCGGAATTTGATAGGGATTCCATCAGGCCCTGGAGGGTTGCTCAATTTTAACAATTTCAGCTGTTTCTCAACACTAATGAGACTAACACTTATTTTAGACATCCTCTCAGTGGTACGAGAATTAAATTGAGGCAATTCTCCTGGGTTTTCCTTTGTAAAGGAACATTTGAAAATGACATTAAGCATTTCAGCTTTTGCTTTGCTACCTCAATTTCAGCTCCTGACTTATTCACAAGTGACTAGACATTGACTTTGGTGCCACTAACAACATCTGCATATGACCATAATTTCTTTGGGTTTTGTGAAAGATCATTTGACAACATTCTGCTATGGCAGAGCTTCACAACATATGTGCTTGCGGAGCAAGCTGTGAGCAGCAAGGCGCGAGCACGGAGCAGCGCGAACATGCTACCCCCACTACCGGACCAGAGCGGAGAGTGGGGAGAGTCACGTGGGGCACACAACAGCTGCCGCCAGTCAATGTAAATCCCCGGCCACCTGCAGGGATATCACTCACGAATTGTTACTGTGACAAATGAAACAAATAAAGGAGAATGTACACGTGCCACATAATTTTATTAGCTTAGTGTATGCCTCTACATTCGTATTAATTTGTGAACTGTTACACAATAAAAGGTGTCACTGAAGTGTGGGATTCTCTGTTATCTTGTACTTTTTGCCCTTTACAATTGTGTCTATGTTCGGAGTAATTGTTCTTGTGCATCGTAGGCGCAGCGTGCAGTTTAAATTTCGATCAGACAATGCGTTTCTCAGGCGTGTCTTGTTACATTTCATTGCAGAGAACAGTTATTCACAAACATACATGGAACCGAACATTGATATTATTGTAGCCGCCAGTTTGTGCAAATGAGGAAATCTATCCTGAGGGAAGCGTCAGTAAAATTCCAAAATGTTTTTCTTGTTCTGAAATTTGTCTCTGTATTCTCTGTCACACTGCAGGTCAATAATTTCTAGTTGCAGCTCAGGACGAATCTCTTCAATATTTGCTGAATATGGAGAGGAGAACAGATCAGAATCACTGTCTAGTGCTGTCAGATCTTGAAAGCATTGATCAAATTATACCTTAAGGGCAACTTAACTATGTAAATAATGTTCACAGTTTTTGTGAAAATCTTGCATGGATGGTAATTTAGGAAAATGAGCTAGATTTCCTGTTTCCAGCTGACTCACCCAAAGTGTCAATTTAATTTTAAAAGCTCGTATTCGATCTATGAAATGAGTAATTAGCAGATCTTTACCTTGTAGTGAAATGTTCAAAGCATTCAGATGGCTAGTTAAATCTGCTAAGAACGTGAGATCACATTTCCATGAAGGCTCTTTCAATTCAGCGACACACATGTTATTTATTTCCATGAACATATTTATCTCATCTAATAGGCAAAAATTCAATTTAATAATTCGCCACGACTAAGCCAGCGGACCTCGCTGTAATAAGGCAGGCTACCATACTGGCTTTCTACATCCTCAAGAAAGCTTTTAAATTGTCTGTGTTGTAGCCCATGCTTCCTTATATAATTGGTTGTAGGAACAACAACACTCATCACATTTTTTAGAGTGATGCTCTTTGAACATAAGTTTTCCTGGTGGATCACACAGTGAATGCCCCTTATTTCATTCAGAATGGTCAGCTTTTGCATTTTCTCCTTCAACAGTGCAACGAAACCTAATTTTTTCCCTGTCATCGCTGGTGCACCGTCTGTAGACACTGAAATTAAAGAATTCAACGACAATCCTATATTTTCAACACTTTCTTCAACACTACTTAAAATATCACATCCGGTTGTAGTGTTCGTCATGGCTACTACATCGAGGAGCTCCTTCCTCACCTGAAGATCTCTATTAACACCTCTAATAAATATGGAAAGCTGCGCTGTTCCAGTGATATCAACACTTTCGTCCAGAGCTAGAGAATACGCCATAAAATCTTTATAGATATTTGCAAGCTGGCTCTGGACGTCATCTGCTGTGTCCTGTATGCGACGCATAATGGTCAAGTCAGATAACGGCACAATCCGAAACTGTTCAACTTGAGATGGACACAAATGTTCCACTGCAACTACCAAACATCTTTTATTAAATCGCCATCAGTGAAGGGGCGCAGGGATTTTGCTAAAAACAAAGCAATTTTGTAGCTCACTCTGAGAGCTGCCTCAGTTGATTTTTCTTCGTCATCCAGATCTTTTTTGGATAGCTTCCTTTTAAGTTTAATAACTTCCTGTGCACGATCTGGTCCATCACATTTTCCACTTCCGTAGTCTTTCGCGTGGTACGACATATAATGTCGCTGCAAATTAAATTTCCTAAAAGAATTCATCGTTTTGTGACATACTAAACATTTTGCAACACCATCTTTTTCTGTAAACAGATACAATTCCTCCCAATGGGGGTTGAACTGCGAAATCATGGTTGGGGTTACACAACGGCGACTTGACATAATTCTTAACCAGTGAAGTGACTGTTAGAGCTGATCATAGTACTTTTAACGTTATACAGTTGGCGCGAATTCAATAGGCATGCTGCGGTCCTATTCATACGTGCGCGCACATTTCCCCTCCCTCCCTACTCCGCGACCTTGCACCTGCTCGCGAGCACATGTCTGAGCAGACGCCAGTACTCGTGCTCAAAACCAGCCAGTTGTTAAGCCCTGTGCTATGGTAATCATTGAGGGCTTCATGCATTGCTCTCTTGACAGCCGAATAAAAAATTTGAGACACTATTACATAAATGACAATCTGGCTTCATATTTAAAGAACCTGATAGCCACAAACAGGCTGAATCTAAATTTTGCCCAATGTACAAGAATACGAGCAGCTCCTTCTGTATGCATTGATAATATTGCAAGTAGTTCTAATTAAAGTGTAAAAGAAAAATTTATTCAAGATTTAGGATTATCAGACCATGCAGCACTATTTGCATCACTATCAAAATTAATTTCAGCCTGCACAACCAGAAGATGTAGGAAATCAGTCAACAAAAATTGGAGGATGTGGTCCGACACAAACACAGTTCACCAAATGATAACTCAATAACTTTTCAACTGGATTGTTGAGTATATTCAATGAATGCTTTACTTCTGTAGCTGTAGTGACTGAGTGTCATAAAAATATGTCAAAGGTAACAAAAGGAGTTAGAATTTCTTACATTATGAAGAGGAAACAGAATATGGAGGCAAAAGTCAACTAAAGCCTTGAATTTCTTAAATATGTAAGCTCATACAATAACATTTGAGAAACTAGATAAATGAACAATGTGTACTGCAAACAATAGATCCATTTCAAGTGTAAAAAACAAAGAAAAGCTGTTTGATCTGATATAAGAAGTGAAGTTGGCAGTGAAATGGAGAGAAAATGCCTCTTTAAACTAATGATAAATGGTACAGCTGTTACAGATCCCAATGCCATATATGAATCCTTCAGTGAATTCTTCTAAATTTTAATAAAATTGATGACTGCTCACCACCAAGAGCAAATCCAAGTAGGACAGACGGAAATTGCCCAGATTTGAATTTTTCTGATGTTTCAAGTTCTTATGTTATGAAATTATAATGTCACTAAAAATTTTAAACTCAGTGGGTTGATATGCTGTACCCACTAGAATAATAAAAACAGTCTGTAATAGGGTTGCACATCCACTTTACCTCATAATCAACTCGTCTTTTGGCAAGGGATGTTTTACAGACTGACTAAAATATACTAAAGTTCAGCCTATTCATAAAAATGGACAGAGATGGTGAAATGGAAAATTATAAACCTGACATCTTGGGTTGTCGGGTGTTCTGCCGGATATCAGCGTCGTACTTGCACGATATTTTGGTCACGTAGCTCGTGGCCTTCATCAGGTGCCACCTGAGACTGCTCCTCGAGTGGACCTGGTCCAGTATTTATGCCTATGGCCTTCCCCCTCCACCAACGGCTGCAGGCACTTCCTCTGTGGTCCGCGCCCATTCCCTGCGACCTGCTGGAGCGTTGCTGCTCCATTTTCTGTCCGCTGCACTTCTAGGTGTTCCCTCTGCGGTCCGCACCCACCAAAACCGCTCCTGGGGGTTTCATCTACGGTCTGGAGTACCAAGCGTTCCCCCTGCGGCCTCTTCTGCACAGCTCTAGTTGGCGGGAAGCCTTAGCATTAAACGGTTGTGTTGTTACAGTGTTAAGTAAGGAACACTGGGCAGACAGTCGGTCAATGCGATTTAAGTAGTGTTCAGTCATTGAATTCTTGACAGCAGAAGGTGTCACCCCAAAGGAGATTCATCAGAGAATGAAAGCAATTTATAGTGGTTGTGTTGATGTGAGTACTGTGCATCACTGGGTGAGTAAGTTCAAAGATGTTGAGGCTGGAACATCTGACCTGCGTGACAAACAAATCATGGCCACGGTGTTCTGGGACGCAGATGGTATTATCCATGTTGATTTCCTTGATCGTGGAATAACAATAAATTCATAACATTACATCACAATGCTGCAAACTCTGAAATGATGGCTAACAAGGTTCTGAAAGGAAAAGGAAAATGTTTTCCTGCAGCATGACAATGCCAAACCACACACTTCACGTGCCACCACAGCAGATCTTCAGAGACTGAATCTCACCACCGTACGGCATCCTCCATACAGTCCAGATTTAGCACCGTCTGACTCCCATCTCTTCCCAATAATGAAAGATGATCTTTGGGGACATCATTATGCTTCTGATGAAGATGTTGAGAGAACTGTGAGACTGTGGTTGTGGAAACAGAGTGATGATTTCTTCCGTGATGTCTTCAGGAAACTTGTTCATTATTGGCAGAAATGTATCCAATTGGCTGGTGATTATGAGAAAAAGTGAATATTGGTAACTAAAGATCACATTCTAAGGATTATTTCTGCATTTGATTTATTAAAATATTCCCATCCAAGCAAAATTAATGAAGATGGAAGCATTACTTTTCATTCAACCCTCATAAATTTAGTTTCTCAAATAAAGGTTTGCAGTATTGTTTCTTTCTGGATCCCACCATGGTTCAGATGACCTTTTTCTGTAGTCTAGAAGCTCTGAGTATATTAGGTTTCTCAGACCCCTAAAAGATTGTACTATATCTAGTAACTGAAAAAAAAAATGTATACTATAGTTTTTTGGAGCTGAGTTGGTGATATTATACAAGTGACATGACTTAAATCTTACAGCAGACTATCACTGTTGAGTCATCTGCAAACAAGATGGCATGACACTGATCCTGGCATGGCATGTCATTGACATAATACATAAACAGTGGTAGTCCTAATATTGAGCCTTGTGGTATGCCTAATTGTGATTGTACCCAGGTAGAGTGGACTTCCTATCATGAACAAGCGCTCTTTGTTTTCTGGTAGCTAAGAATGATGACATCCAATTATGAGATTTTGCTTGAAAACCATAGCTTGTCAGTTTGCAAAGGTGCAGTTCATGATGCATGGTCTTGGAAGCTTTGGTGAGGTCACAAATGATCCCTGATGCACACATTCTATTATAAAGATATCAGCTAATTTTTGTGACCATTTCATTTATTGTGTGGATTGTGATCATTTATTGTGTGGATTGTGCTGCAGCCTTTTTTGAAAACATACTGATTGTGTAAAACATAGCTTCACAGCAAACATGCTCCATGAGCAGGCAGTGAGTACAGGTCCATAAACAGTGAGCAGCATCATGACAGGGACCAGGGTGGGGAGCTATGTGGATTTTGTGTAAATGAGTAGACTGATCCTGAGGGAAATACATGGAAAAATCTACAATTCTGTATAGTTTCTGTTGCACTGGATATCAATTACTTCAAGCAACAGATCAGTGCATACTGTATATTGAAAACTTTATTACTCTCAAATTCAGTTCTATTACAATTCTTTATTTATTTCCCAACATGACTGGCACTCAGTGTGTAGACACATGAACTAATAAACCCACATTTTCTACATTTTGTTGAATACTGCTAAGAATGTAACATCCAGCTGCATGCTAGTGACATGTACAGTTTCATACAGGACTAAATAATAACACTCTACAAAAATTCTACACGCAGACTGTGAACTTTGCCATAAACTGTGTGGGACATATGATTGTCATATTTGATAGCAGAACCACACAAAACTATTCTGCCTGAAGTGGATGTCAATGTTTTGCTGCAACTACCATGTATTTCTGATGTACCTTCAGTAATGACATGCTTGATTTCAGAGATCATGCATCCATACAGTTCACAGGCCTGCTTATAGAGCCCACCCCTGGTGAGCTGCTAAAGAAACAGTATTATTTAAACGATGGCAAAAGAGTGCTTGGCCTATTCTGTAACCTGTATTACTGTTGTCCATTTACTGTGTTCAGTGCTACACACAACTTGTACTTCATTGTCTCTTACGTAAGCTCTATAAAGTACTATGTTCCGTAAATCATGTTTGTTCTTGCTATAACATACTTGGCAATGAGTGAGGGTTACATTTTCTCCACTTGTTAGTGTCAGCACTGAGTCACACAACAAACATCTTGATGGAAGAAATGCTCAAACATATCAATGCCGAGTAGCAAACTTTCACAGAACAACAGTAGCTTTCACCACCATTCTAAGTCGAGCAACATCTGCGAGTTCACAGAACGTCACTTTTCCATCAGTGCAACCACCGCCCTTTCCAGCATATAATGAATCAGCTGAAGACGGACTCCTACGAGAGATGGTTATGCCAACATTTCCAGGTTTTTTGCATGGATGATGCACACCTGGGTAGGGCTTTCTTTCTTTCCTGGCTTTTGCTACGCATATATTAGTTGCTGTGCCAACTTCTGTGTTTGTGAGAATCAGCCAGCTTATATTTGATGAAATATGCAAGCTTCTCTCACCCTGTTCCTGTGACAGAATGTGTACAGAATTTTACCATTGTTGGAAACACCCAAACCAATCTTACAAAGCCTGGACTGAAGAATTACACAGGTTGAGCCATCATTGTAAATTTGTCACTAGTACTCATCTTGGATCCTACACCTATCACATGGTGTGTGTGATGTTATTGTTTGCTGACCCTAGATAGGGAAGTCCATGAAAAAGCACTTGAATGCGAGAATCCAAAACATACGGGTGTGCCCAATGTAGTGCAGTCCTGTGAAGTGTCACAAGCCGTAGATGATCAGACTGCTACCTGGGAAAGGTATTGGAAGTTGCTCACTCAACCCCTGTTAGGCACACTGCAAGTATTCAGGACATTGCAGAAGCCATTGCAGCAGTACAACCTTTGACTGAGCATCCCATAGGGCAGTGTCAGTTATGGCCACAGCAACAATATACCACATCACAACAGCGGCCATGTGCCCCCCCCCCCCCCCCCTTCTGTTCTGCCTGTACTACTTCGTCCAACACAAGTGTGCTGCATGCCCTAAGCATTGTGCTATTTGCAACAAGTGTTGAAAGAAACGCCACGCTGTATTGGTGTGTAACTACTTTTCAAACATGGCAGACACAGTAGTACCGATGTAAACCATTACAAATGCAAATAGACACAGGAGATGCAGCAACTTTAGTAAATGCACAAATGTACATGGACTTGGGCTCCCCTCCCCTTACACAGGTTTCACGGCAGTTTGAGGCGTAGCGCCTTTGCGGCGTCGCTCCTGTCACTTGTTAGGACGATATTGTTATAGGCATGAGTCATCGACAGATGTCACCAGCTGACATGGACCTGAGTTACAGAGCTGCATGTAGTTGTAATAGTAGGCGGCAGAGGTCAGCAGTTGACGGACAGTGCGAGCAGTCGTAGTCAAAACAATGTTGTAAAGTTATGTTTGATTAATATTTAATGTATTTGCATAATTATAATTGTTTTATATGTGTAGTAATTAGCAGTGTGAGTGTTGTATGAGTGAAGAAGAACAGAAGTAAATGAAAATTGTTTTGTTTATTCACGAAGTACCAATTAAACTATACAGGGGATTTACTATAATTAAATGTGCAGTCAATTTATGGTACTAATAAATTTTGAGTAGAACACAAATTAATTGGTAATTTCAGAAGGAGTAATTTTATATTTGATACTTTTCTAAATTTATTTATTTAGCAATTACCATAGAAAGAAATGTTTTACTATGATTGGTCATTGAAGTAAAGCGCGGGTTAGTGCAGGATAATACTGCAACCTGATTTGCTGTTTGTGATATCAGCCAATCAGAAAAATGCAGACTCGCACCAATCTATGCTGGGAGCAAAGCCGTTGGTGTGATCTAGGGGGGTCAGGGCTGAGGGTTCGAACTAGTTACATCTCATTGAAAGCAGCTCCGATGAAAGAACTGTAAAATCGTGGAAAAATGCTAATTACGAGTTCACGAAGTAGTACAAAGTGTATTTAAGTGAACGGTATAGTGGAAGTTGTGTGGAATTTTGGATGGAATATCAAAATTATTGCTTTTGACTGTTAGTTAAAACCGTGTGGCGTGTTGTGTGATCTAAGACTGGAACAGGTATTACGTGTAGAGCAGAGTGCACAACATTTGAGCGAGCATTTTCATAACTAAATGATCTGGTGAACTCTATTAACTTCGGTAATGGGTGTAAATACCATAAACTGGCTACGTGTGTGATTGTGGTGTGCGTGTGAACTTCACATTGTGTTGCCACTTACAAGGGAACCTCCCCATCGCACCCCCCTCAGATTTAGTTATAAGTTGGCACAGTGGATAGGCCTTGAAAAACTGAACACAGGTCAATCGAGAAAACAGGAAGAAGTTGTGTGGAACTATGAAAAAATAAGCAAAATATACAAACTGAGTAGTCCATGTGCAAGATAGGCAACATCAAGGTTAATGTGAGCTCAGGACCGCTGTGGTCCCGTGGTTAGCGTGCGAAGCTGCGGAACAAGAGGTCCTTAGTTCAAGTCTTCCCTCGAGTGAAATGTTTAATATTTTCAGTTTATGTGACAAACTCTTATGTTTTCATCACTTTTTTGGGAGTGATTATCACATCCACAAGAAAACCGAAATCGGGCAAGGTAGAAGAATCTTTTTAACCATTCGCCAAGTGTACAAGTTAGGTGGGTCGACAACATATTCCTGTCATGTGATGCACATGCCGTCACCAGTGTCATATAGAATATATCAGATGTGTTTTCCTGTGGAGGAATCGGTTGACCTATGACCTTGCGATCAAATGTTTTCGGTTCCCATTGGAGAGGCACGTCCTTTCATCTACTAATCGCATAATTTTCCGGTGCGGTCGCAAAACACAGACACTAAACTTATTACAGTGAACAGAGACATCAATGAACGAACAGACAGATCATAACATTGCGAAAAAAAAGAAATTAAACTTTTCACACGAGGGAAGACTTGAACCAAGGACCTCTCGTTCCGCAGCTGCTCACGCTAACTACGGGACCACGGCGCTCCTCAGCTCAGATTAAACTTGATGTTGCCTATCTTGCGCATGGACAACTCAGTTTGTATATTTTGCTTATTTTTTCGTAGTTCCACACAAATTCTTCCTGTTTTCTTGATTGATCTGTGTTCAGTTTTTCAAGGCCTATCCAGTGTGCCAACTTATATCTAAATCTGAGGGGGGTGCGATGGGGAGGTTCCCTTGTTAGTATGTACTTGGCAGTATTAACTGTGATCTTTATCGTAAAAATACACCTGAAAATTTACATTGCCAAGTTAAAACTTTTATTTCAGTAGCTAGCCACATCCCATTTACCAGACAATTCTATGTATGTTGCAACCTGCAATAGACAGTAGTGGTCTAGTATTTTCTACTACAGCTTTTAGCTGGCAGGGCAGTAAAAAGTATCGTGCCGCACCACAAGTTGGTTAGCTACAATAAACAGCAGATTCCAATCCTAGGTCAGTGCTCCACTGCTGTACCTTACAAGTCTGTTGTTCACTCTCTTACCTTCCTTGCTGTGGATCACTCCACCAAAGACGTGTTCAAGTTAGATGCATTTAACATTTTAGGTTTCTCCATTGCCAATTAGATGAATTTAGTGTCAGATCAATTTCTATATCACAACTGGAGTCCCTCCGCTGTGAGTTTTTGTCACTGTCTTCCCCTGGGCTTGGTTGTGCTACCAGTTTTCAGGTCCACATTACCATGAAAGAGTCCACCTGCCCTTGCTTTTTTTATCAGGAACGGCAGGTGCCTGACACTTTGCGCAACTCTGTCAAGGCTGAATTAGACCTTTTAAGATCCCTCGATCTCATTTGGCCTATTTCTTCCCGTGAATGGGCAATAGCACAGGTCACCATTAAGTCGAGGGGTACGCTTTGTCTCTGCAGCGACTTTAGTGTCACAGTTAATGCACAGTCTTGGACTGTACATACCCTTTCCCAAGCCCTGACAAGTTGCCCACAAAATTATCAGGCAGACATTACCTTTTCAAGATTGATTTGTTGGAAGCATATCTCTAGCTCCCCTTGGATGAGGCCACCAGGTACCTCCTTGTTGTCACTACACCTTTCAGCCTATATCAATATCAATGCTTGTCTTTTGGCATCACTAGCAGGCCTGCAATTTTTCAGCATTTTTTAGGACAGCTGACAACCTCTGTGCCCAGCTGCTTCAATTAAATCAACAATATCATTGTTTCAGGTTCTCCCACTGAGGACCACCTCAGCAATTTCTGATCATTGTTTTCTATTTTGTAGTCTGCGGGTCTCAAGTGCAGTCTTGCCAAATCTTAATTCTTTCGGCTGTCAAATGGGTACCTAGGTTTTGAGGTTTCCCACACAGGGGTCAAGCCATTGTGCCACCATGTGGATGTAATTGTGGCTTTGCCATAGCCGACCTCCATTAAGGAACAGCAGGCATCTCTAGATAAAGTTGTGTACTGCCGTAGGTTTTTACTGGATGCATCCACTGTTGCTCATCCAGTGCATGTACTTTTGCATAAAAATCTGACTTTTTCCTGGTCCCTAGCTTGTGACTGTGCATTCGTTTTGCTTCAATCTGCCCCATTTCTGGCCAATTTTCAGCCAGCTCAGCATCTTGTGTTGGCTACAGGTGCCTCTGAGCATGGTCTTGGTGCGGTTTTGGTGCGGATAGGTCTGAACAACCCATTGCTTATGCTTCTAAGACTTTAATTCCCACTCAGCAGTGGTATTCTCAGATTGAAAAGGAGGCTTTCGCAATTGTGTTCGCCCTCAAGAAATTTCATGTCTACTTGTATGGTTCTAAGTTCCATTTAACCACAGATCACAAGCCACAGGTTGCTCTTTTTAACCCTTGGGCTTCCATGCGGGACAAGGCTGCACATCATTTGCAACAATAGCCTCTCTTCCTCTCCCATTATCATTATCATATCCATAAGTGGCTGTCGGTGCAGCACGCCAATGCCAATGCCTTACCCTACCTTCCGACTGGACCGGACCTGGTGTTCAATCAGGATGAGTTGCTTTGTTTCTATTTAGATATTGAGAACCAGAATACAGTCAAAGGTTTTTCCCATCACAAATGCCACGATAGCATCGGCCATAATTGCGGATCCTGTACTTAGTTGAGTCCTCTCTTTTGTGCAGCACAGGTGGCTGGAATAATTCTCAAGCCTTGTTACAGTACCCTTGTTTCATTACTTCTCCCTCCAGTACCACCTTTCTGTGTCTGTCGAGGGGTTCTTTTGTTAGCTACAGAGGACACTGCTCCCTAGGTTGTGATTCCTGCTTCCATATGGTATAATGTACTGCAGCCTCTGTGTGATGGTCACTGGGGGACCTCTTGCACCAAAGCTTTGGCTCACTGGTATGCTTATTGGTTGGGAAAGATGTGGAAATTATGCAGCTTATTGCTGCTTGCACTCACTGTGTTTAGCAACATGCAGCCCTGTGGGTGTCCTTTCCCCCTGGCTGATGCCGCAGTGCCTGTGGGAGCATCTACATGTCAATTTTTCTGGGCCCTTCCCAAATCAATTCTGGCTCATTTTAGTGGACACCTATTCAAAGTTTCCCTTTGTGGCGAGTAGTCCATCCGTGTCTGTGGCAGCCACTATTTCGGTCCTGTCCAAGGTTTTTGAAATTGAGGGACTTCCTTATACCATGGTTACTGATAACAGCCCCCAGTTTGTTTCTCGATAATTTGCATCTTTTGGTATGGCTAGTGGTATTTGCCATCCCACAGCTCCCCTGTTTCATCCTCACTCTAATCATGAGGCCAAACACATTCTTCAGACGTTTAAAACTGAGATGCAAAAGAGTGTATCTGGCAGGTCGCCTGAAGCTGTTATAGACTATTTTTTGAGTTCTTACAGTTTCACTCCAGCAGGGGACAACCCATGGAACCTTCTTCAAATGCTGCATTCGATGCCGCATCCTCTGGTGTCGCCAGTTCCATGACAGTTCCAGCTGGGTGCACCTGTGTGGGCTCATTGTTTCGGCTGTAAGCCAAACTGGGTTCCTGCTGTCATCAAGCATCGCTGAAGCTGGTACCTGCGCATCATCCACACTCCTGATGGGCAGAATCCCATCACTTTGAGCAGCTGTGATCATGCACGGCGGGATATGTTCCGGTGGGCCCATGGCCCGCCGCCACTGCTGCCAGTTCCTGTGTCGCAGACACTCAGGTTTTCACTGCAGCAGGGGTTGCCACCTTACACTTGAGGGCTCCACACAAAGTAATTGCACACTGACTACTAAATCAACTCATTATTCAGCTACGAATATAGCAAAAATATGTTTATGGTGTGTAAACTCAAATTCAAGTTATGCAAAGCTGTAAATGTAAACAAATATAGCAATTCCCATATCTTGGGGCATGCTATAATGAAGAAAATTTCTTGAATGTCTCAGATACAAGCATGGGCAGGTTAAAGGAGAGATGGTCGGAAGAGGCAATTGCTCTCCCACCACCTGAGAGTTGAAACTAAATTAAAAGCAAACAGTTTTTTTTTTAGAATGAGATTTTCACTCTGCAGCGGAGTGTGCGCTGATATGAAACTTCCTGGCAGATTAAAACTGTGTGCCCGACCGAGACTCGAACTCGGGACCTTTGCCTTTCGCGGGCAAGTGCTCTACCAACTGAGCTACCGAAGCACGACTCACGCCCGGTCCCGAGTTCGAGTCTCGGCCGGGCACACAGTTTTAATCTGCCAGGAAGTTTCAGTTTTTTTTTTTTTTTTTTTTTTTTTTTTTAAATCTGTGCCAAAGTTTAGCACACAAATTTAGAGTCTTCGACAGTGGATATAGTCATTTAATTCAGTGTTCCCCCAGGCCATCTTACTCTGGGTGCCTGAGAGAATGTGCTATTTTTACCAGTGACCCTCCTCCTGTTCAAATTGTGGATGCCAAATATTAGCAGGGCTTCTCAATCTCTGACAGCAGCATGTGCTTCGCATTTTGCTTGGGGCACTATCTGCTTTGTCCCCATCATTGTCATTCTTGCTACTATTGTTAGACTGCTTGCCTAGAATTCAGGACCATATCCAAACAGTTATTTAGAAATTATGAACTACAGTTTTAAAAGTATTTATTTTAATTTCAGTTTATTTGCTTTTAATTTGTTTATCAGCTCTGTGTTAACAAAAGGCTTGTAAGCTCGTTGCTGTGTATTAACAATTATATATAAGAAGTTACCAAGAAAAAGGTTGTGAATGCTACACATTTAAAGAAATTTAAAACTTTTTTGTCTAAAATGAAGCACATTTTTGCAAATAATGATATTTTTAAATATCAAAACAGTTTAAAACAGTAGTTTTTGAAGGTTTTTTCGTTAACTTCAGGGGGGGGGGGCTGGATCTTCTTTCTCTTCTAGTCAACCACCTCCACCCACCACATTTCATTAATCTGCCACTGGCTACAAGTCTTCCTTCTTAAGTACTGTAGTGCATATGACAATTTACACTCTTGGAGGTTATGGCTGATATTATTTATTACCATTTATTACCAGGCCTGTGTCATTCAGCACCCATGACTGGATAGACTGCAGCCTGATGGGTGACCACAGGGTTGTAGTCCACAGGTAATATAGCTATGAAAGAGGGCATGATATATGGTTAGCAAATATTGGTCTGTAATTATGCTGTTTAATCTCCTCAGGAGACAGTTTCTTGCACACCTCTTCAGCATATCCTTTCCATGTGACTTTGTGATCTATTACAAAATGCAGTAGTTTCACAGTCTCTACCTCCAGATGTGTAGTTTTGCTGAGGCTGCATACCATACACAACAAGGAGAGGCCACAAGGTTGGGATCACAGATTTACTTCAAACTTAGTACACCTTTAGTAGGCCATTAAAATAACAGTGTGCAAATAGTAAGGTGCACTACTATGGCAATTCCAAGAAAATCACAAGAGAAATTGTATGCATCTATTATGAAACAGGTGTATCTGCGCATAGGTGCTGGACATTAAAGTTCGTGGTGGTCAAGTAGTTAGAGGTTCAAGTATCAAAAGATGAACCCGTATGAAACGATGGTTCAATTCCTGCTCAAAATTAATTTTTAATCTATTTTTTTCATCATTGGTCATATTATTTAATTTATATGACATTTGAGAGGTAATATAATTTTTAAAAAAGCCATGCGTATTTGTATTTGCATGAAGTTTTAGTGAATTTCATAATATTTGACAAATAACTACTTTTAATTAACCCCTTATGGCATACTGGATGAGATATGGCACATACCATTTCCCACATTGTGGAGCTCAGATTTGAAAATATATTTCATAAATGCATGTTGGGATAGATATGGTACACTGTTAAGAATATATCTGCAAACAGTGACTGCCATCTGTAGAGAGAATAAGGAGCTATGTAGTAAGAATGTTTGCTTTGTGCTGCAAGCTGTTTACATCAAGTTCGGTCATACGAAAAGTTGTAAACATTTGAGTTCAAAGTTTATATAATTTCTAGGGGTGGAAGAACATCTGTGGATAATTTTAAAGATGTAAGTTTATATATTTGTCAATTAGAATACATGTAATATTGAAAAATCTGTTTGTGAGACGTATGGCACAACATGCATTATTGGTAGCATAAAGAAAACATTCATCATAACCTAACTTTTATAGTAAAATATATCTTTTCTTGTCAGCTGCGTTAGTGCAATGACTGTAACAAAGTTTTACAGCTCTTCTGCCACAATAAGAGCTATTGAGGATGGAAATGTTAGTGAAGACCCAGATATGTCAGATGACAAAACATTTTCTGCAAAACATTATTTTCAAAATGAAGATGTTGTGCTTTGTTCAGAGTCAGATAGTGATGATGATATCAGACCTAAGAGCTATAACATAACAAAGAAAGAACTGTGATACCATAAACGGAATCAGAGTCAGAAGATAACAGTGAGCTGAGGCTTACTGCTGATTGTAACCTTGATGATAATCGTGTTGCAGATAGGGTTAGAGCAAAGCAACGAATTTCAAAACCTTCTACTAAGGTGGAGAAACCTAAAATACACTGGAAAGTAGGACACTTGATTAGAAAAGATGCAGAGGTAAAATTCACTGGTAATACTAATCTTCCTGAGGGAATATTGGATCTTGGCACTCCTGTGGAATATTGTCAGTATTTCTTTACTGAAGACATAGTGCAGTACATAACCAAACAAACTAATTTGTATTGTGTACAATGCCAGCCCAATAAAAGTGTAAATGTTAATGTATAAGAAATGGAACAATTTATTGGTGTGGCCATGCTTATGTCCATTTTTCAACTCCCAGCAACAAGACATTATTGGTCTCAACATCTAGGTCACCCTGCTGTAACTGACATAATGCGCTGTAACCAATAGTAAAAAATAAAATGCATCATACACTTCTGTGATAACAGTAATCTAGTCCCCGCTAGTGACCCCAACCGTGACAAACTTTTCAAAATTTGTCCACTGCTAGACCAGTTGCGTGAAAAACTGTTGCGAGTACCAAGAGAGGAATTTTTAGCTGTGGATGAAGAGAGTATTCCAACAAAGTGCAGATATTCACTAAAACAATACAATCCTAGTAAACCATGTAAATGGGGGTTCAAAGCTTTTGTTCTTAGTGGGGTGTCAGAATTCAGCTACAATTACAAAATTTTTGCTGGAGCTTAGAATAATGTTATAGTACCTGGTGTTGTGGAACTAGGAGTTAGCAGCCATGTTGTTGTGCATCTTATGCAAACAGTCCCATGACACGGGAGTCAAACCATCATCTCATACAAGTTGGTCTTATGTAGATCGAACACTAACCACTTGACCACCCTGAACTCTAACCTCTGGCACCTATGTACAGATACATCAGTTGCATAATAGACACGTAAAATTTCTCTTGTGATTTTCTCAGAATTGCCAGAGTAGTACACCTTGCTACTTGCACATTCTGTTGTTTTAATGGCCTACTAAATGTGTACACAGTTTAAAATAAATATGTGATCCCAGCATTGTGGCCTCCTCTTGTGAGTTTTGTCTGCATTTAGTTTCATTTTATTTGAGGTGAACCTTTCCCCGGCCTTTCTGAAGACACATTTGATTCCAGGACTGCTTGAGTTGGATTTTCCCCCTTTGCGGTAAGAGTGGTGTCACTGGCAAATTGTAGTGTGTTACTATCTCGACTTAGATCATTTACAAAAATGAGAAAGGAGAGAGGGGTTGTGATGGAACCTTGTGGTGTGCCATGTTCGAACTTCTGTCCCAGCAGTCACTGCTCCTTGGAATGAAACAATCTGTTATCTGTTTTCTTACCAGCACTGAAGGGTAGCTAGAACAGCACCTCCCATACCATAGCATTTTAATACTTTTAGTAAGGTCTTATGAGGAATGCAATCAAATGCTTTGCTCAAATCACACAGTGTGTGTGCCACCAACTTTCTCTCTTCGAATGCCAGCTTTATTTATTTATTTTAATAAGTCCACTACAACAGTAGCTGTAGACTTTCCCTTTCAAAACCATGTTGCACATGATGGAAGAGTCTGTTACTCATACTAATCAAGAAGCTGATTTTTCATTATGGATTCAGTCACCTTAGCTAACAGTGGAGTGACTGAAAGTTGCCTATAGTAAGGAGTTTTTCTAGTGATCATACTTGAAACCCTCAAATACACTGAAGCGTCAAAGAAACTGGTATAGGCATGCGTATTCAAATACAGAGACATGTAAACAGGCACAATATAACACTGTGGTTGGCAATGCCTATATAGGACAACAAGTGTCTGGCAAAGTTGTTAGATTGCTTACTGCTGTTACAATGGCAGGTTGTCAAGATTTAAGTGAGTTTGAATGTGGTGTTATAGTTGGTGCACGAGCGATGGGACACAGCATCTCCAAGGCAGTGATGAAGTGGGGACTTTCCAGTATGAGCATTTCACAAGTGTACCGTGAATGTCAGGGATCTGACAAAACATCGAATCTCCAGTCCACTGGCCAGAAGGGAACCAATGGTGGCTGAAGGGAATCATTCAATGTGGCAGAAGTGCAACCCTTCCGCAAATTGCTGCAGTTTTCAATGCTGGGCTATCAATAAGGGTCAGTGAACGAACCATTCAAGGAAACATCATCAATATGGGCTTTGGGAGTCAAAGGCCCACTTATGTCCCCTCAATATTATTGCATGACACAAAGCTTTACAACATCGACACTGGACTGTTGATGACTGAAAACATGTTGCCTGGTAAGATGAGTCTCATTTCAAATTGTGTTGAGCAGATGGATGTGTACAGGTATGTAGACAGCCTTATGAGTCCATGGAGCCCGCATGTCAGCAGGGAACTGTGCTGGTGGAGGCACTGTAATGGTGTGGGGTGTGTGCAGTTGGAGTGATGTGCGACCCCTGATACATCTAGATATGGCTCTGACAGGTGACACATGCATCCATTCATGTCCATTGTGTGTTCCAACAAACTTGACCAATTCCAGCAGGATCCCACATCTACAGAATTGCAACAGAATGGCTCCAGAAAACTGTTCTCAGTTTAAACACTTCCACTGGCCACCAAAGACTCCAGACATGAACATTATTGAGTGCATCTGGGATGCCTTGTAACATGCTGCGCAGAAGAGATCTCCACCCTCTCATGCCCTGACTGATTTATGGAAAGCCCTGCAGGATTCATGGTGTCAGTTCCCTCCAGCACTACTTCAGACATTTGTTGAGCCCATGCCATGTTGTGTTGTGGCACTTCTGCACGCTCGCTCATCAGGGCCCTACATGATGTTAGGCTGGTGTACCAGTTTCTTTGGCTCTTCAGTGCATTTTTATATGATGTCATCTGAATGTAGACTTTTCCTAGGAGGAAAAATGTGTACCAGGTGAAAGAGCACATGAAAGTCCAGGGAGGAAAGGAGTAAGAGATGAAAGTCTAATAACAAATTTTGAGAGAAATGAGGTGTGTGTAATCATATGTTTTATTATACAGACTGAATCGCCCTTGAAAAATGAAAATAATTACTTTGATTTTTCCTCATAAAGGCACATACATATTTATATAAAGGCTGTAGTTTGTATTCTTGCGTGCCACAAGACTGATGCCTTACATCAGGTGCTCTAGCTTGAGTGAATGTGAGTGAAGTCATAGTGGGACAAAATAGCCTGCATCACTGGTAGTTTAGATTGTTCTCATAAATAGGGCTGTTTTAAGGTTACATAGGGTCCAGACCATGCAAGGACCTTATTTGTGCAATATGTACTCACACTCTTTTTTGAAATGTTTTTACTTTTCATCAATATAATATATGAATGCAACATTTGAAGCAAATATTTCATTAATTTAAACACTAACAGATGCTATGCACTTTAATTCATTATCTAACCAACATAACGAACATGAGTCAAGACACAGTTACCTACAACAGTCGACTTTTATTAGCTCCATTCACACAGCATGGAAAAACTGCTGTTTAGACAAATAAATAGTTTAATGGCAATATGTGATTGCTTCCCTCCCAAGAAGAGAATTGTTGCTCCATTGAGGAGACTACACAGTAATGTGTCAAGACTGATCATGGATGTAGGTGATGTTTTGATTCAAGTGAGGTTTGTTGTGGTTCAGTTCCACTGATCAACCTCAGTCCAGGTTCAGGCAAATATCCATATTTGTTTAGGCAAAGAGACTGCATTGGTCCACCTCTGGCCCTTATGTAATCAGTTATTCAGCTTGGCATTGTTTAATAGAGTTGTTGGATGTCTTCCTGAGGGATATCATCCCCAGTTCTGTCCAATTGGTGTACTAGAACATCAACATACTGAGCTGGTTGGAAGGCTCCACCCCTAATGCCCCAAATGTTATCAGTTGTTAAGACATCTGGCGACTTTGCTGGCCAAAGTAAGGTTGGGCAGGCATGAAGACAAGAAGTAGAAACTCTCACTATGTGCAGGTGGACAATATTTTGCTGAAATGTAAGCCCAGGACATCTTGCTATGAAGAGCAACATACAGGGCATAGAATATCATCGATATACTACTATTTTATAAGGGTGCCATGGATGACAACCAAAGGGGTCTTGTTATGAAAGGAAGTGGCACCCCAGACCAACATCCCCTGCTGTCAGGTCATCTCTTGGGCAGTCATCAGGTCTGAATTCGAATCGGGACTCATCACTGAAGCTAATTCTACTCCAGTCAATGAGAATCCATGCCAAAGATGTGTCTGGAGATGCCCAAGACAGTGATAGGATACCAACCTGTCTGTTGCCTGCCATAAGGTCTGACAGCCAGGAGTGGTGGTCTTGGGTGCCATTTCTTTTCATGGCAGGATCCCTTTGGTTGTCATCTGTGACACCTTTACAGTGCAGTCTTACATCAGTGATATTCTAAGCCTCGTTTTGTTGCTCTTCCTGGCAAGCCATCCTGGGCTTACATTTCAGTAAGAAATTCTCACCTATACACAGGAAGAGTTTCCACTGCTTATCTTCATACTTGCCAAACCCTACCTTGGCCAGCAAGGTTGCTGGATATCTCCACAATTGAGAACATCTGGAGCATTATGGACAGGCCCCTCCATCCATCTCAGGACTTTGGCAGTGTAACACACCAATTGGTCAGAATATGGTACAGTATCCCTCAGGAGGACATCAATGAATTCCAAGCTGAATAACTGCTTGCATAAGGGCCAGGGGTGGACCAACATGTTACTGACTTGGTCAATTTGTGAAGCCTCTCCTCTTGAACAAATCATCAAATATTTCTGAAATTGTAATCATTTGTTTGTCTGTACATGTACATCACCTCTACTGATTTCCATCCCATTTGGCTAATTCCTTAGTGGTGCATATTTTTTTTTTTTTTTTTTTTTTTTGTATTAAATTCTATTTAAGCCTTGGTCTCACTCTTCAGTTTTTACTCCATCCCTACCCCAACTTTCCAGCAGTACCAAATAATTCCTTGATGCCTCACAATGTGTCATATAATATACCCATTCTTTTAGTCAAGTTTTGCCACAAAGTTTTTTTCTTCTCAATTTCATTTAATATCTCTTCATTAACTACTTGATTTACTCATCTGATCTTCATTATTCTTCTGTGGCATGACATCTGAAAAGATTCTGTTCTCTTCTGGTCTGTAGTCTTTATTGTCCATGTTTCATGTCCAGACAAAGCTAGATTCTAGGCAAATACTTTAGAAATTATTCCTAACACTTAAATGTATATTCATGTACTAGCAGTGTTGATGTTAAATAATCAAAACGCTCATAAACAAGACACAACTTTGCTAGCGTTCTGACAAATCCTTTTTCAAGCTGGAGTACACACACACACACACACACACACACACACACACATGTACTTAACATGTTTTCCCTGTTTTGCATACATTTCTTTTTGCATATAGTTATCAAATAATGACTTTTGCAAATGTCATATTGTGCGTAAAGGTTTAGTACATATCATATTTGTGTACAAAGTTTTAATACACAACATATTTATCTGTCCAGGTTAATACATAATATATTTACATGGCTTAGAATTCTTTCAGAGAATATAGGCATTTATTTATGAGAAAAAAATTAAAAATGTGTTTTAAAGTCATTGCTGGTATGTGCTCTTATGGATTCTGGCAATTTGTTGTGCTGCTGAGATATAGACTGCAATTTTGCTTTAAACACATTGGCAGTATGTCCTCTTATGTATCCTAGCAATTTGATGTACCTCATTGAGCTGCTGATACAAAGACTGGTCTGATTAACTCCATTACTTTTGTTTTACTTACACTCTAAAAAGCAAATGGACAGAAAGTATAAAATAACAAAGCATACATGGCTAGAGGAGAAATACAAAGCTAAAGAAGCATATATGAGAATGGGGTGTCATGTAATCCAGTTTGAAGACACTCCTCATTTCATTCAACTGATGTTCCAATGCTTTGTTGTGTCTGGCAGAGTTACTTATTTATTTCAATTTTATCTATTTTTGCATGTAGTCCCATCAAATGATGGCTTTTGCAAACATCATATTGTTACAGAGGTATAGTACATATCATATTTATGTACAAAGTAAAATAAATAATGTATTTAAATGAAGAGTCTAATACATGATATATGCAGCAAGAAAAGTTTTTAATTGTGTTTTAAATGGATTTCCAGTATGTGCTCTTAG
This sequence comes from Schistocerca americana, assembly GCF_021461395.2. Classification (NCBI taxonomy): domain Eukaryota; kingdom Metazoa; phylum Arthropoda; class Insecta; order Orthoptera; family Acrididae; genus Schistocerca; species Schistocerca americana. The sequence continues at coordinate 485,953,113 of NC_060130.1, forward strand.
TGATTCTGGCAATTTGCTGCACCACATTGAGCCACTGATGTATGCACTGTGCTCTGTTACTTTTAATTCTGTTCCTTGTCTGTAATAACTGTGCTTACTTCTTGTGTTGTGACTGTGTACATCATAACAATTGGCTGTGTCACCCTGATGACTTACAAAATGATGTGATAAGACTGGGAACAGAAATTTATAGAACTGTGGTATTCTTGGTCTCCATTAAAAAAAGCTAGAACTACAAGGAAACCTAAAAATAAAATGCTTAACAGGTTTACCGAAGAACTTCATGAAATTAGGGAAAACTTGCACACATTACATCAGATTTATAAGCATGCCTGTATTCACACGACTGAGCAGAGAGAGAGAGAGAGAGAGAGAGAGAGAGAGAATTTATAACTCGTACGCTAAATCCAAAAAATAGCCTTTACATATGTCTGCTTGTGTCTGTATATGTGTGGATGGATATGTATGTGTGTGTGAGTGTATACCTGTCCCTTTTTCCCCCCTAAGGTAAGTCTTTCCGCTCCCGGGATTGGAATGACTCCTTACCCTCTCCCTTAAAACCCACATCCTTTCGTCTTTCCCTCTCCTTCCCTCTTTCTTGATGAAGCAACCGTTGGTTGCAAAAGCTTGAATTTTGTGTGTGTGTGTTTATGTTTGTTAGTGTCTCTATCCACATACCAACGCTTTCGTTTGGTATATATATATATATATATATATATATATATATATATATAAAAAAGTGCGGGCATGTTGATAGACACACAAACAAACACAAACATACACACAAAATTCAAGCTTTCGCAACAAACGGTTGCTTCATCAGGAAAGAGGGAAGGAGAGGGAAAGATGAAAGGATGTAGGTTTTAAGGGAGAGGGTAAGGAGTCATTCCAATCCCGGGAGCGGAAAGACTTACCTTAGGGGGAAAAAGGGACAGGTATACACTCGCACACACACACATATCCATCCGCACATATACAGACACAAGCAGACATTTGTAAAGGCAAAGAGTTGGGCCTTTACGAATGTCCGCCCATGTCCGTATATGTGCGGATGGACACGTTGTAGGGAAGCAGCACACTCACGCCTTATAAAATTCACATCAGTCTTTCCATTGTGTGCCTGCCTAGTCCGCTGTAACTAGCTCTGATGTCATAAATATTACGCAATACTTTAAAATGAAGTAAATAACCTGAAACGTTTCTAGTGTGTCAGGAGTAATACAAAATCAATATTTGTTGGATATCAGTTCAATAACTTTAACCATTTTCGAAATGTGGATGTTTTTCTGTAAAAATCACTGGCGCAACAGAAAAGAGCTAGAAACTTAAAAATTTATATTTAGATTCCTTTTGCATAATAATTTAGTAGAAACAGTATTCTGGATCTCACAAATTAAAATTTTAGTTGAAATTCATGATTTTCTGGTTTTTGTCTTAGAAATTAAGGAAGCAAGATAGATTAAGCAGGCGAATAAATAAAGCTAGGATGTTTAAATGTAAGTAGAAGGGATATCCGCTATAATCATAAAAATATGAGAAGTTTCAACAGAATAACTGTAAAACTATAGCTATAGCATATCTCCAAAGAGCAAGTTCAGAGCTCGTCTACTGCGTGTAGTGTAATTAAATTAATTCTCTCGCCCAAAATATTTGACTTAGCCACGTCAGACTTTTATTATGATTACTTACTTGTGTGCTGATTGCACAATTAAATTGAAAGCTTCATCGGCCATCAGCAAAGGAAGCAATGATTTATTCAATAACTTAAAGTGGTGCATTACTAGCCCAGCGGCTAGTCAGGAGAGCAGATTTGATCAGGCATTCCCTTAGCCATCCGCACCGCAGCTTTATATGTAAGAACACTGCGCGAGAGAAAGAAGGCCCCAGTTCTCTCCAGACACTGATTAGCGCACCACCTGTGCCGGGAGTCGCGTCGCGTCGGTATCATTGATATAAACAGCCTCGGATGCAGTAATAAGTTACTCGGGATATGCGTAACCATGAAATTGTTTTCGAGTGAAGTGTTAATTTTGGGATGACGTTAATGATCTATCTTTAGTTGGCGTATGTCGTATTTTCACGTGCCGCCACAGGACAGACATTCCACCATTATTAGCATGGCGTTTGATGAACCTTATCATCAAATTATGGCAAGCATTCACTTAAACATTTAATTTGAACAGTTATAATTGCATGAGCGCATTAGACTCTGAACTGCTCTGGTAGTTGGATTGTGTGGATTCTTTTTGGTCTGTGACTTTCAGAATATAGTGAACATTTTAGAGAGAATGGTTTTTGATTATGAACCCCAGACAATCTCCTAATTCCTCAGAGCTATAAGCTGTAGCTATAAATGTATTTCGCAGATGAAGTGGGCACTAGGAATTCTAATTACAGGCTTCACGTTTTGCTAATCACTTTCTGGTTGCCAATATTGTAGATAGAGAGCCAGTGTTGAGAACGGAAAACAGCATAAATACAAAACATTTATTCTATTATTCCACCCGCCGCCCCACATACGTTGCTAATCAGCCGGGAAATGAACTGACAGAAAAGTGAAAGTCATTTTTAAATATTCGGATTCAGAAGTGAAATGCAACATGCAACTGAGCAATGGAACAGTGATAGACTATTACGTGTGCATGTGGACGACTCAATTGGATTAACAATGCATCTGGATTGACAGAGCTGGCACTGAATCTAGCCGCGCTGCCGGCATCACGAGAAGCCAGTTTCGCCTCACTGCAGTCGTCCGCTGGAGCAACCGGAGCTGCGCCTGCAGTTGCGGGCCACGCAAACACACAGCAGCCGTCAAAGTGGCGTCTGCAGTTCAACGCGCCGCATCACATCAGTAATCCTGGTACACTGCGCCAGCAACGCCATACGTCATGCAGAAGGAACTAAGTTAAGAGAAAAGCTGTTAAAACTTTTACTAACCTGCACTAAAAGACTGTCAGCGATGGAACCACAAAAAGAAACAGAAGTTAAACCTAAATCAGGACCTATGTCTGTTGAAGGAACTGTAAATCCAGTAAACGGTTAAAGTGTAAATATGCATGAAAATAGTAATGTTAAAGTGAAATCCGAACTAGTGTTTCCTGACAGTAGTGTGAAAAGGGCAACAATTCAATAGTAGAGACCCCTGTAGTAAAGCAGAAATCAGAAAGTGTTAAGTTATTGGATGATAGTTTCTCTGATGAATTAAAAATGAAACAGTCATCAGAGATGGTAGAGTTTAAAAAGGAGAAGTTAGATAGGACTGATCAATCAGAAGTTTCATTTAGTTTTGATGATTCTGGTGTTGGAGCTAGTTTTTCATCACCTGAGTGTGATAAAAAGCCAGCTAGTGAGCAACCGAAAGATACTAGGACTATTGATTTAAATGTAATATTACAAGCAATAGCTTGCCAGCAATGCTAGAATGACAGCTGATTTAAAATCTGATATAATTGAGGTAAATAACAGGATTGTGGGCAGCCAAACCAATTTTAATAAACGGTTTGAGGCAATGGACAATAAATTAGAATCCAATAAAGCTGAATTAGAAACTTCCTTTAAGACTGGCTGCAATAAGTTGAAAGAGGATCTGGACAGTTTAAATTATAAAATTGATTACAACCATGAGGATATTAAGAAAAAGGTTGCTCAACAGTTATCTGAGATGTATAAAACAGTAAAATCCGAAGTTGCTGAGGTTCACAAAGACTTCCAAATGGAAGATGCGAAGCTGGAGCACAAGTTAACACAAAAGATCAAGGCGGAATTTGAACTGTGCTCAGATAGGTTTAAAGATGTTAATATAAAAGTAAACATATGTCAAGCAGAAGTAGACGCAATAAAAACTGATACTACTCATATTGTGCAAAGAGTAGATAATGTTGAAATGAGAGTAGAAAAAATTAGTACTAACATTGCTAACATTGAGAGTAAAGTAGCTTCAGTAACTTCTGGTAATGGTAGTATGCAACAAGTTGTAGCTGCAAACGCCGCTTTTATCGGGTGTCAGCAGTTCTTGCGGTTCGATCCAGATAAAAATATCCACCCGCTAGATTTCTGGAGCGATTTTGAAGATGTGAATCCACCAACTTGGTTAGAAGCCATTTAGCGGGTGACGCCATGCGTTGGTCAGCTGATGTTATGTTGAAGTGTAAAACATTAGCGGTCAAGAAACTAGCACCAGGCTATTGATCTACATGAAATTATATTATTTTGTGATTATCTGAGCTAGTGTAAAAGTTTTTACCAGTGTAATGTTGGAAACCAAAGAGAAATTTGGAAAGGGAATTAAAGTTCGGGGAGAAGAATTTAAAACTTTGAGATTTGCTAATGACAACATAGTTCTGTGAGATGGCAAAGAAATTGGAGGAAAAAAATCTTGGATAATGTCTTGAAATGTGGCTACATGATAAAATACAACAAAAGTAAAAAAGGATAATGGAACATTGTAAAATCAAATCATGTGATGCTGAGGGATTTAGATTAGGAAATAAGACACTAAAAGTAGTTAATTAATTTTGCTATTTTGGGCGCAAAATAACTGATGATAACCAAATTAAATTTAAGTGGTAGGAAATCTTTTCTGTAGATGTTTGTCTGGAGTGTAGCATTGTAAAGAACTGAAATGTAGAATATAAATAGTTCAGACAAGAAAAGAATAGAAGCTTTTGAAATGTGATATTACAGAAGAATGCTGAAAATTAGACTGTTAAAGCAAATAAGTAAGGGGGGGGGGGGGGGGGGTGTTGTGAACTGAACTGGAGGGAAAAGAAATTTAAGGTACAACTTGACTAAAAGAAGGTATCTTGATGGGACACAATCTGAAGCATCAGAGAAGCATCAATTTGGTAATATAGGGAAGTGTGAGGGATAAAAATTGTAGGGGAAAGCCAAGGCTTGATTGCAGTAAGTAGGTTCAAATGGATGTAGATTGTTATAGTTATACAGAGGTGAAGAGGCTTGTATAGGATAGATTAGCTTGGAGAATTGTATCAAACCAGTCTTCAGACTGAAGACAACAACAACATTTGTGAATATCATTAGGCCCCTATGGCATTTATGAATTGAGGTGATATCATTTCATAATTTATCATACTTTTGGTTATTGCTTTCCTAATGCTAAATTGTATTGGAGGTCTTTCTTTCTGAGAAAGGACCAGTAAGGGGTAAATGAGACTGAACTACAATTTTATCCAGAGAGCCAAATGAAATTGAGGTCAGAGTTGTAATTTAACAATTTATGAGAATATTTTGCTTAACCCTCATTTATAATGTATATCAGTTTGAAATACTGTGACATTAAAATGACATATTTTAGGAGACCAAGCTTCCATACTTAAAATAAAAAAGTAAAATGAGGCACATACCATTATAAGATCTCATAGAATAAAGACCACAAATAAGTTCATAAGTAAAAAATAAAGAAACAAAGTTAAAAAAATCAGAATAAGTTGCTTTCATTTTTTGTTACTTCCCATGGCAGTCCTCTTGCCAGACACCACAGTCCTCATACTGCACCTGTGCACCATCCTAGTTCAACACATTTATCATTCATCTTGTCATTAAAGCTCCCAGCAGTTTGTCTTCCCTTCCAATACACTGGGCTCAAGGTGTACACCAGCCACACACATATGAAGTTCAGCATCAGAGCTTAATGTAAACATCAGGTTTCTTGACTGACAACATCCTCCACTCAGAAATCCAAGTATGGGACCATTTTATCTCCCAAGTATGGGACCATTTTATCTCTGGACTATTTAAGAAAAGAAAAGATCTACCATGATTCAACAACCATGTTAGACAGCTGTTATGAAAGAAAAGAGAGCTACATTGCAAATTTAAACACCAGCAAAACAAAAATTGAAGTAAACCAAACTTACCATACAGAGGGTCATGTGCAAAGCATTCAATGAATTCAAAAGTAAAATTCTATCTCTTGACTTGACAGAAAAACCATTGAAGTTTTGATCTTATGTTAAACCATTAAATGAATCAAAGATACTCTGTGACCACAATAGCACTGAAATGGAGGATGATACAGGACAGGCTGAAATACTAATCATATTTTACCAAAAAATTTTCACAGAGGAAGATTACACTGTAATTCCTCCGATAAATTATTGCGAGAACTGCAAAATGACAGATATCAAAATAAGTGTCTAAGGGATACAAAAGCAACTGAAATCACTCAACAGATGAAAAGCCACTGGGTCTGACAGAATACCAGTTCATTTCTACACAGAGTAGGTGAAAGAACTTTTGCCTCTTTCCCCCCAGGAGGAGTAAACCATTCCTAACAATTGGAGTAAAGCACAGGTCATTCCCATTTCAGGAAGGTCTATATCTCTGACATCAGTCAGTTGTATAATTTTGGAAGATGTTTTATGCTCAGATATTATAATATTGCTGGAGACCAAAAATTTCCTCTGTAGGAATCAACATGGTCTCCAAGAACAATTTGTGAAACTCAGCTTGCTCAGTTTCTCCACAAGACATAGAAAGCAGTAGATGCCATATTCCTTAACTTCTGGAAGGCATTCAGTACAGTTCTGCACTGCCACCTAATGAACAAAATACAAACATATGGAATAACAAACCAACTGTGTGGTTGGACTGAAGAGTCCCTATCAAACAGAACTCAGAGTGTCATTAATAATGGAGAGAAGTCTTCAGACAGAACATTAACTTCCAGTGTGCCCCAAGGAAGGACCATAACTTTTCACAGTACATATAAATGACATAGTAGATAATGTCGGAAGTTCCATGGGGCTTTTTGCGGATGATGGTGTTGTATGCAGAAAATTTTAAATGATAGAACATTGTAGCAAAATACAAGAAGACCTGGAAAGGAGTGACGGATTGTGCAGGGAGTGGAAATTGACCCTCAACATAACCAAATGTAGCATTTTGCGAATACATAGGCAGAATGGCCCTATTTGAATGATTTCATGATTGCAGAACAGTCATTAGAAGCAGTTACTTCCATAAAATATCTAGGAATATGCTTGTGGAGAGATCTGAAGTGGAATGGCCACATAAAATTAATCATGGGTAAGATAGATACCTGACAGATTCATTGGAAGAATCTTTAGAAAACGTAGTTCTTCAACAAACGACGCAACTTTCAAAAATTCATTCAGCCAATGCTTCAATATTGCTCATCAGTCAGGGATCTATACCACATAGGACTGATAGAGAAAATAAAGAAGATCCAAACATTGCAGCACATTTTGTTACAGGTTCATTCAGTAAGTGGAAAAGCACCATGGAGATGCTCAGCCAACTGCAGTGGAAGATGCTGCAAAAGAGGCATTCTACATTACAGTATGGCGTCCAGTTAAAGTTCTGAGAGCATACATTCTTAAAAGAATGAAACAATATATTGCTTCCATTCTGTGTATATCTCACAAAAAGACTATGAAGTTAAAATTAGAGAGATTCTAGCCCACACAGAGGCTTACTAGCAATTGCTCTTCCCATGATCCATTCATGACTGGAACAGGAAAAGAGGGAAGTGCCAATGGTATGCAAAATAGCCTGTGCCACACACCATTAGGTAGCTTGTAAAATATAGATGTACATGTAGATGTAGACATTGCTTATATGACAGGAATAAAATCAATCTCAGAGCTCACTGGACAGATGTTGTATAAACCAAGAAATTAGACCCTGCTTCTATGCAATGTCACACTCTGCCACCTCTCTTCCAAATCCCTTCTTGAAATTAATGCTTAAAATCTTGAAACCATATGTTGATTTCTTATGAAAATTGCTATTAAATAGAAAATTATGGAAGTGACTCAAATCACAGACTGTTACCTATTTCTCAGAAAAACAGTACAAAAAAACTTATCTCATTATCCGTTGAAATCACCAGCCAGCCAATCAGTTTTCCCTCTGTTAACCATGCTACAAAACAGTGTTCTGTTTTCAGAAATATATATATATTTCACTCAACATTAGGTATTTGGAGACAAACCCCAACCGTACTGAGCTGGTCTTGTTGCACTCATTGTTTAATCATTGTATCACTAAACAAACATGAATTGATCATCATAATATTCCGTTTATGCACACAATAGCCTTTAGCATGCTAAATAATGAAGAAAATATTTGTAGTGCCAACTATTGGCTGTCTGTAGGTCACTGCTCCTCGTGTGTACTGGTCTATGAACAGAGAGTGGCTTCACTTCCCCAACCTGAACATTTCTGTAAAAGCTGCAATTTTGCACACTATCATCATTATTAGCTATTTCCCATAATATCTTCAATGTATCAGGGTGGGTCAGTACATAATCGAAAGAGTAAGATGGAACATATTTTTGTACTCTTTGCTCCTGCAAAACTTGTTGCTCTGTGCAAGAGCACCTGTTTTTTCATCAGCAGAGGTGACTGTTGTCTCTAACATAACACAAACATTAGTACTTTCTCTAACATAACACAAACAGTAGTACTTGAACTTTATGCTTTTGACATTAAGACACAAACAGATGCACACAAATTGCACCCTCCTCTGCATATTAGTTCTCTCCCCTTATGAACCATAGACCTTGACATGATGGGTACCTCAAATGTGTCAGTGATACCAATAGCCAAACCATAAGTGTAACCATGTCAAAATGGTGTGTGCAGAGAAGTCAGGTTAACCTACTGCTTCCTGAACAGAGGTAACAGACTTTTTTGGTAGTTGCAGGATCATCAGCCTGAAATATTGTCTGGCCTGTCCTTGCAACATTAGCGAATATGGCCTAAAGAAGTGAAATGTGACTCTGTTACTTGTGTAGATATTTTAAAGAACTTAAAGAGAAATGGATAAGTCAAAGTTAGAAATAGTAAAAATTTATGAAGTTCAGTGGCACCCAAAATGGGATTTATGGTCGCATAAGCATAGTGTTATCAACATGAAAACAAGTATGATAAATGCAACAGTTGGTCAAACAACGAACTAGAAAATAGAAATGTGAGTGAACTATTACAAACAGTACAGTGAACAGATTATTGTAGCTAAGATAGAAACCAAGCCACAACATACCAAATTAGCACATGTATATATGCTTAATAGCTCTGCAGATAAACAAATTGGAAAAAAATCTGCAATGAGATTAAAGACATTATACTATTCATTCAGGGAGATGAAAATTTAACTGTGTTGTGGGACTGAAATGTGAATGGGAGGAAATGAATGAATGGAAAAATAGTAAGGGAACAAGAATTGAGAGGAAAGAATGTAAGGGAAAGCCACCTGGTAAAATTTTGTATAGAGCACAATTTAATCATTTCAAACACTCGGTTTTTTAATCATGAAGGAGGGTTTATGCATGGAAGGGATGTGGAGGACATCATATTTCATATAGATTATATAATGGGATGACAGAAATTAATACTTCACTTTGAAGTGACAAAACATTTCCAGGAGAAGATGTGGACTCTGACTGTGATTTATTGGTTACAAAATTCACAGTAAGGCTGAAGATGGAATTTGGGTAAGAGGAAACAATCAAAAATTGTTGAGAGTTCCGAAGATGGCAATAGGCAATGACTAACTGAAACAGGAGAAAATTACAATGAAAGAGGAATAATTAGGTTTGAAAGATAAGCTAGTAAAGGCAGCAAACAAACAACTAGTCAAAAAGATAGGGCCCAGCTGAAATCTTTGGATAACACAGAACATTTAACTTCACTGATGAAATGAGAAAATATAAAAATGCAGCAAAAGAAACAAACAAAGTGGAAAACAGATGCCTAAAAAATGACATGGACAGGAAGTGAAAAATGGCAAAGCAGGCATGATTCAAGGAGATATGCAGAGATACACAGTAGCATGCTTGATTATAGGAAAGATAGAAGTGACATATAGGAAAATTAAAGAAACCTTGTGATAAAATAGAAGCAGATATATGAACAACAAGAACTCAGATGGTTAGCCAATAATAGGTAAAGGAGATGAGAGTGAAAAGTGAAAGGAATAGATAGAAGGGCTGTATAAAGGAGCAACTGGTAAAAGCCAACCTGAGGTAAGATCAGTTTGTGGAGTCCAGAGAAATTTGGTGTAACTGTGCAATCCTAAGCAAGAGGGCTCAATGCTATAAAAAAGCACACTTTCAGCAACAAGCCATAGCACCTGCTGGACACTGCTGCCCACCTGCAGGTCAGTGCTTGGTTAGTATTGAAATCAGGGACACTTCAGTACCCAACTTACATTACATTTACATCATCAACACCACAACAAAACTGCTTTGGCACATATAACTACTAGCCATTCAGGCAGGCTGGTCATCAAATTTGTGAGTCATTGAGTAGGCGGTTATCAAAGTGTCAGCCTCTGCTGTGAGGTTGCTATTACTCTAACATCATCCTCACAGGACTACAGGCCACAGGTGTCTGCAACTGGATGAACTGAGAGCTTAACTGAGACCCTCCTAGCCACCAAGTCATTGGGGTGCCCACTAGTAACCACCAGCCAGCCACCAGGCTGAGGTTCACACCCAGGACATCCATGTCCTGTCACAGCCACAGCTGGTTGCCAGCCATCCCAAACTCAGCTGCCCATGCCAGCCTGCTGCATCAGCTCCTGACTTGGCTCAGCCACTGGTTAGCATTGCTTACCATGCAAGGTCATGCCAAACATGGGCTGTGGTGAGCATTGTAGCTGTCAGTGTCTTCAAAGTAATGCTTCGCCACTGGGGTCCATGAGGTGAGGCCGAACTTCCAGTAATGCCAGATTCAGCCTTGAGCTTGAAATACCAACTGCTGGGAAGTAATGAAGGATTCTGCAGTCTTTGAGTGGCTTCTGTCTCACCCTGACCCACCAGAGAACAAGCACACAGGATCCCATGGTGCTTATCTCAAAAGACAGACTGCAGGAAAACAAACCAAAATTTGTATCACATGTCAGTTTAGAAAAAGGTTTGGACAGTGTAATACACTCTTTGGAATTGTTAAATTATCAGGGATAAAATACATTAAGCAAAGCATAATCTATAAGTTGCACAGAAAACAGACTGCAGTTTCAAGAGTTTAAGAACATGAAATAGAGGCAGTAATCAATAAGGGTGTGTGACAGGGTTGCAGATCCCCGCCTCCATGTTACTCAGTCTGTACAATGAGCAAGGGAACTAACGATAAATCTGGAAAGCATCTTAAAGTTCAAGATGAAGAAATAAAACTTTAAGGTTTCCTGGTGGTACTGTAACTACTACACTGCTAAACAACATATAAGGACTTTGAATTAGAAAGCAGAAGAACAAGAGGTGTGCAAAATAATTCTGCAGCTAAAAAACAAACACTCAAGTGGTTGGGATGGTCTTTCCAGAATTGTAATTTTTTTAAAAAAAATGCATAAATGCCATACTTGAACTGGTTAAATATCTAATCAATTGTAGCACCAAAGAAAACATAGCTATGTAGATGAAGGAAAGAATACTGTGAACGTATTGTTGTATCTCATAAATGCTTTCAAACTGGTAAACCATATACTTCTCTTGCAAAAACTGAGGGCCTGCACTCATCTCTTAACTTGCCTAAAAAATCCATAAACAATGCAAAAATATAAATTATTGAAAAGGGATGAGGAAAAGTAGTATTCAGTCTATGACTGAAACAGTAATGCTCGGAGTGCCACAGGGGTCTATATTGAGACAGTTTCTTTTCCTTGTGTAATTTATACACCCTTTGAATTTCTGTTTAATTACTTATGCTGATGATGCCTCTCTGCTCTTTCATAGTGACAATGAGGAGGGTGTAACATATTTTTCAACGGATGAGATATCAGAAGTGACTGAATATTTTAGTAACCAAAGCCTAAAAGTATATACCACTAAATCACAGTTATTTGAGTTCAAAGAAGGAAACTCATGGCACAGACGTGTAGGAAATATTTGTGGAATTTCATATACCATTGAGGCCATAAAGATCTGCACTTGGATGGCAATTTTCAATGGGAAAACCTTGTTAGCTTTGTATGCAGGAAAACAAGTAGTGCATTGTACTTGCTGAACCAACTGATGGGACATTTTCCCATTTATAAGTTATTGGTTAGGGCTGTGGGACTTAGTCGCTGATGTGTACTTGAAGAGAATACTGGTGCTATATAAGAGCTGTTAGACTGTTATATGATGTGGGATACAGGGAAATCTCTCATGTCTTCATCAGTAACAAATATATTCACTATATTCTCATTGCGTATATACAAGAATCAAGAATCTTTATTCACCATAAATCATTTCACAATGATATAGGTTTCATCAATATGATACAAGATAAAGTATATACAATGCACAGTAGTACAATGTTTAGCATTAAATATTAGTTCTACAAAGTTTATGCAGTACATAATAGTACAATTAAAAGTAACAGTGTTTAAAAGTTAATATAATGACCTGATAAATCAAAGTATTCTTTATTGTTATAATAAGGGCGATCTGTTAACTAATTATACCACTTATGTTTAAAACTAATTATATCCATGGTCCGAGCAAAGACTGGTAACTTACTGAAAATTCTGAGTGGGTTTACTTTGTGTGAAGTTCCAGTCATTGCTAACCTGTGCCTAGGTATGTCTAACTTTGACTTAGCCCTAATATTGTGGTCATGAAGTTCCCCCTGAAAACAAGTTCTGTCATATTATTTTTAATATGAAGTCCTGCAACACACACACACACACACACACACACACACACACAGATATATATATATATATATATATATATATATATATATATATATAAACAGAGATGATGTGACTTACCAAACGAAAGCGCTGGCATGTTGATAGACACACAAACATACACACAAAATTCAAGCTTTCGCAACCAACGGTTGCTTCATCAGGAAAGAGAGAAGGAGAGGGAAAGACGAAAGGATGTGGGTTTTAAGGGAGAGGGTAAGGAGTCATTCCAATCCTGGGAGCGGAAAGACTTACCTTAGGGGGGAAAAAAAGGACAGGTATACACTCGTGCACACATACGCATATCCATCCGCACATATACAGACACAAGCAGACATTAGTAAAGGCAAAGAGTTTGGCCTTTACAAATGTCCGCCCGTGTCCGTATATGTGCGGATGGACACGTGTGCGCGCGCGAGTGCACACCCGTCCTTCTTTCCCCCAAAGGTAAGTCCCCCCGCTCCCAGGACTGGAACGACTCCCCACCCTCCCCCCCAAAACCCACATCCCCTCGTCCCTCCCTCTCCATCCCTTCCTCCCGATGAAGCCACCGTTGGTTGCGAAAGCTTGAATTTTTATATATATATAGGGAAACATTCCATGTGGGAAAAATATATAAAATATATCTAAAAACAGAGATGATGTGACTTACCAAACTAAAGTGCTGGCATGTTGATAGACACACAAACATATACACAAAATTCCATCTTTCACAACCAACGGCCACCTCATCCGGAAAGAGGGAAGGAGAAGGAAAGACGAAAGGATGCAGGCCTTAAGGGAGAGGGCAAGGAGTCATTCCAATCCCGGGAGCGGAAAGACCCACCTCAGGGGGAAAAAAGGACAGGCACACACTCACGCGCACACACACACGCACACGCACACACACACACACACACACACACACACACACACACACACACACATCCATCTGCACATACACAGACACAAGCAGACATTTGTAAAGGCAAAGAGTTTGGACAGAGATGTCAGTCGAGGTGGAAGTACAGAGGCAAACATGTTGTTGAATGACAGGTGAGGTATGAGCGGCGGCAACTTGAAATTAGCAGAGGTTGAGGCCTGGTGGGTAACGAGAAGAGAGGATATACTGAAGGGCAAGTTCCCATCTCCGGAGTTCTGACAGGTTGGTGTCAGTGGGAAGTATCCAGATAACCCGGACGGTGTAACACTGTGCCAAGATGTGCTGGCCATGCACCAAGGCATGTTTAGCCACAGGGTGATCTTCATTACCAACAAACGCTATCTGCCTGTGTCCATTCATGCGAATGGACAGTTTGTTGCTGGTCATTTCCACATAGAAAGCTTCACAGTGTAGGTAGGTCAGTTGGTAAATCACGATCAAAGGCAGAGCCACGTGTGACTGTCCATTCGCATGAATGGACACAGGCAGACAGTGTTTGTTGGTAATGAGGATCACCCTGTGGCTCTCGCAGTTACTTAACTGTCATAAAATCGGTAAACAAATGGCTCAAAATGCCGTTAGTCATGTACTAGAGAAAATTTATGCTCAAGGCATACAATGATGAATCCTATTTAATCTCAATTTATTATTTCTGGCCCAGAACACTGAACCGATGGTCGGCACATTCCTGACAAATCTGTATTTTATTTACTTAACTGACTCATCTTCGATTACCTTATTCTTAGAGATCGTATGAGTATATTTGATTAGCAGTTGTCTTCTCAGCCTCTTTGTGCATGTGAGTAACTTGTGGTAATAGTACAGTTCTGAGTGTTCAAAACACACTATGTTTAGTTGACTACTAAATCCACTTATTGGTCTTCTGCTGCTGTGTCAGTTCCACATCTGCAATTATGTACTTACTTACTTTGCTAGTGTATGAACTTAAGTAATACTCACTCCATTGAAATTTAAAGCATAGGATAGCACATCTATTTCATATCTATAGTGTATTGCAGCTGATCAGTTTGCTCACGTTGCAATCCATTTCCACTTGATTGGATGCTGAAACCACAGGTAGCCTCTCTCGACCTACCACTAAAGTGCATTAGGTAATTATGGCCAAGCGTAATGCTAAATTCCTTAAACCTATAGGACACCATGAGCTGCTCTGTTTCATGTAACATAAGGGTACCTATGGTCGCATTCACGCCTCCATCTCATAACATCAATACGTGTAGGTGTGTCCTGTCACACACTACACCAAATAACGGCCAGCTCCAACTTTATAAATATTTCAAGGACGTGTCCTTCACGTCTCAACCACAAACACTGTTCAGTTCTATTACACTGCCATTCCTTGCTACACAAGGTGAGTTCATTCTTACAACTTATCTCAATATTTTTCATAACACTAAGCAATCTCTTTTACTATTAATTAGTTAGCTCTACAGCATACAATAGGTTTCACTGCCACTTCAGATCCTGCTTGCACATGAATTTGTATATCTTTTTAAATTACTGTTGGTGGACTATTTCCAATAAAACAACAGCTTTGTACTTATAATATTACCAGGGTTCTATACATACTTGTTACTCAAATACCTTTGTATCTTAATTACATCATACTTCTCTGTTGTTTATGTCACTGTTAGGTTTGTCACATTAGGTATTTTCTTCACTAATCGGTGGATAGAATGGTTACAGAACTCATAGCTTGATAGCCATGACGGAAAATTTTTGGATTGCAAAGAAGGAGTCGAAACTTTGGTGGATAGGAAAGATGAAGATAGAGTGAGACCTGAAATGGGAAAGATGATCTCACCCAGCTGGGACTGCACAGCTGCCACACTGTGCAGAGGTTACAGAACAACCTCCTCCCTACAGAATTCATTAGCTTAATGCTGCCTTGATAGTCATACCAGAAGATTTTAGTATTTGAGAGTAAGAGCCGAAATTTTGGTGGATAGGAAAGATGAAGAATGAGTGAGACCTGAAAAGGAAAGAAGATCTCACACAGCTGGGACTGCACAGCTGCTACACTGTGTAGAGGTTACAGAACAACCTCCTCCCTACAGAATTCATTAGCTTACTTTTACTAAGATTAACACCTTCGTCCCAATATCTCCTATTTTTCAGAACTCGTATAGGCAGCTTCCAAGTTTCGTCATTAGTTACTACATGTTTATCAATAAAAGGTACCGTAATTACTTCAGTTTTTTACTTTTGTTGTATTTTATCATGTAGCCACATTTCAAGACATTATCCAAGATTTTTTTCCTCCAATTTCTTTGCCATCTCACAGAACTATGTTGTCATTAGCAAATCTCAAAGTTTTAAATTCTTCTCCCCGAACTTTAATTCCCTTTCCAAATTTCTCTTTGGTTTCCAACATTACACTGGTAAAAACTTTTACACTAGCTCAGATAATCACAAAATAATATAATTTCATGTAGATCAATAGCCTGGTGCTAGTTTCTTGATTGGAAACAACTATGGTAACTTGTGTGTTGCTAACCTATCCAGCAATTCTTTTAGTGAAAGGGGACCTACAGTTTACTATGGAATCCAAACCATGTGTCATTCCTGGTGAATCTCCACATCATTGAGAGGTGAAGGCAGAAGACAGAATGAAGTATTTATGGTCTGCCAGGGATTCAGTCCTGTGACCTTTCAGTTTCCAGGCACAAGCTTTACCACCAGACCCAGCACAAGATATATCAGTGTAAATGATAATATTAGATGACTGTGGTATCTGATGCAATTAAATGTGAAATAGTCTTACTGGAGATGCAGAAGGAAATTGTGTAGCCTGTAGTCTTGGCACCATAGCATGGCATCATTCCACATCAAAGGGACCAATATTAAAAAGTGTCACCACTCGGCCATCTACAAATCTAATGAAATTTGATGTGAAGGTTGTACAAGGCCTTTGATTGTTATATACCAAATTCTGGACCAGTATCTTCAGTGGTTGAATTCTTAGGGAGTTTTAAAGAAAGGCTACTGACCTCCACATCATGTACAAAGGTGCAAATGTGACAACTTTGCTAGGCTTCTTTTAAAAGTTCTAGCAAACATTTGGTCATTTGCTTTAATATACATTGACAACCTTTTACGCTGAATCACACCAGGGCAAAAATTAGGGATTTAGTCATACCTAAATATAGATACAAGACTCTAAAGTGGCTAAAAAATTTGTCACACTATTCTGAGAGCCATGGTTTGACGGACCACTGCTACTTTTTGTATGAGTCAGTCACGTCACAACTTCAGATGGCTATTCCTACCTATCATGTCTATGTATCAATCAAACTTAATTAGCACTGAATGTCCAGATGAAAAGATATGCGTCTGCAAAGTTGGCCAAAATTTTCTAATTGCATATTTTAGGGTATTTATGGGGGGCAATAACTCAGTTGTGTCTTCTTCAATCCTTTTTTTCTTGCCACAGCTGGATAGAGCAGCCTTCAAGCTTTCAAAGCTGTAATGTTTAATTTCTGGATTTTGCATATTGATGAGTAAGAATACCTATCAAAAGTAGAGAAAATAGATTGCTGATAAACAAAAAAATGAATACAAAGAGGAGGAAATGAGGATGCTGAGGTGGATGTGTGGGGTAACAAGGAAGGACAGATTTAGAAATGAATTTGTTAGAGGAGCTGTGAAAGTGGGACCCATGGGGGAAAAGATACAAAAGAGCAGACCAAGGTGGTACAGACACTTACAGAGAAAAGGGGAAGAGTATATCGGAAACAGAGTTAAAGATATAAAGATTGAAGGAGCAAAAAGGAGAGGAAGACCGAAGATGAGGTGGAAGGATAAGATATCCAGGGACCTAAGGGAGAAAGGATGGAAGAAGGAAGAGGCAATGGATAGAGAACTATGGAGGAGAAGGATCCATAAGAGCAAGGCCGACCCTACGTGACGTGGGACAAGGCAACGATAAAGAAGAAGAAGAAGAAGAAGAATACAATTTGAAGTTGTAAATTAAAAAAATGTGTAACTGTAGTATCTTTTAAAAGCATAAGATTTTCCTGTGGTTTAGGAAAAGTAACTATGCTAATAAGAAGTGTTTTTACATTATTTTACAGTGTAGAATATAAATATAATAAAACCTCAGAAAGTGCTCTGAAGAATATAAAATCTAGATCATAATGGAATGCTATGTTGCTTTAGAAGTTTTTAACCCTACAATGCATTGTCACTTGATTTCCATTCGTATTTTAAAGCAACGATAGTTTTTAAGGCTCTACCCTTACAGCAGTGATATACATTGCTGAATCACCACTTTCAATTGCTGCTTTCATTATTGGTAATTTTCGATGTGTCAGTCCTTTGTGCGGTGTAATCTTTGATGTTGACACTGTGCAATCTTAGTGTTGAGTACTGAGTGTTTAAATAATCAGTAATCATTACTGTAGCTGACAGTAAGCACTAAAACAATATGTTTTGATAGCCTAATTCGTATATTTTATATAAAAACAACACTGAATATTGTCTGAAGTCATCATCATTCTATTAGGGCACAGAGGAAATACAATCAGTTAAGGAAATGTGATTCAGCACACCTGATGATGGCAACAAGGTCGATTGCCAAAATATTCTGTCCTTTGTACACTCACACCAGGCTGTTCACCCGAGATTTATTTCATCAGTTAAGGAAAAGTTGCCAACTGACAAGGAGCTCCTTCAGTGTAGGTCTGGGCTTGGTTTTACTGAAGATGCCCTTACCTTAAAGAAATGTTCATTGCTTATTGTAAGCAACATGGAAATGAACTAAGCTTCTCAAAATTTTGTGAGCTCAGGCCAAAATGGTGTAGTACAGCTGTTGCTTCTGGATGACATTCAGTATGTGTATGTGCAATTCATCATGTCAAATTAATGTTGGCTTCAGAAATATCCATTCAAACTGACTACAAGGATTTGATGAAAAAAACTGTATGCAGTTTGGATTCAAAAAACTGTATGCTCCAACATTGTGAGGAATGTCCAAGAAAAATATGACTAGAGGCTTTTCTTCAAGACTCTTTTAAAGACTATGACCCTGAAGAAACAATAGAATACAAGCACTGGGTCCATGCTGGCAGACACACATTGGAAACTTGCCAGAGAACTGATGACTTCATGGAGGCATTGATTTTGAAAATTACCGGTTTGAGAAGCCATCACTTTCTATCAGAACACCAAAGTTTATATCTTAAGCAGCTAAAATGTAATCTTGCAGAAAATGAATTAATTATGTTGATAGATTTTGCTGAGAATTATTCATTTGTTGTTCAGGATACTGTGCAAGGATTCCATTGGGAGAATAGTCAGGCCACATTTCATCCATCTGATATCTATTTTGATGGCAAAGAATGTCAGAGTATTAGCATTAGTATGGTCAGCGACTGTTCTGTCATAATACCATTGCTGTCCACGCCTTTCAAATGACACTGATAGCTTGTTTAAAGAATTATAATGAAAACATTATGAATATTTATTGCTTTAATAGGTGATTCAGCTGCTCAATATAAGAATTTCAAAAATTTCATCAATTTATGCCTGCACAAAAAGGATTTCGGCATCATTGCCAAATGGAATTTTTTTGGAACAAACCATAGTAAATTGCCTTGTGATGGCATTGGGGGAACAGAAAAAGTACTTGCAACCTGTGCTAGTCTGCAGAGGGCCTTAGATAACCAAATATTGACTCCATATGATTTATTCAAATTCTGTGATGATAGTACCAAATGAAGAAATTGAAAAAATCCACTTAGATCAACAAACAAGGTTTACCATGGGACATACAGTATCTGTAACAAGAGAAAATCAATTAATTGTAATCAGCTCAGAGTAAGCAGCTTCCAATGATGCTACAGCACTCACAGTTAATGCCTTCAAAGCAGACGAAGAAATTCCAGCAGTCTCAATTCCAAGTTTACAACCAGGACAGTATGTTACTTGTGTGTTTGGCAATTTTTGGTGGGTTGGATACATGTGAAGTTTCACATGAACAAGATGCCCTCGTCAGCTTTATGCACCTACACAGTCATGCTCATTCCTTCTACTGGCCGACTGCTAAAGATACCTGCTGCATTCCTGAGCAACATACCTTTATGACTAGAAGCCACATCAACATCACCACCAAGAAGACAATACAGTAATCCACAATCTGTCATTGACAAAATTATAGAAGTGCACAATCAAAACTGGAACTGACTCTTTGGTATTTTTGTTTTGCAAATTGGTTGTGTTGTGTACTATACTCGTTTTTATGTCATTTGTTAAATTAATGTTTGAAACTGACTTATACACTTGAATAAAAATAATTAATTATGGGACTTAATGGTTAAAATATTTGATTTTTCAATCTTCTTGAAGTGCTAAAGAATAACTTTTGAAACGTATTCTTACTCGTCAAACAGAAAGATCCGGAAATTAAACAATATTTCTTTGAAAGCTTAAAGCACGCTTTTTCCAGCTGTAACACGAAAAAGAGGATTGAAGAAGGAACAGTTGAGATATTGCACTCTAAAAATACCCTAAAATTTGCAATTAGAAAATTTTG
This sequence comes from Schistocerca americana, assembly GCF_021461395.2. Taxonomy (NCBI): domain Eukaryota; kingdom Metazoa; phylum Arthropoda; class Insecta; order Orthoptera; family Acrididae; genus Schistocerca; species Schistocerca americana. Next base: position 485,973,249 of record NC_060130.1, read on the forward strand.
GCCAACTTTGGAGATGCATATCTTTTCATCTGGACATCCAATAATAACTAAATTTCTTGGATATATAGACATCGTAGATATCAATAACCCTCTGAAGCTTTGGTGTGATTGGTTCATATGAAAAGTAGCAATGGTCGGTCAAACCATGGCTCTCCGAATAGCGTGAGGAATTTTTTTAGCCACTTTAAGAGTCTTGTATCTATATTTAAGTAAGGCTAAATTCCTAATTTTTGCCATTGTGGGATTCAGCATGAAAAGTGGTAAGTGTATATTAAAGCAAATGACCGAATGTTCGCTAAAAATTTTAAAAAAGCCTAGTAAATTTGGCTCATTTGCATCTTCGTACATGATGCGGAGGTGAGTAGCCTCTCTTTAAAATCCCCTATGAATTCAACCATTGAAGATACTGAACTGACATTTGGTATGTGGCCACCAAAGACCATATGGAACCTCCACTTCAAATTTCATTAGATTTGGAGATGGTCGAGGGGGACCCCTGGTCCCCTTGATGTGGAATGACCCCATGGTAAGCTACACACTCTGTTTCTCTCTGATTTTCTCTGCTCTGTGTACAGATTGAATAACATCATGGATAGGCTACGACCCATCTCACTTTCTTCTCAAGTACTGATACCCTTTCATGTCCTTTGACTCTTATAACTGCAGTCTGGGTTCTATATAAGTTTTGAACAACATTTCACTTTCTGTATTTTATTCCTGCAACTATTGGAATTTGAAAGAGTGTATTCTGTCAACATTATCAAAAGCTTTCTACAAATCTACTAATGCTATAGATTTAAGTTTACGTTTGTTGAGTGTACCTTATAACACAAGTTGCATGGTCAATATTCCCTCGTGTTCTGACATTTCTCCAGAACCAAAATTCATCTTCCGTAAGATTGGTTTGTTCCAGTAGTCCATTCCATTCACAAATACTTTCAGATAAGTCATTTTTTAAAACTTCAGTGAAATAGATCGCTTCCTCTTGAAATTTTCATTCAAGATTTGCAATGGTGCCAAGCGCATAGGGGCCGTACCAAATTTGATTGGGGTCACATGCTCTTCTTGGATGAGAGCGGATGCAGTCTGCATAGTGATTCTGGACCAGTGGCGGCTAGTGGGCTTTAGATTAAGAGGGCGACACGTATGACCAAACAATTGCATGCAACATTTTTTTCTCTTTTAAGACGCTTCTTGTATGGGCAAATACAGTATTTGGTGTACTAGCAAGTGACGCGATTTAAACCTTCCTCTAACACAATTTTTTACTGTGATAACAATATATAAAAGTTTACACACAAATATATAGTTTTTAATACACTCCTGGAAATTGAAATAAGAACACCGTGAATTCATTGTACCAGGAAGGGGAAACTTTATTGACACATTCCTGGGGTCAGATACATCACATGATCACACTGTCAGAACCACAGGCACATAGGCACAGGCAACAGAGCATGCACAATGTCGGCACTAGTACAGTGTATATCCACCTTTCGCAGCAATGCAGGCTGCTATTCTCCCATGGAGACGATCGTAGAGATGCTGGATGTAGTCCTGTGGAACGGCTTGCCATGCCATTTCCACCTGGCGCCTCAGTTGGACCAGCGTTCATGCTGGACGTGCAGAACGCGTGAGACGACGCTTCATCCAGTCCCAAACATGCTCAATGGGGGACAGATCCGGAGATCTTGCTGGCCAGGGTAGTTGACTTACACCTTCTAGAGCACGTTGGGTGGCACGGGATACACGCGGACGTGCATTGTCCTGTTGGAACAGCAAGTTCCCTTGCCGGTCTAGGAATGGTAGAACGATGGGTTCGATGACGGTTTGGATGTACCGTGCACTATTCAGTGTCCCCTCGACGATCACCAGTGGTGTAAGGCCAGTGTAGGAGATCGCTCCCCACACCATGATGCCGGGTGTTGGCCGTGTGTGCCTCGGTCGTATGCAGTCTTGATTGAGGCGCTCACCTGCACGGCGCCAAACACGCATACGACCATCATTGGCACCAAGGCAGAAGCGACTGTCATCGCTGAAGACGACACGTCTCCATTCTTCCCTCCATTCACGCCTGTCGCGACACCACTGGAGGCGGGCTGCACGATGTTGGGGCGTGAGCGGAAGACGGCCTAACGGTGTGCGGGACCGTAGCCCAGCGTCATGGAGACGGTTGCGAATGGTCCTCGCCGATACCCCAGGAGCAACAGTGTCCCTAATTTGCTGGGAAGTGGCGGTGGGGTCGCCTACGGCACTGCGTAGGATCCTACGGTCTTGGCGTGCATCCGTGCGTCGCTGCGGTCCGGTCCCAGGTCGACGGGCACGTGCACCTTCCGCCGACCACTGGCGACAACATCGATGTACTGTGGAGACCTCACGCCCCACGTGTTGAGCAATTCGGCGGTACGTCCACCCGGCCTCCCGCATGCCCACTATACGCCCTCGCTCAAAGTCCGTCAACTGCACATACGGTTCACGTCCACGCTGTCGCGGCATGCTACCAGTGTTAAAGACTGCGATGGAGCTCCGTATGCCACGGCAAACTGGCTGACACTGACGGCGGCGGTGCACAAATGCTGCGCAGCTAGCGCCATTCGACAGCCAACACCGCGGTTCCTGGTGTGTCCGCTGTGCCGTGCGTGTGATCATTGCTCGTACAGCCCTCTCGCAGTGTCCGGAGCAAGTATGGTGGGTCTGACACACCGGTGTCAATGTGTTCTTTTTTCCATTTCCAGGAGTGTATTTTCTGCTGGCAAGACAGTAATTTAGGGAACAAAATTAAAACGACGTTCTTACCTTAATAAACAGGTTTGTTGACGAAATCCATTCTCCTCTCCTTTCCTGTAGCAAAGTGTCAATTACAAGTTCATTAAAAGTATGAACATTCAAAAGTGTTTTATCTATAGAGCACAGTGCTAATGGACTCAGTCTCTCTTCTTTCATTGTATTTCTAGTGAAAAACTTTATTCTTTTCAGTGTGGAGAAACTTCTCTCGCTTACCGCTGTTTTCATTGGTATTGTACAAATAATTCGTATAATTTCACTGACTCCGAAAAACGGCTTCTAAATTACTCTCGTAGATACGATTCAGAAGTGTCAAAGCTCCATTGGCAGTCTGGAAATCATTTCTACTGTATCTGAGTGTCGATTCCTGTCGCCGTTCATTTTCGTTCAAGCCAAATAATTTAACTGTTATCTGAAATTCTTTGTCAGGGAGTAACAGCTTGTGTTTTGGAAACAAACTGGGTTGGAATAGTTAATACAGCTGCTGACAAGTGATTGTTAAATGCGAAATGCTCGTCAGTGTTAGCCACAACAAGGTCACAGACCTCCTTTTTAAGAGTTCTACGTGCGTCTACTAAACAGTAACGTTTTAGGCCGTCTATCTCTACGTTTTCATTCCCTTTACCCCATATGTCTAGCTACCTTGACCCCACTGATGATCGAGATCAAGAGTACTTCTCGTCAGTTCTATCGCTGACTTGAAATCAGGGACATTCTTCAGAACTTTCACACTATCACATTATCTACATTGCAGCTGATTAGTGGGACATGGAATCGTATTTTCGACGAAAATAGCGATTTTTTTCCTTAAAATATTCTACGGCACATCCTTTTTAAAATGATGTATTGCACATTGTTGCACTCCAGTCCTAACCATATTAACTTACCAGTTTTCCGAAGTGGGACGCTCACTTTTTCTCCCTGTCATGGCCGACCGGGTATCTGTCAGTCTTTCATCGTGATTTCAAGACTTCTAGTATCCAGTGATTAATTTGTGTTGTGTGACAGCTTTACTGTTTGCCAGCTTGGGAAAGATGCGCCCTTGTTTTCTGCTTATATCTTTGACTTCGTGTTTATTTACGTGTAATGAAGACACAAAGGAAATTGTCGCGTATTTTTTGTATTTTTGTGTGAAGATGGGAAGGGTTAGTGCAAAAGTGTTCAAACAATGTGTGCATTGGCAGAAGAAAGTGAAGAACATGTTACACTCAATAGGAAACATTGTTTCAGCGCCTTCAATGGTGGAAGGACGAAGATCTATCAATGCAGCTGATCCACAGAAGCCCAGCGAAAATTGTGCAACTTCCCCTGTGTTGCGTTATGTGTTATAAGGGAAATGTTTCTCTACATGTTTAATGCCATATCAATCTGGCTGCTAAATTTCTGCTAATCTGCAGTGAATTTAATGATAGCTGCACGTTTTCCAGTTCTGATTCAGTGAAAATCACTGACATTGAAGTTTATAATGGGCATATTAGATTAGTATATGGGCTGCAAACTATCGGTAGAGAAAGAGCAGCAGGAGCTACGCTGTGTAGTGTAAAGGCCCGTCCACACGCAACGATCTGTCTGCGCAAATGTCTGCGCACATCACATCTGCGCAGACAGATCGTTGCGTGTGGACAGAAGATTTGCACCAACCTGAGGTGTGTGCAAACCTGGAAGTTGGAGTTGGAGGTTTGAGCGAAACCTCTCAAATCTGTGGGTTCAAACCACATCTGCGCAGACAAGTTGGAGTGTGTGGACAGGAGATCGCCGCAAATCTGGCGCGAAACAGCTGTTTGCTCAGTCTAGTGTTTGTATTTGTGCGCACAGGGCATCAAAATGGCTGATACTCGTCAGTGTTCGCGCGAATTTATCAGTGAGTTCATTGAATTATATAGACACCACACATGTTTGTGGAAGATAAAAAGTAAGGAATATAGTGACAGAGATAAAAAGGCAGCAGCCTACAATTCTCTAATTGTAAAATTGCGGGCAGTTGACGCCTCGGCAAACCGAGAAACAGTGATAAAAAAAATAAATTCGTTGCGAACTGTTTACCGGAAAGAGTTGTCGAAGGTGCAGAAATCTCGAAGATCTGGTGTAGGAGTGGATCAGGTGTACCAGCCAACGCTGTGGTATTTTGATCTGCTTGGCTTTCTTAGTGATCAAGAAACGCCAAGACCAAGCAGAAGTACAATTGAAGATGAAATTGGAGTGTTAACGAGCGAGGAAATGGAACACGAGGTAATGTAAAACAATATATTTCACATACATTTATCAAAAGTTTATTCAAAAGAATATATTTGTGTGCAAACATATAGAAAATTAACTGCTGTTATAAAAAGAAACATGAATATACTTGACTACTTGTCCATGTTTTACAACACAAAGTTTATTACGATACAAATCCATCCTGCCATGGAACAGCTCCAGTAGTACTGAAATAATGTTTATATTTATTTCTAACAGTTTTTGCGCTTTCAAAAATTTGTCCACTTCTTCCACGTTGCAGGGCGTGCATAATTTCTTCGTCACATCTTTCGCCCAGTTCAAGAGAACATTCGTTGATATTTTCGCGATCCAGTGACTCATATGGTGTGTAAAATTGCGGGTTTCTTCTGCGCAAAAAGTTGTGTAAAACACAGCAAGTTAATACCACAGTGTCAATATTCTCCAGCTTCAAGTTTATGGTTGTATGGAAAATACGGAACCTTGATGCCAATATTCCAAACGTATTTTCAACAACTCTGCGTGCCCTAGAGAGGCGGTAATTAAAGAGTCTTTCTTCCTTTGATAATTTTTCTTGACGATATGGCTTCATTAAATCTTTGCGAATTGCGAAGGCATCATCACCAACAAAAACATACTCCATTAGGCCTATTTCCTGCGAATTTGCAATTCGTTGAGGTTGAGGAATTTTTAAACTATTATTAACAAGAAGTTCATAAAATTTAGTGTTCTGCAGAACCCCTCCATCGGATACTCTCCCATTTGTTCCCACATCACAGTACACAAATTCATAATTTGCATTAGCTACAGCCATTAAGACGACACTATTTGTTTTCTTATAATTGAAGAAAAACGATCCACTTTCTTTAGGAGGTACAATTCTGATGTGTTTCCCATCAATAGCTCCTAAACAGTGAGGGAACTGCCATTTGCTTTCAAAATCACTTGCAATTCTCAGCCAGTCTTCTTCACATTTTGGGAACTGCAATGAAAAAAAGAATTAAAATAAATTTGTGTAAAGTTTCTGTTAACAGTAACATTCAGCTAATTGTTAATGTACATGATCACAACAATAACAGAAAAATGAAACTCCATCGAGTTGTTCTTTGTCTGAAAGTGTTTTTGTTCAGTATCCATTCTACACTGTCTCAGAATTTTATGTGGATAAAGAGTTAGTTGCTCAGTGCAGTGTGTGTTTCGTAAGCATTCCTGTTTTCGTTTTAAGATGTGAGATTATGGAACTCTATAAGACCTTTTATTAACAATTTCTCGGTTTTTGTTAGCTAGACATATTTGTTAAGTTTTTCATTACACCATGTCAAATCATATACCACCACAATATTTACAGCTTGGCTCTTATCACAATGTTTCAGTTTTGTACATTCCAATATGCATACTTTTTTACAAAAATTATTCATAAGCTCAATAAAGATATAAGAAACAAAATCCAAAGCAAAAATCACAAACATACAATCTTTCTTATTTTTTCAGTGTGAAGGAGAGAATGACATAGAAAATGTAGCCATTGAAGATACTGACTCGAATCCAGTGACACCAGTAACTGGAGAGTCAACTCCAATGACACCAGTTACTCCGAGATCATCAAACTCTAATAACAGCTTGAGTAACGCTCCTCGTGGGAAGCGGAAACGTTCAATGGAGGATAAAACAGGCGAAATATTGTCACTGGTGGGCAAAAAATTGAACACAATGCAGCCACCAGATCCATTCGACACATTCGGCCAGCATGTGGCGAACAAGCTACGTGCACTCACCCCTCAACAGAATATCATTGCACAAAAATTAATCAATGATGTGCTATTTGAAGGTGACATGGAGTCTTTAAACAGAAACTTTAAGGTTGTTGAGGTTGAGACACTTTCAAACATGGAAAGCCAAAACCTGACACAGTTTTTTAAAGGTTTTCAATAATGCAAAATGTTTCCATATGTTGTTTTTAATGTCACATTATAAGTGCAAGTGATGCATACTGTGAACAGTTGATAGCCAATAAAGTTCTATTTCAAAACATGTTTTGTTGCCTCAAATCTTTTGTGCCTTGCCTGTTATTATTGTACCATATATTTTCTAGAATACCCAATTATGGTAGTGTCTTGTGTAAATTGCAGTGTACAGCTGTTGCCTTATATATGAAGTACCTGCGGAGAGACTAATTTCATTTCTTTTATTGTATCATTGAAACCTGACTGTGTCCCTTATAGGGACATAAAGTTTTATTGTTGTTCCTTAGAGTATTTGGGAAATTAATAGAAAGATATGCTATAATGAAGGTGATATAATAATTAGTTATTCAGGAAATGATCTGAAGAAATCCTCGGATCTTTTAAGTTCTGGTAACAAATAATTCATTCATCATAGGCAGTGCATTATCAATAATCAATGTGATGTCTTATTTGTACCACCACAGAAGTTCCAGGAGTGATTCCACTGAAGATGGATCATAAGAAACAGTTTAAGATTTCTCTTGTAGATAACACTATTACTTGACTTTTGCTACTATTCTCTTCTCTACAAGATAGAAAACATACAAGTCTTAACTGGGTGAGTTTGCTGCAGATATTAATCCACAACTGGTACACCTAGGTCCTATTGACCTGAGGGAAACTCCTTTATTAATCTTTATTTTTGTAATGCCACAATCTCCTCCCCCCCCCCCCCCCCCTGGAACTTCCCCAGCAGTCAGTTGGCTACCACCTCAACCTTGTTGCAGGTATGCCTTTGCTAGTCTGACTTTTGTTAAGTTGTTAGGGTCCCAAGGGGCCAGGTGTCCCTTAAGTGAAAGGTTTTTTTTCCCAGTATCATATTAAATATTTTGGATTAATGCTAACGTACTTATGAAAAATGAATGAGGAAGATATGATGGGTACTCTAAACAACCCAATACTGTTATTAATGACATAAGCTTCTACGACAAAGTCAAAGAGGAGAAAGACAAGATGTTGAGCACTGTTGTGTTTGAAATGTTCCATTGTTTTGTGTCCTAAAAGTGTATGTAGCAAGTGTGAATTAAAAGTACTGGAGTGAACTCAATGAGCAAAAACTAAGATTTTACAGCAATTTATACTGCTGTGTACTGTTTTCATAAATGATGTAGTCATTCAGTTGAAATTGTTGCAATAAAATCACCCAATAAGTTATCCCTGCAGAAATTTACACACTGAATTTGCACTCTTCTTTTGGTATACTGTCCTATGCCGTAATCTTATGTGACATTGTAGCAATATGAAAAAGCATGCCCTATCTGTTCTGAAGAAAGTGCAGTCAGAAGATTGTGTTAAGCTAATATTGGAAGGTCTTGCAACTGTGTGTTCTGGACAGAAGGATTGTTAGACTTGTTTTACTACCTAACATGTGGTTCATAACAATAGTAACTTAGAGATTAACTAAAGTATTCACCACCACAGTACTACAAATAAAACTTTTCAGGCAGATAACGAATCTCTGTCTAGAATTCATAGTGGAGTTTTGTATCCTGGAACGAAAGTTTGTAACAGGTTACTTCTACACTGTAGCGAACTGAAAATGCCTACTCAGAAACAAAGTAAACTGCAGCTCATTGGCCATGTAGGTATATAATCTCTAATAATATAGGCCTACTGTGTTTCAAACACGTCTACAACACGAGAAATATTATCTGTAACTTGACAGACTTAGTTTACTTGACTTGCCTTCATGAACTCATCCTTCAGGACAGCGTAAATAGCTTCACATGTGTTGGGTATTATTTCACTCAACGCTTGTTTTGATATTGCAGTTGAAAATTCCAAGTCCTTGTAGCTCCTTCCTGTTGCTAGGAATCTTAGTGTTACCGCCAGCCGTTCATGAGGAGAAATTGCCCTTCTCATACAAGTACTTTTTCTCATAATATGAGGTGTTACAAGCTTTAAGAGATGATTATATGTGTCGACATCCATCCGCAAATAATTTCGCCAGTCGTTAGGTTCGCCCTGCAACTCTCGCAGCAAATTTACATGAGAAAACTGCTTTCGCTTTAGCAGCCACTGTCTACACCATTTTGACCGCTTACTCTGTTTCCTGCGGTTGGTCTGAATGTTTTTTGCAACACAAGTTGCGAACACAGACCACAACAGAACTTCTTCCATATCTATATTTCAAAATAACTGAATTAGTTTTTTGACGTTTACAGGGAGCGTAGTCGCTTGCCACTGATATTTCTTTTCTACACCGACAGATGGCGGGCGAGTAGTAGATTGGGGTTTGTGTCGTGTGAACACACCACATTTGCAGCGATCTTTTGCATGTACAGACATCTGCGCAGATGTCTGCGCAGACAGATCGTTGCGTGTGGACGGGCCTTAATACATCTTCCTCCACCAACTTCAAATTTGGACATTTACAACTATGCATTAGGCTCTGCAGCTGAGGATGCAGCCCACAAAACTACGCGTGAAGCTGTAGAAGAAGTAGTCAAACAAAATGAAACTTACCGTGACCTCACAGTAGCTTTCGATGGTACATGGGAGAAACAGTGTCATACCTCCAATGGTGGCATTTTTACAGCTACAAGTGTTGACACTGGAAAGGTGATTGACATGGCTATTATGTAAAAATACAGTCGTTGTGGTAATAAACGGAATAAAGAACATAGTGATAAATGTACGGCAAATTACTCAGGCTGCAGTGGTGGAATGGAGGTTGCTAGAGTAAAGACGATGTTTGACCACTCTTCCAGTGGTATTTATTTATTTATTGTTCAGCTAATTCAGTCTATACAAGATGTGGCCTCTTTAAGTTATTAAATACGTTTTAAGAGGTTTTTTCATGCTCCAGTGGTATAATGTACATTATTTGGTAGATAGTAATCCAAAAACCTTCAAACGTGTTATGGAAAGCAAATCATATGGAAATAATGTTGAGATACAGAAGCTCGAGTGTGTGGTGCACATTCAGGAAAGAATGGGAGCAAGACTTAGACATCTGAAGACAACAATGAATGAAAAGAAAAATGCTTAACGATGGGAAAAAATCAGATGGAAAAGGGAGGCTGACTTATGCTGCAATAGACTATATTCAGAATTGTTATGGATCAGCAATCAAACAAAATACAAATTATGGCTAAGCTATGAGGAAACCTGTATAGACACTGTTCTTCCACATTGCCTCTACAAATAAGCACCCTAGTCATGGATTATATCCTGATGATCAGAATGGTTGGTATAAATATAATAGGAGAAAAACATCAGGAGAGAATTACAGTCATCACCACAGTTACAAGCAGCTGTAATAGAGGAAATTAAACCAGCCTTCAGGGATCGGCCTGATGTACACCTCCTGAAGAAATGTATTCGTGGGAGAACAGAGAACCCAAATGAAAGTGTGGACAGTGTAATATGAAATTGTTTCCAAAAACAAGTGTTGTGGGTATTAGCACACTTTATTTTGGTGTATATGATGCTATGGCATCATTTAACCAAGGTAACATCACAAAATGCCAGGTGACCTTAGGTCAGGGTAGGATCGAGATGCACACAACTCTCTCCAAAGTTTACTAAAGAAAGCACGGAAGATGAAAAGAGGCACTGTGAAAAGACTTGAGAATGCACTGGAAGATGAAAATGAAGACTGTAACTATGGAGCAGGGCTGTTTTAACTTTAAAGTCAGTTTCCTGAAAGTTTCATTTTTCCACATTTAATGTATATTTTGTCAGATTTTACTGTAAATGGAACTATCAAATTTTCTGTGAGTGATTAGATAACTAGTGTGTATGTACTGAAACAGTATTATATCCATTTTTTTTAAAGTGTAGCTCGTAGAGAAAAAAAATTAATAATTGTGTCTTCAAACAAGGTTCAAACATCGTTGTTCCAACATTGACAGAATACAAATGAGCATAAGCTGTAAAAAATTAACTCTCTAGCTTTTATGAATTCTGAGAAAAGATACCTTATATAACATACAATTTTTTATTGCAAAGCTGTGGGGTCCACGTCCCTTTAAACAAAATGTTGCAGTGAGATTGACAGGATATAAATGAGCATAAACTGTAAAAAATTAACTCTCTAGCTTTTATGAATTCTGAGAAAAGATACCTTATAAAACATACAATTTTTCATTGCAAAGCTGTGGGGTCTACGTCCCTTTAAATAAAATGTTGCAGTGAGACAGGACCTTACTGAAAAACTGAAGCCAAAAGAGAAACACTTTGTAGTTGCTCGGATGTCAAAAAGTCCAAGAGCTTTCCTGGTTGTTGCATAATCCTTGCTGTCATCATCCTCAGTGATCCCAAGGCTTCCGCTATTTTTTTTATAGTTAAATATGGTGTTTACACATAGTGTTTTAAAATTCCATCTTGTCTCAGCATTGCTTCAAATACATTTCTTCACAACATTATCCAGTATGACAGTCCTCTTCTCTGACTTTGAGAAGAAAGTAGAGAATCCCTGTAAATTGCTAAAAAATATTCAAAGTTCTTTGTGTTTTGTTGCACAGCGCTCTACAAAGAGATTAAGTTGGCGGGCATAACAGTGTACAAAATTGGTTCTTTCGTACACTGCTTTTACTCTTGACTGTACCCCATTGTGCCTATAGTCATAACTGAAACTCCATCTTAATTCGGAGCTATTAGTTTTTCTGGAGAGTTGACAATCTTTAATCTGTTTGTTGAACACTTCACTTCTTATTCCCACAGCTGTATGATCTTTGGGTATGTGAAATTTATGAATCTTTCATATACTTCCGCTTTTAATTAATATTGTCAAATTGCTAAGAAACATCTTCATCCTCATTATGTAAGCTGTATCTAGCTGAAATCTTATATTGACTTTGCCAAGCATAATAAACCCGATGCTATTGTTTATGCGTAGTTCACTCAGTTTATGTTTTTCAACTTTGTCAACCAAGTGTTTAATGTCTGTTATCCCCTCTGTGGGCCTAGCATGTTCTGCAACATTCATTACCAGACACACGTAACAGAATAAAACATTTCTTATTTCACATCCACACAGCCAATCCACATCTTTGTATAAAACAGGAGTACATTTTCTGGTAGAACTACTTTTGCTTTTGCACGTTTTTTGAGTCTGTATAATGTTTAAATCTAGTCTTGGCAGTCCTAACATTTTCAGTACCAATGTTCTCTCAAAAGTAAGATTTTGACAACCAATAGTTAAAACATTTTACACTATTTACACCACTCATTTTAAACAGGAAACTAGTGCATGAGTTAGTCACTAGGTCTCACTTTCAAACAATCTGATTCACAATGAACCAACAAAACTACTTCCACAGGTGTGGCACTACTTGTTTACTTTGCCTGGTTCAGGGGAATGCTCTCCAAATACTTTCACAATCCACTGGCCCCACCCAACCCCCAGTACCCCCGCCATTTCACACATATCCATTGCCTGCCTTTAAATTGCTGGGATGGTTCGCTGTGAGTCTGACAGCCAGCCCATTCCAAAAACATTGATCATTTGCGTACAGGGACTGGTAGTCTACCCATTCTAAAAACATTAATATTCACACACCCAGGCTGCTGGTATAAGAAAATTAAATGAGTCAATTTTTTATTCTCGTTTCATACATACCACAAGTTTTCAAGTGATAGATGTTACTGGAAGGATGCCGCCTTGAATTCCTCAAGGAATAGCCACCACTGTTCTGGATATACCTTTATATAGCAAGAGACAGGAACACATAACACACCCAATAACATTGTTTTTGTTGTTCATGTGTTATGGTGTGGGGAGGCATAAGGTTGTATGGACATACTGGTCTCCAGATCTTTGAACATATGGTACATTCACTGGTCAACAGTATTGTGACACTGTACTCCTTCCCAATGTGCATCTTTTCAGGTATGTATTCAGCCTTGATTTCATTTTTATGGATGAAAATGCATGATGCCATCACGCAGCAAGCTGACAAGCCCTTGGAATCGGTGGATATTCAGCGGTAGGATTGGCCTGCCCATACCCCTAACTTATGAGGGTAATTTTTAAAGTAAGAACCAACAGCATATTGTGTCTGTGTATCCTGTCACATGACGTCTGTTCACAGTTGGCCACTCTTCACCAGTCTCTCACTGAGCCGCCATTACATTTCAGGTCTCTACCGGTGTATATTGTATCGTTGTACTGCTTCATTTGTCACCATATCAATCAGTAATCCCGCGGATTGTGAAGTGTGCTCAGTTACTCTGTTCTTAAATGCAAAGCAAGTTTGTCCTGATGAAGTTCATTGGGAGCTTGTTGAAGTTTACGGTGCAGGTGTAATGAATGGTGAAAATGTGTGTCAATGGTGTATGCTGTTTAATGAAGGAAGGACAAATCTTCATGGTTTCAAACAATCTGGACAGCCTACTGACATGAATGAAGGCTTGACACAAAAAGTTGATGAGGCAGTTTGCCAAAACAGGAGCTTCACTATTGACAAGTTGCAGCAGAAATTTCCACAAGTTTCAATATCAGTAGTTTTTCACACTGCTACTGACAAACTTCACGACAAAAAAATTTGAGCGAGATGGGTGTCAAAAACCTTGACAGAAGAATGCAAAAATTTGGCACCTTCTTTGTCCATTGTTGAGCACTTTCACAGGGTTGGTGATGAGTTCTTGAGTCACACTGTGACCGGTGGTGAAATGTGGATTGTGTACTACACTCCAGAGAATAAACATCAATCCAGTGAGTGGCATCATTCAGACTCCCTGAAGAAGCCACCAAAGTTCAAACAAGAATCTTCAACACAGAAAATCGTGGCCACTGTTTTTTTGGATCGGAAAGGCATTCTTCTATTAAACTTTTTGCCAAGAGGAATGACAATATAGGATGAAAGGTTCTGCGAAACATTATTAAAGCTTAGGCGCACTATTCAAAATCACAAGTGGGGATTGCTGTCTAGCGGTGCCATACTGCTTCACAATGCTGGGCCTGACGTCTCAAGCACAAAGATGCAAATGGATAAGTTTTATTAGGAATTACTGTATCATCCACCATACAGCCCTGACTTAGCACCATCAGACTTTCATCTGTTTCCAAAACTGAAGGAATTTTTTGGTGGAAAGTGGTTGAAAAATGATGAAATGTTGAAAGAAACTGTTACTAACTGGTTTAACAGTCAGGTCACAGACTTCTTTGATGCTAGCATCCAAAAGCTGGTGCCATAACTTGACAATTGTTTAAATGTTCATTGTGGCTATATTGAAAAGTGAAAAACTGTGTATATTATAGTTTGTGATACAATTTATTTTCATAAATAAAGTTTCTCTTACCCCATTACAAATCAGTTCTTACTTTAAAAATGAACCTCGTAAATCCCATCAAGCACATGTGGGATGCATTTGGGAGGCATATTGAAGCAAGTCCACATGCACTAATGACCATTCAGCAGTTGTCAACTGCACTGGTGGGCGAATGAAGTGTACTGCTACAAAAACCCTCACCAACCTTGTGGCCACCATGCAAGCACATTCCAGAGCATGCATTGCCATCCATGGTGCTCACACACACTAGTAAGAACCACATCTCACCTTCCGTAATGTCTAGGATCCCATTGTGACTTCAGTGTGACTATTGTCTTTGAATAAAAGTGTCATTTCAGTTTGTTTTATTGCATAGTTTTTCAGTTAACTTCTGTACTATACCACAGCAGTTCTTTCTACGTATGGTCCAAGTTTCATTAAACTATGTTAGTTGGCAGCAACACATCATGCGGGAGTTTCTTTCATCCTTAAGTTTTGCAAACCAGTGTATTTATCACTCAGGTTTCATTATATTTACCTTTGATTCAATGGCATTATTGTAACTTTGGCATCTGTAATCTTTTATTTCAATATCATTGTAAAAGTGGCCACTCATTTGGAGGATATCAGAAAAATTTATTTCAAATTTTTGGATGGGAGGATTTTCTTCTCTTGTTGTGAGTTACTTGTTGGAAGACTGCTCCTCCAGCTTGCACTCCAGACAAGCCTGCATTGCTGGGCTCAGCAGAGAACCCACAGCTGAAGACTGATGGTGAGGCATATCAGCATGTATTGCCTGATGTAGTCAACAATATGAAACGTGGAGCATGTCACGTGTGGCACTTGAGGTTTCGAGCAAAATGTGGAATTTAGAATCGGCTCTCTGTTCGCTGCCTTCGACCCATCAACTTGCACCATCTCCTCTCTCCTCTGTAATCAAAGTATATGGCCCATCCAAACCAAAAGCTGGTCACCTTCCCTAGTCATGCCCTATGTACCACATATACTGAATTATATGCTTATTTGGCAAAACTTCCTGTTCTCATTTAAAATCAACTTGGATGCCCATCTGGCGAGTCCTGACCCCCCAAAACGTTGGCAATTGGTGTAAGAAATCGGATTGTTCCCACTATTTGGTCTTTAAACTTTTATGTTTTTTGCAGTGGGATGCCACCAAAAACACATTGTTATGGGTCAGAGACAAATCATGCTAGTGGGTTCGCTATGCTGAGGTGGCGCTGCAGAGCCATTACTTTCCGACCTGCCATCCTGACTAGCATGGAGCAAAGTCCAGCTGCTTGGGCATGTCCTCAACTTGTGCCACTACGTGGCCTGATTGGCTGATCTGTATGAGTGTGGCCCAGTTGTGGAGAAACTTGCAGCCACTGTAGCCTCACTGGCACCTGGCCGTGCTGAGAGAATGCGTCACCTGCTGGTGCCACCCCATCTGCTACATGGCTGGGTCTGCTCAACACCACTGTCCCTGCTGCTACCTGGTGGCCTGCTGGATGGCTGAGTTGTCATCATTGTAAACCACACTGTGTGATGCTGAGCATGCTGCAACTCACACATTGCCATCAGACTGCTGCTCCTGCTGCACCTGACAACTCTGCTGCAACACGTATTAGTGCAGCTGACTGTAGCACCTGTGGCTGCCCAACCTGGGGGTTCTACATTTGATGCTGGTAGTCCCTCTGCATCCCATCATAGTTGTAGTCATCCTGCCCTGTGTTATAATGCTGCAGGACAGTGGTGCAGCCTCCATAAGTGTCCTGACATCGACACTGGGCAGCCCCCCCCCCCCCCCAACCCCTGATGTAGCCAACCTTTCTCACTGCCTGTGACACTGCCACATGGATAACGTGAGCAAATGCCCACAACCCCCCCCCCCATGTGTCTCATACCACTGATGCCCAACACTGTCTATGTACCGAGCCACACAGAGTTATGTTTCACCATTGCTACTGTAAGTGCTGAAAAACTATGAACTTTTTCCAATAACAGGCCATGGGTTTATGTCTCATTAGTGTTGTTGTTTGTTTGATACTTCCTCCCTTAACATGTAGATGTTCATGGAGTAGACTTAAATTTTGCCTCTTACTCAGCGTTGCACCTAAGTTTAGAGGTATCTTTACTTAGTAGATTATATTTTTGTTTGAGTATAGTTGGTGTGAGTTATGTTGAATGTGTATTTTTTTCTAGATGTGCACTTCATATGTATGGTGTTAGGTATCTTAATGTGTATGTAATTTAGACCATTATTTCCATGTGACAATTAGACCAGCACTGAGATACATCATAACAGTAGATTAAACTTTTGCAAATATCTTGTTTTCTGTTTTGCTGTTTTAGGGTACTATTTATTGGGTATATGCACTAAAAAGATTTCACACTGTAGAAAGAAGAACAAATAGAGTGAATCAAGATTCTTGTTGTATTGTTTTTATTCATAGAGATGTTGAATAAATCAATAAATGGGGTTCTTATTGCAGTTTTAAGCTTTATCTGCTGATATCTATTAGTGTGATATATAGTCAGATCATCTTCATCTAGAGGTCTACGTATGCGAAGGGAATGTGAAATTTAACATAGAGGAAGATCAGCTAAAATATTGCTATGTAAAACTGACTATTTGCAGTTATGATATGGCAGAATTTAAACAAAAGTCTACTATGGTGGATAGTTTACTGGCAGTAAAGCCTGGTGAGAATGTAAACAATGTTTTACAGAATGTCCAAATGTAATTCGAATTTGTTCATAACCATATGAATTTTTGTTGTTGGTGGCACAATTAAAGTTGTCCAAAGGGAAAAATGTTTCTATTTTTTTATTTCATCAATTATTTAATTGCTAATATTGACCCCAATAAGAGTTATTAATTTTTTACACAGATCTATGGGAAAATATGAAGGATGACGTTTTCCTTTTTTCTGTAAGACCTTGTATGCAATGATAAGAATGGGTAGCAAAATTTGGGAAGTAGTTCATAGAGACCCAATGTAGTTACCATTTTTTGGGGAACCAAAATTTCCATCCCTTGCAAGTAAAGCCAAGTCCAGATACTGACAAAACTTTTGTATGTTTGTTGAGCTTTTTCTATTATCTCCATCACACACCCTCATTTACTCCATTGTACTGCATCAAGTAGTTTTGATGCTACCAGCCACTCACCTTGAAGAAGGGTGTAAGGCTAAGAGCCAAAATATCACAAGAAGAAATAATACTATCCCAGATGCATACCAAAAAAATGATGGAATACATAAAAAATTAATAACTTCTGCTTTCCACTGTAGTAATTTTTGAAACCATTGTTTTCATCTATCCACCTGTTCAGCAAGTGTAGAATGGATGTCCTCACTCTTCTTGTTTGGAGATAATGACACAATATTTTTCTCATGAACTGTGCTCTCTGCATGTCAAGTTAGACGAGTATTACCATTCTTCCAGTCATTCAAAATTTGACAAAGACAGATAGGTACTCATTACCCTCAACCTTGCAAGGAAAACAAAACAGATTTCATTTACTTTGTGAATAGCAGAGCCAATGCCTTTCTAATTTACATTTGTAAGTCATAGTGAAATAGGACTCCAGACAGTGCCTCATTTTATGTTCTTTTTTGTACTGAATTTTAGAGGAAGTGAATTCACAGTTACATTTTGTCAGCTATGACTACCTTTTCTAATCCAATACTACTTCATCTAATTATCAAGACCATTCTTGTGCACTAGATGAAGAACTGTTACTGTTTTTCACGTGAAAAACAATTTAGACTGCTATTTATGTTACATTCTGCAATATCATATGTGACTGAATTATCTGAACATTAAGTCTCTGGATAATCAGTGCTGTTATGAGTTTTTTGGCTGCTGTTGGTATGGGCACTGCACGATCTATTTTCTTGGCTAGACTCATGATATTGTAGGGGTTGGTTAGGCACCATTGCTTTACAGCCCATATGTTTAATACAGAAATGCTCAAACCCTTTTTAGTAAGTAGACAAGTTAGGAATATATAAAATATGTAAAATTAATGGATCAATCTCATACCATTAATTGATGAAACCAGATTAGTTATGTGGTCTAAACTATATAAATGTGTTTTAACTACTGTTCACATGTATTTGAATGATGGGCTCACATGAATTGCAGATTCCTAGTATAAAAAACAATAAAACAAGAATTAATGTATGTAGTATCCCTGCATCATTGAATAAAGAAAAGCATGCAAGCGAAGTTCATTTAACTCCACATTAATTTGCGAAAAGCAACAGCAAACATTCAGAGATTGGACATGAAGTTTTCCTCTACCAGTCATGGCGTACAATTAAGTGTATAATCCTCAAAAATCACTGCAAGAAACATGCAACAAGTCTATTACCCACAAATATTACGTATCAACTGTATAAAATAATTATAGCTCATAATGCCTCACTTCTGATAAATAAAGTTAAAGTTCATATAGCTGTGCAAAATCAATCATGAAAATCAACTAATATAAGCTCAGTGGAAAGGTAGAGTGTGCAACTTGCACTAACAAAATTATTCAAAGCTCATTACATGTTAAAATATATACCTTGTGCAGCTGCATGGCCACCTCAGCCACTCAACAAAAGTACACACATTAACACTGACTGGATATGAAAAGCACTGAAAAATCCTGCCAACCATCAAAAGGTCACATACACCCTGTTGCTCATCCTTAAATACCTTCTGTGACATCACACACTACTGAATTCGTTTACTGACATCATCAGCTTTCATATGATACATTATATGGTCAGACTGATCCAGTGGTTTAGTTGTTATTAATTTTATAATCTATCATAATCAAAAACAATAGTGAATTTCATAGTGTTAATCCCAGAATTGTGCTTGAAGTTGAAAGTATCCCATCCCAAGTACATCTCTTAGCGTCACACACCCCTCCTTCAAATTCCTGTTCCCTGGGTAATCACAATATGAAATAGCACCCAGTTTCACTGTTCTAATTAATTATGTACAATAGACATCACTTACATAATTATTATCACCATATGCAGTCAACAGTACAGGTGTATCATACATCATTGATATTCATCTAAATATCCACTGCATCATTATCTCAATTTTTGTGATCCACTTGGTTTTTCTGTATCATGTTTGGAGGGTCTTTAACATAAGTTTCATTTTGACCACTGTAACTGCCATTGTGTCATCTCCATCTTTCAGGTAAATGCTCATGCTATGGCCTTAGGTAAACCTGCATCCAGTCACTCAGACATCTGCATTACCTGCATTTCTTGCATGTCTCACCCACCCAGCAAGCCAATGCAAGCTCACTACTGCCTCTCACCATGTAAGCTGCCATCTCTTAGTGTCACACACCCCTCCTTTAAATTGCTGTTCCCTGGATAATTGCAATATGAAGTAGCACCCAATTTCACTGTTCTAATTAACTATGTACAAAGCACCTATGTCTGGGTTTCAGACAGGAGTGCTTGTTTCTTTCAGTACTGAGGTACTATTCCAGCTGGAGATCCTCTACAATGCTGTTCGAGTTTAGGTGGAGTTCCAAGTGGTCTGAGGCATGAATGGGCATTTGTAACGAGGAGGGAGGTGTGCTAGGGTAGTCCATGCAGTTGTCCAAAATCACTGTGCCAGGGTGGCACAGTGGTTAGTGCAGCTGCACAGTGAGCTGAAGATATAGGCTCAAACCCCATCCTAGGTACAAGTTTTCATTCATAACTTCAGTTTGCATATAAACATTGTAGTATACATCCCTACTTGTGATGAAACTAGTGTGATACATTTCATTTTGTGGCAAATGAATCAGCATGAGTAATAAGCAGGAAACATATATACACACTCAGACTTAAAACTAATGGATACATCTAACCCAGATGCATTAAAACAGATCTATAAGAGAATAGTTCCATTTATGAGCTATAAAAATGAACAACTTTAGCAGCTCCAAAATTTACATCCGTATTTGACTTTCATGGAAACCTTAATCTAAAAGCGCAGTATTTTTCACTTCCCCATTTTCTTTCCTACTTTTCCTTTCCATAACACATAAATTTTTATAAACACTCACATGCTCAATTTCTTCATCTTATTATAATCTTCAGATTATAATGTGCTTCCTCTTTCTCCACAAAAACACTACTGGAAGCCTTATCCAGGACTATATGACTTCCACCACCACAACAACCTGTTCTTCCACTTCTTCCTCAGAGTAAATGTTAACAATAATGCTCCCATTACCATGGTCAGCTCCAACTTCACTAACTAAACCATCACTTACATAATTATTATCATCATATGCAGTCAACAGTACAGGCACATCATACATCATTGATATTCACCTAAATATCCACTGCATCATTATTATTAGCACATACTCCACTTTGAGTGGGCTTACACACATTAATATTTAAAGAATAAACAACATATACTTTAGTTTCACTCTTTACACTATTATTCATCTTTCCATGGCTACACATTAATTCATCACCAACAATTTCTTTGTGCAGTGATACTATGATTTTAGGGGTGTAGTGGAGTACTGCAGCAGCCACTGGTATCTGGCAAGTATAGGGTGTTATTTTTGACATAATAACCAAGTTGTTGCACTATTGTGAGACAGGCGAGACCTGCTCAGTGAAACGTGCAGGCATAATAGTAATGCATGGTTCTTGCAATGGAGGCAGTGGGATTACTCCACCAGCAGGTTTCAGTTGTGTTGCCAAGTAGGTGAGTAGAAATGGCAAATCGGCATAATAAAGGTGCTGTTACCTTGTATAAATAGTTGTCAGTTTTGTGGTAAATTTATATGTGACCCAGCAGTTCCACTAGGATCCGGGGCTACGCCAGACAAGGAGGACACATGGAGCAACCAGCAGCTGTCTCAAGTTCAGGTCTCTGTTTCAGTACCAGCTTCCTGCATGGAGTCTGCCCTCCAAACTTACTGCCACAGAACAGCAGGCCTTCCTGGCTCACTCGAGCACCAGCTAAATTCCTGCATTAGTGCCAGCAGATCGCAACTCTTGAACAGCAGCCATCTCTCACCACCATAGCAGATGTGCCTCCACACTGCATGCAGTGGCTGCCTGGGCACAGTTGCTTGTTGCAGAGTTGGCTGCCTCTGTGAGATCCCTATTCACCTTCGTGAACTGCTGATGCCTAGCACTGTTGCTCATGCCAGGCACTGAGTGCTGGCGTCAGCAAAGCTGGGTGTAAGTGTGTTGCAGCCAGCTGGTTGTTCATTTGCTGTCATGCTGCTGGCCACCTGCTCTCTTCCCATGGAGTGGGCGCTGTTTGCCTCCCCACATTGTCACAGTGCTATTGTAATAGGTAAAAATATAACATAATTTTAACAGCTACATCTCTATGGG
Source organism: Schistocerca americana (assembly GCF_021461395.2). Taxonomy (NCBI): domain Eukaryota; kingdom Metazoa; phylum Arthropoda; class Insecta; order Orthoptera; family Acrididae; genus Schistocerca; species Schistocerca americana. Next base: position 485,994,841 of record NC_060130.1, read on the forward strand.
TTTTCACTGGCCTGCTATCCTGCCTCAACTCTCCCTGCCTGCCATTCTGTCATCACAGCCACCCCTCCACCCATAGGTCGGCTACAGTTCGCATTAGAAGTTGTGGCACCATCTCCAGTGGGTAGCAGATGGAGTGTTGTCTGCATAGTTAAACATATGCACTACAGCCTGCACTGTCAACACAGTGGGATGGGTGAGAGAATTAATGCTTATTTTTGATGTGTGTGACTTGGGACCTATTGGGGAGCATTGCTGTAACTTAAGGGTTATTTCATGTAGGTCAGAGAAACTGGCTAATGGGTCTGAGTTTCTGGGAAATGGCAAGGAGCAATACTTGGAGCCTGTTAGATCACAGGGTAATGTGCTTTAGCACCATATATTGCATCAGTATCTGTAATTCGTTTTATGTGCCACCATCGTGCTTATTTGCGATGCAGTGTAGGGAGTCTAGATAGTTAATGGTAAGGCATAAAGTGTAATTTGTTGATCTGAATAGCTGTGTATATATATTGTGTATATTGGGTGTGAATGAGTCGTAAATGTATTGCAATGGCACAGTCAGAGACGCAGGGCATTTTTGAGCCAGAAGCAGTGTGTTTGTTGACAGGAAAGCTAGCACAGTTGTCTCCAGATAACATGGAGCTATGGGTGCAAATTGCAGTTAAGGATGAGAAAATAGCTTTGCTTCATGCATCAGACCATGTGATGGATCCAGCTGCCACTTGCCTGATCATTATGTTTTCTGGAAGGTCATCTGAGGATGTGGTGTTGTTCATCGAGGACGTGACACCTGACAATGTTGTCGGGTATTGGTGGTTGGTCTGATAGTCAGTTGTTGCAGATGGCAAAATTACTTCTAGTGTGAGAGATGGAATCTTTTGTGAGACATACAGAGGCATTGAGAAATGTGGAGATGTTCAAGCACTTATAGCAGGGGTTTCTGCATAAGTACAAGAAGCAGAACAGTGCAAAGTTTTTTTGGGAGCGACTGAGAGCTATTAGAGAGAGACATGGGGAAACCATAGAGGGTTTTGATGATAGAATAAGGAAGGTGACTGTATGTACATATGAGTTGGAACAGAACAATGAAGCAAATAAATTTTTTCTGCAGGAAGCCGAGCAAAGAATATTCAGGGCTTTCCTAAGAGGCTTACCAGCGGATGTGTCAAGAAGAGTGTGCATAAGCGCCCTAAGGACCTACCTCTGGATATGTTGTACATAGCAGAGTCACTGGAAGGGGACAATGTGTTGTCTTCATCGTGTTGTTTCATTAATAGGAGTATTTAACACATAAGAGAGAAGGACGGCAGAAAGGTAGTACCCTAGAATTTTGATAATTTGGGTGCCAAAGAAGTGAAATTGGTGAAAGGGATGTTTGTAGCGAATTTGGAAGTTCTGCATGAGTAGGACTGGTGTACGGAGGCTTTAGATCATGAGCACCCACAGGCCACTACTGTTACTGCCTCATCTCAATAGGTGGAGCATCTAAAGGGAGTACAGAGAATGTGGACGGAGGTGTTGTTGTTAGAGTTTGAAGATTTGTTTTTTCCGTATGGCCTGTTACCAGCAAAAGCCAATAAACAGCACTGAATTCCAACAGAAAATGAATTACTCATGTATCAGGAACTGTATCAGGTACCATGATATTTACAACCAATTATGGAGGAGTTTATCAAGGAAAAATTGGCTGATAGGGTGAAAGAAGAGAGCAATAGTCCACATGGGACAGGAGTTGCAATTGTGCCTAAGAACTCTACCGACAGTTCGGAGAAGTACAGAATCTGCTGTGATAACCATTGTCTTAATAGTAAGACAATAAGAGATGAAAACCCTACATCTAACATCACAGAGACAATCAACAACATGGGGCAATGCTGGTGTTTCTGTACCATGGATTTGAGAAGTCGATATCATCAGTTGGAGGTGGTCCCAAAGGAGTGACCAGAGACAGTTTTCTCGTTACCCTGGAGCCACTATCAGTATTGGAGGATGCCATCTGGGCTAAAGAATGTCCAGCAATGTTTCAGCAATTGTTGGATGTAGGTTGAAGGCTTGCCAGTGTCTAGTCTGCCTGGATGATGTAATTATGTTCTCAAAATACATGGAGGAACATAGGAAACAGTCGAGAGAAATATTTTAGAGGTTGTGAGCTGGATATCTGACTTAAGTATGGGAAAATGTAATTTGTATTGGAGGAAGTAGGTTACTTAGGACATGTGATCAGCAAAGTTGGAGGGAGAACAGATCTGAGACTGGTGAGTGAAGTATAAGATTTCCCTGCTCTGAAATCGAATAAAAACTTCAGTCATTCCAGGGACTCTGAACTATTATAGGAGATCTGTGAGGAAGTTTGCTGATATAACACACCTTTGAAAAAATGTGTGAAATTCCTGTGGATGGAGGAATTTCAGGGTGCATTTGAAGAACTGAAGAAAGTGTTAATGTTGAGTCTTGTTTTGACTTTTCTGGATTTTCAAAAGGAGTTTATATTATTCTGTAACACATCTGACCATGCTGTAACATGTGTCCTAAATCCAGAGGCCAATGGTGATGAGTATTCTGTGGCTTTTGCCTTGACGCAACTTAATACAGCAGAAAAGACTATTCAACCACAGAGAAAGGAATGCTTAGCTTTATATATGCAGTCACATATTTTCAGTGTTACCTTTACCTGAAGAAATGTGACTGACAATCCTGCTCTGATATGGTTATTAGGCTTGAAAGACGTGTCCAGCAGACTAACAACATGGCTATTAAGACTCAGTGAGTTTGACAATGAAGTCATAAACAAACCAAGAAAGAAACATGAAAATGCAGCTGCTTTGAGTGGGAAGGTAGAAATAACCCAAGTACTGGGTCATGGCCTTGTTGAATGGCAAGCAGATCAGAATGCTGGCAAACTGTAAGTTATACAAGATGCGACTGCAGTTCAGCATATATGAGGTCTATTACGGAAGCTAACTAGATTAGGGCCATGAGTGGCAGTGCTGGCTAAGTTGAAGGAAGAAGTGCTAAGAGAGGCACATGACGTCAAGTAATGGTGATCACATGTTGTCAAGTAATGGAGAATGAAAAACAATGAACTGAAGGGTGCCTGAGATATATTGGTGGATGTGAAGGAAGGGAGATGTGGACCAGTGTATGAGAAACTGTTAGCACTGCATGCATTGTGTGGACTTGAGTCATAAGTGCGTACCATCACAGAGACTGCTAGAATAGAAGTGTCAAAGCCATTTGAAAGATGATTGGAGTGGATGTAATAGGACCATTTAAATAGACTTCAGCAGGGAGCCATTTCGTGGTGGCAATAATAAATTGATTTTCTCATTGTGCAGAGATGATTTCTATGATGAAACAGCAAGGAATTTTTGCAGTTCAAGAAGTAATAGTCAGCAGTTGGATACTTTAGTCTGGGGTGCTGTAGACAATGATTATAGATCAGGGGACGAATTTTATGTTGGTCTTGATAAAGGAATTATTTTGCTTGTTATGGATGAAGAAACTAAGATATAGTCTACTCCAACCACAAGTACCAAATCGTGAGCACCATAAAATTGGAAGGGTGTTAAGGCACTGTGTGAACTGATACCATAATGGGACACGTAAATCTCGTTTTTCATGGCAGCATACAATTCAAAGGTCCACAGCAATACAGTGTAGCAAATGCAGTTTTTATATTCTGGCACAATTTTTCAAGAACATGAAAAAATTACGAAATTTGAATGAAATATTATAGGAATTGATTGAAATTATGATGAAAAACTCGTTTTTCCACAAAAATCAGAAAATCACAACAAAAAAGGTCAATATAAGACATAAAATCAAGTGAATCGTATTTTCACCTATGTTCACCATGTTTTTATGAGTTTTCTAAATATTTTCATTCTTTTTTAAATATTTCCACAATTTTTAAGTTTTTCCGCCACTTTTTTGGAATTGTGTTTGAATGACCAATCATTTACCTATCATTTCGTCAAATTTCCAATAAATAAATACTTAAACTTGTAATGGGGCACTTTTTCTAGCATTATCTTTTTTTTTTATATAGAAGTAGCCGTTACCAGGATTAATCTCGAATCTGGTATAGGTGAACAATCTCAGCTGTTTCACTGAAACAATTTCATATGATTTTGTGTATGATATATTATATTGCAGGCTACAATGTGTAAAAAGAAATTAATTTGTTAGTCGTCTCTACATGCAGTTACAATTACTCCTAGAAATATTTGAAATTACGAAATTTCGGGAATATTTTAAATTCGTATTATTAATTGCACAATTTAACACCAATTATTATAATTATTTCTGGATTCATTTATAAAATAATGATTTAGTTTAGCAAAGATTCTTCTTTTGTTAAGAAAGTATGTAAACTCTTTTGCTTTGTAAACTCTTCGCCTTGCAAACTCTTCGGAATATTGTGAGTACCACAGAATGTAAGTAGTAGTGGGTACGCCTCTGATGGAAGTGAATGTGTTTTTTAATTTTGTCTACAACAATGTAATTGATGGTTATATGGAAATGGCAATTGTGAAGTCAGTGTGAAACAGAATAGTAAGTAAAATAAAAGAAACACATATCAAGAGATAATTCTTCGTCAGTTGTTTAGTCTTCGGGAGCCCATAACGTCATAAATCAAAATTGCGACCTCAAGAATGCACCCCTAGACGGAAGAATTGGAGCCAACAACTCTGTGATAATGTAAATAAGTAAAAAGTTTATGCCTCCTGAAGCTTTTGAAACTAATGAAGATGGTACAAAAATTTTATGGTGATATGTGGGAGGGTAAGATTACAAACATTTCTGATTTTTTCATTTTATTGGGAATTTTGCCATAACATACAATAACATACAAACTACATCTCCTCGAAAATACATAATTTTAAAAAAGTTGAAAACATCTCAATAAAAATAATTTTCAAACTACAAACTCAATATCATGATCTTCATTATCATCATCTTGTTTTTTCTTCCTTTGCATCTGAGTTAAAGATTTTCATCTTCAAAAATTATAAAACCCATCCACTTAATAGTTTCAACTATTTGTCTGGCTAAATAATTTTAAATTCATTATTGAGCTCCATACAAATTTCTCTCCATATTTTGTAATCAGGTAACAACATCCAGTAGTTTTACATAAAAGATCTACTTCTACTTGATTAATTTTCTTAAGCAATTTTACATTGTTTACGTTGTTGAGAAGTAGAAACTTCATTCATAGAGAAAAATTATTGATTAACAAATTTTAAATTTATTCATTATCGAATCATGGAAAAAATATTTAATAATGTAAGAAAGTAATTTTTTATTATTAAAATACTGTTCTACTAAGTTAGAACAAATAAAATGTGATGACTTTTCTAAGACATCAAATAAAATCGACTATGGCTAACGTATGGGATAAATCTAAATTAATTACATTTTTATCGAGATAAATAATAAAAGGGAAACAAATTCATTATAATAGGCCTATTTACAAATATTGTTTTAAACCCGCTTCAATTACAGAACATCTCAGAAGTGTAAAATATAAAATTATTTTGATTATGTTAAAGGTACTTATGGAGATGGTGTATATAAATTTTAATTGTTTTAGTTATAATGACAATATAGATATTTGGGAAGAAATTGAAAAGTCAAATTCTCTCTTCTTTGTGAGTTGAAAAAATATGAGTATCATAGTAATTTGTGATAAATAATTTACTATAAATATTAAAAGGTTTGCTGAAGAATCGTTGAACATATTCTCAGTTCGAATATAAAAGACTTTCTTTAGACTGAGAAGCTCATGTGCACGAATCAGCATAGTTTTAGAAAGCATCGCTTGTACAAACCTCAGCTTGCCCTTCTCTAACATGATATACTGAGAACTATGGATGAATGGCAACATACAGACCCCATATTTCTAGCTTTCTGGAAAGCATTTGACATGGTGCCCCATTGCAGGCTGTTAACAAAGGTACGAGCTTATGGAATAAGTTTACAGACATGTGAGTGGCTTGTAGATTTCTTAAATAATAGAACCCAATATGTGCCCTTGACGTCAAGTGTTCATCAGAGACAAGGGTATCGTCAGAAGCCCTAAATGTGGAAAAATGAAACTTAATGTGGATGATTAGGGAGATCAAACCTGTAATGTTCAGATACAGTATTACTAGAGGCCTGCTTGACACAATCATGCCGTTTAAATATCAGGGCATAACATAGAAAAGCGAAGTAAAATGAGTGTGTGATAACTGTGGTAGGGAAGGGAAGTGGTCGACTTCAGTAGGGAGAATTTTAGGAAAGAGTGGTTCACCTGTAATGGAAACCACTTATAGGATGCAGGTGCGACCTATTCTTCATTACTGCTGGAGGGTTTGGGACCTGTACCAGGCCAGATTGAAGTGAGACATCAAAGAATTCAGAGGTGGGCTGGTATATTTGTTACTAGTAATTCAAACAACATGTCTTATGGAGACGCTTTGGGTATTCAAATGGGAATCTCTGTTGAGAAAAATTAGAGAACCAGCATTTGAAGCTGACTGATTCTGCTGCCACCTACATACAGTCTGTGTAAGGACCACAAAGATAAGATACAAGAAATTAGGGCGTATACTGCAGCATATAGGCAGTAATTCTTCCCTTGCTCTGTTTGTGAGTGGAACAGGAAAGGAAATGATCAGTAATTGTACAGGGTATGTCCAAATATTAACTGGTATCTTCAGTGACTTTGTCATTAATAATCCAAAAGGTATACCTTATTTAACGATATTTTTGAAGAAATTGCCATAAAAATATTGAAAAAATGAGAATATGGAACAGGGATAGATAGCAAAATTACCATTACAAATGCGTCTGCCATGCTATAAGTATTACGATCCTGAAACGAAATTAGTTAGATAAAGTATGTAAGAAACATTATATATCATTCAGAGATCTTAAACATTTAGAATCTAGTCATGAAACAGACAAACAATTTCAAAAAATTATGAAACTATACGTTGAAGGTGCTTCATTTCGAAAAAACTGGAGCTACAACATCAGTAGACATAAAATGGAGCTACCAACACTCATTTTTTGTGCATCCGCATTTGAAAGCCATATTCATTGGAATTCCAAATCAATTTCAAGCACAACATATTTATTTCGACACAAATAAAGTAAAAACACGATTTTATAAACAAAAGTAAATAAAACATCAATAAAAAATTTCTTTTAACCAAATATAATAATGTATAAATATCAGAAAAATCATAAATATTAACAGAATATGAAAATAATTAACGCTACATTAATCGTAAGTTTTTAACGGAATCTAAAACCCTGCACAAGGAAAAAATTTTTTTTTTGAGAACAAACGTTAACGGGGTTTTCATTTGCATTTTTTCTAATAAATTTTTATTATACCTTTTTTAATTTTGTATTTATTATTTTTCTGTTTTTCCTTTGTATTTTTTGAAAATAAATTTTATGTATTTTAACATTATAGATGTGTTTTTCATTTTTAATTGTTTAGTTCAATTTTTAAAATTTTTCAATTAATATTCCATTATGAACATCGTAGGTTAAACTCTTGTTGCCATAAAAATTATGTAAGATAAAGTATCATTAAGAATTTTATTACTGGAAGTAAGACATAATTTCATAACTGTATTTTGTACATCTATAATATTTTTCATTTGAGGCCGGCTGAAGTGGCTGTGCGGTTCTGGGAGCTACAGTCTGGAGCCGGGCGACCGCTACGGTCGCAGGTTCGAATCCTGCCTTGGGCATGGATGTGTATGATGTCCTTAGGTTAGTTAGGTTTAATTAGTTCTAAGTTCTAGGCGACTGATCACCTCAGAAGTTAAATTGCATAGTGCTCAGAGCCATTTTTTATTTGAGTCATGCATAAAACACAAATAGGATATCAGCACACACTCCACTGCAGAGTGAAAATCTCATTCTGGAAACATCGCCATTTCTATGGCTAAGCCATGTCTCTGCAGTATCCTTTCATTCAGGAGTGCTACTTCTCCAAGGTTCGCAGGAGAGCTTCTGTAAAGTTTGGAAGGTAGGAGACGAGATACTGGCAGAAGTAAAGCTGTGAGGACCGGGCGTGAGTCGTGCTTTGGTAGCTCAGTTGGTAGAGCACTTTCCCGCAAAAGGCAAAGGTCCCAAGTTCGAGTCTCGGTCGGGCACACAGTTTTAACCTGCCAGGAAGTTCACAAATAGGATAACTTGTAATGAAATATATGGATTTATATCAGTATCTCCTTTTAGTTACATTATTCATTCAAAATCATGAAATGATTTGTGAGGTTTCAAAATTATTTTGTGGATTTAAATTACACATTTATTAAGGAAAAATTTCATGTTATAGGTTTTTAAGTAAATCTTCTGTAATTTACCATTATCAAATAACGAACAATCAACTAAATGATAAGTTTTTCTTTTTGTTTGGAAAACAACAAACATCAATCTGCATTGCATTATAAAGATTCGTTACATCTATATTTTAATTATTTTTATCATTCAATCCACTGTTTTCAATAGCTTGTAATTCAAAAAAAGATAATGGTAATTTATGATATTTTAATCTTTCTTGTTCTAATTCAAGTTCGCAATTGGAATCGTATTTAACAAAAGGCACTCTAATTTAAATATTCTCAACAACGATTTTTCTTTTTTTTGTAATGTATCTTTTGTTTTGACACCAGCTTCATTTTTGTCACATCTAAGAACAACATTTCAGCTAGAACTAAAATTAAAACTAATAGTTAAATCTCCTTTTCACATTACTTCTTTAAAGCCTTAAGAAAACAACAAATATTTCTTATAGATTAAGTACTTCATTTTCTTTACTTTTTATTTTACAATTGTTAAGTATATGTCCATATTAATTTTATTAGAAAAGGATGAAATTAAATTTATTAAAACTGATAAAGAAGTAAGGGGATGTTCTAATCAATCTCAAATGTAATTTCCGTATTTTACAGTTTAAAACCAAATAATTTTGCAAAATAATTACCTATTAGTTTTCTTTTTAGATTTTCCATCATGTAAAGAATCTGATATATCAGACTGAACGATTTGAAAATTCATATATAATTGAGCATAGTTGGGGGGAACCCAACCATTGCCAATATTTATATTAATTTCTACATCTTTATAAGAATATTTAAATTACTTTTACCTTTCTCTTTCACTGGATAAGAATAAAACTGATTGTTTTCAATTTTGTTCATTTATTAAGTTCAAGATGTATTAAATACTTACATAATGAGATTATTTTTAGATAGGCAACTATTATGGGCATTACCAAAACAGGCCATTTAACAAAAGCTTTGTTATCAATCTTTTTTATAACTTTTTTGACAAGATATACCTCTGGATATTTAATTTTTTGTCGTTATTTTTCATAAAAATTTCCTCTAACTTCTTTTACATCAAAATTTCTCAATTTGAATGTGACTGGATTAGAATAAACAACTCTGTTGAAAACTTCTGTTGGCTAATTAGTTGTATAGCCTTCTTCGAATATTTCTTTCGATTTATTTATTGTCACTTTGTTTCCTATATTATACTTAGGATAAGTATCTTCAAAATTTGTTGTATAAACAGTTTGCAATCAGTTATTTTATTTCCTTTGTTTACATCTTTTGCCACTATTTTTATTGCTGGATGTGTTGTATTATCATACTCTTTAATTAATTTAGAAACTAAATAAATCCATTTATAAATTCCCTGTAAGTTACATTTTTTCCACATTTTTCTTTTAATGTTCTATTAAATCTTTCAACAACAGACGCCTTTAATTTTGTAAAAGGTCGATAATGATTAATTATATATTTTTCATTAGTTCTTGAAAATCGATATTATAACATTCTTTACCATTATCTGTGGTAAATTTCTTGTAGATGTATGTACACACAAAGGAGTTAACAGGGGCGCCAGCTTATAAAAAAATATTGGTGTGGCTCATACTGCATGTCTTGCTACAGAAAATTTTCTAAATTTTAGATGAAAAATAGTGAGTTTTAAAGTTTTTTAAGCATTTTAGAGGCATATGATCAACATTAGAGCCCCAAAAACTGGACTCTCTATAACTTGACACTCCGGGAAACTCGACAAGCCTGACACATTTTTTGACTTTGAAAAAAGAAGCAAAACATAAACACACATGTATTTTCGTAAAAATTTAATTTAGAGTGTTAATCACGCTTATAGACTATTACAGAGCAGTGAATATATAGCTCTGAAAAGATTGAAATTATATTTAAATAAATCCTAAACTATCGTTAAAACATAAAATATTGTTGTTGCACAGTAATAGCACTTTGATTAATAAGTGAAATAGGTAATTTAAGCTTATTTTGAATAAGGCTCAGATTCATTAAATAAAAACAATATCTCAAAGTTAATGATTTAATACAGTTAATAAAGTTAATAGAGTATATCTAATACTTTCAGTCAAAAGTATCTAAATAGGAAGTTTTAATTGGGTCTTACACCCTAAAAATATTTAAGTATTTGAAAATAACGAATACAGTACTATAGTAATATAGTTATACAGTACTAAACTAGTAGTAATATTTCTAACCTGAAAACTTAACATTGTTTGTGTATTTAATTCTCTATTTTATATAGATTTTTAATGTTGCTCTAAATGCCATTATTAGCGTGTCTCTAGAAAGGTGCAAATGTCGACCATTTGACTGGATTACTGAATACGAAGTCTTAGATGACTGGTCAGCTATCCAATTGATCCAAAACATCTTAGTGGGTATGAAGAACAGCCGAGTTGTTCAATCGCTTCTGTCCCATTGTTTATCAGAGATATGACTTCAGACATCTAAAGGCGCTGAATGACCATTCTGCTGTTGCTATCGTGATTGGAACTACTTGGGGAAGGTTAATGCACTTCACTACTTCATGTAACATTTCTCCAATTGCAGGCGCTTGTGTAACGTACTTTCTTACATCACGCATGTTTTTTAAGACCACTTGTTTTTTTACTAGCGATATTGGCTAACATATTAAGTGTCTCTCAATAACCAGGTGATTTTTGAAAAACTCAGTTGATTTTCCTAAATTTGCTTCACCACTATTTACTAAAAGCAAGCACTCGAGTTCAACTGCAATGACCTGTGTGAGTTCGGTTGAAGCAAACCGCTCAGTAATCCAAGACTGCATCAGTTCACAAACTTCAATGTAAATAGCTTTGTAGTATTCCTTAAGTGTTTTGAAAGTGTCTGGTGAGCTGGCTTCCTTGTTTTCATACTTCTTTGGTATACGATTCTGAGGAAGCGAAGGATCATCAACGTGTGAAGGTTTTCCCAAAAGTGTTCAAAACTATCACACCTTCCATTCAATATACAAATCAAGCCCTCATATATTTTTCCAGATCAGCAACACTTACATGAGGGCATTGAATTTTTTCATTGACATCCTCTACTGGGTTCATTGCATGGCAATAAAAATGTAAAAAGAAATAAGTCTTGAAGTAAGTCTTGAATTGTAACATTGACGCAAGGTAGCCTGCAAATTTGTAACCTGCCTCTGTTTTGTCTTATGCAGAAATATGTTTAAAAAAACTCTAGAAGTTCTTCAAAATTTCCAATATTCTCAAGATACTAGAAGCTGGCATAGTCCGTAGAGTCGGGGAAAGGGGTCGTAGACCAGCTTTATCATTGGCGCTGTCATAGCGTATGCTTTTGAAAAGTCCCATCCTTTTGTTGGATTCCTTTGCGGTGTTTATTAATGTCGAAACTTACTATTCACGCGACTGCACTATCAGAAAAGCCATCCATTGTTATATCTTTAAAAGTACATTATAGTTAAGGCTTATTTACAAAATCGTCCACATAAAGGTATACGAGGGGAATTCAAAAAGTAAAGACACATTTGTGAAAAGCTGTACTGATTCTGATGATAGAAAACTGAAACATGCGTTATTTTTCTACGTAACCTCCCTGGACTTCAATGCAGTTTTCCGACGTTTTACGAGTTTTTTTTTATTTCATCAGAAAATACGTTTTTCGGTTGCATCTGTAACCAATTTTGCACCGCAGCAATGACATCCTCATCACTTTAAAATCTTCTTCCCTGTAGTGTTTCCTCTAAGGGTCCAAACATGTGAAAATCGCTTGGAGCCAGGTCTGGACTGTACGGTGGATGTTCCAGAACCTCGAATTTCAATTCCTTAATGGCGTCAGCTGTCCATTTGGAAGGATGTGGGCGAGCGTTATCACGCTGCAGGATGACACCCCTTCACAGTTTTCCACGACGTTTGGATCTAATTGCAGGTTTTAGTTTCGTACACAACACATCACATCCACCATACAATACAGACCTGGGTCTAAAGCCTCATTTACGCTGGGGCGACGTCTTGCAACATTGTGGTATGCTACGGAAATGTGGCGTGCGTCGTCTTGTAGCATGCTACAACAGGCAATATCTTGCGGCGTATGTTGCATGCGGCAGGTTAATTTATACCAGACCAACAGAATTTGTGCCACACGTGTGTCGGTCTTGCAGTATAATGGATGATAAAGTGATAGCAGCGGCGGCCTACTTGGTACTTGCACATGCAGCTAACAACGGAAATGAAAACCAAAGGAAAAGAAAACGATGGTGGAAGAGAAGAGTATTTAAAGAAGGTCCACGAAATAGTATCGTAGGAACTAGAAGCAGACGATCGTGCGTTATTTAGCAATTTTAACAGAACGTCGACTGAAGACTTTCATTACTTACTGCATCTAACTACACCTCTTATTGTAAAGAGAGAAAACAACTACCAAGACAATATTTCACCAAGAATTCGATGGGCCATCCCATTACGATTTTTAGCCACTGGCGAGTCACTAATGTACTTATTTAAAATATCATATTCTGCTATTTCCCTCATAGTGCCAGAAGTATGTGAAGCTATTTCATTGGTGTTGAAGAATTACATAAAGGTAAGCACGCAACATTCAATACTGATTTCATTTAAGTAATGTTTTATTGGCATTTTTAAGCAAATTAAAATGGATATTAAAGAACTGTTAAAAATACTTATTTCTAAAATCGAATTAATTCGAGCTCTTCTGTTTCTGTTTGAACAAATTCGTCACAATTATTATTGTCCACATATACAATTTCACAGCTAGGTTTTGCAAGCAATGTTTCGATGCTCGGAGTTTGCTGTTGATCCTAACCCAAGGCCGCTTTAAAAAGAACATTTGGAAATATGTGCTTGACATATGTGGGAGGTACATGTTCTTCAAGAGCTACATCGCTGTCATCTTTTGATACTGTGTCCTCTGTGTCATCAGTCTGAAAAAATAGGGGAAGTAATGAGTATGTTTTAGTTTTCAGATTCCAAAGGATACTGAAGAATGGCAGAAGGTAGCAAGAAATTTCGAAGTGAAGTGGAATTTCTCTCACTGCATAGGAGCCATATATGGCAAACACGTGCAAATTATGTGTCCTCCGAATACTGGAAGTGAATACATCAACTACAAAAAACATTCATCATTGTCCTTATGGCAATTGTAGACGCAAATTACTGTTTTCAATATATACATGTTGGATGTCACAGGGACAGAAAGAGAGGGGAGGAGGAGATTGACTTAGAGGGGGAGAGAAATTGACCTTAGTGAAGGGGAGAGTGCCGGAGGGGGTAGGAGGTGATAGAGGAGAGAAGCAGATGGACAGAAAGAATGTCAGGAGAAGATAGGGAGTGGAAAAAGGAGATGGGCATAAGGGGAAGGTGGAGACATCCGGGCAATGCTGAGTTTATTTACCTCATTTATAAAATTAATAAATCTTCATATGTTGTTGATTAACAACTTTGTAAATGATTCATGTAATATACGATACTCAAACTGTACTAAAATATGAGATGAATAAAATATAAATTAAAATTTTTGTGTTGTTTTGCGCTTAATTTTAACACTCTCAAATTATAAGTGAATGTTAATTTGTTAAATCATCATATTATGACAAAGCCACAGCAAAGTGTGGCCGGTTCAGCTAGTACTACAGTATATAACTGTCATTTTAACTTACAGAGTTTAGTTGAAGATACGAGATGAATGAGACTGCACCTGAAGATTCGAGGGTTTGCCTGTTGATTTGTCAAGTTCGCTATGGTGCTGAGACTTGATCCACCTTGCTGCAAATTTTTCTGCATCGAAGCAATGCAGTGGAGGTCCATTTATTGAAATGAAAAGTAGATTTGAAAGTGTCGGAATTTGTAAGTGATTTCTCTGATCAGTCAGTGTTAAATTCATGGCACTAAATCCGCGTTCACATTCAGCTGTAGATATAGTTATAACTTCGACTGCTTTCACAAGTTCCTTCACAGAACTGGGCATGTGTTGAGGATTTTCTTTATAGATTCGAAAATCTTTAACTAGTGACGCACATGTGCTTTCACGTAATTTAAAATCCACCTTATTACACAAGCGAGAAATTGACATGTCACCATAAATCACATGTTCATAATCATCTGAAGGCCATGTATCTGAATTTAATACGGCTACATCCGAAAAGAAATCCAGGTCCTCAAAGCGGTTTTTTATATTGTCTACCAAAGACCGAAAAAATTTCTTCCGATATGTCTGAAATCTGTTACATTCATCACAAGATGGTTCTTAAATTAATAGCCCTTTGAATGTACGCTTTTCCTCCAACTCTTGTACTATCACCCTAATTCGTAGTGAGTCATTTGTTTTTGGTGTTTCAAGAGTTCTTATAGCCACGTCAGTTTCCTGTTTTGCTTTAATGACTAAAGAATTTCTGTTCTGCATAATGAATGGTAATACTTGAAGAACTTCTAGGGCCTCATAAAGCATAACTAATTCCATTACAAGCAACCACTTTGTGAGATGTTTTAGTAAACTTTCAACTTTAGATCTCTCCTGAGTTGATTGGTAACCATCATGTCCCAGTTTTTCAAAAAGATGGACAAGAGAAGTGTGACTTTCAAGAAGAGCTCGAACAGCATTAAATGAGGAAGCAACCCAACGTACCCGAAAAATACAGCCTAGTTTTAATAGCTGCGAGGATAATTCTTGCGAAACACTTTGTAGTAGTCTCTGATTTTTGGGACTTCGAGAAAACACAGAATATAGGGAATCTTAAAAAAATCTATATATGGTATACATCTGCTACATCATTCATAACATCGTGGACAGCTAATTCCATTTCGTGGTTCATGTAATGAACAACAGTTAAATCCCTATGTCAATGAGTATGCAGTAGAGCGTCTAAGCCTTTGTAAGGCGCAAGCATTGTTGAGGCACCATCTGTTGTGATACCTACAAGGTGGTCTTTTAGTACATCATTTGTAATGCCATACTTTTCAAGAGCTGCTGGCAGTGTGCTGAAAACGCATTCTCCTGTCCCACATTCTAATTCAACAATATCAAAAAAGTAATTGCAAGCAACTCCCTCAAAGGACAAACGCAAATATATTATTAAACAAGTTTTATTGGAAACCGTTGTACTTTCGTCCATAATGATAGTAAAGTTTTATCCAATTCTACAAGGAAGCAAGCAAGATTCTTTTCCATTTCTTATCCTACAAACATAATGATGGTCAGAATGAAGCATATTACCGACTGATAAACCATTAAGCTTTTGTAGTTCGATTACTGCAGGATACGATTTGAATGATAATTTCTGTTCAGCTATTACATATGCAGATCTGAACAACGAAGCAGTTGTGACTACTTGTTCTTGAGGCTGCTTTCCCCACAACTTTCCACTTTCACTCACGCATTTTTCTAAACATTTATTTTATTTTGTACTCATGATTTCTACGCACTTCATATGTGATTTGCACTTTGCATGATCCCCGATTTTATCATTTAGTTTTTTGGCGTTATTAGCAGAAACACCAGCTATAAACACGTTATCGATACGCACACGTTCACTGCTTTCCACCTTAAGTTCACGAACTTGTGAACACACTGTGCATTTTACTAAGTTTTTGTCATTTATGGACAGCCACGGCTTAGTCTTTTGCCAGTTTTGAAAACGTGTTAAGGCAACACAATTCCCTACTATAATCTCAAGAGTACTGTTACTCCCATTCCTACCTTGAGACGTGTCACAGTTTTCAGTCACCAGAGATTCAGTCTCTTCGCCTGTATTAGCACCATCGTTACCGTTCTCTTTTTTTCTTTCACTGCCTATTTTAACTCTTTTAGCACCACTGTTAGTATCCTGACTGTCAGAATTTGTACACGTATCAGGTAATGCACTGCTCTTAAGAAAATCAGAAATTTTGATTTGTTTGAATGACATCCTGAAATTCCGTAGTTCTTACAGGCCCAGACACACTCAACTCACTAATGAAGCTACTGAAGCGGGAACATGTGACGATCACCGTGTGTTTGGCGGACACGAGGCAACGAACGAACAGCATCAATTAATTAGGAGTATGCGATGCTTGGGAGCCTGTGTTAAGCTCCAGTCACGTAGTTCACAGCTAGCGAAGTCAGGCTCTCCGATCCCGTCTGGTAGGTACCGCTGCTCACTACACACTACTTTGTGCTTTCGTCCCAGGCGCGTTAGTCTGCGCCATACCGTTGCCAAAAGGTGGCCTAATGGTAAATGTTCGCACAGGTACCGGGCCAAGGGTGGGAATCTTAGCCCCCAGCTCACCCGACTCTAAGGTACGACTGCTGCGGTATGACTGCCACACTACTTCCCTCGCAAGCTCGCAACTAAACGGATGACGCACCTTAGACGAAAGCAACAATGACAACATGAGAATGATGATTTGGTTCTAATTGTTTTGAAATGCTTAACTACTACATAACACTTTTTCAAAATTAATAAGAAAACATATTAATAGTATTAATAGTAAGACCGTATTAAAAACTTTCAGTGTTCGGCTCCACAAATTTAAATTATATGTAAAGTTTTACTCCAGTGCATGGGAAATAAACATCCCAGGTTGGGATGCATAAACTAAAACCAGAGGAGGGGATGGTCTGATGCAGAGGGAGGGAGGGGAGAATCCCTCCCATCCCCCCTACAAATCGCACACTGAATAGGAAAATATTCAGTCTTCTTGACTGAAGACAATACCTTTCTGAACACAGACTTTCCTAGTAGATCAATGATCTCGTTTTGAATATCGTGGAATGTCCATTTATACCCTGAACGCCCTAACCAATCGTTAAACTCAGGCACGCTATTCTTTCGGAATTGCAACAACTGAAAAATATTTGAGTTTACTTCTTAGTGCCCTGTAATTGTTAGTCCTTGTCGCCACAGAAATTGCATGGTAGTAAAAATTATCTCGGGAGCTAAATGGCCTTTCTTCATATCACTATCTAACTGTTCATTCAATTGGGAGGCCACACTTCGGTTAGTGATAGACTTTAGTTTCAGAACGCCTTCTTTATGCATAAACATATCTTCATGAAGACGGAATTTTTCCAAAGCCTTTTTCCAGTTAGAAAACCCTACAGAAGTAAATGCAACTTATTTTTTTTATGAAGAAAATTGTAATAGACTTTTAGCATCTGACTCTTTGCAGGTTTTATAAAAAAACTTTTTAGGTAAATGCTTCATATTCTGGCCATGTATATTTGAGCAACCAAGACTTCTGAAATGATCTTGCATTACCGGATTGTCCAGGTTTCGGCTGTGAACGGTTCTCGCCTGAAGAAGCAGTTGATGACACAATAATTGTTGGAGGCTGACTTGCACTACTATCAACTTCCAAGCGTCTTTTTGGTAGCAAATTTATCCATTGCAAACTTAATTCACAATACACTAAGAGAGTAAAGTAAATGAATAAAATATAATCATACAAAATAGTCCACTAGACACTGAAGTTGGAACACTAAACATGTCTGCAGCATGCACTGAATGAAACTATCCATACTGAATGACTGCAACAGCAGGGTGGTTTTTATATAGCTGCAGTGTCATAATGTCTCGAAGCATCAAGGTGATGTGAGGTGGAGGGTTCCAGGCACTTCTACTCCAGTCCTTTTGATGTCGACGCAGCTGCAGTACTGGCCTGCCGGCGCCAACCTTTACCCAAAAGTTTGCGCACCGGCACAAATTCTACGTGTGCTCGCAGCACCGTAAAACTATTATGATTCACACCACTCTTTGACAGTTAACCTGCTTACTACTGAAATAATTATTTGTTGTAACTCATTATTGAATGTATTTTAAAAGTTAACTATCATCAAACAAGGAAAATAAAAAATTCCAACATAATTTTGTGATTTTACGAAGCGTGATATAACTATTAATTTTCTTAAGTTATTGGGAGGGGGGCAGCTCCACCACCCTGAAAAGAATTGTTGATGAAGTTCAGGCCCCATGGAGTCAGCGCCTGTGGGAGTTAATGAGGATTCAGATCACTACCTTGTAATTGTGAAACTAAGAGCCCGAATATCTAACACAAGGAAAGTTAAAGGAACATCTCAAAGAAAAGTATGTGGTATCAAAGCTAAAAACTGAAGAGATCGCTAAAACATACTCTGAGGTGGTTACTGAGAATCATGCAGTATACACTCCTAGTGTAAGTAATACTCTGGATCAGGAATGGAGTTCTAGCAATGACACAGACATTAAGACAGCAGATGGGGTGCCAGGAGAACAATGAAAACAACCAAGGAATTCCTGGTGTGATGCAGACTGTAAGAGGATGAGTCATGAGAAAAAGTTGGCTTGTAGGAAAATGCTTCAGAAATCATTTACGCATTTAGTGGTAAGAAATGACCAAGATAAAAGGAAGGAAGAGAAGAAACTGCATTGGAAGAAGAAAAGGAAATGGGAAAGAAAGCAGATTTTAGAATTGGAGAAAAATGGAAAAAGAAATGATGTCAGGAAATTCTATCAGAAAATCGACAGTGAAAGAAGAACATTTAAGCCATGTATCAATATATATACAAATAAAAATGGCTAATTATCAACTGATAACCAAGAGATATTAGAACGTTAGGTAAACTATTTTAGCGAACTCTTGCATGCTCCAGAGCCTCATATTCAGGAGATCCCAATCCACCCAGAAGAAGATGATGAGGCCATAGCCCCTCCCATCTCTCAAGTAGAAGTACACAAAGCAATAGCCCACCCGATAAACAATAAAGTATGAGGGACTGATAATATAATATCAGAACAATTGCAAGCTGGAGGAGTTGAGTTAAATTGCAGGGTATACAGGTTGCCAGACGAATGGAATGTAGGGATAGTGTGTGTGATACACATGAAAAGCGATATATTTAAATGTGCCAACTACAGAGGCATAACATTCCTAAATGTTGCAATAAAGTATTGTCAAATATCTTTTTAGTAAACTTTCGTGCATAGCAGAAAACGTTATTGGAAGCTGTCAGTGTGGATACGGACTGGGAAAGTAAATTGTGAACCAGATATTTACTCGCCAGCAAATAAAAGAAAAGACCAACGAATTTAATGTTGGTGTGCACCATCTTTTCACTGGTTTCAAATCTGTGTATGACACAATAAATCAGGCTAAATTTTATGAGGCAATGATGGAATTTTGGGTGCCTGAGAAGTTGGTGCGTTTGACAGAGGTTATCCTAAGGCACCCCCAGTGCACCAGTATACTGTGCGAATGTAGTTTAGGCTATCTCCCCTGTTCCCCACATGAACTGTGCTAAGACAAGAGTATGGGATTTTCGATCTACTCTTCAATTTGGTACTCGAAAAAGTGGTCTGTGAATTGGGTGTACAGACAGGAGGTACTATCAACTCTAAGTATGTACAACTGTTGGGATATGCAGATGATTTGGATGTAATGAGTAGAGCGTTCAGAGATCTACAAAGTGCCTTCTCATCCCTAAAACTGTGGGCAGAGAACATGGGTCTGAAAATTAATGATGGGAAGACCAAGCGAATGTATGAAGGTACAAATTGACCTTTACAGCCCACAGTAACCCTTGATGGGATGACATCTGAGCAAGTGGAATGTTTCATTTATTCGGGCTCTAAGACAGAAGCAAATGGCACCTCTTTGACTGAAATTGTGGCCTGCATAAGAACTTCTAATTAAGGTTATTTTACAATGCTGCAACATTTTAAATCCAAGCTCATATCATGAGAGACTAAGTCCCAACTCTATAAAACGCTGATCCACACGTTACTTACATATGGTTCAGAAACATGGACGATTACAGAGCAAAGTTGTGTAGACTGATATGTACTGTACATGTATTATGACTAGATGTGACAGATCCAGCAGGGAAACCATGCTGCAGTAAACCTGGAGGAAGACTGAGGCTCAGATGGAGTGATGAGGTTGGAGAAGACGCTGTCAGAGATGGTTGCCATAACTGAAGGGCTACAGCGAAGTCCATAGAGGAATGGCTGAAAATTATCAAGGAGGCCAAGTCACATCCTGGGATGTAGTGCCAGTGGAAGAAGAAATTTCTTGGTGGACTTTGCTTTAAAACTGTTTCAAAAGTTTTTGAATTATTTTTACTGTGTTGACCTTTAATTTGAATAGCCCATTCATATTTTGAAAACAACATCTATTATAGATAATAAACATTTATATCATTTATTAGCTTTTGGAATTAGTTTATAATTTACTGGAACTATTTGAACTAAGTGCACTTGACATAAATCGTCTAAACTAAAAGAAATAACATTTCTCCTTTTAAAATTTTTTTCTAATTCATTTATGTAATTCATTAATAATTCTTCTGAATATTATGTTCCAAACCACTGCCTTCAATTTTTTTTAAAAATAATCTACTGTTTTATAGTATTACAAGTTGAACAAATTCCTTCACTTCTTTGTATTCCAACTTTGTTGTTGAAGTATTTGGATGATGTGTTTCAGTAAATTTTACCATTTTAGACATCAAATATGGTTGTTAAAAATGTGATAAAGCTAATTAAGTTATATAAGGCAAAATACCAACATTTAAAGTTACTTTCACAACCACTGGAACGGTTATAACTTTATCTTTTAATTTTACTGTTAGAAAATTTGATTTATACATATTTCTATTCCTTGGTTTTCATTAGCTACTTCATAAAGTATACCAAACACACTGAATGAAAAGTCAAAATCATTAAATGATGAAATTTTTTAACATGTTCATCAATAACAACTTTACCAAGGGTAAGTACATACAAAAAATGTGTGTTTCTTGTTCATTCCCAGTTACAAATGAAAGTTAAAATATTTGTATATCATAGATATTATTTTTAATGCATTAAATTCCTCTAATGCTTAATTAAGTGTTGAAGTGATTTTATTAATTCTTTTTATGTTAATCTTCTATAGCACCATCGTAAATTTTATTTCTTTAATTAAATTCTGTTAATCTATTTTTAATTCTTTTTATACATATTAATGGATAACATAGTTAATGCTTTCTGACTTGACTTTTGTAGCAAGATTTTTTAATTGTTATTCTAAATAATGTCTGGCAACAGCATCACAACCGCTAATCGCATCACTCAGTTCTACTAATCTGTAATTTTTTCATATAATGTAAATCTAACACAAATAAAAAATATTCGTTAACTCAATATGAAATTGATTAAATTTTAGATTTTTAAATTTAATTTTTCTTTCATTTTATGTAATTCAAGTTTAATAATTTTTGTATTAATTTTTTATTCCATTTGTATTTTCTGTTTTATGAACTTTTCTAATTTTAAATCTCTTGTTTATTATTCTAAATCTTAGGTAGTAATTTTGTTAAATTTTTGATTCCAACTATCGATTTATTGCCTTATTAATTTCCATTCTAAGACTTTTCTAATGCTTCATATATTATTTTCATTTATTTCCAAAAACGTCCTTTTATCTTGAAATTTATAATCATCTGATAATAGTTATAACACAAATAGACATGAATGACCATAAATAAATTAATCAAAATTTTTTAGCTTTTTTAACAATCTGTGGATCATACTTTTTAAATATTTAGTAACGATAGTAAAACATTAATAATTTATTTCAAACAGTTGATGTAATTGGTTGTTGTTAAAAATCAGAAAAGTTTTTTGTTTTGTTAATGATGTTAGATAATTGAAGTTTAAAAAAATCTTAGACTTTGATGTTGTTCAAAAATCTTTTATTAAATGTCCGTATTTCCCTCAATTTTGTTTTTTACTAATATCTATTGTAATAAATCCAAATTTATCTTTATTTCAACATTTAAAATGTAATTCTCCTAATTTATCAACTTTTATAACTCCAGCGACGAACTCGTCGTGAATATGGCTGAATTTGTGTACTCTTGTCTAAAATATTTACAAAATTTAAATTATTTTTGATAATTGTTTTACTGTTTTTTAATATTTTTGAGCTAAATAAAACCATTCTATTCTGTTGTGTTTTCCTCTTGTAAAATATTCTTAAGCTATATTTTGATTTTTCAGAATAAAATCATCACATAAAACAACTGGCTTATTTTCTCATTAGGCAAATGGAATAATTTCATCATAAATTTCGAAAAAGCATCAACTCTTTCATTGACTGTTGATGATTAATATCGTTTTTGCAGAGCTACATGGTCCAGTTATGGTGCATCGAATAGGATGCTGTAAAAGTTTAGCATGTTTATTTCTTATTTTTTTTGGAGTTCTCTTTTTTTATTACCAATAGATTTACATTTAAATAAAATAAATTTTTTTAAAATAAAATGAATCGCCTATTTATGTTAAAATGTAATTCATCAGTTCTTCATCAACATCTACATCTAGGACGATACGCAGCAAATCACACTTAAATTCCTGGCTGAGGGTTCATTGAACCACCTTTACAACACTTGTCTACTATTTCTTTCTTGAACAGTGTGCTGAAAAAACACATGTGTGTTCTATGCAAGCTCTGATTTCCTTTATTTTACTGTTAAGGTCATCGTTCCTCTCTATGTAGGTCGGTATCAACAAAATATTTTCGCATTGGGAGGAGAAAGCTGGTGATTCAAATTTCTTATGAAGATTCCACCGCTGAAAGAAATGCCTCTGTTTTAATGGTATCTCTCCCAAATCTGGTATTATGTCCATGCCCCTCTCTCCATATTTCATGATAATACCAAGCCTGCTTCTCTTTGTTGAACTTTTTCATGTACTCTGTCTACTAAGGATACCAGACCATGTAGTAGTATTAGAAAAGAGGATGGACAAGTGAAGTGTAGGCAGTCTCTTTAGTAGATCTGTTACAGTTCCTCAGTGTTCAACAATCGGATCCATTGGTTTACCTTCCCCACAGCATTTTCAATGGATTCTTTCCAATTGAAATTGTTTGCAGTTGTTAGTCCTGGAGATTTTATTTGAACTTACTGCTTTTAGATTAGGCTGATTTTTCGTGTAACTGAAATTTAATGGATTCCTTTTAGCACACATGTGGATTAACTCACACTTTTCATGATTTAGGGTCAATTGCCAATTTTTGCATCATTTGACTATATTTTCTAAATCGTTTTCGATTTGTTTTGATCTTCTGATGAGTTTATGAATCGATAAACAACAGCTTCATGCGCAGACAACCTCAGACCACTGTTCACATTTTCTCCTAAATTGTCCTTATATAGATAAGGTAGACCAGAGGGTCTACAACACTACCTTGCAGAACTCCAGAAATCACTTTTGTTTTACTCGATGACTCTCCATCAGTTACTATGAATGGTTCAAAAAATGGTTCAAATGGTTCTGAGCACTATGGGACTCAACTGCTGAGGTCATTAGTCCCCTAGAACTTAGAACTAGTTAAACCTAACTAACCTAAGGACATCACAAACATCCATGCCCGAGGCAGGATTCGAACCTGCGACCGTAGCGGTCTTGCGGTTCCAGACTGCAGCGCCTTTAACCGCACGGCCACTTCGGCCGGCACTATGAATGGTAACATCTCTGATAGGAAATTAGGATGCAGTCACATAAGTCAGACGATATTCCATAAGCGCGCCATTTATTTACAAGCCACTTGTGTGGTACAGTGTTAACAACATTTTGGAAATCTAGGGTCACCTGTGGAACTTTCCAGTGTTAGGGTACGAATTTTTCGTCGTGTGAGTGGTTGTATATGACTGTTAAGCATGGAGCTATTGCACCAGAATATTCTGAAAGGAACGTAATTGGTATACAACATGGACGAGACGACTTGGTTTTACTAAATGATTTGAGTTTCTTCACAACTGTGAGGATGTCTTTTTCTAAGGTCTTCATTTCGTTAGCTGATCCTGATTAGAATTCTGGAATATGTACTTCATCTTCTTTGGTGAAGGAATTCTGAAAGGCTGTGTTTACTAACTCCACTTTTGCAGCACTCTCGTCATTAGTATTTAAATTGCAGTCATACAGAGAAGCTATTGTCTGTGTTGTGCTACTAGCATACTTTACATACAACCAGAATATCTTTGGATTTTGCCCCAGCCTTCGAGAAAATGTTCTGTTGTACATACATTTATAAACATCTTGCATTGAGGTCTGTGCTAAATTATGAGCTGATGTAAAAGATTGCCAATCTTGGAAATTTCGTGTTTGTTCAAATTTGCCATGCATTTTTCGTTGTTTCTGTGACAGGGTTCTCAAAATAATATTATATGTACCTAGAGGAGACACCTGTAACGATATCTCAGTAGTTGATTTTTATAAACTTTCTTAATTACAAATATTACTTCAAAAAATCATTATATTTTGATGGAACACTATAACAGTTCCTAGTGTTCAATTAGTTTATTAAGTTATGAAAAATTTATTCATAAAACCGGATATTCAAATTAAAGAAGTTCAAATCTTCTTTAAAGTTTATACTGAGAGTGATAATAAATTATGTACAGATATAAAAGCTAGAACTGGAAAAATTTTACACTTGGTTGATCAAATTATTGTAGCTTATCATAGAACTGTTGCTAATAGTTTTCCAAAAGTTATGCCATTTGAATTAATAAATTTAAATTTTTGTTTCACTGATGGAAAGTTTGTAGAAACAGATAAATATTGTCACTATGGCTCTAACATTATTTTTCCTTTAAAACTAATTTAGATTTAGGTTTTTCCTATAATTTATTAATCTATTACCTTTATTTGTCCCGATTTATGTGAACTGAATCCATATTTTAGAAATAAATATTACTGATGAAGATAATAATTTGATGACTTTGAAAGGTGCTCTTGCCACAGTTAATTCAGAAATGAATTAATTATATTACAATAAGTGACATAATTTTTCACTCTTTTATGTAGAAACTAAACAAGTAAAAAAGTCTAATCTGTTTAAAAAATTAGTTCGCTTTAATTATTTTTTGCTATCAGTTTTACTGTCTGTGAATATTTAAATACTAGATCAGGTTAAAAATTTGCTTAGATAGGATTCAAAATTATTTTGCCAGGTAGATATAATGAAGTAATTAATAAATATGATTTTAATTACATAGAAAATAGAAATATTAAAGTAAAATATAAAGGAATGAAAAATATAAAAGTAATGAGCAACAAAATAAATAATTGTTTTTTTGAAAATTTAATAAATTTTTTATCTTACATGATAGTTCTTGCAAATCTCGTTTTTAAATTGAAAAAACATTTATTTATAAAAAATAATAAACTTTTCCCTTATAAATGGGCACTGAAATAAAAAACGATTCTAATACCTCTTAAAACATAGTGAGCTAAACTAACTGTGAATATATAAATACTAAATATGGTAAAACAATTTTTTGGAACTCAATAATAAATACAAAGTAATTTAGAAAAATTACCTCATAAATGAACTGATGAATATCTGTTTTAGTTTCATGAAGAAGATATTGCTAATCTCAAATATGAAGGAAATATTAGTTTTCGAATCTAGAATTCACTAACAGGCCAATTAAGACTGGATATCCAAAAAAAAGTAACATCACTCTGGACTAACTTTATGATACTCTTAAATTATAAAAGTTAAAGAGTTATTATAAATTAAATAAACATGTTTTAATAGTATTTATAATTAAAGACGTAATAAGAATCAGAAAGACCAAAGAATTAATTATAATTTAAGTTGTAAATGTACTGAAAAAAGATGTTACAAACTGCACTTTTCAAACAGAAAATAAAATCGACTGAAGCTAATCATTACACAAATGTAGCAAAAACAAAAGTTATGAAAGTAGTTATAAATTTAAAATAATTTAAAGTTTTAAAATTAAATTATAATTTATCCATTGAATACAATATACAGAAGAAGAATAATGTTAAGAAATACGGTTATTATCCATCCAATTACAGGATAAATACAGAAAAACTAGTAATTAAAAAATTTTAGAATTTAAAAGAAGAAATTTTAACAAAGTTGACCAATTTCCAAGTTCGTCATTCTGGTTTGTGATTAACCAGAGTTAGCTGAACATTAATAACAAAAAGTTATTAATTATAAAAATGTAATTCACATTAATGAGAAAAACGTTCGGAATTTCAAATTAAAATTAATGACATCAGGAAAATTGAGAGGAAAATTAATGTTTATGTTAATATTTCATCTTTTGATAAAAAATATTAAGAAAATTCATAAAATAAACGAAAATTACTAAAGAAAATATTGAACATATTAATTTTTATATCTTGTGGTGGTAATTGTTTAATTGATATTTTAGTAAATGTAGAAGTTTTCGTATAGTGCAATATACAGAACTAAACACTATGCCATTTTCGATCGTATATTATTACAAATTAGTAATTGTAATTAATATCAGAGAATGGTATAAATATTTAATTTATTTCAAAAATATACAATATGAATAGAGAATGATATCCATAGTAGGTTATGTGAAGAAGTGTTTACAAAAGATATAAACTTACCATTAATACATAAAAACAATAGCATTAAAATAAATTACGAATCTTATACTATCAAATACAAGAACATGATATGAGTAGTGTTTAATGTTGTGTAAAATATAGAAATGGACGCTACACAGAAACAATTACATATAGAAGAGCAAATTAAAATAAAATATTCATTGAGTTTATCAAAAAAGATGTTGGAAAAATTGGTGAAGTTTAATTCAAAATTGATTAAATTGGACCACTATGTATCGAATAAGAACCTAGCCATAATACATCTACAAATTGTTCCTTATGTGATAAACATTTTCCTAAATTAACTACTTCATCATTTTCATGTAACAGTAAGTTATATGAGTCCACCAATCAATAATTAAAACAAAAACTGTGAAATTACAGTTTTGTACCAAGATATTTGTATAATTTATTAGAATATGAATCTCATTTATTTTTTTAAAGAAGTGTTTATGGTGAAAAAGAAGCAGATTAAATACCAAATAATGAAAAGAAATTAATTGGTTTTAGGAAATTAACAAGAAATTTGAAAAGAGGAATTATTGATACAAAAAATTTTGGCTTTTAGCCTTGATAAACTTTCTTCAAATCTAATAAAGATTGAACTGAACATTGTTAGAAAATTTTTTCCACAACAATGAATATGTTTATTAATTCAATGTGTAGGGTCTGATATGTCGATGGTTAATTGGGAAAAACTTTACGAAACAGTACTCCCAGCAAAAGAAAATATTACAACAAATTAACCTATATTTGTGACAAATATTATAAACACATCAAACTGATTGGAAAAAATTCGTACAGAAAATTTTGAGAATATCAGCTTTTATATTCAGAATTTGTTGTTCTATTCTTAATTGATGATTTTGAAAATTTTAGAGAAACTTGAAACAAACATACAATTAGGTCCATCTTGGTGATATATGGCAGCTGGTTTATCTTCTGATGCTGTGTTAAAAGCAACTAGATGACTGATTCAATTATTTAATTTTGATGATATGATTTTAATGTTAGAAAAAGGAATAAGTGGCGGTGTAGAATAGTATTGTAACAGATATGTCAAAACAAATAATATAAGAATGGGAAAAATTTTTATAAAATGTGATTTCGAATTATTTAGGATATTTTGGTGACAGTAATGTATGTGGTCATGCTATGAATCAATATTTATCGTATGGAACATTTGAATAGTATGAATGAAAAAGATTCGATTTTAAAAATATAAGTGAAATATCCAACTCTTCTTAAAATAGTTATGATTTTGAGGTTGATTTGGGATATACAAAAAATTTATATGATTTACAAAAGGATTGACCTTTAGCTATAACTGTAAAAGTGTGTGCCTAACAAATGAAAATTTTATTAACCACTTTAGATAATAAATATAACTCTGCTGTGAATTGTAGAAATCTTAGTCATTATCTGTGTCTAGGATTTAGATATAAATACAAAAATGAGAATGTATTTCATAAATGATTTTAAAAAGATATCTATTAGTGGATGAATAACGCAGGATTCGGAAAATGATGGAAAATTTAAGAGACAGAGTAGAAAAATATTAGCCTCAAGTGCTGAAAAAAGTAATAAGTTAACAGATAAACTAAATTTTAAAAATACAATAGTATGAATTAAAAGTTTAGCTATCCCTACAATAAAACCTTATATTTTGTATATCTGCTTATATTGAAAGTGCTATACTTCAAGTATCAAAAGAAATAGTGTTTATTTAAACTACAATAGTTTGAAACTAAAATGTGGAGAAAATATTGAACTTTATTCTCAAGAGACTAACAGCTATTTCAATAATATAAAAAGTGAGTATTTTTATGAAGATATGTAATCAAAGCTACTTTATTTGGATGCAAATGATTACGCACAAATGGTATTTATAATATTCCAGTAGAGAACGAAAAAGTATCAGGAAAAATTAAAAAAGAGTTTAATGAAGAGTAGTGAAAAGTATTGTGGTTTAAGAGCGAAAATGCATACTTATAAAATAGTTGATAAAGATGATATAAATAGGAGTAAAAAATGTGCTATTAAAATTAAAATATTGTTTACAAGGTTATACAAATTTTTAATTGATTATAGAGAAAATATAGGACTATGAAGACAATACAAAGCTTTAAATGCAAAAATTATTTGTTGACATTAAAAAACCATTAATTTCTCACACTAATAAGCGATATGTTATAGAAAACAAAAAAGATACATTATATATGGTCATTATCAAATTAAATAATTCTAATTTTTCTACTATTTAATGTTTGATTCCAAATCTATATGCCTGACCTTAATAATTTCTTTTAAACAAATAACATCAATATATATTCGAAAAACTTTGTCATGATTCGCAATGTGTGAGCAGTGTGTGATAAATAACATTTTCATAGATTTATCAAGTAAATTTTTTGAAATATCTTTTAAGATATATTTGATGTTACAATTTTCTAACACTTCTAAATGTTATAAAGAAACTTTTATTTAGAATTAATTTTGTATTAAATGTTAGATTTCACATTCTGTTAATTTGAATAGGTTTCTTTAGTTGTCAGATTATTAAAAGAAGTTAAATATTTACTTCCTTTACAATTTAAACTTTTTTAAATTTACGTCGACTAAGGAAGACTATTCATTGATTATGTTTCAGTGCTAATAAGATTTTTGAATGTTCTTCACTTGTAATTTGTGTTAAATATTCTTAATAACAATATTTAGGAACATGTTGTCTGCATACACTAAGAATCTGATTGATATTTTATATATATATTTATTGACATTCATATAAACAAGATCTGCACGTTGTTCTATAACCATTTTAGGATATTTATGTGATGTAAAATTATCAATTAATTTCTCGACCTTACAATTTTTATAACTCTGCGATTGAATGGTTTTCTGTTATTAAGAAAAAAGAAATACCAAAATATTTTCATTTCTTAAATATATCAGGTGATTTAGACACTCATGTGAATAATGTACTCAGAGAAGCATCAATATGTTTCAGTTATTGTTTAATCTTCAAATAAATGTTGAATTAAGTGAAGATACTTTAATTTTAATGATTATGTCTTGATTAGATATTTGAGATTCATTTGATAGTTATGGTCCAAGTGTGCACAAATGGAATAAAAATTTAAAAAGTGGTATTATAAACAACTGATAAAAATGTATTACATGTTGCAGAAACATCATTTGATTTAGGGTAAAATACATTGATATTCATTTCGATCATGATTCCAGCAATGTTGATATTTTGATTACAAATAGAAGACTTGTGCATCAATAAGAAACTGGTATAAATGTCTAGTTTCCAAGAAAATTACATGGAAAAAGTAATGTGTTAGCTCATGAATTTTTCCAGATATAAATAATAAATCACTAGAAAGACAATGGTTCAAGATGAGATATGGTACTTGGCGTCTGATATAAATTAACCAAAAATCAAATAAATCTATTTGAATTACCAATTTCACAATCATATATACCAAAAACAACACCAGATATCACATTTACACCACTTCAGTCAGTTCATTCATTGTGTAAAATCAATAACACTGATCATTTACCATCTGTGGACGGAATTTTATACATCTTGATAAGACATTTTGAACAACAGTTAATAACCAACCTGGATAACTATTTTCCCAAACTATTCTTAATTTCTTTTTTAAATTTTGCTTATAACTACTGACGATGCTGAAACAGTTCACAATCAGTAACATGCATGATTACTGAAAGATAAATAAATTTACTGATTATGGTAAATTAAGAAAAGATACCTTAATTAATATTGAAACTAAACATCATAATATGAAGATAAATATTTAGAAAGAATTGCCTTATTTTCAAACTGAAAATGTAGATAATATTTTTTAAAGAGATCAAACTAAGCAACTGCAAGAAATTCCATTTTCTACCAAAATATTGGGGAAACAAAAGAATTTAAAAACAGATAATCTATAAATATTTAATGAAGCATTAAGAAGTATAGTACATACTATAAATTTAGAGAACAATATGAACTTGCTTTATCCAAAATTTTTTTGATATCATCAAAATCCAAAAGTATGGAAATAGTGAACATAAATTTACATTACTTAATGAGTTAAAAACAAATTTAATACTTTATGAACCAAGAAATTTTTGTTATTACTTAAAAATAGGAATGCACTTTACGAAAATCCAGTTGTATATAGAGGACCAAACAGATAAAGAAAATTTTGATGAATGAATGAAAAGAAGGTTGAAGACATTGGCACTTTATATTCTGAAATGATAGAAATTAATCCACTAAGGTATGAAGGACAATCAAGACATAATAAATGAAAAACATGTTTATTATGTAGATGTAGATTCACAAAGAAACAGAAAAGTTTCTCATCATGATCATTTAACCAGAATATATATAAGTCCATTATGTCATAACTATAATTTAAAACTAAAAATACAATGTTTTTACCTATTTATTTATTTTACCTCTCAGGATATATTAGCGATTTGTTCATAAAAGACCTTAGTTATCATGGAAAAGAAATATGTTTGGTACATAACAATGGAGAGTTTGGTAAAAAGAAAGAAAATTTGAAAATGGGATTTTCTGTTTCATTTAAATTTATAGCTTCTTCATTTCATAAAATATCATCAAATTTAATAAAGAATCAAAAGATGTACGAGGGCAGTTCAATAAGTAACGCAACACATTTTTTTTCTCGGCCAATTTTAGTTGAAAAAACCGGAATTTTCTTGTGGAATATTTTCAAACATTCCCGCTTCGTCTCGTATAGTTTCATTGACTTCCGACAGGTGGCAGCGCTGTACAGAGCTGTTAAAATGGCGTCTGTAACTGATGTGCGTTGCAAACAATGGGCAGTGATCGAGTTTCTTTTGGCGGAAAACCAGGGCATCTCAGATATTCATAGGCGCTTGCAGAATGTCTACGGTGATCTGGCAGTAGACAAAAGCACGGTGAGTCGTTGGGCAAAGTGTGTGTCATCATCGCCGCACGGTCAAGCAAGACTGTCTGATCTCCCGCGTGCGGGCCGGCCGTGCACAGCTGTCACTCCTGTAATGTGCGGAGCGTGCGAACACACTCGTTCGAGATGATCGACGGATCACCATCAAACAACTCAGTGCTCAACTTGACATCTATGTTGGTAGTGCTGTCACAATTGTTCACCAGTTGGGATATTCAAAGGTTTGTTCCCGCTGGGTCCCTCGTTGTCTAACCGAACACCATAAAGAGCAAAGGAGAACCATCTGTGTGGAATTGCTTGCTCGTCATGTGGCTGAGATTGTTACAGGCGATGAAACATGGGTTCATCACTTCGAAACCTGAAACAAAACGGCAATCAATGGAGAGGCGCCACACCCACTCCCCTACCAAGAAAAAGTTTAAAGCCATACCCTCAGCCGGTAAAGTCATGGTTACAGTCTTCTGGGACACTGAAGGGGTTATTCTGTTCGATGTCCTTCCCCATGGTCAAACGATCAACTCTGAAGTGTATTGTGCTACTCTTCAGAAATTCAAGAAACGACTTCAGCGTGTTCGTAGGCACAAAAATCTGAACGAACTTCTCCTTCTTCATGACAACGCAAGACCTCACACAAGTCTTCGCACCCGAGAGGAGCTCACAAAACTTCAGTGGACTGTTCTTCCTCATGCACCCTACAGCCCCGATCTCGCACTGTCGGATTTCCATATGTTTGGCCCAATGAAGGACGCAATCCGTGGGAGGCACTACGCAGATGATGAAGAAGTTATTGATGCAGTACGACGTTGGCTCCGACATCGACCAGTGGAATGGTACCGTGCAGGCATACAGGCCCTCATTTCAAGGTGGCGTAAGGCCGTAGCATTGAATGGAGATTACGCTGAAAAATAGTGTTGTGTAGCTAAAAGATTGGGGAATAACCTGGTGTATTTCAATGCTGAATAAAACAACCCCTGTTTCAGAAAAAAAATGTGTTGCATTACTTATTGAACTGCCCTCGTATATTAGAAATTTATTCCTGAAAATCTAGTAAATTTAGCTATTAAAAAACGTGTTCATCGTTATGATTATAATGATAGAGGGAAAAAAATTTGAAGAAACCGATCTTCCATTAAAAAAACATTCTATAACAAAGCTAATGAATTTGATATTATTGATAAAGATTGTGAACATGAATATTAGTTCTGGAAAAATACTAAATAAAAAATGTTGGTGAATATTATGATTTATTTGTCACAACTGATTCGTTGTTGTTATTCAATGCCTCTGAAAACTTTAGAAAACTTGATATTAAAGTTTATGACTAAAGCATCTTGGTATTTTACAGTGCCAAGTTTAAGCTGGGATGTTAATAAGGACTGAAGTTAAATTACAATCATTACATGAGTATGACATGATATTAATGACTGAAAGAAGTATTAGTGGCAGTATATCTCAACTGAGTAATTGCTATGTCAAAGCTGATAGTACATATTTGAAAGTGTATTATTCAAATAAGAATTCGAATTAGTCAAAATATATGGAGGAGTTCAATATATATAGCTGGGCTATGAGTCTGTATTTGCCATATGCAGGTTTTGAATTAGGCAATAATAATAGTTTTGATCATAAAAGAATAAATGAAATTTGAGATTTTCCCAGTTTGGATTCATATTTGACGCTGAATTAAAATATCCCAAAGGATTACATGATTTATATAAAGATTTACCATTAGCTCCTGAAAATAAGAATGTGCCCACTAAAGAACAATAGTTCCTGACTACTTTGAATGACAAACATAATTATAGAATTTGCTATAAAAACCTTAAACAATATTTATCTCTATGAGGGAAGATAACAAAAACATACAAAAAGTTTATACATTCTGTTTGTTTGAAAAATACATAGATTTAAAACAGGCATAAAGGCTAAAACATAATTTTATTCTGAAGAATATTTCTAGTCGTTAATGTATAATTAAGTATTGGAAAAGGGATGGAAAATATTAAAAACAGAGTGAATATAAAATAAGTGTGAAAAACTTATAGTAAAACCTAATTTATTTGGAAAAACAATATTTAATGAAAATTTTACTGCAATTCATATGAACAAATTTAAACTCACATTGAACAAACCAACTTACATTGTAATCAACATACTCCATTCAGCTAAAGAACTGATGTATAATTTTGACTATAGAGTTATGAAATCGAAATATGGAGAAAAATTTTAACTTTGTTATCAAAATATAGACAGTGTCATTTATAACGTAGAAAGAGAACGTTTTTATAAATACATGAAGAAAATGCTTGGTAAATCTGATACAAGTAATTATTCAAAAGATAATACTCACAACATTCCTCATGTAAATAAAAAGGTATCAGGCATAATGGAATATCAATGTCATGGAAAAATTATGGAATAATTTTGTGGTTTAAGATAAAAAATGTACGCTTATAAAGTTGGTGATGATGTAGAAAAAATCAAAAGGAGTTATGAAATATGGTGTAAAAGGTAGAATTACTTTGTAAGACTATGAAGATTGTTTATTTAATAATATTGAACAATACAGAACTATGAATTTAATGCAAAGTTATAAATATGTAATTTATTCTGTTGGGGGTAATAGAAAAACTTGAAGTCCTCATGATAAATGATATGTTTTGGAGAATAAAATAGATACATTACTGTCTGTAGATCATAAAATAATTATTTGACAAAATATTTTTCTAATTTTTATAAACTTGACATTTAATATATTTATGTTTTCCATTGAAAAATAGTTCATTTATATGTTCTTTGGTCCCTAAGATACATTCCCAGCCATCATAATCATCTTTTAAACTGCTAACATTAATAAAATTTGAAAAAGATTCTCTTATCATAATTCTCATAATAAAGGGTAATTCAAATAAATGTTTATAAACTAACATGGCAAATTGGTAATACCACAGGGATCAGTAACCACATTGGAACCAGGGATTGCAAAGACCATCCAGGGCTATAATATAGAGTTGACGTTATTTAGTCAGACGCTGCAAATGTATTTCCACTACAGGACATGTTCAAAGTTTTGTTCAGATTCATCACGATATACCTAATGTCAACAGTGCGTTAAATGGTGCACCTTCTCAAAGTTCCTTGGTGTATTTCGAACACATACTGCTGTTGCAGCAATCCTGCCCACTAGGTCTTCCAGCAACATTACAGTGGTTTCTTATACAAGGCCCTACAGATACCAATACAGGAAAAAATGTATTGGGGACAGATTGGGTGCATGTGGGGACTATGTGACTGCCCAACAGCAACAATCCAGCAGCTTGGAAAGGTTGCCTGCAGATGAGCCCTCACCTGTCTGCTGAAATGCTCAGGGGTTCAATCATGCTGAAATGGATGCACCAACAAATAGGTATGGGAACATTATTCAGCATGTCCAGCAGAACAGAACAGGAATATGAGACACGTGTGACCATCAAGTTGGTCAGCAGAATCTATTGCCCAGTTAAACAGTCTCCAATGATGCCAGCCCACTTATTAAGGGTGAAATTGGATTGTGAGGCGTGTGTACATGTAGTATGTGGGTTCCCCTCCACCCATGTATGCTGGTTGTGAACATTCATCACACCCTCAATTGAGAATGCAGCCTCATCGATGATGAGAACACTCTGTATCAAGCTTCAGTCTCATGAACGTAGCATCCTCTCATGGCATTTGCGACTCCCAGTTCCTATGTGACAACTGATCCTTGTATGACTGATGTGCCATTCAGTTTGTACTCTTTTTATGAACCACCCTACAGTATATGTATGTGATATTTAACATTTTCATGGATTTATCAGAAAACACGTTTTACATTTCTTTTATAATGTATATAACGTTAAAATTTTCTAACTCTTCCAAAACATTGAAGAGACCCATTTATACTGGGAAAATACTATGATAAAATTTTTAGGAAATGAATGAGTTAGAGAATGAAAAAGTTATTACTTGTTTTTACTGAGCTTTTCCATTTTCCTATTTGTATATACAAGAACAAAATGGGTAATTATGAGGAGATGATTTGAAACTTTTATATCTGATTTTATGCTTGAAACATTTTCGATAATTTTTTGTTTAAATTCATTATTTCGAGTAGATGTAATTTTCATGTTCTTGCACAGTTTCCAAGAGAATGAAACAACTGAAAATTCAGGAAAGTATCATAGAAATTGATTGAAAAGTTGACGAAGTAATAGAGAAATAATAGGCCATTAAAAACAGTTTTGTAGAAACTGGTAAAGAAACGTGAGAAAATATTCGAAAAAATGATGAAAGTATTCGAGAAAAATGATGGAAATGTGATGAAAATGGGTGAAAAAATGGGTAATCTTATTCGATAAGCACTGTTGACCATTTCTTTGTTTTGGTTTTCTTAAATTTTGAGAAAAATGGAAATTATGTTTTCGTCATAATTTCAATCAATTTTCATGATATTTGCTTCAAATTTCTTATTTTTTTCATTTTCTTGGAAATTGGTCTCAAACATATGAAGTACATCTACTCAGACTTCTGTCTGTATGATGTAGCGTAAGGCAGAAAAATGATGTCACCATTTAATATGATTAAGGCAAAAAGAGGCAAAAATAAAATGTCGGTTAATTGTTAAAAAAAAAAAAACAGTAAGAGAAGTGTGAAAGTGGGTGCAGAAACTAAACATGAAGACCCTAGAGAGACAGGAGGGAACTGTGAAATGCTTGGTGAGCTTACCATGTTAGAGAGTAAGACAATGGGTGATGTCATCCAACCCATACACACTGAAGGGTAAGACTAAGAAATTCCTCGTGAAGTACCAAGGACCCTGCCCAGTGATCAAAACTACATTTCCAGTCAAGGATAGGCTAAAGTTGTTGATGAGTTCGAAAACATTGTACATTAGATGGCTGTGACCATTGAGAGGTGTACCGGAATAAATTCCAGGAATGACAAGTGTGGAAATTAGTCTTGTGTTAGAATAGGGGTTTTCTTCCATTTATGACGGCTGACCAGTAGCAGGGGCCTTCTGAGAGGAGAGGGAGGAAGAAGATAGCCTGTGTCCTCAGGTTGCTGTGCACTGAAGGTAAGGACGAGAAGGATGCAAGAATCACTATGACAAGGCTAT
Source organism: Schistocerca americana (assembly GCF_021461395.2). Taxonomy (NCBI): domain Eukaryota; kingdom Metazoa; phylum Arthropoda; class Insecta; order Orthoptera; family Acrididae; genus Schistocerca; species Schistocerca americana. The sequence continues at coordinate 486,031,705 of NC_060130.1, forward strand.
TTCAAATGCTAGCACACAGCATATGGGATGCAAGAGTGGTAAAGGCGAACTTACTGGAAGCTACCCATAACACACTGCAAGGGCAGTTGTGTCCCACCCTACTGTCATCAGAGCAGTACTTGTCGGGGTTGCTGAAAGTGCAGGGGGAACTACCATCAGAGCTGAGGTTGATAGCAGAGCCTATTAGGCACAGGTTAACTTTTTTACTATCATATGGCGTTGGTAGAGGGAATAAATGACCAGGCATGGTTGCACATACTGGTTAGGATCCCAGTATCAGGAAAGCATGCACAACTTAAATGTTGCACCAGTCACCCCTCCATAGGGAAGTTTGTGCAGGTGAGGACAAGCAATGTATTGTTGATCTCTGAAGAGGAAACACACATTTAGTGATGACCAAAGAGGAATAGCAACATTGTTGGAGGGAGAAAATTATGATGTGTCCAGCCCAGGTGATTCAAACTGGTGCAAATGTGTGCATGGCACAGCTAGTTGTGGGCAGAACAGGAGGACACAATGGTCTGAGGGATACAGTGGAACCTAGACCTTATTTCCAGCAAGCAAGGCTACACTGGATCTATTCCTTCTATGACAGCATGGCAGTGATGGCGAGTTGCTGTGAACATGGGAGTCTCACAGAAGTAAGACAATTAGAATTGAGAGGGAGTGGGTTACTGGTTACATACGTGACATAACAGGGTCAACATTCCATCTACCAGCTATGGTTACAGGAATTACTTGATTGAATGTAACACAGCCACAGCTGTACTGACCAGATGAACACTAGATGTACTCTCAAATCAGAATCTAACCTGCCTGAATAATACGTTGAAATTGTTCCAGATCCATTCCATGAACCAATTAATAGCTGCACAAGAGGAGCAAATTTCAGCAGAGTAGTTTATGGAGCAGGTTAAATAATATCGTGAAGGACAACAATGAGTAACTTTGACCTTGAGCATCATGATACCTAGTGCGGTAGTGACTCTTGCTCTACTGTGCATAGTGTTATGAATCAGTGAGGGAAAAGGAAAGTGAAATTTTCTAAGTCTGAGCAGAATGGCATTGCTCAAGCACATGGAAGTATCAACATCAGCCAACTGCTAGACACACAGATTTTGACACAGTTAGTCAGTCACCAAGAGGGTGACATCATCACTTCTGTGTGTGAGTGTGAATGACCACAGTTGAAAAGGGTTTGGCAAGTAACAAGTGGTTATAATTAAACTTTCCCTATTCAACACATAATAACATGGAAAGTAATTACTGTATGAGTACCACATTTGGTAGCATTAATGTGTGGAATATGGGGTGCATGATTTCCATGCATCACAGTGAAGCCATCAATTTAAACTATGGCCACCAGGTGGCGTGATCAGCCATCATGATTCATTGTCTCACACACCTGACGCAGCAGTGCACTTGTTGACATGTCAACATGAGCTTGGACAAAAGGAGCAGGTCATTATTGGTGAACCTCTATTATCAAAACAACAGTAATGTTGCAGCTGCACTTTGAGAATATTGCTGACTGAAAGGATTATAGAAGGGTACTCTATCTCCACCTGCTGTGTGGAGCATGATGGAGAAGTATGAATTAACTGGAGAACTGGGCATCATTCCGGGAAGCAGTCGATGACTGGTTGGACCACATATAGTTTATGAAATCACTGTTACTATAGCAGACAATGCTACATGCAATTCCTGATCATCAGGCAGTGCACATGCTGTGTCGTCACAGCTGACTATCCTATGGTCCACTGTACAGAAGGTGCTTTGAACCATTCTCAAATGGAATCCTTACAAGATCCATATCATACAGCAGCTTGCACCACATGATGCACAGTGACATTTGGACTTTTCTCTCCACTCTCTTGCAAGGGCTGAAGTTCATGAGGGCTGACCCTGGACCATTCTATGGACAGATGAAGCTTACTTTCCTCTGACGGGTGGGGTGAACACACAGTATTTCCGAGTGTGGGGATCTTCACTTCCAGTCTCTGTGCATCTCTGTATGGTGCACATCTCACCATATAGTGTGGCTTCATGGTTATGTTCATCATTGGCACATTCTTTTTTGAACATGTTGGTGCTCAAGGACCAAAGATGCGCAGTGTGACTGGCCAGTGATACTGAGGTTTGCTTCACCAGCATGCCGTACCCACCCTACAGTAGAGAGATGCATTGAACTCAACAGTTTTCATGCAAGATGGGGCCCACTGCACATCTCTCATGAAGTTCTCCTACTTCTCTGAAACACACTTGGAAATGATAAAATTATCAGCCATTTGTTTCCAAAAGCTTGGCCCACATGATCACCTGATATCACTTGCAGTGATTTCTGATTGTGGGGCTACGTGAATCACAGGGTTTAGCAGCAGAACATTCACACATATGCTAATCTGAAGTGCAACATATCAAGAAAGGTAGCCATCATACCTACCAGACATACTTCGTTCTGCTGTGCGGGAAGCAGTCCTGTGTTTTTACATTTTCTAGACGCTGGTGGGCGCCATTTTGAGCCCCTTTTGGAGCTGTATTGGTATGTAATGGTTTGATGTAGCGTAGCAGCACATTAAAAGTGATTCAATTGAATTTACTCTACTCCATTTCTCTTCCCCATGTCCTTGACATTAATGCTGCCAAGTTTGGTACTCGTTCTGTAATTAGTTTCCATGTTATACTATGTTAAATAGGGAAAGTTTAATTATAGCCACCTGGTAGTATGTTTCTTGATTTCATGGAAGCACATAAATCTGGGTTCAATTCATGTGTAATTTGTGTAGGTGTACAATCATAATCATCAAAGTGTTAACAGTACTAAGTATTTCTTACAAAATGTGTTTACAAGTAATACAAATATTAGTTGAATAAGTGTCCAGTTTATATCTTGGGGTCTTTTTGTGTGCACAGTGTATCAGCATAGTGTACAATATATTTCATTATATATGAAAGCAACCCATATGTGTGTCAATGAACTTTTCAAACTGTACCAATTCAACATCATAAACAGTTATATATGATCTAGGTTTGACTAAAATTAATCTGAGTATATAGTTTGAAATGTAGGCATTTGGTTCTTTGAGTTACATAAGTAACCTAGTCTCATCCATCATAACATTACAGTGAAATAATATTTCATACAAATGTGTATACTGATAATCATGAAAAGTGTTGTGTAGCATATCACAGCAGATCGAAGTATTGGTAACATTATAGGTTGTAATTGCTCTGTACGTAGGCATGTTTCAAAGTGGTCTAAATTCATTGTATATAACTTTGGTTAAGAAACAGTGAGTGAGTGAGTAAGTGAGTGAGGTTACATGTGGCATATATAGTTCTTGCTGTATCATTCATGTTTCTCACAGGCAAGTGAGTATTTGTTCAGATGTAATGATAATATATTTCCATATTTCATTACGTTAATAGCTGGGTTCCAATACAGTTCTTCTCATTTCTGACATATGTGATTGTCTTTACCTGAGTGTTACATTAATTGTATGGATATTTCAGTGAATTAAGCAACTGACATAATGGAAAGTGTGGGTTTTTTTATTGGATAGAATACAGGACAGAATAAAGAATAATGTGATTCTGGAAATATAGAAATTATGAAGTAATAATCAAATGGCTAGGGGCCTAATGCATGTCATACACTTCATGCATAAAGAAGATGCAGCCCCTTAGGGTTTGCATTAACTTTTGCAAGAACATACAAAATTCCTTATACTCATTTGCATCAAGTAATCATTCTTTTGTAATGACACACTTGGATTACCAGTTTTAGTGCCACATTTGTATGGCCTCAACTGAAAAACATATCTTAACTCAAATAACTTTCTTGAGGCAGGATAAATTAGCCTATAAGCAGTTGGACGAGGAATCTCAAATATCTCAAATGGTGTAATATAAATGTTAAAGAATTTCTTAATTTTTCCACTAACTGCTCTTGATTTTTCAATGATTTTTCACAAGAACCAGGTCTCCTATCATAGAATTCTGCATACAAGGAATTCTATTATTTCATGTATTGAATTAGCAGGTTTCTTGTCATAACTTATCTGACATGGTGAAAATCCAGTGGCTGAATATTATAAAATATTTAGTATATCCTCAAAACTACTTATATGTTAAATCCAACTAGTGTGTTCTTTTCTGCAATAGGGCCTGCATAGTCTACCAGTTTTCATCATATATGTTTCACTGGTGTTACTTGATGGATTTTATACTAATATTAATAAAAGTCGTATATTTTCTTCCTCTGTGAAACTTTTCCATGATTTAGAAGTGAACAGAGCTCTATTCAATAATAATAATAATTTTATTGTCATTCGGCCATTACAGCAATAGGCAATGTCATATACATACTAAAATACAGTTAATAGTTTGAAAGAAACAAAAGGTTTTTGTTAACATTATAGTATTAAATTACAGTTGATAAATTCTCTTATATCATAGAATGGGTGGAGGACTAGCCAGTCATGAATTGTTCGTTTGAATAATTGTTCAGGTAATTCTTGAACAGATTGAGGAAGATTATTAAATAATTTGCACCTATTCCTTCTTGTATTGTGGCTATGTACATTTTCTCTGGTTTTTGTTTCTGGTAATTTCTTCTTAGTATAAATTATAACATAGTATATGTACAAGTTTATAACAGTCATGATTTTTTGTTCACAGAATAATGGTTTACAGTGTGCCTTATATGCACACTAATAGCTTTTTTTGCAGTATTTATATGTCATGTACACAGCTAGAGTTCCCCCGCAAAATAATTCCATATGTTATTATACTTTGAAAGAATGAAAAATAGGATCTTCTAACATATTTTTCAGGAACACAATCCATAAGTCGCCTTAACAGATAATAACTCTTGACAACTTACCACTAATATATTGTACATGTTGACCCCAAGATAATTTATCATCTATGTATACCACCAAAAATTTGACATAACTTGGATCATATGACAGAAGCTTATCTCTAAGACTACAAATCATCTGCTGTGTTTTGATTTCATTCAGGAGGAACCCATTTGCCTTGAACCAATAGGATGATTGGTCAATTGTCTTTGCTGCACAAGTTTTAAGGCTATTGAAATCATCACTAGCATGAAGAAATGTTGTATCATCTGAATACAATACAGTGGTGGACTTGATAAATGATGGCAGGTCATTTATCATTATTAGGAACAAAAAGGGTCCCAGTACAGATCCCTGCAGAACACCTACCTTGACCTGTTCTATACTCGACATTTCTTTCCCTACACAAACAACTTGCTTACAATTCTGAAGATACGATTTTATTAATTTAAGGCTGTAATGTCTGATGCCATAGAATTCCAGTCAAAAGTTTTGCTTGGATCACAAAATGTGAGTTGAGCATAGCCCTTATCCTCAAACACCTGATGTAAGTATTTGACTACAAACCCTATAGCATTCACAGTAGACTACTTTTTCCTAAAACCATATTGGGATTCACTAACTATTCCTAATTTTTCAAAATAAACAGATAGCTGTTGGTAAATAACACATTCCAGTATTTTAGAAAAAGCTGGGACTATGGAGATTGGTCTGTAACTGGAAGGTGAGTCTATATCTCCCTTTTTATATATTGGAACTACCATAGCCACTTTGAGTTCTTCGGGAAAATACCCATCAGATATACTTTTATTTATACAGAATGTTAAGGGGTCCACAATATAATCTATTACTTTCTTTAGTATATTACAGGATATGTTATATATACACTGTCTGAAGATTTCAACCACTTTATAATGCTTAGGACAAGACTAGGTGAGACCTCAGAGAACATAAACGTGCCTGTGTCTGTTTGTGTTCTGCAAACATTTTTAGAAAATAACTCTGATGATTCGGTATCAGGTTTAGTAAAGAAATCATTGAAATTTTGGGGACCTTTATTAATTTTTTTGTTTCTTACATCTTTAGCAACACCATTTATTAATTTCCATGCAGTTTTGCACTTATTTGTGTAATTATTAATGGTATTGAAATTATGTGCATTTTTGGCTTCCACAGTGGCTTTTTTATACTCATTCCTGCATTTTATATAGCCTATTATCAGTTAGAATAGCTTTTTGGATCCCCACCTTTTCAAAGTAATCTTACTTAATTTTTTATATAATACTTTTAATGGTTGCTTTCTTTACGGAACATTTTGAAAACAGATTTACCATAAGAGAGATAATGTAAGGAACCCACCCTTAAATGTCAACATTAATTTGTTGAATTATTTCTTCATAACAACATCCCTATATAATATCTCCCATTTTATAGAAATTATTTCGTATGTTAGAGGTAGGTTTCATTGCATTGCAGTAAGAACTGGTACTTACCATTTCAAGAAGGCTTCAGTGTCTGAGTCTCTTCTCCTGCTCCATAATATTATGTAAAATGAAGTCCTTAGTGTTGAATGCTAACTGTATCTGAAGAATTAGTAATTTCAGTTCATAACAGCTGTTTATCTTAATCTTCACATCTGAGTAAACATAATTTCCCAAATACTGCATACACTTTTTCAAATGCATAACACATAAAATTTTTCTTTTTCATACAATCCAAAGACTCTCATTGAAAATTTTCTGACCAAACTCTAAAAGTACTAATCTCACTCTGACACATTTGGTAACAAAAAATTAACGTATTTATGTTACGAACCCATGTTCCACAACCTTTGAGAACAGGTAGTTGCCCAAATTAGTATTAAGGTAGCTTTTGTTATTGAAATTGTTTATCAGTTTTAGTTTATATATTTTTTCTCAAAATAGTTATTTAAGTGAAGATTTATAGGCTTAATGATTAACAGCAAAAGTTGAAAATTTTGAAGTATGAAGCTTGCTGTATTTTATAAAACTGATTTCCTTATTGATAATAGTCCACCCCTGGTAGCTGAGTGGTCAGCGCAACAGACTGTCAATCCTAAGGGCCCTAGTTCAATTCCCGGCTGAGTGTTGTGTTTTCCTAATCATTATCATTTCATCCCCATCGACACACAAGTCGCCGACGTGGTGTCAAATCGAAAAACTTGCACCAGGTGAGCGGTCTACGCGAAGGGAGGCCCTCATCACACGACATTATTATCTTTATTATTGATGATAAAATTAATAAAAGTGTTAATGGAGACAGACATTTGTTTGGAGATAACACTGAAGAATACAAATTACTGTATCTAATGTAGACTTAATTTCAGATCACATATTTCAAAACTGTGACTACTAATTTTTGTGGTGTAAGGCTGATACCTGATAATGTACCAAAATATAGGTAGCAAAATACGTTTACAGAAAAACTGCATTTGATAATTAAAAATCCTATGAGCATTCACAGATAAGAACTATATAATTTACATAAGAAAATCCTCTCAAGTCTGGCTGAACAAAGTGGTATTGTACAGTTGATTATTTGAGCAGAAGTTTTTATGAAGCTAGATTCATTACAGTGTGACTGTACACCCTCTTCCTGTTGGTAAATGCCCAGATAAATCAACAGCAACCAGTTCCTTCTGATTGTTTTGAATAATGTTCTGCAAGTATCCTCTGCTAGTTTGGTTGCTGACTTACACATGTTGACATTTGTCACAACTGGTTAAAATACTTCTGATACTTCTGGCTAAGTTATAAAAATATAAATTTTCTTGGATATTTTGGATACACTTCAAAATGCACACTTCAAAATTCCATAGTGTCCATAACCTTTATGTACACATTAAGTAAGACTACCTATCTACTGTTTGGGCCAATACAACTCCCATCTATCACTGTCTGGACTACTTGTCCTAAATAGCACACCCTTACAAACTTTGTAATATTGTTCCATTCCATCATTATCTTTCTTTCCTATAAGATTCTTTACAAGTTTCCAATTTTCATCGTGGTTTTGGTTTCTCCTTATCTCATTACAGATCTTTCTATTCTCCCTTTCAGACTTAATTGCCTTAATGTACATATTCCTAAAGTCCCTTTCCTCTTGTTTCATACTCTGTACAAATGCACATAATCTAGACAGTGCATCTGCAATTCCATTTTCCTTTCCTTGTATGTATTTTATTGAATAACCAAATTGTTCCAAAAAAGAGTGCCCGTATCGTGAGTTGTCTGTGATACGACTTGCATCCCTGCAGATAACTTTGGCCCTTCTGATCAGAGTATACTATAGTTTTATGTCCCAGTAAATATTTTCTAAACTTGGTGAAAGCCCAGTGTACTGCTAGCAACTCATTTTCAGATACAGTGTACTTCTTTTAATGTTTTTGCAAATTCTGTCTTCCCATTTACTACTTTCTCTGGAAATAGGAGAGCTCCCACTCCACTCACAGTACTGTCAGTTATTAGACAATATGAAATGTCAAATCTTGCCTGCATAGACTTTTTGCTGTCACATTTTTCCCACCACGTAATGTCTATTTATTTTATCGAAAATTTGTTGGCATTATTTACTCCATTCCCTTATTAAGTTTTCCCCCAAAAGATTTTTCAAACAAGGTGTATTCAAAGCCTGATTCCTTATACATTTTCTATAAAAACCAGCTAACCCTAGAAATTATTTTAACTGTTTATTTGAATTAGGGGAAGGAAATTTACACTTTTCCAACTACAATAATATGCATCCTTCCCTTAAATTTCTCCCTGCTTCTTATAACAACCCCAAGTTTTATTCCCAACACTAACCAGTTACTAAAATATCATCTACATATATTATCAACCTAGCAAGTAATTCTTTTCCCAGAACAAAATCCAAACTTTGTATAAGTTCTGCTCCAGAAACATTTAATCCAAATGGTACAACACAGTATTGATAAGATCAACCTCCAGACAGAAAAGTAGTGTACTTTCTAGAATCGGGTTCCAATGGTATCTGGTGAAAACTAGAGGTTATGTCATTGCTAGTCATGTATGTTACATCTTTAAATTTATGCAGTAGTTCATATTTGATTACAGAATGGTCAGCTTCTCTTACTATTCATTTAAGTGTCTGAAATCTAGTTCAACCTTCAACCTTCCATCCTGTTTGCATACTAAGACTGTGTGGGTTATTATAAATACCATAAACAAAAATTACTTACATTTAAAATCACACATTGGCAACTAGAAATTTCAGAACAAAGAAGTTCATGTCAAGTAATATGTGCCTGTCAGCAGAATGAGTAAAATCCATTACAAATATTCCCATTGGAAAGAGGCTAAGTGTAGAAGTCATCACATTAAATTGTACATAGAATTAAAAGGCAGTGGAATGTCTCATACATGGCTAGTGACATGTGGCAACTGACAAAGTTGTCACATTGTATGAAACAGGAAACACTGGTAAGTGGTGTACCTATGTGGAAACATATACACATTGCAAACAGATGAAGTGTAAGCTATCAATCACCACATTGCATCAAAAAGAGGCTGAGAAAAGATTTTAGTAGAAAAATAGGGGTAATTGGGAGGCAGGGAGGAGGAGGGGAACTTTAAAATAAATTATAGAGGAAAAAGGAGGATAAATAAAAAGAGATAAACTATTAAACAAGAAAAAAATAGAAATTTGATGTGAATGAATGACAAGTGGAAACTACCAGCTGTGCCGAGTGGCCACATGGTTTGAGATGCTATGTCACAGACTGCGTGGCCCTTCCCATTGGAGGTTTGAGTCCTCCCTTGGGCATGGGTGTGTGTGTTGTTCTTGTCATAAGTTAGTTTAAGTAATGTGTAAGTCTAGGGTCCGATGACCTCAGCAGTTTGGACCTATAGTAATTCACACACATTTGAACATTTGAAGCTACCAATGAACTTTAACAACATTAACCAGTTTGAAGTACAGGCTTAAAACCTTCAAGAAACTGTTCAGTTGCAAGTTGCAGCTGATCATTTAACATGTTACCAGTCCTATTGAGTGTGTGTTTAACAAGTACTTAGATGATAAAGAGCTCCCATCTTCCCCAATTTTTCTACCAAAATATTTTCTCAGTCCCTTTCCGATACAGCATTGTGATTGACAGCCTACAATTTATCTGCTAGCTTTGCATGTATGTTTTCATCCAGGTATGCCACCTACCAATATTTCCTACTTCATAAACTGTGACAAATTTGTCAGGCACTGCATGGCACCATCCCAATATGAGACATATCACTGCCTTTTAATTTTATGTACAATTTAATGTGATGGCTGTTATGCTTCTCCCAGTTCCCAGCTCCAGTAGGAATCATTTTTAATAGATTAAAGTTATATCTCTCATTTCTTTCTAGTGCCCCGTCTACTTTAACTACGTATTTTAAGAATTGATATATGGAACCTATATACTAAACCACACTGCAGTTTTCCTGGCAATCTCCTCCATGTGTCTATTTGCATAAGGTCATTGAACAGTTTGTCTAAATGTATTAATTTCTTAGTTACTTTTTACAGAAATCTTGCGTATTGTCAACTCCTTCTCTATAATGTGCTCCATTCAAGAAATTGCTTTTAATTCTAGGCTGTTCTTTTTCTGACTAAAATTCATTCAAAATCTTTCCTCAAAATCACTACAAGTCATATTTTCATTAGCGAACTGATTAGCCCGAGAGAGTGCTCCCTCATTCAATTTTTTTTACAAACTTAATTTTAAGCAGATCATTCATACCACTAATGAAATTACCATGGCAGTTTTATAGACAATGAACTGAAGTATATTATTCCCTGGGGACTGTTTAATAGGTGCATTGGCCCACATTCCATTGCAGTTACTACTGAAATTTTAATAGAAAAACTGTCTTCCAGTTCAGCTAGGTTTTTGCAAACATGTCATATGTTATTTTTACATGCATCCACATTGTTAGTTACAGTGTTTTCTGTCTCAACTACTTTATTGTGTAATCATGAATAAATGATTTTCTGTTTTACTTTCTAAATTACTGATTGATTTTTAAACTCAAAGTTTTCATCATTTGGTCCTATTTGTGTTGTTAATACATGGCTTTCTTCTTTTATTATCTCATGAAATATTTCAAAACTTTTGTTAATTTTCTGAACTGTTTCTATTTAATTCATTTTAACAGTAGATACTTTGCCTTCTGAAGCACCTATCTGTGAATTGATTCATTTGTGTTCTGACACCACACCAGTTTATATTTATTGAGGTTATTTCTTATTTTAGTAACTTTAAAATTAGTGTTTAAAAGTTTGTTCCTTTATTCTTTTAATTTGGCACTTGTAGCAACAAATTTTACAGCCCAAATAGTTATCAAGTTTGTTTTTTGAAGCTTTGATTTTATTATTTGTTTGCTGTATTCTACCTCCCAAAATTTCCAAACTGTCATTTGGTCCTTTGCTTGTTTCTCCAGTTTCTAGGCATTTAGCGAATTGTTCAAAGTATAGTTCCCTCTGAGTTTTTCTCTGGCATCAAAACCTTGGAATGGACTGCAAACACTGCTTGTATTCATGTAAACTTCTCTCTCATTATGACTCTGATCTAGTTCATTATTACTCTCCAAAGTAACTTCTGCCTCACTGTGGATGACACTAAGTTCTTAATTTTCATTTGCTACTAAGTCATTGTTGATTACTTTAGTCTCATTTATCATGTTAAATTATTGTCAAAATACTTCACAGTCCTAAAAATAAAGTTTTTTACATGGTCTCCAACACTGACTTTCATTACAATAAAAAAAAGAGAAATAATTTTCAAACTACTTACCTTTTCAGTGTTTCAGATGATGATGTCTCACATGATTATTTCCAATTATTTAGTTTGTCACTTTCCTTATTTGTCATTTTGTTTCATTTATGATCTATATTGTCATCAATGCTGGCTATGTTTTTAATCTGAAGTCTTTTAATTGTGAATTTCGTTATTTGTGATTTTTTGGTACCTGAAACTTGAAAAAAACTACCAAGACTGTCCTGACAATTTTCAACAGATCCTAGAGCCTCCATCAAATTAAAACATAATTAAAATGGAAAGCTGGATGTCCACCTGTTGTAGCCAGCAGGCTGGTCACTTGCTGTTTTCCTGCTGGCCATCTGCCTTCTTCCCGTCAAATTGGGGTGTGGTTGCCTCCCCCCCCCTCCCCCCCCCCCCCCCCCACATTGACACAGAGCTCATGTAACACTGTAAAAAAAAAAAAAATAATAAAACATTAATTTGGACTGCTGTTTCTCTTTGGGCTTTCACTGGCCTACTACTTGGCCCCAACCCTCCACTGTCTGTTATACTGACATTATAGCCACCCATCCACCCCCAGGTCAGCTATAGTTGCTACTAATCACACTGCTCCTCAGTTCCATATCAACACATGCTTCTACATCAGGGAACACCAGTGCCTGTGTTTCAGACATCTGATCGATTGTAATAGATGCCAAATCCACATTATTGTCATTATCCTCTAGTTCGATCATATTATTTTGTTTAAACAATGAACTCAATAATTGGAATGATCATAATTAGAATATTCATTACCATTATTTCTATAATATTCTTTGCATTCATTCCTTCTATCACAGCTGTTGGACTTAATACAGTCTCCCTCTATTATTATGACACTGTCTTGTCCTGTTCCATGTGCAGTTCTTACATCCCCCTCCCCGCCTTTCCCTTTGCCAGCAGCCTGCAAATTTTATGTGATGCACCAGCTAGTTTCTTGACTGCCTGCCCTGAAAGATTGCACCTTGTGGACCCACCTGTACTGGCCTTCCCTGTCAGCTTTTCTTCTCTGCTAAAATCTCTCTCTTTCTCCTTCATAATTCTGTACTCTTCTTGCTGTCTATTTCTCCACTTCATATCCTGACTACTGCTCCCATTTGTATCCTCTCTCCATCTCTTGCCAGCATTACGATACAAATTATTGTTATTGTTATGCATGACATGATTTCTGTTATTATTTACACTATTAATGAATGAAAACTGATGCAGTTGCTGCTGAGAACTGGAGTACTTTTCATTAATTACATTAATAACTGCAGAATCAGTGCACCCTCCAAACATAGAGAAACTAATATTTTCCCTATGGTCTGCCAACATTGGGCAGAAACACATACTAATTTCCATTTTTTCAATACAATTCAAGAAATCCTCCATAGAATCAGTAGTTACTGGATGAGTTCCCAATGCAATGGCTCCAGACATCTTCTTTTTAAGGTACAAAATTTTTGACAACATACACAGTAGTCTACCTAAATGAATCAGTTTATTTAATTCCCTGACACAAAATTCTTTCACACTTTCATTCCCACTTTTGTAACTTGGCCCATTTAAAAAATCAGTCTGCAATCTGAGTTGTTTAGCTTTCCCCCAGTATTTATTTAAAAACATAACGTCAGGAATTTTGTAATGAATGAAGTGCTCAGCATGCTGATCAGCCCAAATCTGAACTCTGCTACTGATTGCCTTTTAACAAATTTAACCTTAGTAAAATCACTCATACCAGCTACAAAATTATCTTTGGATGCTGCCTTGAAATCCACAGCAAGGTATCTGTGTTTATTTTTCCTAATCACCCCACAGAATTAAAAAAAAACTGATAAACACAGTGTAAAATGGCAGTAAAGACTGTCAACTATACAACTTAGGAGTGGAAAAATTTGCCATCTGAACTCTTTTGAACTGCAACTATAAAATCCAGATATGTACATGTACATCAGTTGTTACCATCAGTTTTTTACTTATGACACACTTGATTATATTTTAATAATAATAATAATAATAATTATTATTATTATTATTATTATCACTGAAGCCACAATATTTAAAGTGTAGGACTATAAGTTTTATACAGTATCTAGATATCATGTATCAAAAGTGTAAATGGGTTGATGTTAATACAGGTGGAAGCTGTCTTCTGAAGACAAATGGCATGTCAAATTGCATCACAAACAAAGGATAGGTACCAATCATACTGACTTGCCCATACTGAATTTTAAATAAAAGGTTTCTGCTATTTTGGAAAAAAAAAAAAAGTTGTGAAATAAAATAAGGAATGAAAAATTCTCACCACTGCAGTTACTGTGATCTTTGTGTCTGGTGTGTTTTACAGAGCTTTGAAAATATATGACATTGTGATGCATATAAAGTGTGCAGCAGTGTGTGAGAAATTCCAAAGTATTTTAATAATGCATGAAATGATTTATTTTGTAATTTCAAATGACTGTTTTATTAAAAATATTCTCTAGGTTTCAGTGCTACATAAGAATGATTATTTTCAAAACAGTGTAAGGTTATTTTTACCCCAATGACTAATTCAGTAAAACAGCTGCATGTATAAAGCACAGAGACTTCTACTTTTGTTGTCTCCGTGACATATAGAACCATATTGCAAATACCTTATTATTCAAATTAAAAGAATTCGTTTATTTTTGCTGAACACGCACCAGGATAATTACAATATGACCATTGAAAGTTCGTGCTGGATATGGGATCTGAACTCATCCTTTTCATGAGGGTTGTCTTCATCAAGTGGACCATCTGAAATTGCTTCCGAAACTGACTCAAATTCAGACTCTATCACATTTCCTTCCCTCCAATTCCTCTGAACATATGGGCAGACATTCTGCAACAGCTTAGGAGGGAACAGTCGACAGGAGAGCAGAGCCTAATGACATCACTGCAAACTGTACTATTCAAATTGAAGAAAGCAGTTGTTTAACACTGGACATACATTAAGAGAAAAAGTTTTAGGCACACATGTGTGGCATTGGGAACTTCTGTCAATCTGACAAGATACTATTCAATGAAGTTTCAGGGTTTCAGCTCGATACAGCAACTTCTTCTCATGATATTTCAGCAACGGCTATTCAACAATCTTCAGGTGGAGTGTTTTGCACTCACCTGAAGATGGCTGAATGGTTGTCACCCAAAATATCATAGTAAAAAGTTGATTTATCTGGCTGCAATGCTGAAACTTCATAGAATACTCTTTATGCCAGGAAAATTTCAAGAATCACATGACAAGATATTAATTTGTAAATATAGCCACTTCTGAACACTGAGAGATCCTATTTTGAATATAATGCCTGAAAATTTTTGGTCACTTTGAAAATATTGCAAATATTCAGAAGTTTATTTTTGACATAGATCAAGAATGCACATGGCACACAAAATTGCATGTGAGTTTGATATGCTGCATGAGTGTGGTCTGAGGCTCGGCCTGTCTCAACACTACTCATTACCTCTTGGCTTAACTCGGTCCTTCTAACAAGTTCTTGGTAAATCATGACATTTCACTTAGTAACAGTAAGGAGCAGCATTTGTTTGGTTGGCAGGACTATCTTCAGTCAAGCAGAACCATGGTGTCAGCACTGTTTATCCTTTACTATTTATTCCTGAAATAAAGTAAGTTCACAGGTCATGGGGCTGTTTGCACACCATGGAGAAGGAATTTAAAAGGTTTATTTGATAATGTAAGAGCAAAAAGTTACAGTGATCAACAGACAGTTTTTACAAGATTCACTCTTCTGTACAACAAAAAGTGCTTTTTGGTAAATTTGCAGATATGGAGTAAACAATGAAATGGATCATACAAACAGTAAATTTTCTGAAGTCTCATGCATTATTACACTATGAGTTGCAACAGTTGTAGATGTAAGTGAATGAAGAGTATGGAGACTGCAAAGTATGTTGTTTAAGTTAAATAAAACCAGTGTTACTGAATTTCTGAAGGGAAAAGGAAAGCAGGAATGAAAATTAGAACATCTACACAACCTGCATTTTAAGTGGATTTGAGTGCACAGTGCCCACAAGATGTTGCAAGGTGAGAAACAACCTATTTCTCCAGGGCAAAATTTTCATTCTGCAGCAGAGTGTGCACTGACATGAAACTTCCTGGCAGAATAAAACTGTGTGCAGGACTAAGAACTGAACGCAGAACCCTTCCTTCATGGGCAAAGTCCTACCAGCTGAGCTATCCAAGCACGACTCAGTGCCCATCCTCAGAGCTTTACTACCACCAGTACATCGGCTCCTACCTTACAAAATTCACAGAAGCTGTCCTGCAAAACTTTCAGAACTAGCACTCCTGGAAGCACACTCCACTGTAGACTGAAAATTTCATTCTGGAAACATCCCCCAAGCTGTGGCTAAGCCATTTCTCTACAATATCCTTTCTTCCAGAAGTACTAGTTCAGCAAGTTTCACAGGAAAGCTTCTGTGAAGTTCGGAAGGTAGGATATGTGATACTGGTGGAACTAAAGCTGCGAGGAGAGGTTGTGAGTTGTGCTTGGGTAGCTCAGTTGGTATAACATTTGCTCATGGAAGGCAAAGGTATCAAGTTCAAGTCTTGGTTCAGCATGCAGTTTTAATCTGCCAGAAAGTTTCATGACAGTGCACACTTTGCTGCAGAATGAAAATTTAGTTCTGGAAACAACCCCCGGGCTGTGGCTAAGCCATGTCTCCACAAAATCCTTTTGTCCAGGAAGGCTAGTTCTGCAAGTTTCACAGGAGAGCTTCTGTGAAGTTTGGATGGTAGGGGACAAGGTACTGAGAGAATCAGAGCTGTGAGGATAGGTCATGAGGCAGGACTTGCCTGTGAAAGGCGAAGATCCCAAGTTTGAGTCACAGTGTGGCACATAGTTTTAATTAGTCAGGAAGTTTCAACTTATTTCTGATTTGATGGGGATGCATTTAAAAAGACAGCTACATTGCTAAAAGGGCAAATTCTGACAAAAAACACCATCCATTCCCTAGCTCACTGGCATTACAGAAAATGTGAATTTTGAAGAATTTGTTGTGGCAATGAAAGAACTACAAGGATAATTATCTAAATGCATTGAGGGCACTGCCAAATTTATATCTGTTTTTGATCAATTTTTGAGTCCTGCCAATGCAGTTCAAAGTGCCCCTGTGCATGTGCAGATGGAACTGATCTGTCTACAATGTAATTCCCATTTGAAAGACAAACTGTTTTACATTAAAACTGTCCAGTAGCTATACATTGTCTTCCTCAGGGAGAGTTTCCATGTCTCTATAACAAGGTTGCAAATGAGATATAATATTTTGATTAACACAAATGTGTAAAGGCTTTTTTCAGTAATGAAACAAAATGAATCATGATTACATGACAACCTGAGTGATGAAAATCTGTGAAATCATCTTGCATCTGTCAGTATGCTGAACCATTTGTGCTAGATAAAAATTTTATTATGTCTTCTGTGCACCAAAACTATTTCATTTAGACTGAAATTTTGCTAGACAATGTGGCATGGTAGTGGAAGAAATGTGCAACTTGGTGACAGAGCTCCACACACATGCAAGATCACTGCACATGTAGAGAATTCTTGGCTGTCTCTGACATACTGCTTTTTCTGATAAGTTCTGAAGAGAACCACAATTTTCATTCACATTACTTAGAGTTGCAGTAACACAAATCTGTAAAGTTTATTTATCCTACCTTTTGCAAATAATAAGTCTCACCATCACAAAATTGGAATAAAATTTTTAAAGTCCTACCTACTAATGCCACAAATACATTGAAACTGACTCAAGTGAACAGGATGTATTTTTTTTCTTATTTTTACTGAGTGGGAAGAATGAGGTAACCACTGTTCCAGGTTTTTACATTCAATCAAATTACTGGAAAGCAGTACTGGCAGCTGTTCACTGTTGGAGACACTGGCTGTACAGATTGTCTTAAAGATGATTATAAATCATTGTAACTCACATTAAAAAGTAAAATGTGTCACATCATGAACTTATAAAGCTTAGGTCTAAGCTTTATAAGATAGAACAAAATTTCATGACACACTCCTTGGGAATGTCCCACACAGTTAAACGCCATGTCACACTGGTTAGGAAAGTCTGATCTATGCTGTGCTTAGAGGTGGAAGCTGAAAATATAACACTGCAACATTTGGTATGAGAAAATGATCCTTTTGGGTTATCTGAATGGGTTGGAGATTAAAGAATGCATACTTTGCAGAAATACAGAAATCAAAAATGTGCACAACGCAACTGGCATTAATAAAAATGTAATTTCCTGAGTAATTAACAGGTGGGGAGAAATTAAATGCAACCAAACCTTGGGTTACAAGTGGGATCAGAATATCACTCAAAATAAGAGAAGCCTCTACTTAGCAGTAAGGGACACAGATGTTGGTGGGGCTATATCACATTACCGACTGTACTGTAAAGTTCTAAGCAAAATTCTCAAAACATTGAAATGCACATATTTCCAAGGAAAAGTAAGCTCCTCTGGCTATGAGACAAGAACTATATGGTTAAAAAAAAAAAAAAAAAAAAAAAAAAAAAAAAAAAAAAAGGAGATAGAAAAAGTGAATACTGAAAATGAAAAAAATTCTTGAAGAGTGAATAATGAACTGATCAAACATAGCTCCAAAACTGTAGAAATTTTTACTTATTTCCTGTCAGTTCCAGATAATTTAGGTTAGAACTACTCAGAGAATAAAATTTTGTTGAGCATCTCATGACCACTTGTTAACATATTGCCCATTGACTTTCATCTCTGGACCTTTGGCTGATATTTGTTTAATAATTTTTCTGATGTTGTGCCAGCACTAGTGGCTAGCTTTATTGAAGATTCATCCTCCACTGTAGCCAAAGAGAATTTGTGTCTGTGTTTGAGAAGATAGGCAGTTCCTAAGAAAGCCTTCCAAAACAAGTTTGATCAAATTGAATTACAACTCCAAAAGAGGTATTCAATATTATCAACTATTCTAGAAACAACTGTGCAAGTTGTTATGGTGAAATTCAAATAGCCAAACTTATTGATAATTGAATTAGTTACTGGTACGTAATGTAGCAATTCAAAGTGGTACTTTACAACGGAGCCCTAAAATGCTGTTGTCAACCCACTTCACAAAAAAGGAAATAAAACATTCGTAAAGAATTACCAACCCATTTCATTTACAAAATTTGTCAAGAATATCATGTACAGTAGACTTTATAAACACTTATTACAGGAAAACACACTCAGTAACAAACAGTTTGGATTTAAAAAAGGACTGATAACTTCAACAGGCTATATGTATGTTGACAGATGAGATAATGGAATCAATAGATCAGAAAATACTACCACTGGAAATATTTCTTTACTTAGCTAATGCATTTGATTGTGTGAACCCTGATATTTTAATGCTAGAGTTAAACATTGTAGAGTCACAGACACAGAAGACTCATGTGGGCTTTATTGTACCTGAATGACAGGAAGCAATGTGTACTAGTTCCAGGCCAATTACTTATAAGTAGGGACTTAGAATTTGAAGCACCAGTATCCTTTTTACAGATGATACAAGAAAATAAATAAGAAGTAATATCACTCTCCTTAATGAAAAGATGGCTATTGATATACCGGGTGATCAAAAAGTCAGTATAAATTTGAAAACTGAATAAATCACGGAATAATGTAGATATAGAGGTACAAATTGACACACATGCTTGGAATGACTTGGGGTTTTATTAGAACCAAAAAAATACAAATGTTCAAAAAATGTCTGACAGATGGCACTTCATCTGATCAGAACATCAATAATTAGCATAACAAAGTAAGACAAAGCAAAGATGATGTTCTTTACAGGAAATGTTCAATATGTCCACTATCATTCCTCAACAATAGCTGTAGTCGAGGAATAATGTTGTGAACAGCACTGTAAAGCATGTCCAGAGTTATGGTGAGGCATTGGCGTCGGCTGTTGTCTTTCAGCATCCCTAGAGATGTCAGTCGATTACGATACACTTGCTTCTTCAGGTAACCCCAAACACAATAATCGCATGGACTGAGGTCTGGGGACCTGGGAGGCCAAGCATGATGAAGGTGGCGGCTGAGCACACGATCATCACCAAATGACGCACACAAGAGATCTTTCACGCATCTAGCAATACTTTGTTTTTTCCTTGGTTCTAATAAAACCCCATGTCATTCCAAGCATGTGTGTCATTTTTTACCTATCTATATACATTGTTCAGTGGTTTATTAAGTTTTCAAATTTATACTGACTTTTTGATCACCCGGTAGATATGAAAACACCAACATATGGCTTAAATCTAATAAGTTATCACTGTATTTTGACAAGACTCAGTGTATATGGTTCACTACTTCTCATAGAACTCAATTAGCTAATAATTGGGTTCTTCAAATAATGAATTACAAGAAGCAGCTAGTGTTAAATTTTTTGAACTACAGATAGAAGATAACCTTAATCAGAAAACTGATTTCCTAGAATTAACGAAGCACTTTAGTTCAGCCACATGTGCAGTACACATAGGTACTGCTATAGGTGATTTAAAAGTGAATATACAAGTTTATTCTCCATATTTCCATTCACTAACGAGTTATGGCCCCCTATTAATCATAAACCTTGTCATTTGCGGGGAGGCTTGCATGCCTCAATGATACAGATAGCCGTACAATAGGTGCAACCACAACGGAGGGGTATCTGTTGAGAGGCCAGACAAACGTGTGGTTCCTCAAGAGGGGCAGTAGCCTTTTCAGTAGTTGCAGGGGCAACAGTCTGGATGATTGACTGATCTGGCCTTGTAACACTAACCAAAACAGCATTGCTGAGCTGGTACTGCGAACGGCTGAAAGCAAGGGGAAACTACAGACGTAATTTTTCCCGTGGGCATGCAGCTTTACTGTATGGTTAAATGATGATGGCATCCACTTGGGTAAAATATTCCAGAGGTAAAATAGTCCCCCACTTGGATCTCTGGGCGGGGACTACTCAGGAGGACGCTGTTATCAGAAGAAAGAGAACTGGTGTTCTACAGATCGAAGCTTGGAATGTCAGATCCCTTAATTGGGTAGGTAGGTTAGAAAATTCAAAAAGGGAAATGGATAGGTTAAAGTTAGATATAGGGGGAATTAGTAAAGTTCAGTGGCAGGAGGAACAAGACTTCTGGTCAGGTGAATACGGGGTTATAAATACAAAATCAAATAGGGGTAATGCAGGAGTAGGTTTAATAATGAATAGGAAAATAGGAATGTGGGTAAGCTACTACAAACAACATAGTGAACGCATTATTGTGGCCAAGATAGATACGAAGCCCACACCTACCACAGTAGTACAAGTTTATATGCCAAATAGCTCTGCAGATGACGAAGAGATTGATGAAATGTATGATGAGATAAAAGAAATTATTCAGATAGTGAAGGGAGGCAAAAATTTGGTAGTCATGGGTGACTGGAATTCAATAGTAGTAAAAGGGAGAGAAGGAAACGTAGTAGGTGAATATGGTATGGGAGTAAGGAATGAAAGAGGAAGCCGCTTGGTAGAATTTTGCACAGAACATAACTTAATCATAGCTAACACTTGGTTCAAGAATCATGAAAGAAGGTTGTATACATGGAGGAAATCTGGAGATACTAGAAGGTATCAGACAGATTATATAATGGTAAGATAGAGATTCAGGAACCAGGTTTTAAATTGTAAGACATTTCGAGGGGCAGATGTGGACTCTGACCACAAGCTATAGGTTATGAACTGTAGATTAAAACTGAAGAAACTGCAAAAAGGTGGGAATTTAAGAAGATGGGACCTAGATAAACTGAAAGAACCAGAGGTTGTAGAGAGCTTCAGGGAGAGCATTATGGAATGATTGACAAGAATGGGGGAAAGAAATACAGTAGAAGAAGAATGGGTAGCTTTGAGGGATGAAGTAGCGAAGGCAGCAGAGGATCAAGTAGGTAAAAAGACGAGGGCTAATAGAAATCCTTGGGTAACAGAAGAGATATTGAATTTAATTGATGAAAGGAGAAAATATAAAAATGCAGTAAATGAAGCAGGCAAAAAGAAATACTAACGTCTCAAAAATGAGATCGACAGGAAGTGCAAAATGGCTAAGCATGGATGGCTAGAGGGCAAATATAAGGATCTAGAGGCACATATCACTAGGGGTAAGATAGATACTGCCTACAGGAAAATTAAAGAGACCTTTGGAGAATAGAGATCCAGTTGTATGAATATCAAGAGCTCAGATGGAAAACCAGTTCTAAGCAAAGAAGGGAAAGCAGAAAGGTGGAAGGAGTTATAAAGGGTCTATACAAGGGCGATGTTCTTGAGGAGAATATTATAGAATTGGAAGAGAATGTAGATGAAGATGAAATAGGAGATATGATACTGCGTGAAGAGTTTGACAGAGCACTAAAAGACCTAAGTCGAAACAAGGCCCCAGGAGTAGACAATATTCCATTAGAACTACTGACAGCCTTGGGAGAGCCAGGCCTAACAAAACTCTACCATCTAGTGAGCAAGATGTATGAGACAGGCAAAATGCCCTCAGACTTCAAGAGGACTATAGTAATTCCAATCCCAAAGAAAGCAGGTGTTGACAGATGTGAAAACTACCGAACTATCAGTTTAATAAGCCATGGCTGCAAAATACTAACACGAATTCTTTACAGACGAATGAAAAAACTGGTAGAAGCTGACCTCAAGGAAGATCAGTTTGGATTCCGTAGAAATGTTGGAACACGTGAGGCAATACTGACCCTACGACTTATCTTAGAAAATAGATTAAGGAAAGGCAAACCTGCATTTCTAGCATTTGTAGACTTAGAGAAAGCTTTTGACAATGTTGACTGGAATAATCTCTTTCAAATTCTGAAGGTGGCAGGTGTAAAATACAGGGAGCGAAAGGCTATTTACAATTTGTACAGAAACCAGATGGCAGTTATAAGAGTCGAGGGGCATGAAAGGGAAGCAGTGGTTGGGAAGGGAGTGAGACAGGGTTATAGCCTAACCCCGATGTTATTCAATCTGTACATTGAGCAAGCAGTAAAGGGAACAAAAGAAAAATTCGCAGTTGGAATTAAAATCCATGGAGAAGAAATTAAAACCTTGAGGTTTACCGATGACATTGTAATTCTGTCAGAGACAGCAAAGGACTTGGAAGAGCTGTTGAACGGAATGGACAGTGTCTTGAAAGGAGGATATAAGATGAACATCAACAAAAGCAAAATGAGGATAATGGAATGTAGTCGAATTAAGTCAGGTGATGCTGAGGGAATTAGATTAGGAAATGAGACACTTAAAGTAGTAAAGTTGTTTTGCTATTTGGGGAGCAAAATAACTGATGATGGTCGAAGTAGAGAGGATATAAAATGTAGACTGGCAATGGCAAGGAAAGCGTTTCTGAAGAAGAGAAATTTGTTACCATCGAGTATAGATTTAAGTGTCAGGAAGTCCTTTCTGAAAGTATTTGTATGGAGTGTAGCCATGTATGGAAGTGAAACATGGACGATAAATAGTTTGGACAAGAAGAGAATAGAAGCTTTCGAAATGTGGTGCTACAGAAGAATGCTGAAGATTAGATGGGTAGATCACATAACTAATGAGGAGGTGTTGAACAGAATTGGGGAGAAGAGGAGTTTGTGGCACAACTTGACAAGAAGAAGGGACCGGTTGGTAGGACATGTTGTGAGGCATCAAGGGATCACCAATTTAGTATTGGAGGGCAGCCTGGAGGGTAAAAATTGTAGAGGGAGACCAAGAGATGAATACACTAAACAGATTCAGAAGGATGTAGGTTGCAGTAGGTATTGGGAGATGAAGAACCTTGCACAGGATAGCATAGCATGGAGAGCTGCATCAAACCAGTCTCTGGACTGAAGACTACATCAACAACAACAACAAGTTATGGAATCATTTTCTGGAGAAAATCAACTTACAAGGTTTGTATTTTCAGAATACAGAAGTGTATTGACAGAATTTATTTGGTGTTACTTCTATAACATCATTAAATTACCATATATTTCTTTCCTCAAAAACTAGAATGAATACGGCACTAGTGCCAAAAACACCTACAAAGATTTCAAGAAGTTAACATCAGTACAGAAACAAGTCAAATGAATGCATACACATGTAGTTAACAAACTGCCAGAGCACATTAAATGTCAGGTAGATAATGTGATAAAGTTTAAGACTGAATCAAAGGACCTCATGCTGGGCAATTCCTCCTATTCCATTGAAGAGCATCTTAACATAAATTCTTAAAATTATTGTTTTAGTTTATTTCATAATTAAAATTGGCACTGTAATGTGACAGTCTTTAGTAATGTAGAGTCATGCAACTGTATTGCACTCTAAGTCAAATTAAAATACTGTACATCTTTGACATATTTTCACATCATAAAGACTGCTCTCAGGAGGATCCAAGCAATATGACTAATGTAATATAATGTAACTGCATTGAAACATGGAAGATGAACTACGGTCATGTCTCAAACACAATCAAATCCAAATCAGAAAAATGATCATCAAAGAAATACAGCACTTAGCACTGAAAGCACATTTATTATGGACACTAGAATACAGGCAGAACAGAACAGCCTCCTGGACAGAGGGTGCTGCTATTTATAAAAAAATTGCCATTTCAAACTTGCATCTGGCCATCCTGATCTAGCTTTTCTGTGATTTCCCTAAATCACTTCAGGAAAATGCTGGGATGGTTCCTCTGAAATGGAATGGACAGTTTCCTTCCCTATCCCTCCCTAATCCAACCTTGTGCTCTATCTCAAATGACCTGCTTTTCAACGGGGCTTTAAACACTAATCTCCTCCCTCCTCCACAAACATCAAATGTTCCCGAATATGCAAGCATTACAAACAGAAAAAATTTGAGAAACTTCTAGGATATGAACTAGTGACCTGCAGCATACCAGCCAGTGACAGTAACTATTACTGCACATTGAATATAACATAGGTTGCAGCATTGCTCCCTCTCCTTGAACAACAGCAACCCAATGCTTAAGAAGTTCTTCTTGGAGACAACTATAGCATCCTAGAACTAGACCTTGTCAGTGCTCCCTCTATGGCATCTCTGGAAGATCCTCACATGTGTGTCATGTTGTCACATTTTCATTATTATGTTGAGAGCTGAAGGTAGATCCTTCATCGAAGCTTCACGATCAGCAAGCAGACCTTCACTTTGCTGGAACAAGAAGCCCCCAGTGTAGATCTGTGCCTTATGACTGTAGTTGTTCTTCATACAGAGGATTTAGATGACATCTCTGCACGTCTGCCTTCTTGCTAAAGCATCATAATCCTCGACTTCATATATGAGATCTGACAAGCGATGAAGGATTTGATATAACCCAAAGTAGCATTTTAGTAATTTTTCTGATAGTTCCACTTTCTGCACAGGCATAAAAAATCCATACCAATCAATATGACTAATGTAATATAATGTAACTGCATTGAAACATGGAAGATGAACTACGGTCATGTCTCAAACACAATCAAATCCAAATCAGAAAAATGATCATCAAAGAAATACAGCACTTAGCACTGAAAGCACATTTATTATGGACACTAGAATACAGGCAGAACAGAACAGCCTCCTGGACAGAGGGTGCTGCTATTTATACAAA
Organism: Schistocerca americana; assembly: GCF_021461395.2. Classification (NCBI taxonomy): domain Eukaryota; kingdom Metazoa; phylum Arthropoda; class Insecta; order Orthoptera; family Acrididae; genus Schistocerca; species Schistocerca americana. Next base: position 486,056,995 of record NC_060130.1, read on the forward strand.
AATTGCCAGTTCAAACTTGCATCTGGCCATCCTGATCTAGCTTTTCTGTGATTTCCCTAAATCACTTCAGGAAAATGCTGGGATGGTTCCTCTGAAATGGAATGGACAGTTTCCTTCCCTATCCCTCCCTAATCCAAGCTTGTGCTCCATCTCAAATGACCTCCTTTTCAACAGGGCTTTAAACACTACTCTCCTCTCCTCTCCTCTCCTCTCCTCTCCTCTCCTCTCCACTCCTCTCCTCTCCTCCGCTTTGCATCACTGGCCAGCGCTTGGCATTATAGTGCTCTCACTTGTTCACCTGAGCATCTGGAGTCCATATGCCTGCTGGCTGCCTTTCTTCCTCAGTTCCAGTGATTAGGTGTTTCATGCAGTCATTCTGAATATTGTACAGTTTAAAAGGGAACAGTGCCCACTGTCATTTTGGCCCTGTGACCATGGAGCAGAAAGTATGGTGTGAAGTCTGTAGTGTTTGGTTTTGCTATGTTGTATGGAAGTGTCATGAGAAGCAATATTGCATTCCAGTCTCTCTGTGTGACATCACTGTGCATCAAGAGTATATCTACAAGGTTCTTATTAAAGCATTCTGTGAGGCCATTCTGCTGTGATATCACAATATGAAATTTCCTCCGCTACTAGCTATCACTGCCATTCCTTACAGTGGCTCACATAGTGTCTAATGAAGCAGTACATACCTGGCCAGTGATACCTACAACTGATTTTGTACAGTGTGTTCATGGATCTCAGATGATCAAGTATTGGAGCATTTTGGTACTACTTCAGGACAACTGGTCATAGGTAAGCTGGGATGATGAGCAATCATTTCTTCCCATTGTATCATAATTTCTCTTATACAATATTCTGTTTACTGATTGGAATTCATTTGTGGTCAGTTCTTCCTCCTTCAAAGCTTTGTGCTTTTCAGTAGAGCTGGCTCTTCCCTCTGTTCAGAAGTAAAGTCATTTAACACTGCAGTAACCGAGATTTCATCCACACTGCTGTGTTCCAACAAAAAAGTCCTTAAAAAGTAGTCAACGTCCTTGAGTTTGACTCTGTATTTGTATATCACTGTGACATTTCACTTCTGAACCCTCAGTGCCCCTGTAAACAGTGAAACTGACAAATCCTTCAAAGCAAGCCAGTCAGCACTGAAAATTGTCGTCTGTCACAACTGTGAATGGTCATTGGTGATGGTGACCTATGACCTCTCTCTGGCTAGGATGAGTGAATGAGTGGCTGAACTTGAATAACTTTCAAAGCCTCAGATCTATGAATGAGTTCCTCATGCTCCTGCTTCTGCCAAGAATTTTCATTCATTAATACATGAACCTGCTCTGTTAGAGCAGCAACAGACTCTGTAGTAGTTAGCATGTGTTTCTACAATTTGGTGTACTTTACCTCATACTGTAATCAATACCAGAAGCACAAATAAATAACTAATGAACTCAGTACTAAAAAAAACTTTATAAATTAGTTTTTCCAACACTTCTTGAGACATAATGCGTTGTGTCAGGAAGAGTAACAACCACTTATTGACTCTAGCGGTAATGACATGGCCTATTCCAGGCTGGCACATGTCAGAATTGGTGAGAGGAATGGTGAGGGAGAGGGAAGATTCACACTGGGGCATACAGTTAAACAGTGGTAGTATTAATACGTGTTTTCTCAGGCATCCTTATACAGCATTCCAGCCTGTCTAAGGGACACACTGTGTACATGCAGTTGTATGTTAATGGTGGAATGCAAGTGCCCCAATGTTGCCTGTGACATCTGTTGCTCTAGACTGCAACTGGCAGCTGCCAAAGTGCTGTGTGGTGGGACACCAGAGGGCAAAGAATGAGCACAGTGCACACAGGTCCTTTGTAGTTTTACCAGCTGTTACCCACCCACATACTCGTTGTCCCCATGTTTTGGGCTGGAGTGTGACAGCTGACATAGATGTCCTGATGCCAAGCAGCAGTGCCTTGGTCATTCCCTATGGTAGACCAGAATGGTAGCCAATGAAATTTAGGTGGCTAGGAGGCCACAAAGGCACACCTGCCTGAGTCAGATTGTAGGCAGCCAAAGTCCCTCAGAGGATGGTGGCTGCCCGGACATCAGCTCCCCAAATTGGTGAAGTTTCCCCAACTTCCACAGCAACCACACTACCAGTATGGTGTTCCTCATGCCTGAACTAAATGAGCTACTCAATGGACAGGTAGTGAGGCCTCTTCCACAACCTCCAATGGATTCATACACATGGGCATTAAAAGCAACACACCCATGTTACGATCAGTGGTGGGGTAGGATAAGTTTCTGGACAGATGTCAAAATCTAATGCTGCCAAGACTGGACTTCTGACTGATTTGCAATGTTCTTGACAGGTTGCAAATTCACATGAAAAGAAATGTTAATAAAATGGAGATAGTGGGAAAGAAGTTTTGTGTTCCAGTATGTATTGATAATTGTGGGCAAAAAGATATTGAGATTCCATGTGGAAAAATACTTGCTAGTGGTCAGGATGCTGTGGAGAAAGGATTTCAGTGTGAAAAACAGTTTAAATGTAAGAGAAGCAACTGCAAGTAAGCAAAGTTTGGGCAGCTGCATGCTTGGTTATAAATCAATTATATGAGCAGTCAGCACATGTTTCTGAGTCAGACCAAAATCTTTTTTACCCAATATTAGAGAAATATGCTTGGTTATTCGAATAACAGCAGTATTTGCCAGCAACTGACCTTGTACAACATGAAATTACAAAGGGAGACACTGGACCAATTGCGAAAAAACACACAGACTCCAATTCAACCTAAAATCCATTGTTGAAGATACTGTACAAAAACAGTTGGCTCCAGGGATAACTCAACCATCTGCAAGTCCTTGGCCATTACCTACCATTGTGATACCCAAAAAGTCAATCAATGGGGGAAAAAACCTATTGTCTATATGTCTATGTCTATTGTCTATGTGTTGTGGTTACCCCCAAATTATAGTTGTGCCACAAGACTAACCAAGAAACCACATTTGTGGCATCTGTCAGGGTTGTATGAGATTTTACACATTCCTTTTGGCCTTAGAAATGCTCCTGCTACTTTCCAAAGTTTCACTGACCTGTTGTTGAGATGACTGAAGCCTACCATGTGTTTAATGTATTTAAGCAATGTCAAATATTTTTGAGGACTATAGAGAAACATGTGAAGAAACTGTAGAAAGTATTATTTAGATGCACATTTAAGTTAAAAGATAGAGAAGTTTTCTTTTGCACAGTTTCTAGTTCAATACCCGGGACATATTATCAGTTCAGATGGATTCAAGCTGATGCATCAAGTCAAAAGGTTAGAGTGGTTCAGATGGATGATGTTACATTAGAAGAACTGAGAGAAGCACAAGAGACAGATGCAGAATTCAATAGTACACTTCCCATCCAGATTTCCTTCCAGAGGATGGAAGTCTGTACCACAAGATTCCCTTGTATAACAAAGTAGTAATTCCTACAAAGATGCAACTGTATATCATAGCTCAGTGTTATAACAATTTGTAAGCAGGCCATAGTGGATGAAGAGCCACAAATTCTAGAATGGCTTCACAATTTTGGCAGGAAGGCAGACAGACTGATGTTCCAAAGTATGTATAAAGCTCCTTGTCTTGTCTACATCTACATACATACTGCACAAGCCACCATATGGTGCTTGGTGGATGGTACCTGTACCACTACTAGGAATTTTCTTTCCTGTCCCAGTCACAAATAGAGGGAGGGAAAAATAACTGTCTATATGCCTCTTTATTAGCCTTAATTTCTTATATCTTATCTCTGTGGTCCTCATGTATAATGTATGTTGGTGGCAGTATAATAGTTTGGCCAGTTCTCTAAACTTTCTCGTTAGTGTTCCTCAAAAAGAATGTCACCTTCCCTCCATGGATTCCCATTTAAATTCCCAAAACATCTCTGTAACACTTACCTGTTGTTCAGATGTACTGGTAACAAATTTAGCAGCATGCCTCTGTAGTGTTTCAATGTCTTCTTTTAATCTGTCCTGGTGCAGATCCTAAACACTCAAGCAGTACTCAAGAACAGATTGCACTAGCATTGTATAACCCATCTCCATTACAGATAATGATACTTTTTGAAAATTCTTGCAATAAACCAAAGTCGACCATTTGCCTTCTCTACCACACTCCTCACATCCTCGGTCCATTTCATATTGGTTTGCAACATTACATCAAGATATTTAAACAATGTGACTTGCCAAGCAAGATAATATTAATGCTGTATTCAAATATTAGGGGTTTAGTTTTGCTACTCATCAGCATTAACTTACATTTTTATACATTCGGAGCTGTTTGCCATTCATCACATCAAATAGAAATCTTGTATAAATCATCTTGTATCATCCTACAGTCACTCATAATTGACACCATTCTGTACATCACAGCATCATCAGCAAACATCTATAGATTGCTGCCCACCCTGGCAGCCAGATCATTTGTGTGTATAGAAAATAACAGCGGTCCTATCACACTTCCCTGGGCCACTCCTGATGATACCCTTGTCTCTGATGAACACTCACAGCTGAGGACATCATACTGGTTCTATTACTTAAGTCTTTGAGCCACTCAAATATCTGGGAATCTATTCCATATGCTTGTACATTCATCAACAGTCTGCAGTGGGGTAGCATGTCAAATGCTTTTCAGAAATCAAGAAATGTGGAATTTGCCTGTTGTCCTTTATCCATAGTTTGTGAAAGCTAAATTGTGAAAGCTGGATCAGGAGGTAGCACACATAATTATTGGGCTAAGGTCTGAAGACAAAAACATGACCAGCTAATGATGCTGAAAGTTCTGCAATCTTAGGTTACAACAAGAGGCACATTAAACTCATGGTAGGTCTAGTGACAGGCTATAGGAACTCCAGGAAATACCTGCACATGATGGGTATAGAGAAAGAAGCTCCTAAGGACAGACTATGTGGTGTGGGGGATGAAACTGCACCTCATTTAATCTTCCAATGCGAAGCACTGGAGGCCAAAAGACACAAAATATTTGGGTCATTCATTCCTGAAGAGACTGTGTCTAACAAAGACTTATTAAAGGGTCTTCTACTCATCAAGGGTGCTGACTGGCTTTACTAAAATGACTGGGAGAGACACTGCACAATAAACATAGTTTCAGTGCAGGCAACAGAGCATTAAGACTGCAGTTTTTTGTCCTTCTGGTTAAATCCCGTCAATCTGACATTCAAGAGACTGAGTACATACCATGATAGAAATGAGAAATATGGACAGCATATTTTACAATTTATTCTCTTGCTTTGTAAAAAATAAAAACCCTTTCACAAAGAATGTCAGCAGTATACGGCTCCAACATTTTTTTATCCAGTTGCTGAATTTATGAAAACCAATTTATGTCAAATGGCACACAAATTTTACTCACAACACTATAATTTTGAACGTAATTTTAATTAACTTACCTAATATAACAATAATTAATTTACCATTTCTTATGCTGATACATATTCTGTCTGCTTTAGGTATGTATATGTGAAGACTATTAAAATAAAAAGATATAAACTTTTCAACAAATAAATAAATCAATTTGGTGTACCTCTATATTCTTAATTAAATTCTCAAAATTAACATGTCCACCCATCCGGACAGCTGAGCACATTATAGCACCCACTCCCACGACATGGGGAGGCACACCGGGCCTGGACTGAATCCACCTCGCAGATTAATGAAGGGGGCTGGTGTGCCGGCCATTACCCACTTTGGTAAATTTGGGCTGATTCCCAGTTTATGCCTCTGTTATATGTTGTGCAAATGCCTTGAAAAACAATGTCACATTTGACCATACAATATACACTAGATGCAGGCAGAACAGGTACACAGATTCCTACAGGGTAGGGAATGGTGGGGGCAGGGGTGGGGGTGAAGGGGGGTGGGGGCGAACACTACCATCACATGCTGGTTTCTGTGACTTCAGTGCTCTGGCCAAAAGTTCATTAGGAATAGTCAACTGAGCAAGCTCAAGCAACGACTGTAGACCATAGGGCACATCCACCTACTTCAGTGTCTTCTCCTTTCTACCTGAAACCTAGCTTTATACAATTTCACAGATTTCAGAAAATGCATTGCTTCTACTACTTTTTATTTGGACACCACAAATTGCAGAACCTGAAGTCAAAAAATCTGAACCTGGAGTCTGAGTGACCTGCCCCTTTTTCCCAAACCTGTCTCCTTTGCCTCCCTAAAGAAGGAACTTACAGTTCTGAATAGTTTAGTCCTCTTTTAAATGAGTCTATCAGTACTACTGGATGACCAGCCATTCTGTAATTTCTTTTACCTTTAATTTCTGCAATTTATGGTACATAAATTAATTTTGAATACTAATCTGTTTCTCCTTTTCAGTGAAGATTTTATTACTATTGCAGTCTGAATTTTATATTCAGCATGCCTCTGTAGTGTGCCATTAGCAGTCGTTTTACTGCCCAGATAGCAAAACTTGTCTACTGTTTCTAGCATCTAATTTCCCAATTCCTCCAGCATCACCAAACCCCAATACCATGTACTACTTTTTTTGTCTTCATTTTACACCTTTTCAAGACAATACTTATTCTGTTCAACTGATCTTCCAAGTTCTTTGCTTTCTGTCAGGATAACACAGCACCTTCTTCCAACAGAGCTTTTAACGCTCCTTCCAACTTTTTTTCTTAATTTAACTTTATTACTTGCTCTATATATGCATTTAACAGCATAGGAAATAAGTTACAATCCTGTCTCAATTGTTGCCTCCTTTTCATGGCACTCAACTCATAAGTGCAACTCATAAGTGCAGCCTGGTTGCTGTAAAAAATGTAAATAAATGTTTACTCTCTGATCCTCTATAACTTCAGAATTCCAAGGACTATATCCCATTTAACTCATCAAACATTTTCTTTCTAAATCTACAGATGTTATAAATGTTGGTGTGCCTTTCTTCTAAGATAAGATGTGATATTGCAGTTGCTTCATATGTTATTGTTTTTCTTTGGAATCCAAATTGATATTCCCTTACATCATATCCATCCAGTGGTCTGAATCTTGTATAGATAATTCATGTTAATGTTTTGCAACCATGACTTATTAAACTTATGATTTGGCAATACTCACATTTGTCAGTACCCATCTCCTTCAACTCTGAGGGTATTTCACTTGTTTCACATATTCTGCATACCTGGTGCAAAACGTTGCCATGGTTGGTCTCCCAACAATCTTAGTAACTCTGAGAGAATGTCTGTTCTATGTGTTTTGTTTCAACTTAAATTTTTCAGTACTCCATCAAATTTTTCACACATTTATTGCATCACCAAACCCATGAACATCCACTCTCTTCTCCCTTTCCATAATACTTTCCTTCATGTTTACTTTCCTTGCATAAAACTTCTATAAATTCCTTACATATTTTAGTCTTCTCTTCTCTGTTTAGCACTGGCTTTCCATCAAAGTTCTTGATGTTCATACACTAGCTTCTCTTTTCTCCAAAGGTTTCTTTATTTGCTTGTAAGTGGCATTTGTCTTTCTTATAGTCTTAAATCCCTCTATAACTTCGCGTTTCTCCTCTAGTTGCTCCTGCTTTACCACACAGCACTCTGTCAAGCTCATTTCTTAAGTGCCCATTTTCTTTGTTGGCTGCTTCAGTTGCTGCATTTTTACATTTTCTCATTCCATCAATAAACTTTAATATCTTGTCTGTTGCCCAAGGACTTCTTCTCCAGTATGCTTCCTTTTTTTTCCTGGCCTTATCTTATACCTTCATGGAGTCAGCATGTCAGTCTGGATTTGGCAACGTTAGTGGTAGAAGGTGACCAGATGCCCTCTTTCTATCTTTTGTCCTCTCCCAATTCCTTCCCAGACGGAATTTGTGTACCCCCATCTGTCTGTGTCTAGCGTTATTCCACATGAAACTGAGAGAATGTGTTTGAAATGTTTGCAGATTGTGTAACTGAGGCTGGATGTAGGTATCAGCCCAGTATTCACCTAGATGAGTGCTGAAGGGTAGGGAGGACTGGAACAAGATAGCTCCACAAGAAGTTTTAATTCTAGGGCTGGTAATGTCATGTTACATAGAGATGGACTGCTTCATCGTAGCTCCTTAATGCATTACATAGCAAATTTATTTTCTAAGACTTGTATTAATGAGAAATGACAGTCATATGACACATCTCTCTTAATGTTTGGTGAAGCCAAGAACATGGGGTAGCTAAGTATGAAACATGGTATTTCTCATGACTGATGCAGACTTATATAATGAATGCTGTTTCAGGACAGACTTCAGATTTACAAATGTACATTTAGTCAGTACTTTATTTAAATGTGAAACACAGAATGAGGTGACAAACATCATGGGATAGCGATATGTACATATACAAATGGCAGTAATATCATGTACACAAGGTATAAAGGGTCGGTGCATTGGTGGGTCATTTGCACTCAGTTGATTTATGTGAAAAGGTTTCTGAGGTGATTATGGCCACGTGGTGGGAATTAACATTCTTTGATTTGGAATGATAATTGGAGCTAGAGACATGGGACGCCACAGTGTCATGAGAGTGCTGAGAATACCAAATTTCAGGCATTGCCTTTCACCACAGACATCACAGTGTCCCAAGGCCTACACTTACCGATCAATAGCAGTGTCATTCGTGTAGAGTTGCCAGTGTTAAGAGACAAGCAGCACTGCTTGAAATAATCACAAAAATCAATGTGGGACATACGACGAACTTACTCATTAGGACAATACTGCAAAATTTGGTGTTAATGGGCCATGACAGCAGCTGAGCAATGTGAGTAGCTTTGCCAACAGCACAGCATAGCCTGCAACACCTCTCCTGGGCTTGTGACCATATCGGTTGGACCATAGATGACTGGAAAACTATGGCTTGGTCAGGTGAGTTCTAATTTCAGTTGATAAGAGCTGATAGTAGGGTTCGAGTGTGGTGCAGACCCCATGAAGCCATGGACCGAAGTTGTCAACCAGACACTGTGCAAGCTGGTGGTGGCTCCATAATGGTGTGGGCTGTGTTTACATGGAATGGACTTGGTCCTCTGGTCCAACGGAATAGATCATTGACTGGAAATGGTTGTGTTTGGCTACTTGAAGATAATTTGCAGCCATTTGTGGACTTCATGCTCCCAAATCGTGCCATGTCACCGGGCCACAACTTTTCACAATTGGTTTTAAGAACATTCTGGACAATTTGAGCAAATGATTTGGCCACCCTCATCACCAAACACGAATCCCATCAACCATTCATGGGATATAATTGAGAGGTCAGTTCATCCACAAAATCCTGTACCAACAACACTTTCCCAGTTATGGATGGCTATAGAGGCAGCATAGCTCAATATTTCTGCAGGGGACTTCCAATGACTTGTTGAGTCCATGCCAGGCAAAAGGAGGTCCAAAACGATATTAGGAGGTATCCCATGACTTTTGTCACCTCACTGTAAAAACACAGGATGTTCATGAATACTATTTATTTTGCTTACCACCAAAGCATCAATGTCTGGTACCACTTTTCGGGCACTGCTAATCTGAAGACAAACTTTTAAGTTGAAGTCTGTCAGTGAGCTTCTCTGGGCAGAATTCATTCTCTTCATTGCAGAAAAAAGTTGCTTGCATAAATACACCGACGGAAAAAAATTACAAAACCAAAAGATAATTAACCCAGACTAATCAAATTTTGGGAGTACATTTGTTTGTGTAAAATATTTATGTGATTATCATGGCAAGTTCACTGGTTAACATAAGCATGAGAATAGCCACTGGAAATGTGAAATGCTGATACATTAATAACTGGTATAACCACCAAAATGTTGAATGCAAGTATGCAAACGTGCATGTATTGTGTTGGACAGACAGGTGCCGGACGTCAGTTTGTGTGATGGGGTTCCATGCTTGTTATACTTGGTCACTCGATACACAAACGGTTAATGCTGTTTATGGATAACACTGGAGTTGTCATCTGATGATGTCCTATATGTGCTCAATTGGAGACAGGTCTGGTGATAGAACAGGCCAAAGCAACCTGTCGACACTCTGAACAGCATGTTGGGTTACAATAGCAGTATGTGGGCATGCGTTATCCTGTTGGAAAACACCCCTGGAATGCTGTCCATGAATGGCAGCACAAGAGATCAAATCATCAGACTGAGATACAAATTTGCAATCAGGGTGCATCAAACAACCATGAGAGTGCTCCTGCTGTCATACAAAGTTGCACCCAAGACCGTAACTCCAGGTGTAGGTCCAGTGTACAGACAGGTTGGCTGCAGGTCCTCAACTGGTCTCCTCCTAACCAACACACGACCAGCACTGGCACCGAGACAGAAAGCACAACAGATCTCTAATTCCCCTAATATGAGCCCTTGCTTGACACCACTGGCAGTGATTTGGGGTCAGTGGAATACAAACTACAGGGCTTCCAACTTGAAGTTGTCCTTGAAGTAACCAACTTGAAACAGTTTGATCTGTCACTGTGGTGCCAACTGTTGCTCAAACTGCTGCAGATGCAGTATGATGCGCCAGAGCCATATGACAAACACGACGCTCTTCCTTCTCGGTAGACACATGTGGCCTTATGGAGCCTGGTCTTCTTGCGACCCTACATTCTCGTGATCACCATAGGAGCAACCATGTACAGTGGCCACATTACTGACAAGCCTTCCCTCTCAGTAGTGCCATGCGACTGTATAGAGCCTGGTCTTCTTGCGACCATACATTCTTGTGACCACCACATCTCATACAATGCCTCCTTGGTATTGTGATTTTTTTTCCCATCAGTGTATGTGGATCTAGACATCAACGCAATTGTAGTTGCAGACTTGTAACATCATACAAATTTACACAAAGGAAAATTCTTATAAAAGTCTGAGAGACTAATTTTGTTAGGGTGCTTATCACCCAACTGCCTGTCACACTGTAGAACTGTAAATTCTATTTGCAATCCAGTTTTCATATTGTTAACATCAACTGAAAAGGGAAGTGAAAAAGACATTAAACTTTTCAAAATCCTAAAAGGGAATCTCATATTTGTGGAGATGACCAAGTATATTTTGATACTATTCGAAAGTCTGCTCTCCTAGCACTGTTAAAGACAACTCAGAGAAATATGCAGTGATCCCATTTCCTAGCTGTCTATTCCAGTAAGTGTTTCATCTTAAAGCTCTGAGTGCAGTCATCCATCTCAGAAATTAACATGTTTTTATCATGCAATGCTCAATTCAAAATATTCATATAGTGCATAATGTCTCAGAGGAATGTCAAATCTGCACGACTGCAAATGAAATTGTTGTACGACTCACCACACTTATCACTTCTGTCATGTTCACACTCTTAGCACATACATTCTCTTGGTGGAGAATGCAAAGAAAGCAAAAATCTGATGTGGAATTGGTAACAATTTTAGCATCTCTCGTAAAGGTGCCACAAAACTAATGTTTCAGCTAATCATTGCCACTATGCTTCGTGTAAGCACAAAAGTGAAATTTTTCCATTCCAGGCACATGTTGTCAACACACAATTGAAGACAGGCAAGAATATCTGCCCATTGTAGTGTCTTGCACTGGCACCAAGTGCAGTGGATCTTCTGTGACGAGAAGATAACCATCCGCTCTGGCAATTTAAATTCCCAATTGAGCAGTGTCAGAAATGTCAGTGCAATCATCCAACACCAGATGAAATGCAACAAAAGTTTTTGCAAGGACCACAGACTTATCTGAGACATTATCAGTGAAACTGCAGTGCTTTGTTAATCTGAAAATTAATGTGGTAACTTACTTGCATTGATTATTTGTTTGTCGACTGTTCCTTCCAAAAACAAAAATATATTTTCATAGTGAAAATGTTGGGGAAAATTATTCAGATGTTTATTTCTCTGCTCCCAAAAGATGAATACTTACTTCAAATACACCACTTTTTACACCTCTGCTTCTCACTCTTCACCTTCCAAATGCCCATAATCCATTGCATGGAAGATACTGTAATGCTGCTGTAAACTGAATTTTTTCATTTTGTTCAGTGCTTTGAAGCACACTAAGGATCTCAAAACGCTGTTAGATACCATAAATATAATAGTATCCTGCAGTGGTGTATTGTAAATTGATACTGCTGCGTCTGAACTTCACTTTCAATTTCACAACCCAGCCATCATACTACTTTTAATTCATTTAAAAAGAGCTACTTTCCACTTCAAACATAGTGCTGTAAATATATATGCTAGTGTCTAAGGCTATGCTGAACCTGTAGTGATTCCTCTGAAGGCATTGCATGTTGCACACTTCCCCTGAACTATGGAATGACATCTGACTGCCCCATTCTGCTCTTGCTCAACTAGCCACATCCTGAACACTCTTGCTACAGAGGATAGCCCAGTTGAAATCAATCAGAGGTTGAAAGGAGGGCCAAAGTTCATGCATGGAATTAATTACCATTTAGGGGGAGGGGTGAAGAGAGAAGGGAAGAGGGGGATGTTTAGGCCAGAGTCCAGACACATTTCAAAATTTTTACCTTTGTCACACTCGTCTCATCATCAGCTAAAATAGAGGGCAGATTCCCATCGGGGTTTAAATGCACTCTGTTAAAATATGGCGGATGGAAATGTGAACGCAATCCATTTGAGGGTCACTTCACCCTGCCTGAGCAACTGCCAGAAGGAATGTTACGGCCGGGTTGTTGATTTCACCAACCGCAGCTTATTCCTGCCAGCCATTCCTCATCCCACAATTGCCCTGAATACGATGCATCTGCTCCAGGGCCTTGGGGATCGCATGAAGCTCCACTGCAAAAATGGTATACTCTTCAGGAATGTGAATCCTTGTGACATGCCCAGGGAACACTACAGAGTAGCCAAGGGATTCCCTTGTATGGAGCCATCAGTGTAAACTACTATGAAACTGTGATGCATAGCCAAAATGATAAAAAACAGAGATTGGAATGTAAAAGGCATACTATCTTTCTTAAGATTAGTCAAGTCTAAAAAGAGGCTAGGTCTCTGGAGGAGCCAAAGTGGAAATCTGCTCCAACCTTGACATAAAACATTAAGACCAGCCACATCCATCTCTAAAAATCCTGTGTGTGAATCCTATAGGGCTTTATTGCTCATTGCTGGTTATGAAACAGCCATGCCAGTGCAAGCCGAGTAACAGTATGGTATGCAGGTGTGTATGGTGTCGACGAGAGGGGAGGAGGGTGGGGGGAGGGAGGGGGGAGGGAGGGGGGAGGGAGGGGGGAGGGAGGGGGGAGGGAGGGGGGGAGGGAGGGGGGGGGAGAGAGGGAGTGGATGAGGAGGTGGGGGAGGGAGGGAGAAATTGGGAGGGGGGAAGAGGAAAGGGAAGGGGGAGAGACGGAGAGGTAGAGGGGTGAGGGGGAGGGAGAGGGGGAAGGAGAGAGAGAGAGAGGGGGAGGGAGGGAGGAGAGATGGGGAGGGAGAGAGGAAGTAAGGAGAGATGGGGAGAGAGGGGGAGGGAGAGAGGGGGAGGGAGAGGGGGAGGGGGAGAGGGGGAGAAGGAGAGAGGGGGAGGGAAAGGGGGAGGGGGAGGGGGAGGGAGAGAGGGGGAGGGGGAGAGGGGGAGAGAGGGGGACGGTGAGGGAGAGAGAGGGGGAGGAAGAGAGAGGGGGAGGGCGAGGGAGAGAGAGAGGGGCAGGGCGAGGGAGAGAGAGGGGGAGGAAGAGAGAGGGGGAGGGCGAGGGAGAGAGAGGGGGAGGAAGAGAGAGGGCGAGGGAGAGAGAGGGGGAGGAAGAGAGAGGGCGAGGGGGAGGAAGAGAGAGGGCGAGGGGGAGGGAGGGGGAGGGAGAGAGAGGGGGAGGAGAGATGGGATAGTAGTTCTCTCTCCAGCATATCCTGTGGTCTCGTGATTCCCCAGGGCTAAACTTCCGCCAACCTGCTCCCACTGCCTCACCTTCCCTTGTCCCTTCTCTCTTCTGTTCATATCACAATTTCAGCACCGAGAACACATACTGTTTTCTTGCACTATTTCTAACCCTCCCCTCCCCTCCCCTCCCCCACCCCCATGTGGTCTCTCCCCCTACCCCCTTCAACCCCTCTCCCTTCTCTCCCCCCTCGATTTCTCCCTCATCTTCACCTTTCTCTCCTTCCCCCCTTCATCTTCCTACATCTCTTTTTGTTGTACCATCCATACTATTTTCATCTCGTTGTACAGCAACGAAGTCACCAGTCCAAAGAAATGCCCGTTTCCTGCTACCCCCTCCTTGCTTCGTTCCCTAGCCCCTTCCCCAACACCATCAGCTCAGGCAATTGCTTTCAATAATCAAGTATCAATATTTAGTCTTAGCATGGCCACGGGAGTGTGCATTTGGGTGTCTGTGTGTGTGAATGTGTGTACTATTGCTGGGAAAAAGAGCTAGCACTCAAAAGCTAATGTGAATGCTGTTTTCTGTTGCTGTACTGTACTCATCAATCTGCTATATGAGGTGTAATCAAAAACCATGGCGAATAATTTTATTAGGAACAAACTAATAAGCTTACATGGAATTTGATTTAATGTCCTTTAATGTACTGTCCCTAGCTAGCGATGCACTTATCCCAAGACTGAATCCATGATTGTAAGCCTTTTTGAAAGGGTGTTCAGTTGCTCTGTCTTGGACCTCTCAATATCAGGAATGATGTTCAAACATTTTTGTTTATGTACGGTTTTAATTTTTGGTAAGAGCCAGAAGTCTCATGGTGCTAAATCTGATGAGTAAAACAGATGTGAATACGCAGGAATTCGTTTTCTGTCCAAAAACTCATGAATCAAAAAGTGAAGTGCATCACAGAACATTGTCCTGATGCAGAAGCAAGCCACTGACCCATTTTTCTGGTCTATTTCTTTGTACACTGTTTTAAAAACGTTGCAGTATGACTTTGTAAAACTCATTGTTTATAGTTGTTCCCTTTGGAACAAACTCTGATCGCACTACTCCCTTAATATCAAACAAAGCAATAAGTGTGACTCTGATATTCAATTTTGACTGATGTGCCTTTTTAGGGTGCGGAGATTTACTTGATTTACATTGGGAACTCTGAATTTTTGTCTCAGGGTCATACAGATCGAAGCAAGTTCCATCTCCAGTTACAAATTTGACACGAAGTCCAAATCTTAACGAAGATGATCCTTGAACTCTGTGTAAAATGACACACAATTTTCCTTGTGTTCATTACTCAAAAGTCTGGGAACAATTTTGAACCCACTTGTTTCATTTGCAAATTATCACTTAAAATGTTTTGGACAGAACCGTACAAGATGCTAAGTTCTTTGGTAAGTGCTCAAAAAGTTGTTCGCCTGTTTGAACCAACAATTTTTGCTGCTTTTTGCACATTTTCTTCTGTTTTTGAGGTCAATGGATGTGCTTCTTAACGAAGATGATCCTTGAACTCTGTGTAAAATGACACACAATTTTCCTTGTGTTCATTACTCAAAAGTCTGGGAACAATTTTGAACCCACTTGTTTCATTTGCAAATTATCACTTAAAATGTTTTGGACAGAACCGTACAAGATGCTAAGTTCTTTGGTAAGTGCTCAAAAAGTTGTTCGCCTGTTTGAACCAACAATTTTTGCCGCTTTTTGCACATTTTCTTCTGTTTTTGAGGTCAATGGATGTGCTGAATGTCGCTCATCTTCTGCCGTCCCATTTCGCTTATAAATCACTCATACATCTTGTAAACAGTCTTCAGAGATACAGTGTTATCAACATACAGGAATTTCAATATTTCACAAGTTTCATTGGCAGTTTTTTGCAACTTGAAATAGAACTTAATGTTGATGCATCATTCAAAATCCATGATGCATGATAGAGACAGTAAAAACAACCTAACTCTAGCATCTAATCGAAAAGTCAGAGCGTGTTCCAACTTGATGTTGTCTTTTTCGACAGTTCAGGTAATTGGACAAATTACATCAAATGGTTGTATTGTAAGCAGATGCTACTAAAAAAAAAAAAAAAAAATCATTCACGATCTTGTTTAATCACATCTCATAGGTGTGTAGTTACAACCATTATTATTATTATTATTATTATTATTATTACTACTACTACTACTACTACTACTGATGACAATGATCAAGAATAATTAAAGCAGCAGCTGTTCAAATTCCCGAAATGAATCCAGTTATTGATGATGATTTATAATAAAGTAAGGCAGGGGAAGTTTCAGCCATTATATTTCCTGAGAACTATGAAACCAGTCATTGGGATGAAAGACAACGACGACGACCACCACCAACACCACCACCACAGATGTTTCCACAAATTGTGAAATGAAAACGTATGCAGTCAGTTTTTCATTCAAACGTCCTCTAGTGTGATGTAATCCAATATGGTATCAATAGTGAGAACTATAGATGGTTAAGACTAATTATGAATGCTTGTGAGAGTTGTGTCTGCAACATTTGCCTGTTTGAGCACGTCAATGTTCAGGCTGTAGCCACACACAAATATGACAGGGAACCATCACTTTTCACTCAAATTGTTATGTAGAGCCATGTCTCTCACAGAAAAAGGGAAGCTGATGTCCACTTCTCTGAGCAGCTACGCTTCCTACTTTTCTCATTTTTCAGTCAATCAAGTGCAGTGCTGCAACTCAATCTTTGGGCAGAAAACTATTAGTCCTTGACACATTTTAGGAGAAGTAGCATGGAAGTGCTGTAGAGCACTGTGTTAACAACCGCAGGTCAGCAGCTGCAGTGTGGCGACAGGTGGGTCACAATAACAAACATGTCAGTGGATTGCAAAGCGAGGAGAGTCGACCTCAGCAGTATACAGTACTGGACAGCAGTAGCTGTGCAGCAAGTGGGGCGATGTCACTCCACGAGGATGAGTCTCTTGTTATGCCAATGTGACTAGGCACATGGTTTTAGTTGGTTGGTTGGTTTAAAGGCAGGAGAAGGGACCAAACTACGAGGTCATCAGTCCCTCGTGGTTTTAGTGAAGCAAATGGGCATCGGAGGCACATAAATAAGTATGGATTTTGAGGCAGGCATCATTTTTTGCTGGAAGCCAGCAGCACCGCCACAACGTCAGAGAGAGAACTGGGCACTGCTGGCAGCAGCCACGGGTTCCAGATTGGGCTGCACCTGCTGCCAGCACTAAGCCTTTCACGGGACTTGGTCCACAGCCCTGCCAACCTGCAGCCGCTCACATTGAGTTCCTAATGGGACTTGATGCTGTAGTGCCAGCCGCCGTTCAACTCCAGTCTGAGGGCAGCAGGTTAAGTCCCATGCACAGCAGACACCACATGCTGCCATTGTGGCTGCATGTGGGCCCGAGGGACCAATCCCCAAGCAGAACACCGTCCCAACACAACACATAGTGCCACTGACATCAACAGCCGTGGTCTCCAAAGGCTGCCGGTCTCAACAATGCAGGGCACCAGCTGAGGCGCTATGGGTGAAAGCTGCCGCCTGTTCACCAGCACCAGCCAGGGACAATGGGGGAGGCATGCCTGCCTCACTACATCATATATTGAAATCAATGAAAGTTCTAACTATTCACAATGTTTGCCCCTGGCCCCATGGCCTGTCACCACCACTCACTCTTCCCCCAGCTTGCCTGTAAATTAGCTTTATTATTCTATCTTCACAGACATTTTATTGCAGTTAGTACTCCTTTTTACTATTTGTGTGTGTTAGATTTCATATTAAATGTAATGTAAAATATTAAGAACGCCTAGTAACACGAAAGAGTGCCTTTTGATCTTAATCTTACTAGCGTAAAGAAAAAACTGGCTGGAAAAAATTAAGTCTTAAAGTTTGTAATGTATATTACGCTTTTAAATGTTAGATATGAAAAAAAGTTGCAGGAAGAAAGACATAATCTTGACCATTTTGAATCAAGAGGCATACACAACAAAAAGGAGAGAAACACAATATATAAAACGGGCTCAGCTACAGAGAAGATTTCTACAGATACTGAAGAGCAATGGGAGAGAAGGCAGTTTGCTTCTGGATAGCAGTCGTTATAAAATACATTTTAGAGCCACTACACGGTGAATGAAGTTGTAGCACATGCAAAATGGGTATAACATAAAAATACTATGATAATATGACAGAAATATAATACAGGGAAGTGAAGGAAAGAAAGATAGACACGGAAAATTATGGAAAGAACTAACTATGACTAAATATAGTGATTTAAAGGAAGAGTATGCATTAGAACGCGTGTGTATTGACTCAGGATTGCTGAATAATTTTCTATACCACTGTTACTCTTTGTTACCTATAGCTTTTCTTGTTCTTGTTGGACGATTCACGAAACCTGACAGTTCCATATCTAGCATAAGATAATTTTGGACACAGACGTCGTCGTCATTTTTGGTGAGTGTTATCTTTTTATTTGATGTAACTCACAGCATTTGGTTAATAAATATTTTTGAATTTTCATGCTAATGATAAATAAAATACAAGAGAGGTTTAAATCAAAATTTCATTTTACAAAATCAGAAAATATACAATAAAAATTGGGGCAGAACTGTGTGTTTTTCAAACATATAATAAAAAGTTTGTAACACATTAATATAACATGGTTATAAATATTTCTTCACAGTGGTCTCCGTATTCCAGATTAGAGAAACATTGCATATGTTCCAGCACTTAATATATTGTTATTCATCATTTCTTCATGCTTTGTTTTCTACATGAACTAAGCTACAATAGTGTCACACAGGAATTATGGAACTGGATAATTTCTAATGTGATTCTTAACCTTGAATAATTTATAATACTCTCTTTAATTTTCTAAATACCCATTCCAATATCCAAATGTTCATGTTCCAACTAACTTTCCCACTGCAAGGTTTCAAATTTGTTACAGTGTTTGTGGTTTTTGGTGCACTGAAACCTTGTGAACATATATAAAAGGGCACTGGAAAGCACACACTGCAATATTTTGTAAACTCTGGATTTGGAAACCACCATGGTGGAATGTCTACAAGACAGTAATAGGGGAAATCCAGTAATGTATGCAGTTATTTCATACAAAAACACACATTTTAGTTGAAGTCTTACAACATGGTCTCCATCATTTCCAATAAAATACTTTTAGTTCTGTACACAGAGCCTCTTGTTAATACCACTCAGTGGCAAAGGAGTTACTAAGTCTGTCACACTATTTAAAAAAATTATGACTGTTGATAGAATAATAGTTTGGCATGTGTACATTAAATACATACGGAACACACTAAATTCACATTTCTAGAACTCCCACTCCCACATATATTCCAGGAGAATTGGTGAATTAAACAATACACAAAACAGCATAGCACACTTTCTTCATTAAGTATCTTACAAATGTATGACCATATAAATCCAAGTATCAACATTTACAACAAAAGATAAATACAGTGCATATTAATGGAAAGTGAGGAATTGGTAATGGCACAGGTCATGTATTATCAAACAACATCATACAAATAATACTGCAGTTTTGTAAAGCTTATGAGATAAGGCTATTTTTAATTCCTTTGCTTTGGGAGCATCTAAAATTATTCAGTAATTTATTACTCCCATGGAGTCTTAAAAAATTCATCAGATATAGAAGACAGTCCAAAGTTATGCAGAAAACCAGCAATTTATTTTTAACACATGCTCACTACTGTTCAAAATTTATTTATACATTTAATCACCAAAAACTGAAATTATAAATGCCTTTGAGATCTGTTTTCTAACACATTACTCTATTACAAACATGTTAATGAGTAAGCAAATATCTAAATTTGAACGTGTAAAACTGTTATTCTCATCTTTAAAATTTTAGCAGTGTTGATGACAAGCAAATGGAAGGCCATCTAACATTTGTGTAAAGCAATTCCACAAACAGAATATAAAGCTAAACAGCAGCTGGTATGGTTAAGGAACATTGCCGTTGTAAATCTAAAAGATGTCACTGACCAATCAGCTCATCACTCTGAAGACTGATCCAATCAACAGGTTGCCAATATTAGTCATACAAAAAGAAAGTTTGTGAACTATCATCATTCAGTTAATGACAATAGGGTGTGCGGGTGGGGGTGGGGGGAGGGACTGACTAAGACCGCAAACATTAAAGTCAACCAGAAGGCTTATGAGAAAGGAAACAATAATCATGTAAAAATTATCTGAATACAATTAAAATATCCTTCTGTGTCATTTTTATACAATATCTTAATAGTTCTTAATAAAATATGGCTAGTGGCACAGTTTGGTTTCTGTAGAGAGTCAATAACATAATAATTGAATTTTCTTTATTTATTTTAGATTTCTTTGACAAAATACTGACCTAATGAACCTTCAAGCCAGAAGCCACAAGTATACACTAGTAAGCCTTAGACATCCTGCTTGGAAGTAACTACAATGCAATTCAATGCATAAAGTCTCTCTGGAAATGTAACTGCTCTGTCACCTGTTTGTGACATGATATTGTACCATCTCCAATTTTCCTCTACACATTATCATTCACATTTTATTTTTCTTAACTGATTTCAAGCTAAGCTTTATGGGTTTGGCATCATGTAGTAAAAGTACTGGCAAGCTCTGTGGAATGGTGCCCATTTGTTGCAATTCCAATGGATGGCATGCAGCAAGCGAACTGAAGCTAATCGCATTCCACACGTACATTTACAATGAAGGGTTTGCTAGGCAACAGCTTCATAATGCAGCACCAGAGCTTAGAATGCTAATGGTATTTAAAATTATGTACATTGTCTCATTCATGTAAAAGAGTTCATCAATACACAAAGTAACTTGGAAAATTTATTGAATAATGAGTTAGTTTTCTTAATTTTCAGAATTTCTGACTGCATTAAAAACAAAATAAAAGGTGAAATACAATTAGTGTTGAAAGTATTCATTTATTTCTGAATTATAATGTGTAATATGTAAGTGTCAGTATATGAATGGACTGTACACCTCTGTGCACGGTTCACCAAAATGTAACTTTATATTGTTATTATGAGTCACAATGACTCAATTTGCAGTTCAGAAAAGTTTTTAATTAATGGATGGATGATTTATGGGTTTACATTAATTTCAATGAGAATGGCTCAGAGAGGGAACACTCCATTGACATGCATTAATTACATGTGGCATTTTGATTTATGCCCTCCCCCCCCCCCCCCCCCCCCCAAAAAAAAAAAAAAAAATGAAATCCATTGTCTATTTCCAAAATATTATGCTGCCATTTTAAAACTCAAGTATATTCAGGAACTATTCACTAAGACTACATGGACATTCATTCAAGCAACTTACAGGTATGTGAATTATCTACTTCTGGGTTTATACCATTCAATGTGAGTATGTTCAAGAATCATTTCCTGAATCAGTAGCCAATGTAATTATGACACTGTACAGTCTGTGGTAGTGAATCTGCTAGGTGAAAGCTTCACACAACTATTTCGACAGATGGAAATAAGAGCATTTCCACTCAGACTCAGTGGAATGTTAGCATATTTACTGTTGTAGGAAACAGTATGCTCTGTCTCAAACACTGACTTTAATGCAGCATAGTAGTTTGTAGATCATTTTAACTTTAACACAAACATGCTGATGAAATTGTTAGGTTATTAGAGATCTGCAGCATTTTAGTTAGTGTCATTGACATATATAAACCACATGGACAAAACAGTGGCGAATGAGGACAAAATAAACGTTTTCTGATTGTAAATATCCATAAACTCAAAAACACATAGAAAGTGGGAAGATATATTGTAGATGATTTTTGCATAGCTAAAATTCAGTATAAGTTTATTCTTGGCATATCCAAAAACATGTATACTGATTTTTGTTACAACACAAGAGTAATTCAGATAAAACTCTGCATTCCAGCACTTACTGACTGGTCATTTAAATTACTATCATTATTTTACATCAGATACAAAATAATTATTGGCCTCAAATATCAATAGCCTTTTTGTTTAAAAGAAGGCTGTTATTAATTTGTCTTTTCTGTTAGGGTTTAATGTCTCGTCGACAACAACTAATTACAAATGGAAGAGAAGAAAAGGTAGTGATAAACTCAACATCTTTTTCCTCTCTCTTAATCACAGCAATGTCACCATCTTTGCTCCACTTATCAAAAAGAGTGATTCAATCCATCATTACTATTTCCATTAGTTAGCTTAATCTGTGCTACTTTGTTACACAAACTGAGCCTAACTATCATTCTGCCACCCAAGAATATTTCTAAAATGTGGCTTACAAAATAATACAGAACATCATCAGTAATGGTTGCTACATAATTTCAATGACTAATTTTACAAATAAAATAAACCTCAGTGAAGTTGGGATGCAATGGAAAAATGAGTTAATGGCCATTTCTACACCTTGATCCCAGCAGCCACTTGAGTCTTCTTTCTAATTGAACGTAACCTCTGATTGCAGTACACTCGCAAAAAAATTGATATAAAAACTACAAATACTCCAATAATGCCAAGAGCAGTAATATGATGTTGATAAATTATGCACGATAGCAAGATGGCGAGGCCCTGCAATAAAAAAGGTTATACAAATTATTAAACATCAAAGTGTTACAAGAATAATTATATTGCGAGCATGAAAAGAAGTTTACTGAGTGTCAACTTATGCAGACTAGTCTTCATAATAACTCTCAGAGACAATATTTGCCTTAATGAATTCCAACTCAGAAAGTGCACAAAGATGTACTAGCAATAAGAAATTAAGATTTCTGAAAAAATGAAGTTTGCACATGAGAAAGAAAGTGCCAATATATCTTTCTGGTACAAAAGGCACAAAAATCAGCACATGAATGAAATAAAATGGAGCAGAATGATGTGCATTGAGGAAATGGGTCTGTCATACAATTAAAAATTTTGCTTGTATGTATGTCGCACATGCGCGCGCGCGCGCTCACAACAGACAGGACGCCAGGACGTGGGTTTGAAACATCGTTCTCCCATATGCGAGTCCAGTGTACTAACCACTGCGCCACCTTGCTCGATGAGAAGAACATTGCTTAGCTGAAGGAGCATTTCAACAGTTGCAGACTTGTCTGTGTCACTGACCAGGTGCCGTTGTTGCTCACTCAACTGGTGGCACAACAAGAATTGCAATTGCTTCCACTGCCCAAAAACTTTTGAGTGTCTCAGCCTGCTGCAGGAATGTCGCTGGTGGTGGTGGTGGTTAGTGTTTAACATCCCGTCGACAACGAGGTCATTAGAGGCGGAGCGCAAGATCGGGTTAGGGAAGGATTGGGAAGGAAATCGGCCGTGCCCTTTCAAAGGAACCATCCCGGCATTTGCCTGAAACGATTTAGGAAAATCACGGAAAACCTAAATCAGGATGGTTGGAGACGGGATTGAACCGTCGTCCTCCCAAATGAATGTCATTGCTGGCATGCTGAATGACAAAATGAAGTTCTTTAAGATGAATTGCTTTTCTTATCCTTGGGTCCACAACCATCAAATATTGATTAAAAGATTATGGTTTCACTTTGGCTGTTATTATCTGGAGAGAGGGAGAGGACAGAAAAGTATAAGTTTTATTCGCCACTGTTGGCCAACTTCAACAACATGTTTATCATCAGTGTGGTTGAAATCTGTACATCTACACCTACACCTGCAGTTACATGATTACTCTGAAATTCACACTAAAGTGTCTGGCAGAGGGCTCATCAAACTACTTTCACACTATTTCTCTACCATTCCACTCTCTAAGAGTGTGTGGTGAAAATCAAACACTTAAATATTTATCTGTGAGCTCTGATTTATCTTATTTTATTACAATGAAGATTTCTCCCCATGTCATTGGATGTCAACAAAATATTTTCATACTCTAAGGAGAATGCTGGTTGATTCAGGAGAGGGGACCAAATAGTGAGGTCAATGGTCCATTGGATTAGGTAAGCATGGGAAAGGAAGTCTGCCATGCCCTTTGAAAGGAATCAGCCTGCCATTTGCTTGAAGCAATTTAGAGAAATTATTGAAAACCTAAATCAGGATGGCAGGACGTGGGTTTGAAACATCGTTCTCCCATATGCGAGTCCAGTGTACTAACTACTGCGCCACCTTGCTCGATGAGAAGAACGTTGGAAATTGAAATTTCATGAAAAGATCCCATTGCAATGAAAAACGTCACACATCATATCCATGACATTGTCTCCTCTATTTTGCGATAGTACAAAACAAGCTGCCTTTCTTTGAACTTTTCTGATGTCCTCCGTCAATCCTATCTGGTAAGGTTCCCATACTGCACAGCAATAATCTAACAGAGGACACACAAGTGTATTGTAAGCAGTCTCTTTAGAAGATTTGTTCATCTTTAAGTGTTCTGCCAATAAAACCCAATCTTTGTTCCATCTCCCCCAAATACTTTTCTACACGATTGTTCCCGTTTAAGTTATTCATAAATGTAATCTGTAAGTATTTAGTTGAATTTACAACCCTCATTTGACACTAAATAATGAAAAGTGGGAAGTTATCCACATGAGTGCTAAATCCTTTACATGACACAGTAAATCACAGCATCCTCTGCAAACAATCTAAGGGGGCTGCTCACATTGTCTCCTAAATTGTTTATATAGATCAGGAACAGCAGAGGACCTGTATTACATCCTTGGGGAATGCCAGATATTACTTCTGTTTTACTCGATAATTTTCTGTCAATTACTACAAACTGCAACCTTTCTGAGAGGAAATCATGAATCCAGTCATACAACTGAGATGATGCTCCACAGGCACACAACTTGATTAGAAGTCGCTTGTGAGGGATGCTGCCAAAAGCCTTCTGGAAATCTAAAAATATGGAATCAATTTGACATCCCCTGTCGATAGCACTCATTAGCTCATGACAATAAAGAGGTAGTTTTATTTCACAAGAATAATATTCCTGAATCCATGAATCAATGTTGTTTGTTTGTTAATAAATTATTTTCCTCTAGGTAATTCTTAATGTTTGGGCACAGTATATGTTCCAAAATCCTACTGCAAATCAGTGTTAGTGATAAGGGTCTGTAATTCAGAGGATTACTCCTATTTTCTTTCTTGGTTAGTGGTGAGACTTGTGCAACTTTCCGGTCTTTAGGTATCAATATTTCATAAAGTGAGTGGCTGTGTACAATCACTAATATGGAGTTATTGTAGCAACATACTCTGAAAGGAATATAGCTGGTATACAATCTGTACTGGAGGCATTGCCTTTATTAAGTGATCTAAGCTGCTTCGCTACACCAAAATGTCTACATTTAAGTTACTCATGTCTGCAGTTGTTCTTGTTGTGAATTCTGGAATATTTAACTCATCTTCTTTGGTGAAGGAATTACAGGAAACTACATTTAGTAAATTAGCTTTAGTGGCATTGTCATCAATAACATCACCATTGTTATCATGCAGTGAAGGCAGTGATTGTGTCTTAGCGACTAATGACCTCAGCAGTTGAGTCCCATAGTGCTCAGAGCCATTTGTGTCTTAGCGCTGGTGTACTTTACGTACGACCACAATCTCTCAGGGTTTTCAGCCAGATTTCGAGGCAAGAGTTATTAAAAGCATCTCACACTGATGTTCGGACTAAATTTTGACCTTCTGTAAAACTTTGGCAATCTTGGGGGTTTTGCGTTCTTTTAAATTTGACTTGCTTTTTTCATTGGTTCTGCAACAGCGTTATGATCTGTTTTTTGTTCCCTGGGGCTCTGTTCCATGTGTTAGTAATTTATTTGGCATAAATCTCTCCACTGCTGTCAATACTATTTCTTTGAATCCAAGCCACGTCTTGTTTACACTTTTATAGTTACTTTGGGAGGAATGGAGGCTGTCTCTTAGGAAGGTATCAGGAGAATTTATATCTGATTTTTTAAATTGATATATTTTGTACTTATTTTTAGTGGTTTTGGGTGTTGTGGTATTCAGTCACCCTAAAATGACCTTGTGGTCACTAATCCCTGTACCCATTATAATGCTCCCTATTTGCTCGGGATTATTTGTTGTTATGAGGTCGAGTATGTTTTCACAACCATTTACACTTTGAGTGGGCCCCTGAACTAATTGTTCAAAACAATTTTGGAGAAAGCTTTTAGTACAATTTTGGATGATCTTTTATGCCTACCACCGACTTTAAACACCTATTTTTGCCAACATATTGAGGGTAGATTGAAGCGACCACCAAGTACAATTGTGAGCAGGGTACCTATTTGAAATGACACTCAAGTCTTCTTTAAAATGTTCACTAATTGTATCATCTAAGTTGGGAGATCAGAAAAAGGAACCAAATATTAATTTATTCCACTTGTCTAGTATAGCCTCTTACAATAACAACTCACAAGAACTACCAGATAAATTTCGCTACAAGATAGACTACTTCTAACAGCAACTAACGCATGACTGCCAACTGTATTTAATCTGTGTAACAATGGAAAATCCAGGATGGAATAATGACAATATTATGAAAAGGACAGACTGCTACTTGCTGTATGGCAGAGGTGTTGAGTTGCAGATAGGCACCACAAAAAGACTGTCAAATAAGTAAGCTTTTGGCCAACAAGCCCTCCATCTGAATCAGACAACACACACACACACACACACACACACACACACACACACACACACAAACGGTACTCACACACAAGAACACTGTCTCTGACTGCCAAGGCAAGACCTCACCCGACACAATGATCATGGTGTGTGTGTGTGTGTGTGTGTGTGTGTGTGTGTGTGTGTGTGTGTGTGTAATCTGGTCGCCTTTTTGGTCGATAACTTACTTGTTTGACAATATTTTTGTTGTGCCTATCTGCTACTCAACATCTCTGTTATACGGTTATGGCGAGTAGTAATCTATATTTTCCATAACGTTGTATTTAATATATCCTTTCTGAACACTGTTACATTCTTTGTTAACATTTTGGGTGAATTGATCTCCAGCTTTAGCCAGCTTTCAGTACCTGTAATCATTTGTGCTTCAGTGCTTTCTATTAGCACCTGGAGCTCTGGTTCTTTCCCAACACAGGTACAATTTACTACTAATAAAACCTACAGTTTCTATATCACCCCTGTACTGTATTTGACCTGCATCCTTTGAGACAGAAACCCTTTTGGTTCTTTCCTGTGACCTTCTAACCTAACCCCCCCCCCCCCCCAAATTCACTCCACACAGCTCACAGCTCCCACTACCCATGTAGCCACCTCCAGGATGTAGTGGACCACTGAGCTATTAAGAGCGAACCGATTACCCATCGCTCTCTGGCCCAAGTCATGGTTTTCACAGAACCACCTAAGCCTCTGATTCAGACCTCCACTCAGCTCTGTATGAAGATGTGCAGACAGTCCTGTCGACAACGCTACAGAGGGTGAGTTCTGCCTTCACCTCACAAGCAAGACTGGCAGTCTTTACCAATTCAGCTTACCACCTGAAACCAGATGGAATCTCTTTCGATCTAAAGCAGCACACGTCACTATTACTGACATAAGCCACCTGCAGCTGGTTCACCCTGTGTTCTTCATAGCATCTGGAAGAACTCATTTCACATCTTGTGTGACTTCCCTTAGTAAGCACACAGAGTGCACACTGGATTTTCTTCTTGGCAGCCATGTTCCTAAATGACCTCATTACACTGAACAGGCCAATAGTGATAAATAAAACATTGTATTCAAATAAGGACAGCCACAGCAGAACCATGACCTCCCTTAAGTGGTTTTGGATGACCGCTGCTTCAACCTGTCCTCCAGTAGTGAAAACATACAGCTTAGACACTTCTGTGGTGACTGCATTCTGGCAGCCTGCATTGTCAAGCAGCATAACAGCAATATAAAGTGTGGCAGTTTGGGATATTACTCGATACAATGTGCGTTCTTGACTGTTATGTATTAAGGGATCACAGAGATTTTATAGCCCAAAGTACTGCCTCTCTTTCAGAAAACTCCTCATGTTCCATTATAGCAGGACAGTGTCTGGCCACACAGACAAGGACTGTGCAGGTCTTCTTAAAAGAAAAAAAAATGTACCAGTGCTTCTCTGGCTTGCACATTTGCTTGATATGTCACCCTCTGCCCATGTCTGCAAATTTGGTTGGCAACATGTTCATCACAGTCCTCCTCCAACCACTGTTCAAATGGTTCAAATGGCTCTGAGCACTATGTGACTTAACTTCTGAGGTCATCAGTTGCCTAGAACTTAGAACTAATTAAAACTAACTAACCTAAGGACATCACACACATCCATGCCCGAGGCAGGATTCGAACCTGCGACCGTAGTGGTCGCTCGGTTCCAGATTGTAGCGCCTAGAACCGCACGGCCACCCCAGCTGGCTCCAACGACTGTGATGGATTTTGAACTCTCATACATATCACATGGGAGGAGACACCCCAGAAACATCTTCAGGCCTCCTTTGATTCAATGCTATACAATTTAGAGTCTTTGGCTGCAGTATATGGGGGCTTCACATGATGCTGCATTGCCAAAGCTTGAGATCATGTGCAGTTCTGTAGCCTTAATCATTTGTGTATTTGCACATACTTAATCTATGCAGCAAATTTCATTCAGTCACACGAGTCCTTCTTGGTGTTGCAACTTTCACAGAAGTAACTATATTGAAATCTATTATGGTAAGAAAACTTGGAGGCATGTCAGCAAGTAAATATTATTAAGTGAAGTGACACCATTGTAAAATTGTGGATGTGTATTGTGGTAAATGTAAAAACTATTAGTAAACCAGATTCTACATCATTAGTAATCAAGTCTAGAAATCTACAGTGTTCTCACTGTTAAAATTTCCACCCTTTTATCTTTTCTCTTACTCTCACTTCTGCCTTCTGTTTCCATATTTTAATCATTACAAATTTGTCACTGTTAATTATGTTATCTCAGTAATCACAGTATGTATTACTTGCCCTCTTCATTACTTCTGTCTGTGTGCTAAGTAGATTCTCTGTAAGAATTGGCAGCATACAGTAGGGGAGAACCAAACATAGTAACCAAGTACCCACTGATTCAGAAATCATCTACAATAATTAAATTACATTTTTTTTTCACAATCATTACAGACATATGCCCAGAAATGCATGCCGAGGTGTACAGCTACTTGAAGGTAGAGATAAAATATGTTGAACACTGTAGAATATGACCCTAGTATCAGCACGAGGTAAGCAAATGACTATGTGGCACATTCTCCACAACAGCCAGTATCAATTTCACACAGCATACAGGCCTTATAACTGACAGACTTGCCTCTATAGTGACGGTTTTGTCACTGGTTCATCACACACACCACCACGTTGCTATGATTTCTGACATCCACTTGATTCACAGATGAGGCTACTTTTACGAGAGGCAGCACTGTCAACCTTCACAAAACCTGCCTGTAAGCTATGGAAAAATCTTCATGCTATGGTTGCAGTGAACAATAACACCAATTCAGCCTAAATGTGTGGGCAGGGATTATTCAGAGCTGCCTCTTGAATGCGGAGATAAAACACAAGAACAGACAGAATGTTCCCACTTGCCTTGTGGGTTCTCGTGTTGCTGTCTATCACTGAAACCTACACTATCACAGATTTAGGATCTTCACCTTCTAGAGGTTGGACCTCCCTTGAAGCACATTTCTGGCCATTTGACCATTACATTTTTTGCACCTTATCCATTCATGGATCATTTCCTGCAGTTCATCCCCATTTACTAAAATTGCCCTATATAGTACTTATGTGGCAAGGAAGGAAAAATATATATGCGCGCGCGCACACACACACACACACACACACACACACACACAAGTGCAACACTCTCCACCCCCCCCCCCCCCCCTCAGAGAGAGAGAGAGAGAGAGAGAGAGAGAGAGAGAGAGAGAGAGAGAGAGAGAGAGAGAGCACTACGTAATCATCATACTTATTGCACTGTAACCACAATTACTCCACTACCACACTGCAAGGACAGAGAGAGATGCAATATGCATTTTATGTACTGGCAATAATAACCATTATTGTAAGTATGGCACAATAAAACTAGCAATACGTAAAACATAAAATAAAAGCAAATTCCCTTACCTGTCTAATAGTCATAATTATTGCAAATATCACAGGTCCAAATGTAGAGATTGTGAAGAAAATGAAAAGCTGTCCAGCGGCTGAACAAACGGATAGAATCAGGCAATCAAATATGAATTTTGGAAACTGCAAAAATGAGAAACATACAATGTAAATAAATCACTTTGACCTAAAATAGAAAATTCATAAAGCAGGATTTAACCTTTGGAAGAAGAGAGATCTTTTTTTTATTTTAGTAATAGAACAAATCAGTACAGAAACGTAGCTTTATTTTTATTGATAAATGTAACATATAATGCCTCTACAATTTTTACAATAAGAAAACAGTGGCACTACTTCATACACTCCATATTACTGAACGACATGCACATCCTGTCTCTGTTGCAGGTTGCCTACGGAACAGCTTCTAGGGGCCAACAAAAATTTTATTTTCAATAGTCCATATAATTACTGACCAATTTTGGAAACTTAAAATACTGTCATACTCTACTCATTAAGAGGTACAATCTTAAGTTAAAGGTTTAATCCAGTAAGACAAGTATTAAATTTAGTAACTGTGTGTATGTCTTCCAACAAATTTTACACGCATTTTCAAACTGTTATGAAATTTTTTCTCAATCTTGTTTGTTTTGTTTTGTTTTAGAGCACAAAAACAACAAAGGTCATATGCGCCCATGTCAGAACCACCGAAGACGAAAGTTGTCAATGAAAAGGGAGCCGGAGCTGCCCGGCAGTGAACAGGCCATAATACGGTTAATGGTGATAGCAAAGAGGATGACACTCAGGATGGAACCCCGTGGCACACTGTTTTCCTGGATAAAGGTGTCCTACAAGGCATAACCCTCACATATCCTGAAAACTTGGTCTTTTAAAAATTCCTGAAGGAAAGGGGGCATGTGGCCTCAGAAGCCCCATGTGTACATAGTACGGAGGATACCAATCCTCCAGCAGATGTCGTAGGCTTCCCCCATATCGAAAAACATGGCCACAGTCTGGTATTTCTGCAGAGGACCATTAATGATATAGGTTGACAAAGTGACAAGATGGTCAACTGTACAACAGTGTGCTCAAAATCCACACTGTGCAGTGGTTAGTAACTTGTGAGACTCAAGCCACCATACCAGCCGGGCATGACTCAAACATTCTATCACCTTGCTAACACAGTTGGTGAGAGAAATAGGGCGGTAGACAGAAGGAAGGTGTTTGTCCTTAGCGGGCTTAGGTACGGCTATAACAGTGGCTCCATGCCAGCATCTGGGAAATGTGCCCTCTGTCCAGATGCAACTGTTTGTATGAAGGACAAAGTGCTTGCCCACACCATAAAGGTTCAACATCTGAATCTGAACATCATGCAGCCCTGGGGCAGGGGATCAGGATGAACTGAGAGCATGATCTATCTCACTCATAGTAAAAGCAGCATTGTAGCACTCACAATTCTGAGAAGAGAAGGGTATCACCTGAGCCTCCTCCAATCATTTTTGATGGAAGAAGGCAGGGTTATAGCGGGTGGAGCTCAAAATCTCCGCAAAATAGTGGCCCAAGGTGTTGTAGATAACAATAGGGTCCACTATGGTTGCTCGAGTACGTGTCAGAGAGAGCAGACCACTTGAGACAACGGGAAAAGTGGTCAGTGCAGTGTGAGAAGTCCAAATGGGAATAGTTGTGTGTGGAGCCTGAAAGGAACATGGATACTCAAGTGTTAAGGCAGATGAGGTTGAGTTGACTGAGAAGGCCAGCCAAGAGAGCACCTCTTGGACAGGTTCTGGAAGAGCCTCAAAGGGGATTGTGAACATTAAAGTCACTGAGCAGCAAAAATGGGTGATGAAATTGCCCAATAAGCTGGAGGAAGTCTGCCCTGGTGACCCCGAATGATGGAGGGATGTACATGGCACACAGGGAAAAGGTGAAGTGGTGTTCCCAGCCTGAATTACACCATGGATGTGAGGGTACTCTGTGTACCCAAAATCATCTGATTCCATTCCTACTGATCACATCTGACATGCCTGGGTCCATATTCAAACAATTTCTGTAAATCCTGTGTGGTACATCAGTGGTCACGAATATGTTCAGTGACTTGTAGTCCTTGTTACTATGTGTCACTATTGTAAGCAGGGCAAGAGGATTCTACATGCTACTAGGAAGAAATCTGTAATTCAGTTGCTCAGTAATGTAGCGTAATTTTCAGATTATCTGTGCACATTAAGTAATCTTTGTATTTCTGGGTTGGGCTTCAATATTTTGATGAACTGAAATCAACTGTTCATGCTAAATGAGTTGTTATTTAAGTGGACTTTCAGACTTTTACAGTAGAGCCACATGAAATAAACGTCTGCCTTAACACTGTGGTTTACAGTCTTGGCTTCTCACAACATGACACAAGAATTACACGTTGCCCATTTTTGTGCAACTATGAACAAGATTTCAGCAATGCATATCTTCCCAAAATAACACAGAATATGTATGGCACCTCTGATTCTCAGAATCATAGGTTATTTTTGCTGTATTAAAAGGTAGGTAGAATTTGCTATCAATTCGGATTCCATTCAGGACTAATAGCATGATTCAGCTTCTTAATAAAAACATTTTTCAACAGTCTAAAGCATTTTCCAGAAAACTGTTGAAACACTATGAAGATGATATCTGAATGGGACAGAAATCTGTAGATGTGATTTATATGTACAAACAAACAGCTAGAATTTCAGAAAAAATTGTATGATTTGTTCAAGAGAAAGAGCTTCACAAAGTGAACACATCATTAACACATTGGTTCAGCTAAGGGTCTTATGCAAAAAGCTATTCAGCTTGGCACTGATTGATAAAATTGTTGGACGTCCTCCTGTGGAATAATGTGAAAAATTCTGTGCAACTGAAGTGTTGGATTGTGAAAATCTCAAGCTGACTGGAAGGCCCTTCCCATTATGCCCTAAATATTCCCAGCTGCGGAGAGATCCAGCAACCTTGCTGGCCACACATGAATACAAACAGTAGAAACTCTCACCATGAATGTGTGGGCATTATCTTGCTGAAATGTATGCCCAGGATGGCTTGTCATGGAGGACAACAAAGCGATGCATAGAATATCATCGACATACCGCTGTGTTGTAAGGGTGCCGCAGATGACAACCAAAATGGTCGTACTATGAAAAGAAATGGCATCCCAGACCATTACTTCCAGCTGTTGGGCCGTATGGAAGGCGACAGTTAAATTTGTATCCTACCACTGTCTGCGGCACCTCCAGACACGGCTTTTCTGGTCATCGGGGCTCAATTCAGAGCAAGACTCATGATTGACGACAGTTCTGTTTCAGTCAATGAGATTCCAACCTGGATATGCCCAACACCACAGCAAATAGGCTCATTGGTGTACGTAGGTCAATGGTAGTTGGTGCAAGTGGTGCCACCAGCACAGCCACCTTTCGGTGAGCCAACTATTAATGGCCCCTGTGGTCACTGAAGCACAAGTTGCATATCTGATCAGGGCTCTGAGTGCCTTACCAACAATTGCTCAGTCCTCATGTTCTATTGTCTCTCTAAGTCAAACACTTCCTTCTTGATGCGGTGTTCAGCCACAGTTCACCCATTCCTGCCAACATCGTTGAATAGTGGCATCGCTCCTATTCGAATGTCAAGCATTTTGTTAATTACTCCAAGTGGCTTCTTCGAGTCCAACTACACATCCTCTCTCAAATGCTGGCATATGCGTATGTTGTTCACTGGCCTTTCTGTGAGGCACAGGCACTGTCCAACAGAGTACACGAAATTAAATTTACAAAGACTTTATGCCCTGGTTTTGACATGTCCCCTCTTTACTATCACTGCCAGCTGTGCAGTGAAACTACATTGCAGTGCCACACGTTCATTGATCAGCCATCAAAGTTTACAATTTTGCATTTTCAGTTGATACCTGTATAAACAACAATTTGTGACCAATCTGCGTAACTCCTTAATGGTCTGCATCTGCATCTTCTTCTTCTGCTTAGAGTGTAATTTCTAATAGCTTTCTGTCATTTCAGGTTTACCAGTGGAACAGCATTGTTAAACTTTAGTTATTTCTGTGCTATAAATTTGCATCACCACATTTTACAAATTTGTTCGAGTTTGCCTGTTACACAGCATAATACGCAGAAAAATAACCATGACAATTTCTTTCTCCATTCCAGTGCTCCGTGAACAAACTAGTGATTAACGTGAAGTGCCTGAATGCAATAATTTTTCTTTTATCAGGTGTTCCTGGTGTTAGGAAAATATTTGTTTTCGTCACTCAATACACACGCGGTATTTTTGTGATGATGTCAGTAACTGTTTAATTGCCAGTAAAATATACATTATTCAAATATTATCATAAGAATTGTGTTACAGGAATTGTTATAAAATATTTGATGTCAACAAATAAAAGTCCTGATTAATGGAAGTCATCTGTAATGTTGCATCATACCCAGTCTGCTAGTCACTTGTGTAACAATTACATCTGCAACAGTTTAGCTGTCAATATGAAATGCAAGTTATTCAAAAAATAATGATTTGAGACATTCTTGGTATGGTTTAAGCGATTAAAATTCATGTGTGTGCACTTTAGACTTCACACTATGTGGTGCTACATTCTCTTGTCATGGCTGTTTCTGCTTATTTGCTGGATCACATGCTAGGCAGGAAGGACTTTACAGACTGCAGTTATATGCTGTTCTTCATGTGGCAAAAATGAATAACTTCAAGATTGACTTAAAAAAACTTGCAGTGCATCTTAGCAGTTAAAATTTTGATAGTGCATTTAGTGTATTCTTCCTGCATGAAAAATTTCAGGGTAGGTTTTGAAATGTTGGATTGGCCTGTTCCCTTTTAAGTTACCTGCAGATAAATCAGCGACACCTGATGGCAGAACGCGTACCACAACCGTGCCATGCCCCTACTTGAAAAATTTTCAATGACTAGGGAGTAGGCAAGCATTACATAAGTTTATAATATGTTTCACAGCACAGGCTATTTGTTCATTTGTATTGAATTGTTCACTTTAGTAAACTTATGGGCCTTAATAATAGTAACCTTGAAATATCAGTGTCTTCTATTTGTTCAAGTTTTTTTGTGTGTGTATGTCAATCCAAAAGTAAGGTAACACAAGCTCTCATGGCTGAAAGATTTCTTTGGCTGTCTGAATTAACTGCTAGGAGCTCAGAACATAGCCACAGTGTTAGCACACAACTAAAATCATCTCTGAGACGGTCCCATTCACAGGAATACTGTCACATGTAACTGTGCACAAGGTGGCTAAATTTATGAGTTTTAATAAATTGATGACTTGATATGGAACTGGGAGATTTTTCTGGGGAATTTTAATGTGTTGACACCTAGACATGTACAGTATTATTCCTGTACCATGAAGAAAGGTGTAGGTTTAATATACAGTACTTAATAATGACAGGGGACATTTATATGAAGAGTAACAGCGTGGTTAGCTGCAAAAATCTGCAACAGGTGACAATCTGTGCATTGTATCATTCCTGAGAAATTCAGCAACCAACAAAAATGTTTACACTAGATTTCCAGGCAACTCTCAGGAGGTCACATGTTCACTATAATAGGGAGCAGTGAAAATGGAGCAGAGAGAGAAAGGTCACTTTCCCCACCCTTCACATGTTCCGTCCTGTAACTGCCAATGACCAGCATATAACTCAGCCCATGCCTTTAAATGCACACTACTGTGAGTGCTGTATCTATTGTAGGTGCCATCCAAGTAACACAATAATGAGAAAATTTTCAAAGGAACACCTATTCCTGACACTGATCTTGCAGTAGATTCACACAGCTGCCACCAGCACAGTTTTATGACTCTACTGTAAATAATCTTCTCGTTATGCACTTTCTGTATCCAAGCTGTCTTTGTTTACTGAGGGAACTTTTATTGTGATCACACACATTCCTTTTCCTGGTTGTGAGTTGTTATTCAAATCCAAGACATACAGGGCTAAACATAGACAGCCATAGCAAGGTTTCCAAATTTCTTCAAGACTTAAAAGAATATTTGAAATGAAATCCTGTTAGCACCACATGGTGCAATCACAAAGGCATGTTGTGATTCATTAAACAAAACTTGCAGCAGAACAAGTTATGGAAACCACTGATGAAGAGCAGAAGTCCAGTCACAAAAAAAACATTAATGGAAGACTGCCAATATTTGGCCAATTTCCAGAAGGTTCTCACTGATCACACTTTATTTTAGAATTCTGTTATTCTTGTGAACCTCCAGTACATCAAAATGGGGGCCAGAGGTCTTAAATAACAAGACTTACTTCACAGGGGGATCATGCCATGGGATGCAAGATTATGAAAACAGACTCAAAAAAATACAAAAAAGGAAGATGTATTAAGATGCAAAGATTACACATAGTAGCGAGTAGGGCAAATTTTCTACGAGAAATAAACAAAATCAGGACACAAAATAATTTTCAGGCCATTATTTGTCAGAATGAGAGATGACTTGACCAAAATCAAGCCAGGAACCATATCTGGTGGTTATGCCAGTTATCATTCAGAAAAATAGAAAATTCATCACTCAAACGAGAAAGGAAGGATGGACTTTTCTACACTAACTATGGGAGGCGGGGTGGGGAGGTGGGAGGGGGCAGTGGAGATGACATATTTTGATCTGGTATACGTAAGAAGATATACTGGAAGAAGTCAATCCCAAAATTTTAATAAGGGTCATTAATTTGATATAAAGCAGCTGTTGGTAATATGTCACTATGTCACTTTGGAGGCAGGCAATGGGAGGATGGTAATGGTTAGTAAATGACAAGCTCTTAACCACATGACAACAATACTATGGAAAGGATAGTTGCTACTCATCATATAGAGGAGATTCTGAGTCACAGATGGCCACAACAAAAAGAAAGTTCATTTTCTGACAGTCTTTCTTTTTGTTGTTCTTATCTGCGACTCAGCATTTGTGCTATCCTTTTCATAATATTGTCAAACATTCCATCCTGGACTTTCTACTGCTGAATTTTTTCTTAACCACATGACATCTACAAAACAACAAATTTGCATTCCTCACTGTGTGCAGATGGTCATTCCTTCACTTTCCGCAATTTTCTCCAAGTGAAATTTTTGTTATAAACATACATCGTAATTCTGCATGTATTACTTTGAAATCATTATGAATGGTTTTCTCAGAAATACAGTATCCTTATTGTGCTGCAGACTGATCTGTAGCACAGCCCAAATTCTATGTTGGGTCGGGGGGGGGGGGGGGGGGGGTGAATAGTTTTATTTGTCGGAAATGAGGGAAGCAGTGTGAACAGGCATAAACTGAATATTAGAACTGCAAAAGCTAAGGATTACTAGAGGGCATACAAACAGTATTAACTAATTTCCTATATGTATATATCTATTTCCATTGGAAGAAACTGTACTTTTATCTGATACATGATTTGCTTACAAGTTGATGGCAGCTATTTTGAGGTTGTCATTATTTTAGTAACTAACAGTTATTCTTTGCACAGTGAAAATTGTCTCATTAATAAACAGCCTATTGAAAATGAGCTTTTATTCGGCTATCTTAATTCCCATTATTTCTCGTGCTACATATTGCTAACATACACTTCAAGGTAAATATGCAGACTGCCCCTTTTACACTTTTAACAAGAGAACCATCACCAGCACATCCACAACCATTTTGAACTTGATACAATAGCAGCACAAATGGTGTAGAAGATAGAGAGATTTCCCCTTATCACTAATCTGCAATAACATGACTTCACGAGGAGGAATCTACGAGAATTTCTTATACAGCATTACAATTACTTCAAATAATTGCTCTGCTACTGAATTTTCAGATCATGTTGAAACCACAATTAAGTCCAAATCCGAAAGCAGGGTCATCAATGAAATACAACATTTAGAACTGTAAGCATGTTTATTACTGACACTAACATACAACCGGAACAGAACTGACCTCCTTGATGGAGAGTGCAATTATATACAAACATTAAAAATATAATATATTTCATGAACATTCCAGAAATGATTACTAAATAACAAGTACTTGCTGGCAGTCAGGTTTGAACTGGTGACTGCAGCACACCAGACAGTGGCTCTAACCACTAAAACACACTGCTTTCACCAGAGCTCACAGCAACGCTCCCTTTCCTGGAGAAGCGGCAACCCAATGTTCTGGAAGTCCTCATAGGAGCCAACTACAATACTATGGATCTAGGTTGTGCCAATAGTCGTCTGTATGGTGGCGTTGGCAGATTCTTGCATTCTGGTTGTGCTATTACATCCTCTTCACTATGATGAGCATCGCAGGTAGCCCCTCCCATCAAAGCTTCATGATCGTCACGCAGGTCTTCAGTTTTCTTGAACCTCCCATTGTCAATCTGTGCATCTGGACTCTAGTAGCGCTTCATACAAAGGACATGGACAACGTCTCTGCACTTTTGTCTTCTTGATGATGGGTCACATTCATTAACTTGATGTGTGCTGTTTGTCAAACGATAAAGGATAGGATATGGCCCATAGTCGCACTTCTAAATTTTTCTGATAATCCTACTTTCTCCACAGGTGTGAAAAGCCAAACAAAATCTCTTGGGATGTGTCTCATGGGTCAGTGCTTGGTACAGTAGTGCTCTCAGTCCTTATCCAGTGTGTGTGTATGAGCCAGCTGTCCTGCTCCACTTGAAATCAGAACAATGTGTCCACTGACATTTCAGCCTTGCAACCATGGAACGGAAAGAACAATAGAAGCCTATAGTGCCTTGCATCACTGTGTTGTATGGGAGTGTCATGATGGGCAGTACTGGATCCTAATCTCTTTGTGTGACATCAAAATATATCAAAAACATATTTGCCAGATGGTTATTAAAGAGTTCTGTAATGCCATTTGTGTGAGGATGGTAAAAAGTTGTCACACAGTAGATTATGTCACAACATGAAATTATCTCTGATACTTGTCTCAGCCAGAAAACTTTTTCACAATCAGAGATCAACACAGGGAGCTCTGTGATTGAAAATGATGTCTTCTACAAGGATCTCTGCAATTTCTAGAGCTTTGATAGACAGCACAGCTTTTGCGACAGCATACTGGGCAAGGTAGTAAGTGCAGACTGTTATTCACCGATTCCTGTTTGCCAACATCGGAAACCTCCCCAAGAGGCCTATTCCAGTTCAACGGAATGGTGCTGCTGCAGGCATGATTCGTACCACATGCCCCAGATGTAACTGCGTCGTGTGCTTCTATTGATGGCATTCCTTACAGTGGCATATATAGTGTCTAACAAACCTGTAGAGACCTGGCCAGTGACAGATACCTCTAATTCTGTCTCAAGTCCTCATGAATTCCAAGTGATCAGACATCGCAGCATCATGGAAAACTTCAGGAGAGCTTGCCACAGATGAGCTGAGGTAATGAGCAACCACCTATGCCCTACTGGATCATAGTTCCTTTAATAAAATGCTTTGTTAATTAATTGGAATTCTTCTTTGGGCGATTCCTCCTCTTTCAAGACATATATAATTTTCAGCAGTGCTGGATATTCCCTCTGTTCAGCAGCAATGTCTTAATGCAGTGATGATTGAGATTTTTGTCCATGCTGCTTTGTTATGCCAAAAAATTTCTTGGGAGACGGTAGGTGTCCTTACGTTTGCATCCACTTTTGTATACCACTGTGACGACGTACTCCTGAAGCCTCAGTGCCCATCTCACCAGTTGACCCAGCAGATCCTTCAGGCTAGTCAGCCAGTCGAGCGAATGGTGGTCTGTCACAATGGTGAATAGTTCGCCTAATAAATATGAGCAGAACTTGTTGATGGCCCAAACAACTGCAAGATACTCTTTTTAGTTTGTAGAGTAGTTCATTTTGTATTTGGAGTGTACTCTGTAAGTATAAGCTATCACCTTTGCACCACCACCTTGAAGTTGAACAAAAACTTCTTCATTCAAAAACCACTAGCATCAGTATGAAGTTTTATCATGGCATTCTCACCATGCGTCACTAGAATGGGATTAGTTGTAATGCCTCCTTACGGATGAGGAAACATTCTTCTTGTATTTCATTCCAGGAAAATTTGGTGTCTCCCTGCAGTAGTTCTTGAAAGAGATGCTCCTTCGTACAGGGGTACTTTATGAACTGCTGGTGGTATGAGCCTATTCCATGAAAAATTCTCATACACTCCATTGCCATTCACTAGGTGCCCCAAGATTTTTATTTCTTGGGCAACGAAGAAGCACTTTCTCACATTCAGGCGGAGACCTGCAGTCTGAACACACTTCAATGCTGTTGTCAGACAGCTTAGATATTCTTCAAATATCTTTGGAAAGATGATAATGTCATCCAGATAGCGAAGACACAGTGCCCATTTAAGGTGTTGAAGCAGGCCGTCCATCATATGTTCATAGGTGGCTGGAGCATTACACAGTCCAAACCGCATTACTTTAAACTGACAGAGGCCATCAGGAGTTACGACAACAGTCTTTTCCCAGTTAGCCTCTTCAACCTCCATTTGCCAGTAGGCTTCTGGCATGTCCATAGTTGGGAAATAATTTGCTCCATGGCATGTCCATAGTTGGAAAATACTTTGCTCCTTTTAAACAGTCTATGGTATCATCAATGTGTGGAAATGGACAGACTTCATTCTTCGTGATTTTACTCAGCTATCGGTAGTTGATGCAGAAATGCCCTGTGCCATCCTTCTCCTTCACAAGGACCACAGGAAAGTAACAAGGCCACTCAGACGGTTCACTAACATCATGTTGCCATGTCTTCCCCACTTCCTCCCATATTATTCATTATTTACCTGTGACACTCAACATGAATGCCAACATTCAAAAATCGATGCAGAATGGCTCCCACTCGCTGATACTGTTCCTTAGTCAGCCCAGATCCAATACACCGTTGGTAGTAGCTCCCTCCCCTGCATTGGCTACTGTGGTAGAAGAGCATGATTCTTCATCAGTGACACTAAGCTACCCTTCCTGGATTGGTTCCGTCATCCCTAAACACACATTTAGAGATGAGTTGTAGCTCCCCATGACAATTAGTGGTCCAAAGTTCTCTTTGGCCACCTACAATGATTATGACTGCCAATGGTATGTAGATTTCTTCTGTGAGCCTGAGTAGCTTTTTGCAATCAATAAAAGCTTGAAAGTTTAATTGAGAGTCTCTACGGAACTCACCTCATTGATAATGGTGAGATGTCATCATCAATGACAAACAACTTCCTGAGCAGTCTTTATTATATGTGCTCATCAAAATGCTTCCTCAATCTGGAGCTCCCACAGTCTCAGACTGCTTGTGATGCCTGTAAGAACCTCACATGAGAAAAACATTATGCCCGCATTCTGTTAAAATGACTTCACAGAGCATTCAACTAATGGCAGAGATTAGTGCCAAAGATTGATACACCTCTTTTTTGACATTCTCTATTATCTCTTGACATATGGGGTTGATATTCATGACTGCTATCTCTTGTGTACTCAGTCAGACATTTCTGTATGTCACACACTGCTTAATCTCTTCCCTTATTCTCTGATAAATGAGACAGGCAAGCTCATGGTGGTCTTCTGCAACTAACACAGTGACACCATTTGGCTGTCTGTCATATCTCTTTTGTCTGACTCTTTTTCTGTTGTTTCCTCAATTATCTGGATCCACTTGATGAATTCCTCTGTTGTCATGACATCCTTTACCAGAAGAGCTTGGTACATGTATTTTGTCATTCCTTTCATCAGATGTGAGATTTTTTCACTTCTGCCATATTTGGATTTGTGATGTAGCATAAGTGGACTTGCTACTTGTTGTCGCTGAACATTTTCTCAAGTTAGGCCCCGAATTTGACCCCAATATTGAGCTTCTCTTCACTGTTCTGAACCACTGCTGAGCTGTGCCATTGAAGTATAAGAACACATTTGCCAAACACATCACATCATCCCAACTATTGTATCTGGTGATTTGGTCAAATCCCTTCAGCCATTTCATAAGGTTGGCCCGTGTCTCTGGAAAAACACCTCTGGATGCCTGATGTGTAGATGGCTTGTACTGCTGTTTTGGAGTCCATCTGTCTCCTGAATATACAATTCTTATGAATGATGTACTGCTTGTATTCTGGTTCCTGTCTGTGTACGTGACAGCTTTGATGTTGCCTAATTGCAGCCATGGTGATGTAGATGTTTTCAAGTACCCACTCAACAAATTCACATTTAAACCACAATCGCATACATATCTCAAGGTGAGGTTGTCAATGCAGCACGACACTATGGACTGAAAATACACTTACTGCTGGAAGTTTCATTGTTGTAAATCTGTTAGTTATTGTTCAGTGCTAAACTGAGTAGAATGCTGCGTCACACAGTTTGCGAATTTTGAGGTGGCACAGTTGGAGGAGCAATGCATCTGCATTAAATTTTTTGTGAAACTCAAGAAACCCATTACAGACACACATTCAATGATGCAAAAGTCAACAGTGATGATTGCTTAAGCCAAACTCAGTGTTACAAATGGTTCATACACTTTAAAAATGGCCAGACAGAGTTAAAGATGACCCTCATTGAGGATGGCCTTTGATGTCTACCGACAACGCTCATGTCAGGAATGTCAATGAAATTGTGCATGCCAATCGAAGACTGACTGTCCAAGAGATTGCAGAAGAATGTAACATTTCAGTTGGATCATGTCACGAAATTCTGACACAGCATCTTGAAATGCATTGTGTTGCCGCCAAGTTCATCACATAACTCACGAATCTAGACCTGGAAGACCATCATCTCGCAATCTGTGAAGAGGTTCTGGATCACACAAATGAGAACAAGATGTTCCTTAAGACAATCATAATTGATGATGAGATATGGGTCTATGGTTATGATGTTCAGACCAAGGTTCAACCTTCACAACGGGTCTGAAAGGTTCTCCAAGACCAAAAAAGCTTGTCAGATGAGATCAAATGTCAAGGCCAAGCTCATAGTTTTCTTTGACTTTGAAGTAGTAGTTCACCATGAATTCATGTCACTTAGAATGTAAGTTCTTTGCTATGTTTCCATGACTGAAAGACAAGACTATATATTATAAATGTTATGTCGATGACATCTTGTTACTGTTAGAGGGGGACAAGAATGAGGTTACTGCATTTGCTCAAGCCATAGGCAGCATGCACCAAAAAATAGTGTTTACTACAGAAATAGAAGAAGCGGGCTCCATTAACTATTTAGACCTTATCATTAAGAAGGTTGATAACAGACACAAATTTTCGATTTCAGAAAGCCTACATGTACAGATACTATTATCGGAGCCAGTCCATGCCATCCGCCAAAATATAAAAGGACCTTTTTCACCTCTATGATCCACCGACTTTTAAATTACCATTGACCGACAATGAAATACGCCAAGAACTTGGTATATTAAGGCAAATTGCAGTAGCCAACGATTTCTCAGCTAAAGATGTTATGCGCCCATACAATAGGATAAAAAAAAAACAGAAAGCAAATAGTAGGCAGATCCACAGTCATCTAGAAAAAAGAAAGTATAAAGAAAACCTGAAAACTATTCCAATGAAATTTTACGGAAAAACGTCCATACAAACAGAAAAGTGTTTGAATAAATCTAAGGTTAGATGTGGTTTTCAAGTTAACAACACTCTGAAACTCCGTGTAAAACATAGTTTGAGTAAAGATTCTGATAAATTTGATGGGTCTGGGGTTTACAAGATCGTTTGTAGTAGTTGTGACAAATTTTACATCGGTCAAATTGGCCGTTCTTTTAAAATTAGATTCAGGGAGCATTTGCAGGCACATAACAAAACTGCATTGGGAATGCATTTGGCAGAAACTGGCCACACTATAGGCAATATCGAGAGTTGTATGCATATTCTACACAGGGCAGAGAAGGGTCTCGCTCTTCACTTGTTGGAGGAGTTAGAGATTTACAAAGAGAAAAAGCATGAGCCCACTAAGGTACTCAATGGACAAAGCAATTTTGTGCCCAACGCCTACTTTGCTATGTTTGATAACATACTACGATAACCAAATAATGCCTCGCGTATTTATACCTAGCCTTACTTGGTGATTTATGTCGAGAACAGTAGGCATTTGCCTTACTTCCAAACATTAACTGATTATGTCACACCTACTAACTGAATGTATAACCAGACTATATAATTTTATTTATTGATTGTTAATATGCTGTTTAAAAGTTTTCTGTCGGAGACATATTACGTTTTATGTAAGGCCCTCTAGTGGTTAAGTTCTTAAGATTGGTGCGTGCCTAAATAACATCCTGGCGGCCATCCCAACAGAGGGTGCTGATCATTGATCTGTCCTTTTTCAGCTGTTATATTGACATTTTATCTTTCATAGGCAATTTATAGGTTGCTACAGGCAATGTATTACGTATATTAATTGTTGACCATAAATTCACCATAAAAAGTATCAGTCCTATTCTGTTCATATATTTCCTTTTAATAATTTTATATGGGTAACTGTATTCGTCATTTAATGTATCACAATTAGTTTCCATGATAGTTATCAATTTTAAAGGTCTGCTACATGTATTTTAGATAATGTGTTTTTATCAGATTATGTTTTTTGCGTAAATGATGACTACATCTAAGCCCACAGTAGCGACATCTAGGGAGGATGTAGGCAAACAGATTTCTGGCAGCTACTGTACTTCAGTAGCCAGTTGCAATAATGACTGCATGGATGATGATGCCTATTCTACACCTTATTTTAGATCTATGTGATGATGCTGTGCTGATTATATTTATATGTTTTGACGATGCCATTATGGCCTTATCACTTTACGACATGGTGTAAAAAAGGTACATTTTACCATATTTTATCTGTACATTTCCCTGGTTGTACGATAGTATATTGTGATACGTATTGCTGTATTATGTTGAA
Organism: Schistocerca americana; assembly: GCF_021461395.2. Taxonomy (NCBI): domain Eukaryota; kingdom Metazoa; phylum Arthropoda; class Insecta; order Orthoptera; family Acrididae; genus Schistocerca; species Schistocerca americana. The sequence continues at coordinate 486,101,842 of NC_060130.1, forward strand.
AGACACACTGCTCACTAGGTGCATATATTTGTATATTATAGATCTGAGGATGGTCATTATGGACTGAAACCGGTCATCATCTAAAGAATTGATATTGTGATCAAAGACTGGAATAAAAAACAATTGACAGTATTGGATCACTGTTTGTATACGCGACCATGTCGCAATTGGTGGAAAAAGACAAGGCTCGGTAGAAATCTTCAGGTAATGGATGATATATTGAATCTAACTGATAGTAGGAGAAAATATAAAAATGCAGCAAATGAAGCAGGAAAAAGGACATCCAGACATGTAGAACATGAAACAGACAGGAAGTGCAAAATGGCAAAGCAGAAATGGCTAGACAGGAAATGCAAGGCTGTAGAAGCATGCATGACCAGGGGAAGTACAGATTACACTTCTAGGAAAATTAAAAAGGGCCCTTGCAGAAAAGAAAAGCATCTGTATGAATATTGTGAGTTTGGGTAGCAAGCCTGTATTAAGTAAATAAGGTGCAAGGAATATATAGAAGATCTATACAAGGGAAATGTAAAGAGAAAGAAGAGAAAGGGAAGCAGATGAAGATAAGACAGGAAATATGATACTGCAAGAAGACTGACATAGCACTGAAAGAACAAGTCAAAAAAGGCACATGGAGTAGGTGGCATTCCTTCAGAACTATTCAGATATTTGGGAGAGCTAACCATGATCAAACTACTCAACATGGTGCGCAAAGTATATGAGATGGCAAAAATACCCTCGGACATCAAGAACAATGTGATAATCCCAATTTCAAAGAAGGAATGTGGTGACAGGTGTGATATCACCTAACCATCAGTTTAATAAATCATAGTTGCAAAATACTGAAACAAATTATGTACAGAAGAATAGAAAACTGGTAGAAGTCAACCTTAGGGAAGATCAGTTAGATTTATAGAAAGATTTTTGACAGTTGTGACTGGAGTACACACTCTGAAATTGTGAAGATAGAAAGAAAATACCGAGATTGAAAAGTTATCTGAAACTTGTACAGAAACCAGACTGCTGTTACAAGAGTCACAGTATATGAAAGGGGATAATTAACTGAGAAGTGACCAAAACACGGTTGCAGCCTCTTCCTAATGTTATTTAATCTGTTCACTGAGCTAACAGTAAAGGAAACCAAGTAGAAATTTGGAAAGGGAATTGAAATTCAATTACGAGTATTTAAAACTGAGATTTGACAATGACATCGAAACTCTGTACAAGGCAGCAATGGATGCAGAAGATCAGTTTAATAGAACTAGTAATTTCTTCAAATGAGATTATAAAATGAACATCAACAAAATTAAAATGAAGATAGTCGAATTAAATCAGTTGTTGCTGACAGAATAATATTAGGCAATGACACCTTAAAAGTAGTAGATGAGTTTTGCTATTTGGGCAACAAAATAACTGATAATGGCCAAAGGAGAAAGTATACAAAATCAGATGGCAGTAGCAAGTCTCGTCTGAAGAAGAGAAATTTGTTAATATCAAATATAAACTTAAACGTTTGGAAGTCTTTCCTGAAGGCATTTGTATGGCATGTAACCTTGTATGGAAGTGGAACCTGGACAGTGGGTTAAAAAGTTGCTGTGAATGCAAAGAGAGGATCACCAGTTTATGACAAGTCAAAGCATGGTAGGCAAACAAATGCTGAATTAAAACAAAATGAGAACCAAGACAGCAGTACAAGAAGCATTCAATAAATTTTGAAGTAAAATTTTGCCAAATGGACTAACTAAAAATCCTAATGAGTTTTGGTCTTATTTAAGTCAGTAAGTGGATCGGAATCGTCTATTCACACGTGTAGTGCCCACACTGGCACCAAAATAGGCAGAGGAAAGGCATAATATTTAATTTAGTCTTATGAAATTGTTTCATTGCAGAAGAACTTAATGCAGTTCCTCTTTAAATCAATGGCTGAAAAGGCAGATATTGAGATAAGTGACTGGAACAGAAAATAAACTAAAACTGCTCAACAGCGGGAATGCCACCGGACCAGATCAGATACCTGTGAGGTTCTACAGAGATTACTTGAAAGAATTTGCTCCCCTTCTAGTAGCAGTTCATCACTGGTCACTGCAACAATGAAGAGTACTTATCAACTAGGAAAAAGTGCAGGTCATTCCCACTTTCAAGAAAAGCTGTCAGACATGCATAATTACAGGCCTACATTTCAGATGTAAATCTGTTGTAGAATTACAGAAGAAGTTACATGTTCACACATTATGACATTCTTGGAGAAGGAAAATCTCTTCTACAATGATCAACATTGATTCTGCGAACAAGAGACCTAGCGAAAAATAGCTTGCTCCACGATAACGATGGAAGCTGAAGAAATGAATTAAAATTTGTGCCACAGCTGAGACTCGAACCCGGGACTCCTTTTTTACCGGTAAGGAGACCCGGGTTTGAGTCCCGACTGTGGCACAAATTTTAATTCATTTCTTCAGCTTCCGTCATTACCATAGATAAAAATGAGATTTAAATGTCTTGGGGAAAATCAATTATAATATCTATACGATCACCTGGGGTACAGGACCTCCCCATTATGTCCAATGCTGGGGTGCTATTCCAATGCCGGAGAGCCCTGGCAATAGTGACGATTTAGGGGGAAAATAACCTGAAGATATGAACTGAAGTTTGCATTGAAGAGGACACTGGAGTTGGGTAGTCTGTGCAGCAATGGTAACCATAGTGCTGTGGTGGTGTAACGGTCAGCATTTCTGCCTAGCAAGCAAGGAGACCCAGGTTTTAGTCCCAGCCATGTCACAAATTTTAATTCATTTCTTCAGCTTCCATCATTACCATAGATAAAAATGAGATTTAAATGTCTTGGGGAAAATTAATTATAAGATCTACAGTTTGCTCTCTTGGGCACAAAATCCACAGTGCTACAGACAAAGGCATTCAGGTTGATGTCATGTTTCTCAATTTCCAGAAGGCACTCAGTACACTGCCATTCTGCCATATAGTGAACAAAATAAGAGCTTATCAAGCATCGGACCAGATTTGTGATTGGATACAGGACTTCCCTGCAGATATGTAATTTTTAATGGAACAAACTCAACAAAGGCATCAGTAATTTTGGGAGTATGTAAAGGGAGTGTTATCGGGCAGATAAAATGACCTAGTGAATAATGTTGGAGGCTACATAAGGCTATTAGGGAATGATGCTATTGTCTATAGAAATGTTGCAACATCAGAAGACAGCATCAAAATTCAGGAAGACTTGCAGAGGATTGACATGTGGCACAGGTTCTAGCTTTTGACCTAGAATGTAGCTAAATGTAACAAAAAAATGGTTCAAATGGCTCTGAGCACTATGGGACTCAACTGCTGTGGTCATAAGTCCCCTAGAACTTAGAACTACTTAAACCTAACTAACCTAAGGACATCACACACATCCATGCCCGAGGCAGGATTCGAACCTGCGACCGTAGCGGTCGTGCGGTTCCAGACTGTAGCGCCTTTAACCGCTCGGCCACTCCGGCCGGCTTAAGTGTAACATTGTGCATAAATAGACAAACGACTTCACTGCTGTTCAACTGTACTATTGGCAACAACTCACTGAAAACAATGATTCGTAAAAAATCTAGGAGAAACCATATGGAGCGACCTAAAATTGAATGAGCACAGATAATAAACAGTACGAAAAGCAGAGGCCAAGTGAATCACCTCGATAACCTGCTACTTTCTCAGTTTATTATAGTACCCAGCAGTTTCATTTGAAATTCTAACAACCATAAACATTTCAACTGGATAAATTTTGAGAGAATTATGTTCATGTTTCCACAATGAATGTTCAAGTTAACTGAAGCAATATTACTTTTGTTCTAGGTCACTTGGTCAAAAACAGTTTTTCTTAAAACAGATTTAAACAAATTGATGATGATGGAGATTGTATCATTAGGGTACTGCGGAAAAGGCTTGAAGCAATATTCACAGGGTCGAACAAATTTTTAAATGACAAATGTCTGAGAAAAGATGGCTTATACCCGAACGGTTAAGTAAAATGTAGACATGCCTAAAATCATACAAAGCAAGTGAAACTGATGCATTTTACTGGGGGAGATAAAATACAAGTTGAAAATGAAAAGCATATATATCAAAGGAAAGGTGCACTTTAAATCATAGTCAAGAACAAAAATTCTATATTGATGCACTGCAATATTAACATCTAAGCAGCAGAACTTCCAAACCTTATATATTCTAAAATTGATGCTTTCTGAGTGTGCAAACATCAAAATAATCTGCTTAAATGAACGCCTGTTAATAGAGCATTGTATAAAGATTGTTAGTGATATTAATGATTTTAAGGCAGCTACCAGGTTTTGTAGGAGAAATAAATCTCATGGAAACCCCCAAACTCTTGTTTATGCCACAAAAAGTTATAAAGTATGAAAGGATTTAAATTATTCAAATGAAGAAAGTGTGGCTGAGAGTTCCTCTGTACTATTAGGTGATTTGAATACATTAATTATAGCAATATATGGACTTCTCAGGAACGCTATAACAAACCTGTTCTTAGCTGAAGTCAAATGTCTACTAGAAAAACTTCAAACAGTAAATAAAACGACAGAGCAGACTTCAACCCAAATGAGATAGTGAGGGCAGTGAACCCATAAAATTTCATGACTTAATTCAGAAATAAGGTTTCTTGTCAAGTTTCATTAAGGTACTAGAGGAAACAGGAGATCAGTGACCTGCACTGATAATATGATTAGAAACTATCAATTTGATAATACAAGTAACTAACGCTTAGTCCTGAATGTTTCTGACCACTAAAATCTATATAGACTGAGTTGCTGGAAGCGCATGAACTAAAGTCTTGAAGAATGTACATCTAACAGCGACAGACAGACTTGATCTCTTAGAGGATGTACACATAGAAACTGGCATCAGTGCACATGAAGCAGTTTTAACAACAATGATTACTGAAGTACAGAGGGCAACTACAGAAAGTAGAAGGATTTACATGTTCAGCAGGATAGATAAAAAAAGGCAGCAGTATTGTATCTCAATTAGAAAACCTAAACATTTAGCACTGAAGAGGAACATATAGAAGAATGATGGCTCAGTTTTAGAAGAATAATTGATCATGCACTTGATAGATATGTACATAGTACAACAGTTCATAATTGGATGGGCATCTCTGTGGCATACAGTCACTGTAAAAAAATAATAGCTTCTAAAGAAACAGAGACTAGTGCATAACAAATGTAAAAAAGCATAGAAATATAGATAGAGCAATGATGAATGAAATGTTTGGCTGGCTAGAGAACAAAGCATGTAGACTTCAACAACTACTGTAGCAAAATATTATCAAAGAATCTCTCACAAACCCAAAGACATTCTGGTCATATCCAAAGGCTGTTAGTGGCACAGAAGTTGTGTCCAGACACTCATGGATGAGACGGACTGAAACTGAGGGGACCAAGCAAAAGCAGAAACAATGAACTCACTTTTCAAATGTTCCTTTACAAATGAAAATCTAAGGGTACTGCCCCAATTTACTTATCATATCACTGCAAAGATGAGTGATCTAGATATTAATGTCATTGGTATTAAGAAGCATCTGAAATTGCTAAAACTGAACAAAGCTCCAACCTTCAATGGAATATTTATCAGATTTGATACAGAATTTGCAACTGAATTACTCCCTTTTAACCATAATCTACCCCAGATCCCTCAAAGTAAAAACTGTGCCCAGCAGTTGGACGGAAGCACATGTCACACCTATCTACAGGAAGGGCAGCAAAAGTGATTCACAATATCCTTGACATTCATTTATTGTAGAATCTCAGAAAATCTTCTTAGGCCATACATAAAGAGGTATCTGGAATTAATGACCTTCTCATGTGAACAAGCATGGAGTTTGAAAATATCAGTCATGTAAAACGCAACTCTCACTTTTCTCACATGACACCCTGAAAGCCACAGATGAAGGCAGTCAGGTAGATGCAGAGTTTTCCCCTCTCCAAAATGTATTCCACTCTGTACCACACCAATGCTTATTATCCAAAGTATGATCATAAAGGATATCAAGCAAAAATTTGTGACTGGACTGAGGATTCTTTGGTAGGGAGGACACAGGAAGTTGTCTAGGATGGAAAGTCATTAACAGAAGTAGAAGTAATTTCGGGTGTGCCTCAGGAAGGGGTATTAGGCCCTTGCCGTTCACGTTTTATATTCACAACCTTGCAGACAACATAGCTGTAACTTCAGTCTTTTCGCAGATAATGCAGTTATCTACAATGAAGTGCTGCCTGAAAAAAGCTACAAAAATATTCAGTTGGATCTTGATAAGATTCGAAAGTGGTGCAAAGATTAGAAATTTGTTTTAAACCCTTAAAAATGAAACACTATGAACTTCATAAAATGAAAAAAATAGTATCCTATGACTATAGTACCAAAATGTCACAATTGGAATCAGTCAACTCACAACAGTACCCAATACCTGGGGGGTGGGGGATGACGACTTACATGTATTCAACTGACACCCCCCCCCCCCCCCCCCCCACCGAACTAGGCAGGAGAAAGCAAACAGTAAACATAAATGGATTACAACAGTAATAAAAATCTCCAGTGCTAGAAACAGAGTTCCACAATGGGCTGAAATCTAACAAAAACCCTGATTTTATATGTATGCTAAACACTACAAAGCTGTAATCATGAAGTTTTACTGTAGGGGTATTTTAAGTGGTCCAGTAAAAGATTAGTGAAGTGTTTCATACAGAGCATTACCCTGTATTGTAGGGCGCCAATACACAGAAACTGCAGTGGAAAGAAAGAGAAAGAGAGAGAGAGAGAGAGAGAGAGAGAGAGAGAGAGAGAGAGAGAGAGAGGAGAAATGCTTAGTGACTTTTGAGATGCCAATCTACAGAAGAATGAAAGGTGTGAAATGGACATATCAAATAAGACATGAGCTTTTGTTACAAGGAGTGAATGAGAAAAGACTAATGATGGAAGAGTTCAGAGGAGGTAGTGAAATTGGTTATGACACTGGATAAGAAGCATGCACTTGAATCAACAGTGTCTACAAAGAGGACCAGAGGTAGAAGAAGATGCAAGTTAACTGACAACACCAGGATAAATGCATTATATGCAGCTACAAAAAGAATTACAGGGAACTGGGAGGACTGGAGAAAGTTGAGCTTGCAGCGATGGCTAGCATCATCAAAGTAGTATTGCTAGCTAAGAAACTAGCAAATAATAGATAAAAATCAAAAATCAAGTGATTTTGAAAATTACATTTCAAAATGATATTATACTTATTCCTGTTTAGACGTCAAATTGTTTCAACGAATTCCATTCTATCACACAAGGTAATTTTCGTAAGCTTGGACGACAACCTGAACACATCTTGTAAAGAAAAAACAAGAACAAAAGGTTGAAAAGTCATACAAAGAGATGAGGAGAATACAATACCACCCTTCAAAATAAAAATTCATTTGGATGAGATGTAACACACATGTATGTAGTAAAGGATGCATATGATATCACCACTATCACTGTCCATTATTAGAAAGCAGCCCTTTAAGCAGGACTCTCTCTCTCTCTCTCTCTCTCTCTCTCTCTCTCTCTCTCTCTCTCTCTCTCCCCCCCCCCCCCACACACACACACACACCTGTACAGCTACAATGTGCTGGCTGAATACACAATGGCAGAACTGTGATCTGCAGGCAGATTGGGGTGTGCGAGGCCATGTCGGGCGGACCATATGAAGGGAAGGAGGAGGCCAGGTGTGGGAGTGTAGGTTGGGGAAGGTTGGCTAACATCTTGGAGGAAGGTAGCAGGGGCACTGTCACTGGTGAGTTTGTGCAGCACATGATAACAATGATGTGCGAGCAGTACACTGGAATGGTGTGACAGAACAGTGTGAAGGGCAGATGAGCAGGGGAGGGGAGGAGGGAGAAGAGAGTATGGATGCAAGATGATTGCAATTAGGGTCCTGTGGCATGGTTGAAATGGCTTTGAGCGGCAGGGGGCTAGCAGAGATTGAAGCCAGGTGAATTAAGGGAACAAAGAGAGTGTTGCAAAAATAACTCCCATCTGCATAGTTCAGAAAAGATGATGCTGAAGTGATGGATCCACATGGCACAGGTTGTGAAGTAACCATTAAAATTGAGCATGTTGTGCTCAGAAGCATGTTCTGTCACTGCTTGGTCTGTACTGCTCTTGGCTACGGTTTGGCAGGGGTTATTCATTTGGGTAGGCAGTTGGTTTGGGGGTCATGCAGCAATTTCAGCAGAGCTGGTTTATTATGTGACTGCTTTCATGGGTGGTCCTGTCTCTGATGGACGGGATAACCCTGTGACAGGCCTGTGGTAGTATGTGCTGGGTGGGTGAATCAGATGAGTCTTGCACCTGGGTACGGGTTACAACCCATGTGGGAGTGGGTGTGGCATAGGGATGGAACAGAATATTGTGTAGACTGGGTGGGCAGCAGAGCACTACTCTGGGGAGGGAGGGGTGGCAAGGATTGTAGGTAGGACGTTCCTCGTTTTCTTGGATAGGACTGAAACTTCTGTGATATTGAGGTATTTATTGGATAGGTTGTCAATAGTGTTTTGGATTTGTTTAGGTTCTGGGTTTTGTGTGATGTTGGGAAAGGAATTTTGAGGACTGTGACACATGGAAAAAGTCAGGACATCAGTGTATGGGTTCCACTGGTGAACCCCCTTGTGATGAGGGGTGGTTCACTGGGGGTAGGTATGTGTCGTCGGTGGTGGTGCTTTGAGGCACGAATAGCACCCAGTCCCTGCCTTGCCGACCTTTTTCATCTACCACATCCCCAAAACTCCTCCCAATGCCCCACAAAACCCAGAACCTCCAAAAATTAAAAAAAAACTTTGCCAAGTCGAGAATGGTGTCACCACACATACATGTTTGAATCAGCTGCCAACTGTATCACCACAGGCCAGTGGCTGGCAGCCACCTGTGGAAGGTGTCCACGTGGTGCTGTCTCTGCTGTGCCGTCTGGCAGTGACTTGTACATATATACGCGTGGAGCAGCGCCAATTGACCCTCTTTCATGTCCTGCCAGTGTGCCATTCGCAGTAGTGTACTGTGTCTTGTTATGTGGGGAACCACTAGTGTCTATTTTCCATTACTGTTCCATGGTTCATGAATAAAGCCATATTTGTGGTTCTTGGACTGGTCTCATTTATTACTACAGTTTACTATCTGGTCATGTTTTAGAGTGTCTCTCTCCTTGTTCATGGCCTGCTGACATTGTAACCAAAGCTTTCACTTTGCACCTTATTGTGGCACAGGTTGCTTTGGGCTTGGCTTTGTCTGTGTCTTTTCCACTGTCGGTCTGGCATGTTTAGCTCGACTACCACTTCATACTGTGTTCTCTTCCGAAGGTGGTCCTTCTGCCTTGCAACTTCACCTATTTCTCTCCTTCAATCTGACATGTATGCTGATACCTGGCTACTCATGGATATACCACCTTACCTCTAACCTGATCTCACCATCCTTCTCCAGGTCCTTCCCAAGAACAGAAAACTCCCAGAGGAAGAAAGGACAGCAATCCACAGCCTCAAGAAAAACCCTGATTTAATCATCATCCCAACAGACAAATGCTCCACTACTGTCATGATTACCAGACAGAAGGCACATACCAACTATCCAATTTCTTCTCCCTCCTTAAACCTATCTCAACCCCCTCCAAGCACCAGCATTCCACACGATTCCCAAAATCAATAAACCCAAAAATCTTGACTGTCCAATTGTAGCTAGTTACTGTGCACCAACTGAGAGCAGAACACAGCATGTTGTTATCAATGGAGAGACGTCTACAGACGTTAAAGTAACCTCTGGCGTGCCACAGGGGAGTGTTATGGGACCATTGCTTTTCACAATATATATAAATGACCTAGTAGATAGTGTCGGAAGTTCCATGCGGCTTTTTGCGGATGATGCTGTAGTATACAGAGAAGTTGCAGCATTAGAAAATTGTTGCGAAATGCAGGAAGATCTGCAGCGGATAGGCACTTGGTGCAGGGAGTGGCAACTGACCCTTAACATAGACAAATGTAATGTATTGCGAATACACAGAAAGAAGGATCCTTTATTGTATGATTATATGATAGCGGAACAAACACTGGTAGCAGTTACTTCTGTAAAATATCTGGGAGTATGCGTGCGGAACGATTTGAAGTGGAATGATCATATAAAATTAATTGTTGGTAAGGCGGGTACCAGGTTGAGATTCATTGGGAGAGTCCTTAGAAAATGTAGTCCATCAACAAAGGAGGTGGCTTACAAAACACTCGTTCAAACTATACTTGAGTATTGCTCATCAGTGTGGGATCCGTACCAGATCGGGTTGATGGAGGAGATAGAGAAGATCCAAAGAAGAGCGGCGCGTTTCTTCACAGGGTTATTTGGCAACCGTGATAGCGTTACGGAGATGTTTAACAAACTCAAGTGGCAGACTCTGCAAGAGAGGCGCTCTGCATTGCGGAGTAGCTTGCTCGCCAGGTTTCGAGAGGGTGCGTTTCTGGATGAGGTATCGAATATATTGCTTCCCCCTACTTATACCTCCCGAGGAGATCACGAATGTAAAATTAGAGCGTGCACGGAGGCTTTCAGACAGTCGTTCTTCCCGCGAACCATACGCGACTGGAACAGGAAAGGGAGGTAATGACAGTGGCACGTAAAGTGCCCTCCGCCACACAACGTTGGGTGGCTTGCAGAGTATAAACGTAGATGTAGATGTAGAGGATCTCTGCTCTTGCCAACCAACACCTCCAACCAATTTCCTGCAACCTAGCCTGTCACATTAAAGATACAAACCACTTCCTTCACTGTGTCTGAACCAACCCCACCTTATTTCATTATCACTTGGCACTTCACTTCATTATCACTTGGATCCCTAATCACTACTGATGGCCCCTCCTTACACACGAACATCCTCCATGCCCACAGCCGTGCTGCTATCTAACACTACCTTTCCCAATGTACTTCTGACTCGAAACCCACCACCTAATTCCTTATACACATATTGCCCAAACCTAGTTCCCAGACAGATTCACTGGGCCATATCCCCACACATCCCTTACTCTATCACCCCCCCCCCCTAAGAACCAGCTGCAATGGAGCAACCTCATCATACAGAATCATCCCTGACTGGAAAAATTCAATCACAGCCTCTGCCTGACTTCAAGTATTTATCATTGTGCCCAGAAATGAAGAACAATATTCTGCGGCCCACCCAATCTATGCAATATCCTGGTCCATACCCCATGCCACACCCGCTCCCAACCAATCACCACATGGGTTGTGTCTTAGAACCAGATGCAAGACCTGTCCGACCCATGCAACCAGCACATGTTACTCAAGGCCTATAACTGGCTTTTTCTATCCCATCAGGAGTAGGGCAACCAGTGAAAGCAGTCACGTCATATACCAGAACTGCTGCAATTTCCACTGGGTCCTAAGTCGATGAGGTAGCACACATCAGACATCTACAAAATGAATAAAATATTAACACGTTTCTTTACAATATGTACAAGTTGAAATATGTGATACACATAACTTAGGTACACCATGAGTCCTTCAGTGTTGCTGTGAAACATCATTTTCTGAACGGTTTTTTATCCAAACTGGTACACTTGATAGCGTTTATAAGATACAATCATTGGCTAGCTGTTAAGATTTATATTTACGTATTCTCACTGCAGGTGTACCAAGATCTGTGGAAGGAGTTCAGTGTGTGTTGTCATAAGACAACTTGCTGATGGAACAGTTGAATGCAGTGAGTGATGTGAAGACATCCTGTGGTAGCATCTATGGCGCCACCCATAACAGATGATGGACGCTGAAGAGAGCAGAGCTCACAGAGGCACACTGGCAATATGTTTGAATGTATCATTTCCTGCGGAGAAGCGAGTGGCATATGGTTCGCTGTGTGTGGTCAATGAAGACCCCATTGATACTGCAATTTTTGCACAGTATTTTAAGTAGACATGTCCCCAACCGACCGTCACCCGAATGAATGGCCACTGCAAGCTGTGGCCATAAGCAGTACTGACCACTCAGTGGCAGAACACATTCTAATCACATCATGTTTGATTTCCATAGCTGCTTTACAACCCATGCTGTCTGCATCTCCCCCCCCCCCCCCCCCCTTTCCTGCCCTCCCCAGCACCTGGTTTTCTGAACTATGATGATGGGAGTTATCCCCATGTGCTCCATTCCTGTAATCTATCTGGCCTCAATCTCCACTAGTCTACTCCCCCACATCCAACTCTACCTTGTCAGAGGACCATAACTTCACTCATTATGCCCCCCCCCCCCTCTCAGGGTTTTTTTTTTTTTTTTTTTTTTGTGAAAAAGGATTCATCTGAAAGCCAGCCAAGTTTTCAGTTTTGTTTGTGTACCTGTCAACAATTCAATGCCTCCCTCTACTATTCAGTGAGTTGTTAGCTTTATTCCTTGAGATGAAACCATTATTCAAATGTATCAACAGATGATATTGAGAATTACATCTCTCTTGATAGTTTTCTCTACAGTGGCTGCAGACACTGCAGCCAAACAAACTGAAAAATGTGTTACAGTGACACAATTTTTAAACACTAGTTTGGCATCCAGCAAGGAAGAAGCACTACAGCGTCATCAGTGCCTTACTTAAAATATATGCTCCACATCAGGTAAGGGTAAAAAGTGTCATAGGAATAGACTGTGATCTGACAAAAGCATTCAATTCAGTGATTTACTCCTTACTTCTCCACAAATTACAGATGCATGGGCTCAGAGACAATATTTTACAGTGGTTAAGCTCATACTTAAACAGACAGAAAATAAAGAGTAATTGTAACATCAAATTCCTGTGATGAAAAATAATTTCCTGGTAGTCTCACAGTTTTCGATATTGGGCCCCTTTTTTGTGTGTGTTCTATGTAAATGACCTAACAATTGCTGCTGATGTTCATTTACTTTTATTTGCAGATGATACACTAGTTCTAATTGAAAATGAGATACCAGAAAAAATTTCAGAATGTGTCAAGAAACTTGAATACTGGTTACAGCAAAAAGGACTAAAATTAAATATCACTAAAACCCAGATGATGCAATTTGCAAATGAATCAATAAAAACACCACATATAAAAACAAATTATAACACCCAGGAGATAGCAAAAGCAAACCATGTGAATTTTTAGGCCTAAATCTTGACAAAATATTTAACCGAAATGACTACATAGACCATTTAGCAAATAAATTTTATAGTTTAGCGTCTGCATTGTGTATTTTGTCAGTTGTCACAAGCATAGAAACCAGAAAGATAATCTGTAACTGTCACATTGAGACAGTTATTAATTACGATATAATCTTACAGGGGAATTTAACAAATGTCACAAGGATACGAGTATTGCAAAAGAAAACAATTGGTTGGTTGGTTGGTTTAAAAGAGGGGGAAAGGGACCAAACTCTGAGGTCATCAGTCCCTTGTTCCTAATAAAACAATGCCACAAGTGTGAGAATAAAATAAATGAGACATATAACACAAAACTGAAAGAAAGGAAAGACCACAAGAATGAAGGAGAGGCGATGAACACTAAAAGGAACGAAAGAGGACAAGAGAACAACAAAGAGATGCAAGAAACAGTTAGAAGAGAGTAAAACAAGGAAGCAGATTACAGTGGCTGGTCGACAACGAAAATTAAAAGGAAGAGACAGCCACCCTGCAACACATTAAAACCTTCACCCTAAAAGCACTAGGGTGGAGGACACTGAGGGACAAAGGACATGCGCTAAAACTCAGATCAAATGATAAAACCCACCCTCACGGTTGAAACACAAAACTAAATCAGCCGATGAGGCATTGTCTGCTAAATCAATAACAAGTCCGACAACCGAAGATGAAGTCGCAGGGCAGCCAAAGGAGGACATAGTAGAAGAATATGGGCCACTGTCAACCGGGTGCTGCACCGACACTGAGGTGGGTCTTCATGGTGCAGGAGGTAGCTGTGGGTCACCCATGCATGGTCAATGCGGAGCCTGCAGAGAACCACAGAGTCCCTGCGAGACGCCCTCATCGAGGACTTCCACACATTCGTGGTCCCCTTCATGGCTCACAGTTTGTTGTGCGTACTGAGATTTTGCCATTCTGTCTACCAAAGCTGAAAAACCTTGCGGCGTAATAATGAAAGTAGCTCACTTGTGGCAATGCCCATCTAAAGAAGCGGTTTCTGTGTAGCCTGTTTGGCCAGCCTGTCAGCAAGTTAATTTCCTGGGATTCCGATGTGATCAGGGGTTCAGATGAACGCCACTGAACAACTGGACCATTCCAGGGTATAGATGGACTCCTGGATGGACACTACCAAAGGATGACAAGGGTAGCACTGGTCGATAGTTTTCAGGCTGCTCGAGGAGTCAGTAAGAACGGAGATACTGAAGTGCACGAAAAATGGCCACCAGCACTGCAGTGAATACACTGCAGCCATCGGGTAAGGAATGCTGTTCAATATGGCTGCCGTGCACGTAGGCAAAGCCAATGTGACCATCAGCCATCGATCCATGGGTGTAATCCACTTCAGGGCCCCGGAGCATGTCAAGAATCGAGAAGAAGTGACAGCGGAGAGCCACAGGGTTAATGGAGTCCTTAGGGCCACGTGAAAGGTCCAGAAGAAGCTGCGGCCAAGGCGTACACCATGGAGGCATATGTGAACGGACCGCAAGTAGAGGTGGTAAAGGGAAGGTCTCCAGTTCGAAGAGAAGGGACCACACGTGAACTGCACTCGTTATCCCTGACCTGGGCCGTCGATGCAGGAGATGGACTGCCGCGGGCGAGAAAAGGAGATGGTAATTCGGATGCTCAGGGGAACTATGAATGTGTGCTGCGTAACTGGCGAGCAGTTGCGCACGTCTGATGCAATAGGGGGACACCAACCACCACCAGCACGCTGGTCACCGGACTCGTCCTAAAAGCTCCCGTCACTAGTTGAACGCCACAGTGGTGAACAGGGTCGAGTAAATGCAACGCTGAAGGTGCTGCCGAACCATAAACCACACTCCCATAGTCAATTCAGGATTGGACAAGGGCTCTGTAGAGCTGCAGCAGCATAGAGTGATCTGCACCCTAATTAGTGTTGGTCAGGCAACAGAGGGCACTGAGGTGCTGCCAGCACTTCTGCTTAAGCTGACGAAGGTGAGGGAGGCAAGTTAATCGAGCGACAAAAAGCAGTCCTAGGAATCGATATGTCTCCACTACAGTGAGTGGATCGCCATTAAGGTAAAGTGCTGGTTCTGGATGAAGGGTACGACGCCAACTGAAGTGCACGACACACGACTTCGCTGTTGAAAACTGGAAGCCGTGGGCTAGAGCCCATGACTGTGTCTTGTGGATGGCTTCCTGTAGGCATCGTTCAGCAACACGAGTACTAGAGCAGTAGTACAAAATGCGGAAGTCGTCTGCATACAGCTGCTGCTAGACCGTTAATGGCCACTAAAAATAGAGAGACACTTAATACAGAGCCCTGCAGGACTCCATTCTCCTGGTTATGGATGGAACTATGGGAGGCACCAACTTGGACACAGAAAGTATGGAGTGACAGGAAGTTTTGGATAAAAATCGGGAGCAGGCCCCGGAGACCCCACTCATACAATGTGGCAAGGATATGATGACGCCAGGCCGTGTCGTATGCTTTACGTAAGTCAAAAAAGACAGTAACCAGGTGTTGCCAGCTGGAAAAAGCTGTTCGGATGGCAGACTCGATGGACACAAGATTATCAGTGGTAGAGCGACCCTGGCGGAAGCCACCCTGACATGGAGCCAGCAGGCCACGTGACTCCAGGACTCGACACAACCCAACCGCCGACATATCATATGCTCCAGCAGCTTACAAAGAACGTTGGTGAGGCTGATGGACCGATAGCTTTCCACATCGAGGGGCTTTTTACTGGGTTTGAGCACCGGAATGATGGTGCTCTCCCACCATTGCGATGGAAAGACGCCACTGCACCAGATCCGGTTGAAAATGATGAGGAGATGTCGCTTGTAGTCAGATGAGAGATGTTTAATCATCTGGCTGTGGATCCAATCAGGCCCAGGACCTATGACGGGGCAATGTGCAAGGGCACTGAGGAGCTCCCACTCTGTAAATGGGGCATAATAGGATTCACTGCGGAGTGTAGTGAATGAGAGGACATTCCCTTCCAGTCGCTGTTTGAGTGTGCGAAAGGCTGGGGGTAATTCTCCGACTCAGAGGATCGAGCAAACTGCTCAGCTACCATATTTGCTACTTTAGATAACACACCATTTATGGTAACACCAGGGACACCTGTTGGGGCCTGGTACCCAAAAAGATGTTTGATCTTCGCCCAGACTTGGGAAGGTGACATATGGCACCTAATGATTGAGACATATCTTTCCCAATGCCCCTGCTTCCGTTGTTTGATAAGGTAGGAAGGGTGCCACTTATGCCGCTGCAGAGTTTGCCGACACTCTTTAATTGCTTCAGCGACTTCCGGTGACCACCAAGGGCCTGCCTTACACCTTGGGCACCCTAAAGAGTGAGGGATCGCATTTTCTGCCACAGAAACAATTGTTGTAGTCACATGCTCAATCATCACATCGATGTTACCGTGTGGGGGAGATTCAACAGTGACAGCAGAGGTGAAAATTGCCCAGTCGGCCTCATTTAAAGCCCATTTGGGCAGGCATCCATGGGCCTGACGCTGGGCCAGTGAAAGGAAGATGGGGAAGTGGTCACTACAACACAGGTAGTCATGTGTTCTCCAGTGGATAGATGAGAGAAGTCCTGGGCTGCAAATTGATAAATCAATGGCCGAGTAACTACCATGAGCCACACTGAAATGTGTGGCGGCCCCAGTGTTCAAGAGGCAGAGGTCGAACTGTGATAGTAAAGTTTCAACATCTCAGCCTCAGCCAGTAAGCATGGTACCACCCCACAAGGGGTTATGGGCATTAAAATCTCCCACAAGTAGGAAAGGTTTAGGGAGTTGATCAATCAGTGCAGCTAATCCATTCAGGGGTACTGCAGGTGTAAAGCTTAACAGTTGCCGTAGCTCAGCCAGGTGGTCGAAAAAACTGCCGCAATTGCACTGGAGGATGACATCGGGAGACTGGGAAGGCATGGAACATACAATGAGGCAGTTTACGCCTCAGAGTCACCTGCTGCCACTGACTTAATGCCTGAGCTGTCTATATCCATTGTGTCTGAGGATCCAGTGAGATCTAGGTCCTCAGTGGACGCCAAAATCTCCACCCCATCCTCAGACGCAGAGCTTGTAGGTAGCGGTGGTGTGGGTGACACAGTAATTTCCTTGCTCTTAGGGGTTTTCTTTTTGGATTTCTCTCACTGCTCCTCAAGTTTCCCTGGCTGGGAGAACTTCACTGGCTTAATCTCCGGGACTGAGGATGAGCGTGAAGCCCTACGACCAGCTGATTTTGGGCTCTTCAGCCGCTGGCGGGTGTCGTCTTTCCCACTAGCAGAAACCTGGGAAGGGAGTGACCCAAGGGAGCCCTTCCTAGTGAGAGAAACCGAAGAAGACTTACACTTCTCTGGCTGAGAAGTGGGGACGGATGTCCCTGATGGTTGGGGGAATGTTCCTGCTGAAGTAGGTGGTGCAGGAGTAACAGGGAGGGAAATGTCCCCCACCATCAAGGGGGCAGGTATAGTCTTCCAGCTCTAAGAGGTGACTTGGGTTGGCAGAGCTGATGGTGCCAAAACTGTTGTAGCGGCGGTGTAAGACAATGTCATACGCACAGGATGCAGCTACTCAAATTTTCTCTTAGCCTCAGTGTAGGTCAGTTGGTCCAGGGTCTTGTACTCCATGAGTTTCCTTTCTCTCTGGAGAATCCTGCAGTCTGGTGAGCAAGGCGAATGGTGCCCTCCGGAGTTGACACAGATAGGAGGCGGGGCAGATGGAGTATTGGGATGTGATGGGCGTCCACAATCTCGGCATGTGATGCTGCAACTACAGCGGGAAGACCTATGGCTGAACTTCCAGCACTTAAAGCACCACATCAGGGGAGGGATATAGGGCTTTACAGTGGTAGACCACCTTGATCTTCTCGGGCAATGTATCACCCTCAAAGGCCAAGATGAAGGCACTGGTGGCAACCTGATTATCCCTCGGACCCTGGTGGACAAGCCGGACGAAATGTACACCTCGCCGCTCTAAATTGGCACGCAGCTCGTCGTCGGACTGCAAAAGAAGGTCCCTTGAAATATGATACCCTGGACCATATTTAAGCTCTTTTGGGGCGTCATGGTTACAGAAACATCCCCCAGCTTGTCACAAGTGAGTAACTCCCGTGACTGGGAATAGGATGCTGTTTTGATAAAGACTGAACCAGATCTCATTTTGGACAAGCCCCCCACCTCCCCAAACTTGTCCTCTAAATGCTCAACAAAAAACTGAGGCTTCATTGTCATGAAAGATTCTTCATCATCTCTCAAACATACAAGCTACCGGCACAAATAAGATCCGCTGCCTTCCTTAGCCTGATGTTCCTCCCATGGTGTGGCCAGGGAGGGGAATGATTGGCGGTCATACTTCCGTGTGTTGAATTGAGCTCATGACTGCTTAGAGACTGCTGGTGTTTCACCACCAGCAAGAGATGATTGGCTATGCTTCATTGCATGTCATCTGCCCTGATGCCACCCACTCCGACCGAGGGCCCTCCCCATAGGTAGGATGGCCATTGCCAAGAGTTCCGATGCCCCAGCAGGATGGGCACCTTGGAATACATGGGTAGTTAACAGCACAGGCATCAGCAGAGTGATCCCTGTGTGGTCATGGGGCTACAACCAACAGGGTACATGGCGGCCCCACCACAACGGGCTGGCTACCGTGCTGGATATCAGGTGCAAAGAAGTCCATGGTCATCACTGACGCAGAAAGGGACACTGCATAGTGCATGGTGGGAAATGCAACCAGGAAGGTGTCCTCGCCCAAGAGATGGAGAATGGGTGAGACTGTAATGTGATGAGAAAGTGGGCTAAAGATCTTAATGCACGATGGACACGATGCACCATGTAAGGTGCCCTTCCCCAATTGGCTCGCTCTTCGGGAAAATTTTGAATGGGGGTCAAACCCAACAGGGGACCATCACATAAAGGCCAAAACATATGATACTCCTTTTAGTCGCCTCTTACAACAGGCAGGAATACCTCGGGCCTATTCTAACCCCTGGACCCGCAGGGGGGAAGAAAACAATTAAGGACTTGCTTATTATCAAACAAATCATCCTTCAATTGTAAAAAAAACTTAAAAATAGTACCCATTCCTTCCATGTACATTTATGATATCTTTATTTTCTTATATAAAAACACACTGAGTTTTCAGAACAATTACAGCACTCACCACAGAGAGATGTCAGATTTTCTGCACACTGTTTAAAACTCTGTGCTCAGACAACTGAGCATACAGGGTTAAAAATTGACAATCAAATAAAGGCAAGAGTACATTCAACATGGAACTTGCTTTACTGGAAATTTCTCTTTACTCTTCTAGTGGAAAATTGTTATTCTGCTGATGAACTGATGGATGATAATTTCACAGTTTGAACAAGAGAATTTTACTTTGTTTTTATTTCTTTGTAGACTGAAAACTACAGTGAGCTTTTTGTAACTGTAACACAGTAAAGTATGTAAAATAACTTTAATATTACTCACAGATAAATATTTCATTCTTCTCTTGGCACATTCCGTAAACAACAACTCAAACGATTTGAAAATTTCATCAAAAGACATGAACAATTGTGAATGAAGGATGGTAAACTATTCACTCACAAAATAATGTTTTATAACAAAATACAAATGAAGTGGACACCTTCGTCCAAAGTTATGTTGTATTCAATAAAATTAACATTATCTTTTTAGATAAAAACAGTATGTACCAAACTCTAGATTCAGTGGACAAGCATTAAAGTACATACAGAATCATATGCCCAGTCATTAAGAAAAATAAACTAAAATGATAGAGGAACACTAAATTTTCACAATGATCAAGAGAAAAAGGGCCCAGAGTCATTCCAACACAATACACACTACTGGCCTTTAAAATTTCAATACCAGGAAGGACATCAAAGAACAAAATATTTCATATTGTGTGGATACAGCGTAGTAGGAAGAATACATGACTCAATTTGTAGGTGGTTTGGGAGTATACATGGTGCAAAATTTTGTATGCAGAGCTTCCACCTCTGATAGCAACAATGTCCATAACCTGGCTAATTATAGAGTCAAATTCAGCTTGGATGACAGATACAGGTGTGTATTTCCTGCTCCTTCAACTCTATGCTAGAATTCATCAATCATAGTATCTGTTGAGACGTGGCACACCAATCTTATGGCAACCCATGCCCATGTTGTTTTTAGTGGGTGAGAGAACTAGAGAATATGCTGGATATGGCAACAATCAAACACCCTCTGCATTGAAGTAAATCAGGACAGCAAAAGAAAGAGGCAACATGAAGTCTTGTTGAAAGATAAACTTCACCGATACTTTGAAGGTAGGGGGCAGCATCAGCCTTAACAAGTCAGATATGAACTGGGTGCTGCCCAAATAAACAGCTATTTGAAGTAAAAGTCGCCATGTTGTGTACAAAATGGTATCCCCTATCACCATGGCAGGTGCTAGGCCCATCATGTAGAAGATGCAATCTGGCAATGTTCATTCTCCTCAAAGCATTCACACACGTATTTCCATCGTGATGGTGTACACAGAACTGAGACTTGTATGAAGAGACAGCATGGCACCACTCCAGTGTCCAATGTTGTCATGGGATGCACCAATGTTGGCACACCTCACACTGCTGTCATGTCAAGGGAAGCTGCAACAATGGTCACCTTGCTGACAGTCCATGGTGTTCCAGACATTGTTACACTATCTGTGTGAGAGCTTGTCTTTCTACAACCAAAACCATTTCCTGACTCAAGGTACATGACGTACCTGTATGATCCTGCACAGCCAATCATACAACATGTGTGTCCTCACAGATGCTAGTCATCTGGTGACATTGAGATCCTGAATGGCACCAAGTATAATCCTCCTCAAAACAGTGATCCATATTCACCTTATGACCACGGGATACCAAAACACACAAGCAGCAATATTGTATAGTCATAAACTATTGTCTTGATAGGTCACGAGTGTGTTGTTGTCAAATTGCGATATGAACTAGTAACTGTGTCTCCTCCTTACGTGAGGCATAGCACCATCTTCCTCAACATTTAACTGCAACTTCAGCATGATGATGATGATGATGATTGGTTTCGTGGGATGCTCAGCTGCACGGTCATCAGTCCCAATTTTTTACAAAGTGTTTTTTTTTTTTTCACACACACACACACACACACACACACACACACACACACACACACACAGTCCAATCTAGTCACTGTCATGAATGATGATGACAATGAAATGATCAGGAAAACACAAACACCCAGTCTCTGGGCAGAGAAAATCCCCAACCCAGCCAGGAATCGAACCCGGGACCCCGTGATCCAGAGGCAGCAATGTTAGCCACTAGACCATGAGTTGCGGACAATTTCAGCATGAGAAACATTTTGTGAAGTCTTTTTCTTATATGCAGAATATAGATGCGTTTACTCTTATCTACTTTGTCCAGTTTCATTGAAATGATAATCATTTGCACATCCAAATGTGTTAGTGCACTTTATGCCAATTTGACAATTACTGCATGCTGCTTTTAGGATGTTGAAAGTTCAGTGGCTAGCAGCGTACATGTTAATTATTAAACAGAATATCATACATTAAATGTTCCTCACCTGTGCCATAAAATTGACAGATTTGATAAATCCACCCTGCTGAAAAAGTGATACACCAGTGAAGATGCAGGAGAAGAGATTTACACCACACATCATCTGTACTGAACTCATATTATATTGAGCAAATAAAGAGCCTTGCCAGTTTGACGTAAAGCTATCAAAGATCATATATGAAGCTAACAGTATAATTCCAGAAAATGTAGTAACTGTTGTACCTGCGCAGAAAAGAACAACACATTGTTGGTAGTATACAAAAGAAATAACTTACACAAAATGTCAGTGACAAAAAGTTATGGAATTGTTATTGTTACTATTATTATTATTATTACTATATCCTCTAACTTTTCTGCCCTTCCCATCATTATGTGCTCTTTACACTAAATGCAGTATCACTCTTAGGAGAGAGTGTGTAATATACTACACAAATTAAATATTTAATAGCAGTTTATACATAAAATACAGAAAGAAGAAAAAAAGTACAAGCACCAATGACTGTACAATGAAACTCCAACAGAGCTTCATATGTTATCAATAAATGAAAAGGGATGTAGTACTAAGTCCCCCCCCCCCCCTTTTTTCTTTTTCTCTTTTGATAATATAAGGAGAAATCAAACACTTACCTTACCATCATTTAAAATGACTGGGAAATCAAAGAGTTGTTCTCTTCCCTGTATATCTGACACTTCTGGTTAAAATACAATGCCACAAGCACTACACATGAGGGATCTAATTATCAAATTAGGAAGTTACAGATTTTGGGGGTTATGCCTCACTCAAAGTTGAGTTACAATAACGTTCCTTTACAGTCTCTAGGAGTACCTAATAGAGTCATTTCATGATAAGGTTGAATGTTTCATAAACTACATGCTGATATATGTCTACCACATCTGTGTATAAACATCTATCTGGTTGGAAGAGTGCCTACTACCTCACTTTTTCAGGGAAAGAATTTTGTACTGGCAACTCAAGGTTTTCAGATTCAGCACTGAACACTGAATCAAGAAGAAAGGAAGCCATAAAACTGAAAAAAGGTATAAGTAATGAGCTGAAATAATTGCAGTATCAACAGGAAGAGGTTCAAAATAAAGTCTGTCCAGACTGAATTAGCAAGGACTTCAGGGAAGACTGATGAGGGCATTGTAACCTTAACTTAACAATTGGAGGAACAAAACCAATGTCTCCAGAAGGTGGCATACGACTCTCATCTCAGAAGTAATACACTTTTATGGAGAACTCTCAGAACCACAAAGCGAGAACAGGAAATTAAACAGAATAAATATACGTGAGAGTCTTTTGAAGATGCCATGAAAAAGAAGTGCAAGGCTGTAGGAGACACATTAACAGGAAAGATATCTGCAGTAAGAGTAATGGTAGAGAAGCATCCACAGAATGTAAGATGTGTGGAAGGGTTTATTTAAAGAAATGCAAGTCATTATTGATGAATACAAACAGGGACACACTATTTTGTCAATCGAGAATGCAGCTACAAGTTATCTTAGTGTACAAAAGCTTCAGTAGTTCAAGCAACTGTGTAATATCACCCTGTAGCATTCATAAAACAGTTTTGCAGTGCATTCTTGAGTTTATGGACCAAAAAAATGAAAAGTGGCTTGGTTGGTGGATACCTGCAGAAAAAAGCAAATTCTTGGGCATCAAGGCTGCATAATAATACTGTAAAAATTATCAAAAAGTAGACACATTTTTCCAACAGCAGTACTGGTTGTCAACAAAACAATGGGTAGCGAAGTAAACTACATTAAATTCAGTACCACATTAACCTATCAACTGCTTATTAATGGAATATAAAAAATGAAATTAAGGAAAAAATTCCTATTTGTAGGACCTGGTAACAAATGAAGAATTAACTGAAATGTTGATTTTACAGTTGCCTTTACCAGTCAGAAAAGAAGAGTCAAACAAAATAGCACAATGGTTAAGGTCCTGGCCTCATTTTTGAGAGGATGGGAGTACAAATCCATCCCGCAGTCCAGATATAGGTTTACTGTGGTTCCTCTAAAATGATAAAGATGAATGCTGGCATGGTTCCACTGAAAAGGGTAAGGCCAAATTCCTCCCCATTTTCCCCCACTCTGAGAATGTGGTATGTCTAATGACCTTGACACTAAATCATAATCTATCTTCCTTCCTTCCTTCTTTGTTTGAATAGAGGAATTGTTTATGGTTCAACATAGGTATTTTAGACATTTATTTACTGCTAGATGAAATCTACTGATTATGAGAAAAGAAGAGCTGAGTGAAATGATATAGAACAAGGAGAAATGTATTCAGTACCATTGTGTCAAGATATTTATTTCACGTGGTCCACCTCTATGACAAAATATGTATGAAAGTAGAATAAACAAAGAGAATGGGAGAGACAGATAGTGCCAATATGAGAAAAGTCAGCACAAAGGACATGAGAAAGGCCAACAATCAAAAGTACTATAGTACCAACAATGGATCATGTGGAGGAGCATTTGACAGATAAGAAAGCTTATATAGACTTATGAAAGTTTCGAGTAAGAGACTGCTAAGAATGGGCCACGAAGACGGGTCAAATTATACTGGAGAGGCTTTATCAAGCCACTCCAGCTTCACTGGGGTGGCATTAAGTACCTACAGCTGGATGACTTGTCTGACGTGGTGGTAATTTTATTTATGGGCCACTGCACAAGTTATGATCAGAATTCAGAGAACAATGTTAGACAACAAAATATCATCACTTTAATATAAATTAAACAATTTAATCCATGCATGCAAGGAAAGTTCTCAGAAGGTATGAATGTTATCTGTTCCATATTTAATTGGCATTTGGAGTGGTCTCTCATGCAAAATGATGGCAGCTGCAAGCTACTGCACCACCCAGTAGCTGCAGAATCAGTTTATCTATTAATGAACACTGTATCAAAATCCTTACAGTAGTTCCTGAAATTAGCTTGAACATGCAGACAGAACCACAGCAGGGACATGAATTTATATATGTTTAGATAGATATAGCAGATTAGTTCTCATCAAATAGGACAAGATTTACTCAACAGAGAATAAATGGCAACTCAAAAAATATTACATAATAAAAAATCAAGCCCACATCAACACAACTTTACACCTTCTTTTCTGAATGAAGATTACTTCTGAATAACCTTCCATCTGTAGAATTTTGCACATGAATAGATTGGCAAGAGTTTGACATTTTCAACAAAGAATGGGTATTGAAGATGGTAATTACTGTTCACATGTTTCATGTGAATTTGCTAAGTGAAAATTTTTGTGCATCACTTGATAACACTGTGACCTAAATAAATGGAGATTCAATGGCACCACTAACTTACTCAATGATTTGAATACATTTTTGACTTTTTGTAATCAGTTGCAATAATCTCTCTGTGTGTTGGCTGCAGTCAGCCATATAAAGAGAAAAACAGATACAATACTTCAAGATTGCTGTTACATGAATTTTTAACAAACATATTAAAATTGCCTGGGTAATTTTAAAGGACAATGTTACATTGAAATTCCATATTTTAACAGAAGTATGATTAGAGAAGTGGGAGTAAGGGTAATGGTCTGCATAAAAAATGCAGAGAGCAGAGGCAGTTCAAGAAGATGATAACTTGTACGTGGGCGAAGAAAATGGACATTCGCATTATTCTCAAGACAGTTATGAGAATCAGAGAAAATTCAATGTACTGTTGAATTCATCAGAGATTGAGCACTAGCTCAAATTGGCTTGTTTCAACAACAGCCCTATTTGGTTGAAGTGACAACAGAAAAATCTATCTTGGGGTGGCTAGAAGGGGATTTGAACAGTGCACTTCCTGAATACAATTCTTAACTACTCTGCCACCTTGTCTGATGATTTACAGGACAGGTGTAAATTTTCTGAAAACAGAAAAAATTATCTGTAACTGATCTCATGTTTCCAGAATGAATTTTCCCTCTGCAGTAGTGTGTGCACTGATATGAAACTTGCTGGCAGATTAAAACGGTGTGCTGGACCACGACTCAAACCTGAGACCTTTGCCTATCACAGGCAAGTGCTCTATTGACTAAGCAACCTGAGCATCACTCACAACTCATCCTCATGATTTTACTTCCGCCAGTACCTCATCTCCTACCTTCAAAACTTCACAGAAGTTCTCCTGGGTAGCTTGCAGGACTAACATTCAGGGAAAAAATAATATTGTGGACACATGGCATAGCTACACCCTGGGGCATCATTTCCAGAATGAATTTTCACTCTGCAGTGGGGCATGCACTGACATGAAACTTCCTACTGAACTGAGTGCCACATGGGGATCTAATGTAATATGGAAGAGAAGTTCATAGAAGTTCGATGTGGAGTTAGTACATTGCTATTCTTGTAAGCAGTGAATGTAAAAGATTGAAGAGTGAGGGACTGAATTACTCTTGTGAGAATAGCTTTTGAAATACACTGCTGAATAAGCTCAAGCATGTGAAAGGTTTACTATAAACAAAACAGAAACTAGAGACAAAGTGAAAAGATCTGGTGAAAAAATGTAATAAAATGTGGAGACATCTGCAAAAATGTGTTTCCACTAAAATACAATGTTACATAAGAGAAGAAAATATACACACAAGATAAGAGCAAAGCAAAACTAAGTTGGAGATTACAAACATTCCATTATAAGAACAATAATGATACTGCTGCTGCTGCTGCTGCTGCTGCTGATGATGATGATGATAAAAATGTTCTTTTTGTGTTTCCACCTGTGTGAAATTTGGTATGTTTGTTCATTTAGTGATTTGGCATTTCTCTGGTTGATGGAAAGATACATGTACCATATTTACGTGATTATAAGACT